>NC_072020.1:2538100-3163100 GCF_027791375.1 Indicator indicator
TGACAAGCCCAAATGCTGCCTTGCAGCAGGGTTTGCTCTCAGAGGAGCTGAGGAAAGGACTGATTGTGGTGATCTGCCATACCCATAAAGGCCATGTCTGGGTTATGTCTCATGGCCTTGGCCTCTAATCAAAGCATGAGACTGTGTTGAAGGGATGGGATGGGTCAGAACCTCATGCAGACTTTTACCTGTTAAGAGGACTCTGCATCTTTGCAGCACCTTACCCCAAAGTTTCTTAACAAAAGCTCAATTCCGCAAGGGTTGGTGGGCACAATGGCATTTACCTTGAAATGTGCCAGGTATGGGTGAGGATATGGGTGCCTCCCATTGCCATTAGTCTGGGCAGCCTCCTGAGATGAAGCATCTTTTAGCTCAATGCCAGCTGTGGTATCCCAGAGGAAGCCAGAGTATTCAACCCCCTGGAATTAAAAAAAAACCAGAATAAAAAAGGAAGATAATTGAGAAAAGCTAGTAGTAAGAAGGCAAACCCAAACCATTCTGCCCAAACCCAGCTTCTCAAGTGAAACTTTTGCCCCCTCTTGGGTGTACACCACTCCCCAAAGACACAGAGGCAGTAAAAGCTGAGCCATGTAGGCTTGGCACCTGCTGAGAGCAGGAAGCTCAACTTGCTGTGCACAAGTGTAAATGAGAAACAGAGTCCTAGGCTACCAGTAGGAGATAAAGAAACAGGCAGAAATGATTCTTTATCTCATCCCAGAAGTCTGAGGGATGCTCCCTGGGCAGCCCCACTGAGCTGAATCACATCACAGGCCATCAGACACCCAAGGATTTCATCCTCTGCTTTATCTCTGTCCTGCTTTGAGCTAGAACAGAACTAATTCTGTTCAGTGGTTTTACTTCTCAGCTCAGTCCCTTCTGATTGACAGCACTTTCTGAGGACTTTCTCATAGTGTCTGCTTCTAGAACCCTCCATGCTTGTAGCTGCTGCCAAGGTTTGGGATGCAGAAAGGCTCTTGCTTGTGCTGGCTCTGATGGACATCAAGGTCACTGCCAAATCCTGTGTGCCATGCTGGGGGTGCAGGAAGAGGTAGCACTTGCAAGAAGGAGTGGACAGGACAGACTGACCCTAAACTGACCAGCAAGGGATCCCATTCCATGTGCATCACATGCAGTATAAAGCTGAGGGATCACCAGGGTCAAAGCCTCTTCTTCAGTGGTCAGCATCGAGACTCTGTCAGTTCTGCCTTCAACCCCAATCTCTGTGTCCCTGAATCCAGCTCCTATTTGCAGCTGAGCCCAGCCTGGCACTTCCCCAGTGCCTGCCCACAGCATCAGTGGTGACAGTGACATAAATGCCATCAGGGCTTGGCTTCAATACTGGGTTTGTATACTTCTGTATGTATTTCATTTGATTGTTATTATTCTCATTAAAGTTCTTTAGTTTCTTTTTGCAGCCAGTATTATAGACTCACAGAATTGTCAGGGTTGGAAGGGACCTCAAGGATCATCCAGTTCCAACCCCCTGCCATGGGCAGGGACACCTCACATTACAGCAGGTTGCTCACAGCCACATCCAGCCTGGCTGCAAAACCTTCCAGGGATGAGGCTTCCACCACCTCCCTGGGCAACCTGTGCCAGTGTCTCACCACCCTCATGGGGAAGAATTTCTTCCTAACATCCAATCTGAATCTACCCATTTCTAGTTTTGCTCCATTCCCCTTGGTCCTATCACTCCCTGACACCCTAAAAAGTCCCTCTCCAGCTTTCTTGTAGCCCCCTTCAGATACTGGAAGGCCACAAGAAGGTCACCTCAGAGCCTTCTCTTCTCCAGACTGAACAGCCCCAACTCTTTCAGTCTGTCCTCATAGGATAGGAGCTCCAGCCCTCTGCTCATTCTCATGGCCCTTCTCTGGACACCTTCCAGCATGTCCAGATCCCTCTTGTAATAGAGGCTCCAGACCTGGATGCAGTTCTCCAGGTGGGGTCTCACCAGAGCAGAGCAGAGGGGGAGAATCACCTCCCTTGACCTGCTGGCCACACTTCTCTCGATGCAGCCCAGGATGTGAAGTCTCTGTCCCTTATCCCCTTGGGAAAGGGAGAGGGTTTAATAAAGGTCATCTGCAGCTCATCTTGTGGCTGGCCCAGCCCTAACCCTTTGACACAATTCTTCCCCAAAACCAACTGGATAATTGAAGTGAAAGTTATAGGAGGTAAGAAAACCAAGAGATGCAAACCTTGCCAAAACAGCTTTGCAAAACGTTTCACCTTCAACATCCAAAATATGTCAGAGGGGTGGGGGGAAAAAAAATTTAAAAAAAGCAAAGCCAAAGTTCAGCCTTAGGGATCAATGTACCTTGTGGAGCTGGCCTGAGAGGTTTTCAGAAACAACACCCTTCCAGCATCCTCGAGAGCCCTTCCACCGGCGGATGTTTGGCAGCGTCGGTTGGTTCAGCTCCATACAAAACTAGAGAGGGGAAAGGAAGGAAAAAAACCAGCAGTTTAAAAAAAAATCAGCTTTGTGTGATTCTTGTAAAAACTGCAAAATAAATCATGCAGCAAGGCACTGGTAAGAAAGACACTGGAGCACAGGCTGTGCTGCTGCGCTCCCTGAAGACTCCAACGGGAGGTGGTCCAGGCCGCATCCCAGGCTGACTCAGCTCTGAGTGGACATCACTTGGAGGTAAAGAAAAGTTCAAATAACTCAGTGCAAATGCTGGCAGTAGAATGCTGTCCCCTCAGACTCATTTTATCCCTCTACAGCTACTTGTTTGACTCTTGCTTTCCTCTCTGTTGCCTCCAGAGATGCTGACTGCATGTATTGCACCCCTTGAGGGGCTTCACAAACACCTGCTGAATATTCCCAGGCCTAGGATGTTTTTATTATTCCATTTTGATTTCACAGCATCACAGCTCTTGTCCCCCTGCTAAGCTCAGAGCTGAGCTGCAGGCAGTTTTGCCACCCAGGTAACCACCCATGCCTTGCTGCATGTGTTTGGGGATGGCTTTGTTCTCTTCAAGCCCACACCAGGGGCTGGCTACTGGTGGAGTTCCCATCTGTGCTGCCCCATCTCTGGTGTGTGCCCAGCAGCCAGACCAAGGACTGGGCACCTGCAGCTGTTTTCTCTGCAGTTCCTGGCTCTCAGCTCATCTGTCTCATGGCTTATATAGCCATAGACTCACAGAATGGTTTGGGTTGGAAGGGACCTCTAAAGGTTACTAGCCCAACATCCCTGCAGTGAGCAGGGACATCTTCAACTCCATCAGGGTGCTCAGAGCCCTGTCCAACCTGATCTGGAATGTTTCCAGGTCTTTTACCACCTCCTTGGCCAACCTGGGCAAGTGCTTCATCGTTCTTGGCATAAAAAAAACCAAACACATTCTTCTGTATAGCTACTCTAAATCTTCCCTCTTTTAGTTTAAAGAAATCACTCCTTGTCCTGTCACTACAGACCCTGATAAAAAGATTGTCCCCACCTCTCTTATAGGCTCCCTTTCTGATAGATGCAGTAAGGTCTTCCTGGAGGCTTCTCTTCTCCAGGCTAAACAACCCCAACTCTCAGCCTGTCCTCACAGCAGAGGTCTTCCAGCCTTGTGGTCATCTCTGTGGCCTCCTCTGGACCCACTCCAACAGGTCCATGTCTTTCCTGTGCTGAGGACTCCAGAGATGGACACAGCACTCCAGGTGAGGTCTCACCAGAGCGGGGCAGAATCACCTCCCTTGACCTGCTGTCCAGGCTGCTTTTGATGCAGCCCAGGGTGTTGCTGGTCTTCTGGGCTGTGAGTGCACATTGTTGGCTCACGCCCAGCTTTTCATCCACCAGTACCCCCAGGTTCTTCTCTGCAAGGCTGCTCTCAATTCCTTCATCCCCCAGCCTGGTGCCAGGATTGCCTTAACTCAGGTGCAGGCCCTTGAACCCAGCCTGTGCTGATACTGAGGACTGCTCTGTGCTTGACAAAGAAGGATTTTCAAGGCCATCCATAACCTCCCATACCCAGTGGCCCTTCTCAGTGGGCCATGCCAAGCAGCTCTCAGAGCCAGAGTGCTCAGCAGCACAGGCAGAAGCGGTTCCTAGGCAGGGATCAGCAAAAGGATGGCACAGCTATTCTCATCTTTATTCCAGCCTTCCATTCTAAACTACAGATCAAGCCCTGCTCTTGCACTAACTAACTGCCTAGTCTGCAAGCTCAGCCTGGTGGAGGCTGAAGCTGTTAAGCATCGAATCCTCAGAAATCAGCAACCCAGCAACCCTTTTGTGCTTTCTGCTTGCGGGCTCAAAGTGAAAACGCTCAGCGCAGTGTTTGAAAGTGCTCTGAAAGGCAGAGACTGCCCTGGAGCAAGATGCTGCATCAACATACAATGTTCCTGTCCATCCTGGACCTTCAGGCAGCACTAGGGCTGGGATGATTTAATGGACAAGTGCAGAGCCCTGCAGCTGGGAAGGAAGAATAAACTGCAGCAGGACAGGTTGGGATAGGATCTGCTGGAGAGCAGCCCCAAGGAGAAGGAGCTGGGAGTGCTGGGGGACAACAAGTTGTGCATGGGACAGCAATGTGCCCTGGGGGCCAAGAAGGCCAAGGGGGTCCTGGGGGGCATTCAGAGGAGTGTGGCCAGCAGAGCCAGGGAGGTTCTCCTCCCCCTCTGCTCTGCCCTGCTGAGACCTCACCTGGAATATTTCATCCAGGTCTGGGCTCCCCAGTTCAGGAGGGACAGGGATCTGCTGGAGAGAGTCCAAGGGAGGGCTACAAGGATGCTGAAGGGACTGGAGCACTGTCTGGGGAGGAGAGGCTGAGAGCCCTGGGGCTGTTCAGTCTGGAGAGGAGAAGGCTGAGAGGGAATCTGATCAATGTCTATCAATAGCTGAGGGCTGGGGGTCAGGAAGGAAGGGACAGGGACAGGCTCTGCTCAGTTTCACCCTGGGATAGGACAAGAGGCAATGGATAGAAACTCCAGCACAGGAGGTTCCACCTCAACAGGAGGAGGAACTTCTTCACTGTGAGGGTCCCAGAGCACTGGAACAGGCTGCTCAGGTTGTGGAGTCTCCTTCTCTGGAGACTTTCAAAACCCATCTGGATGTGTTCCTGTGTGATCTGTGCTGGATTCTCTGGTGCTGCTCTGGCAGGGGGGTTGGACTGGAAAATCTCCAGAGGTCCCTTCCAACCCTTGACATCCTGTGAGCCTGTGACAAGGAGGCATGCAGGGGGTTTGCATGCTCTGCTCTCAACCAATTGCCACCCTAATAAACACAATAAATGGCAGCACCAATCATTATTCACTCCTGATGGCATTCTGATGACTGGAAGCAGCATGAATTTGGTGAGTTTTCTAACATCTAAATAACTTGAACTAGCAAAACAAACAAACAAACAAACAAAAAACAAACTGTTGAAATTAAGAGTTGAACTGTGGGCCCAACAAAAGAGTTATCTGTGGGCTGCAGCTGCCTAGAGAGTCCAGCCAACATAAAGTACACAACAGGGCTGAGTAAATCCCACAGAATCCATCTCTTCACTAAAAAGGCCATCTGCAGCTGACTACTTTGAATATATTATTTCCTCCACACTGAAATGATTTTGCTTTTTTTTTCTGTTGTTTTGTTAAGGCCTAGCTTTACCTTTACTCAAAAAGATGACAAATAAGATTCCATGGTTTGCTCAGAACAAAGCCAGCAGCCCCATTCTGGCTCTGGCTGCAGCAAGAGGGAACTCAGCTGCCAGCAGCTGACTTTAATCTGTGCCCATTCTGCAGGGCTTAGAGGCACAGAGATTTGGAAGCTGTGACAGCAGACTTGCTTAGGTCATAGGATGTGTGTTGGTTGTTGTTTTGGTTTGGTTGAGGTTTTTTGCTGAAGTGAGAAGGGCATTCCTCAAATCATGTTACTCTGCCCACAAAATCCAATGTCAAACAGCGTTATGCTTCCCCTCAGGAAGTGGAAATACACAGCCAAGCTTCTAGCCCACAGGGGGCATCAAGTGGGGAGATTCAGGCTGGAGATAAGAAGTTCCATGAGAGTGGTGAGACCCTGGAATGGGCTGCCCAGGGAGGTGATTGAGGTCCTATCCCTGGAGGATTTAAGGCCAGGCTGGATGAAGCTCTGGCCATTAGGGTGAGGTGTCGCTGCCCATGGCAGGGGCGTTGGAACTGGATGATCCTTGAGGTCCCTTCCAACCCTGACTGATTCTATGAGAAAAAAAAAAAAAAGCCTTTCCCCCTTTGCAAAATCCAGTCAGAGCTGTGCCTGTCCCCTTTGAGGTGCAGTCCTTCAAGTGGTTAAAAAAAAAAATCATAAATTAAAATCTTAATAAGATTTCCCTCCCCACCAAATCCTCCTCAGGCAAAGAAATTTGGGTTTGCTTTTCAGGCTGCAAGTTTCCTGAAATTAATTCAGCACAATCAGGATCTTTCTTCAGAAATAACACAAGGCCCATGGGCACAGACAACACCTCCATGTGCCTCTGGATGCTATGGACACAGAAAGCTCATTTGTTGGGCTAACACCCATGCATGTTGGGGTCCCATCTGAAGGCACCTAAGGCTTCTCCAGCAGCTTGAACAGGTCTCCTTCTTTCCTGGGAAACTGCACCTTCTGCTTCTTGAAGAGCATCCCAGTCATACAGAGAGACACCTGCATCAGCTATCCAAGCCCCTTTGTGAGCCTGGCTGCGTTTGGAAGCAGCCCATGGCTGTGGCTCCAGCTGGACACCAGCCTCTGTCCTGCTGCTGCTGTGTCCCTCACCCATTGTACTCCCTGGATGTGCAGAAAATAGTTCTGCTGATAAGCTGAACCTTATCTCATGAACCAACAGTGTGGAATGATTTCTTTCCATACACAAACCTGTTTGAACCAAGTCAGGCTTTACAGGATCAGTTGGAGAGTGCTAGCAGGGTGAGTTTGCACTCCCAAGTTATTTGCTTTCCTTTTCAAGCACTTCTCTTGGAAAAAATGAGCTGAGTTTCTGTGCTGCCCTCCCAGGTGAATTGCAGCCTACCACAGCCATCCAACTACTTCACTCTTTGGAATATCCAGAGGAAATGACTTTCTTTAGCTTCAAATGTGTGAGTAAAAAACCAGACTGTAGCCTATAAAACCAGTTCTTTGCTTGCCTTTGACCACAGTATTCCCAGGACAACAATGCAGATCATTCCCTGGCATGTTCTCTAACCTTCATCCCAAACAACAAGTGGTTATTTATATCAACAATGTCTTTGTATTAACCTTCAAAAAGAAGACAGGAAGACCTGCTAACAACCTCCCAGTACCTGAAGGATGGAGAGAGACTGTTTATAAAAAGCTTGTAGGGATAGGATGAGAGGCAATAGCTTCAGACCAGAGAAGAGAGATTTAGATTGGATGTGAGGAACTAAGTTCTGCACCATGAGGGTGGTAGAACACTGGAACAGGTTGACCCAAGGAGGTGGTTGGGGCCCATCCCTGGAGATAGTCAAGGTGAGGCTCAACAGAGCTCTGGACAACCTGATCTAGTGGAGGATGTCCCTGCTGACTGCAGAAGGGTTTGGACTGGATGACCTTAGGAGGTCCCTTCCAACCCAGACCATTCTATGATACCTTTACTGCAGACCAACAGAACAACAACAACTGGAATCACAGAATCACAGAAACATTTAGGTTGGAACAGACCCTCAGGATCACCAAGTCCAACCCAGAACCCTACTCTACAAGGCTCACCCTAAGCCATAGCCTCAAGCACCCTAAGATCCCCTCTGTCTTCTCCAGACTGAACAGCCCCAGGTGTCTCAGCCTTTCCTTGTAAGAGAGATGCTCCAGACACAATGTAATAACTCTTTTAACACATTTTAAGTGCTGGAGCCACCATTGATGAATTATGGGATGCTCAGCTACCTACCGTCAAAATGGGATACTAACATCTGGTGAGGCTCTGGAACAAGCTGCCAGGAGGTTGTGGCTGTCTCCTCCCTGGGGGTGTTGAAGGCCAGGCTGGATGAAGCCTTGAGCAGCTGAGTCTGGTTGAGAGGTGTCCTGCCCATGGTGGGGAGGTTGGAGGAGATGATCTCTGAGGTCCCTTCCAACCTAAGCCGTTCATATGACCCTTCAGCCAGTTTGCCATTTACTCTGAAGGAGTTGCCTTCAGAGATGTGTGGTGGAAATCTACACTGTCCTTTCTCTAGGAAAGGGAGCACCCATACTGGCCAACCTCCACGGAGGAGAAGCTTTGTAGGTTCTTAATTTCTCATGTTTCCACTCACAAGTTGAGCTTTTCCCTTGCCCTTCATGGGACAGACTCATTTTATAAAAGACATTTCCTGACTACTACTTTGTGTCCACTTAGGGATCATTTTTTAAATTTTATTTTTATTTTTAAACATAGTGCAGGAGTTAAGGCTCAAGAGCTTGTCAAGGAAAGTCACAAATCTTCACAATTTATTCTTAAAGCCTTTCCAAGAGAGTGCTTTATCCTGCATAAGTAGGCAGCACAATCACTGACAGGAGTAAGGACTTGCTAAAGGAGCTGATGTGATCTAAAGATTAAAGAGAAGCCCTCCTGCCTGCGAGGCTACCTTCTTCACCAAGCTGCTTTTATGAAAGAGGAGTGGTTGAGTTCAAACTTTTTCCCTGCAGTGGCATCAAACAGGCTGCTCTACAGGTGAGCTGTGCTGAAACTGCAGGCACCCCATGAACCACTGATGTACTTCCTGAGATGGAAATACTCAAGTGAGAGTGCTGCTGATGGCCTGGGCTATGCCTGCAGCCAGCTCAGGTCAGCTGCCCTGGCTGACTCCAAACTGCTAATGGGCTGCAGACCACAGCTGACCTAAGATTTTGTCCCAGCAAAACAAGGTTACACAGCTACTGCTTCAAGCAGTGACTGACACAAACCAAATCCAACTCTTGCACAAAGTGAGCTGCTGCACAGGTAATCAGAGGAGATTTCTTTGCTCTGACTCCCTACAGCCACTGCTCACCACAGCTATGCACTGGGCAGCAGATGCTGGGAGACCTAAGCTCTGTGCTCCTTTGGACTAGCTAGAAGGCAACGTGCAACCAGGGGCCAAAGGCTTCCTGGGAGCTCCTCTGATTTATTTTTGTTTAATCTCTGGGCCAATCCCTTCCTCATAAAACCTGAAACTGAGGAATCCACTCCTGCAGCAGTGTGGTGTAAAGCCATGCCACTGTGGACACAACTTTACTCACCCAGCCACCATGGGGATTACACGAGGTGAAAATCAGTTTATCAGGTCCTAGCCCTTAGTGGGAAAGCAAATAGAAAAATCAGCCTATGAGTCATGAGACCCAGCAGTGATAAGAAAGAGTTTTCTGTTCACCACCTGAAAAAGTCTCCACCAAACAAAGCAGCCACTGAGCTGTGTCGGTGTGCCATGACCTGAACCTCCTTGCCCGCAGCCAGAGGGAAAGAGGAGAGGGGGAAAATGTGCTAATACAAAAGAAGAACAAAGGGAACAGAGGAATCACCTTTTGAATGTTATTAATCAAGGAAAGCTGCTTAAGCATGTAAGATAACCAGGCCGTGTCAGAAGATGTGTGACCAGCAGGATGAGGAAGATGATTCTCCCCCTCTGCTCTGCACTCGTGAAATGCCACCTGGAGCACTGCCTTCAGTTCTGGTGCCCCCAGCACAAGAGGGACATGGAACTGCTGGAGAGGGTCCAGAGGAGGCCACAAAGATAATCAGAGGACTGGAGAACCTCCCCTGTGTGGACAGGCTGAGAGAACTGGGGTTGTTCAGCCTGCAGAAGAGAAGGCTCTGGGGAGACCTTAGTGCAGCCTTCCAGTACCTGAAAGGGACTACAAGAAAGCTGGGAAGGGACTTTTGACAAGGGCTGGGAGAGATAGGATGAGAGGGAATGGATTGAAGCTGGAGGAGGGCAGATTGAGACTGGAGGTTAGAAAGAAATTCTTTACAGTGAGGGTGGTGAGACACTGGCACAGGTTGCCCAGGGAAGTGTGGATGTCCCTTCCCTGGAGGTGTTCAAGCCAGGCTGGATGAGGCCTTGAGCAAGCTGTGCTGGTGGGAGGTGTCCCTGCCCATGGCAGGGGGTGGGAACTAGATGATCTTGGAGGTCCCTTCCAACCCAAATCATTCTATGACTCTATTCCATCCCCATGACAAGACCATGCTCATTTCCAAAGGGGTCAGCAAGTGATTTGGGGGTTTGTGTGGTTTTAGTTGTACTTAAGAACTGTGCCCTTCTGGCACACAGAATCCCAGAAGTCCTTTCCAACCCCTCCCATTCTGTGATTCTGGGATTCTCTACACTGCTGTCCTACACAAATGAACATGCAAAACCCCCTTGTTTTAAAGAATCACAGAATCACCCAGGTTGGAAGAGACCTCCAAGATCATCCAGTCCAACTGATCACCCAACCCTAGCCAATCACCCAGACCATGGAACTAAGTGCCTCATCCAGGCTTTTCTTAAACACCTCCAGGGATGCTGACCCCACCACCTCCCTGGGCAGCACATTCCAAAGGCCAGTCTCTCTTGCTGGGAAGAACTTCTTTCTAAGCTCAAGCCTAAACTTCCCCCTGCACAGCTTGAGACTGTGTCCTCTTGTTCTGTTGCTGGTTGTCTGGGAGAAGAGACCACAGTGGTGAGGACTGTACTGATGTGCAGGATGAGAAGGAATAAGAGCAATGTGTTGGGAAAGCTGCAGTGACGCAAGGGGAAAGGCACAACCCTCATTATTAAACACTCACAGTTTGGCCACCTCTGCAGAGCCTTCCATCAAACCCAGTTATTCCCTGGGCATTTTACTTTCCTAGTGGTAGTACTACTGGTTTCCCCAACTGATTGCCATCTCTGCTAAGAGCAAACACTCTTTCCCATGGTGAGAACACAAAAAACAAGGAAGAGAGAAACACACACACACACACATATATATATATAAATAAAATGACTCACAATAATTGCCAGCCTCAAATATTTATTCTTCCTTCAGGCACTGATTACAGCACCATGCAGAAGACTGTGCCACATTCTGGGAAGTTAGTTAAGTCTGGTTCACATTTTATCACTTTATTCTATTCCTTTTTTTTTTGTTTGATGTTTATTATTAAGATGAACCCTTACAGGCTGCTAGCATAGAATAGAAGATGTCAACTCAGCTCTTTGAAAAACAAAATCTCATATACTACTTCTATTCTTTTTTCTCCACACCTCTAGCCTTTAAAAAGCTCAATTGGACACCAACAGAACACATTCTTGATTCACAGGTTTGCATGGTAGCTGGCTTTGTGTCTAGCATGTCCTCTACAGCCTTTACTGCACTGTGCTCCACCACTGTCCAAAGTTCATCCATAGAATCATAGAATGGTCTGGGTTGGAATTGACTTCCAAAGCTCATCCAGTCCAACCCCCTCTGCAGAAAGCAGAGACATCCTCAACTAGATCAGGCTACCCAGAGCCCTGTCCAGCCTCACCTGGAATATGTCCAGGGATGGGGCCCCAACCACCACCCCAGGCAACCTGGTCCAGTGTTCCACCACCCTCATGGTGCAGAACTTGCTCCTAACATCCAATTTAAATCTCTCCTTTCAAACCACTGTCCTTTGTCCCAGCCCTGCAGGCCTTTGCAAACAGTCCCTCTGCAGCCTTCTTGTAGCCCCTTCAGGTACTGGCAGGCTGCTATTAGGTCTCCCTGGAGCCTACTCTTCTCCCCAGCTCCCTCAGCCTGTCTTCGTAGCAGAGGTGTTCCAGCCCCCTGATCATTCTCATGGCTCTGCTCTGGACCTGCTCCATCAAGTCCATGTCCTTCCTGTGTTGAGGGCTTCAGAGCTGGCTGCAGTACTCTAGGTGAGGTCTTACAGAGTGAAGTGGCAGACCACGGAGAAAGGTATCAAACAGAACTGGCCCCAGTGCTGAGCCCTGGGGAACATCACTTGCAGCTGGCTGCCAGCTGGGGTTAACTCCATTTACCAGCACTCTGGGCTTGGCCACTCAGGCAGTTTTTGACCCAGCATGCAATCCAGAAGTGATGTGCCCATGCTCACCCCCTGCAAATGGAAAGCTGCACCTGCCTCCAATATCAAAACGCTCCTGGGGGCAACCATTCACAACTGAACAACCTGCTCTGCTCTGAGAGGGATTTTATACAGAACAGAGATTACAGTGGGCTCTGTCGTGATTAAATACTGATCTGGCTCAATCTACTCAAAAGCAGACAAAAGAGAAATAAAAACCTCCAGCAGATGCATTTCATACTGGAAATTCTGGAACCCCGATTGACGTCACACTTTTTATGCTCAGATAATATCTGGAGCGAACAGCAATGCTGGATCAAGAAAACAAAAGCAACTTTCTAGTTAAAATTCCCCCTGTGCTGCTGAGAAAGGAGAAGGCTGCAGCAGGGAACACAGAGGGCAGCTCAGCATTTCACAAACTCCTTTTCGACTGTAGCTGAAATGGCACCAGCAGAGCGATGCTGCTAGAAAGGAGCAAGCACTCCCTTCTGCCCTCATCTCCTGGGGCTCACCCTGGGGAGGTGGGCAACACCAGGCATGCCATTCCCCTCAGACAGGAGCTGCTTCTGATCAATGACAGGCAGCCTAGTGCTATTGTGACGAGAATATTGCATCCAGTTCAAGAGGGACAGGGATCTACTGGAGAGAGTCCAACAGAATGCTACCAGGATGACTGAGGGACTGGAGCACTGCCCTGTGGGGAGAGGCTGAGAGCCCTGAGAGATGTTCAGTCTGGAGAGGAGAAGGCTGAGAGGGAATCTGATCAATGTCTATCAATAGCTGAGGGCTGGGGTTCAAGAGGGAGGGGACAGGCTCTGTTCAGTTGCACCTTGGGATAGGACAAGGGGCAATGGATAGAAACTCCAGCACAGGAGGTTCCACCTCAGCATGAGGAGGAACTTCTTCACTGTGAGGCTCACAGAGCACTGGAACAGGCTGCCCAGAGAGGTTGTGGAGTCTCCTGCTCTGGAGCCTTTCCAGCCCTGTCTGGATGTGTTCCTGTGTGCCCTGTGCTGGATTCTCTGGTCCTGCTCTGGCAAGGGGGTTGGACTGGAAGATCTTTGGAGGTCCCTTCCAACCCCTAACACCCTGTGATCCTCTGAGCCTGTGACATCCACACTTGCTTGTTCCCAAAGCAGGCTTACCTTACAAAAAGCTGGCAGGAGGTTATTAAATACAATGTTGTTGTACAGATTATTTAAATTTTCCTCCATAAGCTACCTGTGAAGGAGAAATGAGCTCAAGAACCTCACATTAACACCTGAGAAGTGCTGGGGGTGGTGGGGGGGAAACCTCTGACAGACTGCAAAGAAATTTTTGTTTTTCTTACACATCCTTGCACATGCTGCTGGCACCAATGAGAATAATCATTATGGCGTATTTGTTGCCCATGGAAAAGGGCTTACAGATTTATCCTCACTGTCACTAGAGACTGGGGGAGGAGATGACAGAAAGCAGCCCTGTGGAATAGGACTTGGGGGTGGTGAAGGATGAGAAGCTGGACATGAGCAGGCAGTGTGAGCTTGCAGCCCTGAAGGCCAAGGGCAGCCTGGGCTGCATCCAAAGCAGCATTGCCAGCAGAGCCAGAGAGGTGATTCTGACACTTTGCTCTGCGCTGCTGAGACCTCACCTGGAGTGCTGTGTACAGCTCTGGAGCCCTCAATATAGGAAAGACATGGTCCTGATGGAGAGGGTCCAGAGGAGGGCCACAAAAATGATCAGGGGGCTGGAACACCTCTGCTATCAGGACAGGCTGAGGGGCTGGGGGTGTTCAGCCTGGAGAAGAGGAGGCTGCAGGGAGACCTATGAGCAGCCACCAGTCCAGGAAGGATGGAGAGAGACTGTTTGCAAAGGCCTGCAGGGATGGGACCAGGGGCAATGGCTTCAAACTAGAGAAGAGCAGATTTAGATTGGATGTCAGGAACAAGTTCTTTACTATGAGAGTGGTGGAACTATTCAGGGAGTCACTGGTGGATCTCAAGAGTTGTTTAAGATAGAGGTTGATATAAGCTTAACTGGGAAGCAGTGGAAGAAACATACTATTGTAACAGGTCCTAATGCACCTTGTATTTTGGGAATTGACTTTCTGAGAGAAGGGCGTTTTAAAGACCCTAAGGGTTACAAATGGGCTTTTGGAATAGCAACTGTAGAAATTGATGGAGGAAAATTGAAGTTGTCCATTAGACCTGAGCTTTCAGATGAATCTGCAGTTGTGGGACAACATGAGATAGAGGATGTAAAGCTGCCGGTTGCTTCTCAAACTGTGCATCACAGACAATACAGAACCAACCGTGACTCTTTGGTGCCCATTCAAAACTTGATTCGTCAGTTGAAGAGTCAGAAGGCATCAGCAAAACTCATTCACCTTTCAACAGTCCAATCTGGCCTGTGAGAAAGCAGAATGGAGAGTGGCGTCTGACAGTTGATTTCCGTGCCTTGAATGAAGTAACTCCACCCATGAGTGCAGCTGTACCAGACATGATGGAACTCCAATATGAGCTGGAATCCAAGCAGGCCAAATGGTATGCTACCATAGACATTGCTAATGCTTTCTTCTCTATTCCCATAGCAGAGGAATGCAGGCCTCAGTTTGCTTTCACCTGGAGAGGCATTCAGTACACATTCAATCGTTTGCCCCAGGGGTGGATCCACAGTTCAACCATCTGCCATGCAGTGATCCATGATGCTTTGGAGAAAGGTGGAGCTCCAGAACACATTCAGTTCATCGATGACATCATCGTCTGGGGTGAGACTGCTGAAGAAGTCTTCGAGAAAGGTAACAAAATCATTGACATTCTCTTGCAAGCTGGTTTGGCTATCATGCGAGACAAGGTGAAAGGACCTGCCAGGGAAATCCAGTTTCTGGGAGTGCGGTGGCAAGATGGTCGCCGTCACATCCCAATGGATGTGATAAACAGAGTCTCCACCATGGCAAATCCCATCAACAAGAAAGAAACTCTGCGTTTCTTAGGCATAGTGGGATTTTGGAGACTGCACATTCCTGGATACAGTCAGATTGTGAAACCTCTCTATGATGTGACTCGAAAGTGAAACAGTTTCCAATGGGGTCCTGAGCAACAAGCAGCCTTTGACCAGATCAAGCGAGAGGTAGTCCAAGCGATGGGTCTGGGACCTGTCCGAACTGGTCCAGACATTAAGAACATTCTGTACACGGCCGCGAGTGACAATGGTCCAACCTGGTGCTTATGGCAAAGAGCTCCAGGGGAGACACGAGGACGTCCTCTTGGTTTCTGGGGTCGTGGCTACAGAGGCTCAGAGGCAAACTACACTCCAACAGAGAAAGAGATTTTAGCTGCTTATGAAGGAGTGAAAGCTGCTTCTGAAGTGATCGGAACTGAGTCACAACTTCTTCTAGCTCCTAGATTGCCAGTTCTGAATTGGATGTTCAAAGGCAAAAGTTCTTCACCACATCATGCAACAGATGCTACCTGGTCTAAGTGGATGGCTCTGATAACACAGAGAGCTCGAATGGGAAATCTCGAAAGGCCTGGTTTGGTGGAGGTGATCACAAACTGGCCAGAAGGCACAAGCTGTGCAAAACCTCCAGAGGAGAGAGTAACTCGTGCAGAGGAAGCTCCTCCTTACAGTGATCGGTCTGATGATGAAAAGAGATATGCTTTGTTCACAGACGGTTCCTGTCGTCTTGTTGGGAACAAGCGGAGATGGAAATCTGCAGTGTGGAGCCCAACGCGCAGAGTTGCAGAAGCAAGAGATGGAGAAGGAGAATCCAGTCAATGTGCAGAGGTAAAAGCTGTCCAGCTAGCTCTTAACATAGCTGAACGTGAGAGATGGCCAAAGCTTTATCTCTACACTGACTCGTGGATGGTAGCCAATGCCTTGTGGGGTTGGCTGAAAGACTGGAAGAAGAATGGCTGGCAGAGGAAAGGAAAGCCTATCTGGGCTGCAGATCTGTGGCAAGACATTGCTGCTCGTATTGAGAGAATCCCAGTGAAAGTGAGACACATCGATGCTCACATTCCTAAGAGCAAAGCTACTGAGGAACAACACCACAACCATCAGGCAGATCTAGCTGCAAGAGTTTCCCAGGTGGACACAAACTCTGATCCTGATCCTGATCTTGACTGGAAACACCGAGGTGAGCTGTTCTTAGCTCGATGGGCCCATGACTCGTCAGGACATCAAGGCAGAGATGCAACCTACCGATGGGCTCGTGACAGATCCATTGACATTTCCATGGATGCTATCACACAAGTCATCCATGACTGTGACATTTGTGCTGCTATTAAGCAGGCAAAGCGGATCAAGCCCTTGTGGTACGGTGACCGATGGTCCAAGTACAAGTATGGTGAAGCCTGGCAGATTGACTACATCACTCTACCTCGTTCTCGATCTGGTAAGCAGTATGTGCTGACTATGGTAGAGGCAAGCACTGGATGGCTCTAAACTTATCCAGTTCCTCATGCAACTGCACGTAACACCATTCTTGGTCTGGAAAGACAAATCCTGTGGAAACACGGAACTCCAGAGAGGATTGAGTCGGACAATGGAACTCACTTCAAGAAAAATCTTGTAAAAAACTGGGCCAAAGAGCATGGCATCGAGTGGATATTCCACATTCCCTACTATGCACCAGCTGCAGGAAAGATCGAACGCTACAACGGTTTGCTGAAAACCACTCTCAAAGCCATGGGGGGTGGATCTTTGAAAAACTGGGAGAAACATTTAGCACAAGCAACCTGGTTGGTGAATAGTAGAGGTTCAGTGAATCGAGCTGGACCTGCCCAATCAGATTTGTTGCGAAAGGAGGAAGGTGATAGAGTTCCTGTTATCAGAGAAAAGAATCTGTTAGGCAAAACTGTTTGGGTATTTTCTCCTTCAGGAGAGGCCAAACCTGTCCGAGGGGTGGTTTCTGCTGAAGGTCCTGGTCACACCTATTGGGTGATGCAAGAAAATGGTGAAATTCAGTGTATTCCACAAAGAAATCTAACTTTGGCTGAGAGAGGTTAAATTCAGAGTGTTGCGCAGACACAGCATCGCGCCCAAGAGGAGAGTTCATGAGATCTATGGTGCACGAACCCTGAGAGCCCTGAGTCACCTGAGAGTCCCTGTTCCTTTCTTCACTCCATCTGCGAGGAAACAAGCTGTTTGCTGTTTTTCCTGTGATTTGACTCTTTTGAATCATCTACATCCGAGACAGCCGGAATGGACTATGGTCTTTATTCACCTATTGTTGTAGATATTATTTTAGATTAGATAAATAATAGTAGCAGCCAATGGAATTGTTTAGAAGGGGTGGACTGTGATGGTTTGAAACTGTCTTTTTAATTTTTCCTTGCAAAGTTCAGAACAGAGAAAGTGAAAGAATGTAAATAAGTCACTATTGGGTGTAAGAAAGCAAAATAACGATTGTTCTAAACACTTCCATTGGATAGATAGAAATGTTTAAGAACTATTACCCAAAACAAAGTAGGCACTCTGCACATTCTGCGTTCGGCAGTGGGGGCAGTTGCTGGGCTGTCTGGCTGCTGTTTCTTCTTCTCTTCTGGCTGAAGATAACACGTACTGACCTTGGCAGCTAAGTTAACAACTTTCTGCTTAACTAACTCTGCTTCTCTGTCCAGGTGGGTCTGGGGGGAAGCTCCTGGGAGAGAGAGGCCCCTTTGGGAGGGTCCCCTTGGGGGGAAGCAAAGGGAGATCGGTTGTGCTTTTCTGTTGATTGTATATATTTGTGAATGTTGTGAATTTTGTATATTTGTACATATTCATTGCATTTCTCTGCTTGTAAATACAGCCTTCATTTGCTTCTAGACTGGGCTAGCCTGGTTACTTGTTGGTGGGGGGGGAATTTCAGCTCACACTGACACAACTGGAACAGGTTGCCCAGGGAGGTGGTTGGGCTATTCAAGGTGAGGCTCTACAGGGATCTGGGCAACCTGATGTAGTGGAGGATGTCCCTGCTGACTGTGGGGGGGATGGGTTGGACTAGATGAGCTTTGGAGGTCCCTTCCAGCCCAGCCCATTCTAGGATTTAAATGCTAAAACAGGCACCAGTGTGAAATGTCACCTGGGCAGGCAGTTCAATCTGCTAATCACTTGCACAGATTTATTTTTACACTATAAAAACAGCATGTTCCTTGGAAGAATTATTTTTTTTCCCCTTTCCCCAAATAAATACAACTAACACTTCCCCAAGTAGAATTCTTCAGCTGTAATTAAGGACTTCCCAAAATAAGACTTGAGCAATGTACTCAAAAACATGTTGGGGCAAGAAGTGTCCCTGGGGCTCTGTCCAGAGCTGTTCCTCTGGAAAAGGAAGAGATACTTCATCCAGGACACAGAGCCAAGAAAACTGCATGCCTGAGAGAGTTCTTTCTAAAGCCTGAGTGGCCTTGAAGCTTTCTGGGGAATGAGGCTGTCATGACTGCAAGCCCTCCCTTGGCACCTTGTCATCAGAGGATGTTAGGGGCTGGAAGGGACCTCCAGAGATCATTGACCCCAACTCCCCCCACCGAGGGGTGGTTGCCTTCTTATCAAGACCCCAGGGGTTCGACCTGTCACCTCCTAGAGCATCATCCCATTTTTGAGAAGGCATTTTGCAGTGCCAGATAGTCTTCTGATGCTGTCTGAAGGCCCAAGAGACTCACTGCATACAGCCTGCACTTGCCTGAGGCTTGATTTAATGGAGCTAGTCAGCAGCACAAATATCAGTGTGTGCCCTTAAGCCTTTCCAGGGGGCCCAGTGCTTCTAAATCCCTTTGGCTTCCCAAGCAAGTGTCAAAAATACATAACAACACTTGCAAATTGGTGAGTAATAACCCTCACAGAAGTTCCAAACCATCTGTGACAGCCTAGAAAGTGTCTGATAGCAAAACCACTTTTAGGTTATTGTGCCCATAACTGGCTTTAAGAGAGTGTCCCTTCAAACCCCAGCGGGGGGGAAAAAAAAAAAAAAAATCAATCCTGCAATGAATATTAAAATCTTCTGATTGAATAATCTTCTCTATTCCTGTAATACAAGGCAGGTAACTAAGGATTTACAAGTACAAACCTCAGCATATGTTACCCTGCAAGTGGGGGCAGGGCAAGGAATTTTTGTTCTAGTCTCCTGTTATTACTTTTTTTTTTTTTACCCTTTCCTGTATTTTAAAAAAATAAAAGCAGCAAATTTCTTTGAATTTCCATAATTCCACTCTGTTATTTTCCAGAAGGACTAAACTGCCCTTTTAAGTGCTTTAAGCTTGGCATTGTATGAAAGCAGATATCAAATAACTCAGAGAGCTCGATTTAGAAAGATGATTTTTCTGAGGCTGAGCCTTTCTGAAGAGCTTCCTGCACAACTCCAGACAATGCCTCCAACTGCCATTCCCACCAGGCTGAGCTCACTCACTCTTCCCAAGCTGTGTTTTAGGAGGCATTGGGCCAAAGGGAGGTGCAGGCCTGAGAGAAAGGAGATAAGTGCAGGGGGTGTGAGGTGCCAGGGAAGCAGCCTGCAAACAAGGAGAGATGGTGAAGATTAACCTGTTTGGCACAATGAGTGGTGGAGAAACATCTTCTTGGCATGCAAAACAACTACACTACCACTTCCTTAGTCCTCTCTCCCTACCTATGAACAAAATCCACGTACTTGGGCCAAAATCAGAGTTCACCCAACCCAGTGAGGAGATGCTCCTCTTGGGTTAACTGGGTTGTAAGTAGGACCTCTGTAAAACACATCTCCAGTCAGCAAGCTGAAGCACCTCACAGGCTCACAGGGTGTTACAGATTGGAAGGGACCACTGGAGATCTTCCAGTCCAACCCCCTGCCAGAGCAGGACCAGAGATCCAGCACAGGGCACACAGGAACACATCCAGATAGGGTTTGAAAGTCTCCAGACCAGGAGACTCCACAACCTCTCTGGGCAGCCTGTTCCAGTGCTCTGGGACCCTCACAGTGAAGAAGTTCCTCCTCATGTTGAGGTGGAACCTCCTGCTGCTGCATTTCATTTTCCCCGGTATTTCTAGAGCACCCAGCACTTGCAGTCTTAACACAGTGCTGCAGGACCTTCTCCTTCACACAGACAGGATGCATTTAAGGATAGAGAAGGTGTTCTCCTTCCTTCCTGAGCTTTCCCAGGTCACTCATGGGTACAGAGGAGCTGCTTGGGTCAGCACCAGCTCAATGCCTGCCATAAGGCAGCAGTTTTCCCAGCAGGGCTCTTGAATCCAGTTGTTTTCTTTGAATCCTACCAAGTCTCTCACATTTCCATGCTGCCTCCTGGCTGTCTCCTTGGACTTCCAGATGAAGGAGGTAGAAAGTGAATGGAAACCACTAGGGGTACTGGGAGTCCAAGGGCAGAATCACAGAATGTGAGGGACTGGAAGGGAGCTCAGAGCAGGATCACCTAGAGTAGGTCACACAGGAACACGTCCAGGTGGGGTTTGAATGTCTCCAGAGAAAGAGACTCCACAACCCTTCTGAGCAACCTGCTCCAGCATTCTGTCACCCTCACACTGAAAAGGTTCCTACCTTCCAGGCCAGCAAAATCATAAACCAGTAAGGTACACAATATTTGATTCTTCACACAGAAAGCAATGATCTACAGGGTTTGCAATATATTCCCTTAGCTGAAGACCACCACCAGGTTTGTTATCATTGAATCAGAGCCCTGTCCAAGCTCATCTGGAATGTTTCTAGGGATGGGTATTCTACCACCTCTCTGGGCAGCCTGTACCAGTGCCTCACCACCCTCAGTGTAAAAAATGTCTTCCTTTCTCTAGTTTAAATCTCCCCTCTTTTAGGTTAAGGGGAGTTTTAAGTTTAGTTTAAGTTTTAAAGGCATCACCCCTTGTCTTGTCACAACAGGCCCTGCAAAAAGATTGTCCCCATCTTTCTTATAGGCCCTTTTTCAGTGCTAATAACTTACAAACCCTCCAACCTTTTCCTTTTGTGGCTGCTGGTTTTGCTGTGGCTTCACAGGTGGGATCTCAAGCTGCTGAGAAGCAATGAGAAGTCTTAGGCACTGCGGTAGGGAGATGCAGCCCTTGGGACAGGACCACATTGCTTGGATGCCATGGGCTCAGCTCTGCTCTGCCTCTGTGACTGACATGAGCCAAGCACAGGCTGCCTGCAAACCACACCAGCCCTGGGCCAGTTGATGGACAGCACATCCCTGGAATTCCAAGCTTTGAGGCAGCCCTATCCCTTCACCAGGCAGACAGGAGGAGAGCTCAGGCTAACAGACAGAAGGGTGGTGTTGAGCTGTTAGTTGCTTTGATCCATTCATCACTAAACTAAACCACCCTTCTGCCAAGGCACCTCTTGCTGTTCTCCTGAGCTGGATGGTCCAAAGTGGCTCTTTGGACACTTTCTGCTTCAGACATTCATCCTTGTGGGTTCAAACTGTCTACTTGGCAACTGGAGTAACACAGGGAGCTTTCAAAGTCTGAATGTATTATGATAGCTGAGTTAGACAGATTTTTAATACCTTTTCCAGGGCTTCTCTATCGACCAGCTCCTGCACAGCCAAAAGCTTGATACTGTAAGAAAAGAAGAAGAACAAGAAAAAAGAACAAATCACTCCATTGCCAGAATTACAGAAACACAAACAACAGCAGCACAGAAGCTCCACTTTTATCTTCCCACTTCACAAAGGAGGCTATATAGAGGCACAGATACCAAACCAAAGTGCTCAGGGTGCAACAAACCAAAGCAAGGGAGGCCCAGTGTGACTTGGTTTGCTTTGCATTAGCTGCTCCAACTGCTTTCTGAATTTACCTTCCAGTGAAACTGCATTCATCATGACATATTCAATACCCTCAATTAACACTGCAGGATCTTCTGAAGAACAAACACAAGGAAACCACTCTAAGTATTTCTACCCTTTTCAAGTTCAAATTTGTCCTTCAATATCAACAGGTTTCTGTGGGTCCCACATCAGACATTGCCAGGGATTTACAGGATTGTGTCTGAGGTATAATAACTAAGACAACCCAGCTCAAGAAATCTAAGGGAGAGATGAAGGAAAGGTTGCATAACTGGAAGCAGAGACATAATCCATCATTATTATTCCTGTAAAGCCATTTGTATAACCAACCCCGAATTTCTCCTTTTACTGAATCTTGTCTCCTCTAGGGGCTAAAGCCTGCACACTAAATTTCATTCACAGGATTATGGAAGTTCCTCACACAAGGTTTTGCTCTGTAGAGTGGCTCAGGTTGGAAGGGACCTCAGAGATCATCTACTCCAACCTCCCCACCATAGGCAGGGACACTTCTCAACTAGACTCAGCTGATCAAGGGCTCATCCAACTTGGCCTTCAACACCCCCAGGGAGGAGGCAGCCACAACCTCCCTGGGTAGCCTCCTGGGGAACCCTGTTCCAAAGTCCACCACCCTCCTACTGAAGAACTTCTTCCTAAGCTCCAGTCTAACCCTGCTCTCCCTCAGCTTCAAACCATTCCCCTTTGTCCTGTCTCCAGACACCCTGATGAAAAATCCCTCTGTAGCCTTCCTGTAGGATCCTTATTTCCCAAAGAAACCTTTTGGTTCCTGGAGCATCTGCTCTAATCTACCCTCTTTAAAGAGTTCTGCTAAGAAACTTGCAGTGCAAGTTAACTGTGCTGCCCTGATGAAATGGCCCCTGAAAGCCTATTAAAAACATTCACTGACTCAATTACTTACAGGACCTATGGAAACCAAGCTATTGCAATGACTACCCTGGCACCTTAGGCACAACTCAAGGTACTTGAAAACATGCAGTGATCAGCATGAAGGACTCTCCTCCAGCCACAAAAATATGCAAACATGATGTGCTGTCCAGGAAACACATGACTCCCTCTCTTTTTTGCTGGCCAGGAGTGACCCATGGCATCCTCCACCAAGGGAATTCCTTCTGGTTTCCAGAAGATTAGTCACAGTGCTAAGCAAATGCCTTCAGCTACAGCACATTTCTACTCCTCAGGGTACCACTGTAATCCTTTCCTTCCAAGTTTTCTTGCAAACACAGCTTCCTCTCTCTAATCCCTCCTCCACAGAAATTGTTTAAGCTGCTTTAGCAACTTTTTGCAATGCTGCAAACTTGCTGACAGGTCCCTTGCTGGCTGGCAGCTTCCTGTTCCCCATCATCACGTTTTCTTTGCATGCAGCTTCACTTCCCAGCTTGAGTTCACATTGTCCCCAAAACTCCATCTGCTCCTGCAAAAAGGAACACCAAGGCCTTCCTGAAAGCCACCACAGGGTCATCTGCTTGCAAAGCAGGGAACTTATGGCTGTGCAGCAAGGCAGATGGGATTCAATGAGACTGCTGCACGAGGCAGATCCAACATCCATCCACGCAGAATGCACCTGAGGTCTTCACCTAAGGAAGAGAAGCTGCTTCCTCCAAACCCAGCTTGAGTGGTGCCCTAGTATAGGATTAGAGAGGCTTGAGGGTAACAGCCACTTTCTGGACCACCCAGAATTGTAGCCATTATGGATGCAGGTCACTTGGCTACCACTATCAAGGAAGAAGGGCTCCAGAGCAGAGCTCTGTGTCAACCAGCAGTGACCTGCATCTGCTGAGCTGACCCCAGAATGGAGCTGGGGCTCCCATTCAGGGCAGAAACTGGTAATTGGCAGGAAGAGGAGAAAGTGAGGGAAAGGGGAAGCATTAAGTTCAGTGAACAGAGAGTCTGTGAAGCCTTTAAGAAAAAGCTTGGCCTCATGATGGCATCTACCAGAAGCTTCTATGTGCTGTGATGGCAGAGCAGCCAGATCCCAGCTGGATGCTGGCACTCCCAGCACCTGTGCCTGAGCTCCCCATGCCTTGCAAGCCTTGCAAACAGCTGATGCATGGTGGTTCTCCAGGCACACTGGCACAGGTTTTCCTCCCTGGCAGGCAGGCTCCCTCCTTAGCCTGAAAGAGCAGAGCTTCTTGGACAGCCAGTGCTGCACCCCTCCTGCCTGCAGGTCAGTGCAGCTCACAGCCAGCCACCGCCACCCCCAGGCCCAGTTTGCCATCCAGCAGCCATATGAAATGAGCATTGGTCTCAATTTCCTGTGTAAGCTTACACAGCTTTGCCTGAGCTTTTCCAAAGCCCTCCAGCTTTCTATTAGTCAGTGCATGAGGAGGCACTACAGGTAACAACAGCAAAAAATGCCCTTTGACTTCTGGGTCTTCTGGCTCTGCAGCATAGAGCCACACTGAATTATGCTTCAGCTGGACTCACAGACACACAAACAACCTGTGCAAAACACTCACCCCCAAACTATTACTCTGAACATCATGAACTCATTTTCTTCTGCCTCCCTTGCAGTCCATAAACTTTTCCACTTTGCTCTTGAGATAAAATTCCATAGCCTTGTTATGGCCCTTGGTGAAGTTTTATGGTTGACTTACATATCCAAGAGTAGAGAGCATAGAAACATAGAATTGTTTTGGTTGGAGGAGACTTTTAAGACCATCAAGTACAACCATTTAACCCAACACTGCCAGGTCACCACTAAACCCTGTGCCTAAGCACCACATCTGCAAGTCTTTTACATATCTGCAGGATGATCAGGGGGCTGGAACACCTCTGCTACAAGGACAGGCTGAGGGAGCTGGGGTTGCTCAGCCTGGAGAAGAACAGGCTCCAGGGAAACCTAATAGAGACCTTCCAGTACCTGAAGAGGGCTGCAAGAAGGCTGCAGAGAGACTGTTTGCAAAGGTCTGCAGGAATAGGATGAAGGGCAATGGTTTGAAATTAGAGAAGAGGAGACATATACCGGATGTGAGGAACAAGTTCTTTACCATGAGGGTGGTGAAACACTGGAGCAGGCTGCCCTGGGAGGTGGTTGATGTCCCACCCTGGAGATATTCAAGGTGAGGCTCAACAGGGCTCTGGGCAGCCTGATCTAGTGGGGGATGTCCCTGCTGGCTGCAGGGGGGTTGGACTGGATGACCTTTGGAGTCCCTTCCAACCCATTCTATGCTGACCCCACCACTTCCCTGGGCAGTCTGTTCCAGAGCTTGACAACCCTTTTGGTGAAGAATTTTTTCCTAGTATCCAGCCTAAACTTTCCCTGGCACAACTTTGAGGCTGTCCCATGGCTGTATAACAGAAGTGGTTGATGACAGACTCAGGCTGGGTTTAGTTAACCAAAAGAACAGGCCAGGACCCCTTGGGTCATCAAATTTGTGTGCCAGGACTGGATTTGCATATCTGCACAAACTGACCTTGATCATCAACCACTTCTACTCTAACAGATGGGCATGAAACATGGAAGGGAAAAAAGCCAAAATAAATGCAGCTGAGCTGTGCTAATGGCCTTTGGTGCCTGGGAGGGAGCACTCCTCATCAGCTGCCTGCTGTCCCCAGAGCTGCCCTCAGCCCCCAGCTCTCCTGCCAGAAGGCCATGCTCCATTTCATCACCATTGCCCCCACAGCCTGTGGTCCTCTGCTGTCTGCCAGATGCCAGGGTGACCAAAGAGAAGGTTCAGTTTCACTGCAAGGGCTGTGGCATGCCCCAGCTGCAGCCAGCTGTTGACAGCTCGAGGTTAAGGGCTGGGATTAATTGTTTTCTAATTGTTTTAAGCAGGGGCAGAAACTTAGGCACCACCAAGCACATGGTGAGAGGGGAAATGGAACAGCAAAGGAGGGGGGTGGTTTGGGGGCTGTTTTTTGGTTTGTTGGGGAGATTGTGGTTAGTTAGGGTTTTTTTGTGGTTAGTTGGGGGTTTTATTGTGATTACTTGGGGTTTTATTGTAGTTAGTTGGGGCACTGACATAGACATAGAACAGCCCTGAAGAAAAGGACGTGGGGGTGCTGGTGGATGAGAAGCTCAACAGGAGCCAGCAGGGAGCACTTGCAGCCAGAGAGCCAAGCAGAGCCTGGGCTGCAGCAAGAGAAGTGTGGCCAGCAGGGCCAGGGAGGTGATTCTGTCCCTCTGCTCCACTCTGATGAGACCACACCTGGAGCTCTGTGTCCAGTTCTGGAGCCTCTATTGTCAGAAGGATCTGGAGGTGCTGGAAGGTGTCCAGAGAAGGGCCATGAGGATGAGCAGAGGGCTGGAGCTCCTCTGCTATGAGGACAGGCTGAGAGAGTTGGGGCTGTTCAGTCTGGAGAAGAGAAGGCTCCCAGGAGACCTTCTTGTGGCCTTCCAGTATCTGAAGGGGGCTCCAAGAAAGCTGGGGAGGGACTTTTGAGGGCGTCAGGGAATGATAGGCCTGGGGAGGGGAGCAGGGGTGTGGAGCAAAACTAGAAATAGGGAAATTCAGATTGGGTGTTAGGAAGAAATTCTTCCCCATGAGGGTGGTGAGACACTGGCACAGGTTGCCCAGGGAGGTGGTGGAAGCCTCATCCCTGGAGGTTTTTGCAGCCAGGCTGGATGTGGCTGTGAGCAACCTGCTCTGGTGTGAGGTGTCCCTGCCCATGGCAGGAGGTTGGAACTGGATGATCCTTGAGGTCCCTTCCAACACTGACAATTCTATGATTCTATGATTTATAAAGTTGTTTTTCCCTCCAAAGATCCTCAAACCCTAGCAAAACCAAAAACAGATAGAAGGAAAAAAAAAAAAAAAAAAAGCATGCTTAATGACTTTCAGCCTCACAAAGCTTCCTCCCTACAAAGTCTGACAAGGAAATAGAATTGGTTTCTCCTTTCCCACTAAAAGCATCTGCATCTCCTCCATCACTCCTTAAATGGATGGAAAAATTGTGTCCACTGCCACGTCCTAACAGCTGCTGGAAGCTCTCAGAGAGCTGATGAAGGAAGCTGATGGGGCTTGGATAGGAATACCACACCATATTGCTTTGGGACTAGCTGCCAGCTAATGACACAACAACATGACTTGGAAGATTCTGAGTGAGGGGGGAAAAATAGAGCTGCAGAAAGAGGAAATTAGGATAAAACCAGGGAAAGCTGCATGTCCTTTTAAAATATATTTATCTATCTATATTTACTTTATTTTTATCCTGATAATTACTTTGATATAGTATAGATAGACTTATATAAATCTATTAGAGATGGTTATATATTGGCTAGCTTATAACCTTCATATGTGTATTAATATCTTTATCAAATTCCATGTAACACACACTTTTAAGTTCTCTTAGGGATCTGGTTTCTGCAGTTGCCTAGTTTGGATGAGAGCAGCAGATCTTTGATGTCTGCTCATGGTTCATTTGCCTCTGCAGAACAGCTTGAAACCAAAAAGCAGATCAAGGCTCTGTAGATAGGAGTAAATGGGAGAAGCTGAAACCCATCAAGCAAAGTAGTCCTTTTGAATTAAAAGAGGGCAGAGTTAGACTGGATAGAAGAAGATTTTTTTATTTTTTTTTTTACATAGAGTGGTGAAGCACTGGTGTAGGTTGCCCAGAGAGGTGGCAGAAGCCCCAGTCCCTGGAAACATTCAAGGTGAGGCTGGATGGAGCTCTAAGCAACCTATCTAGTTGGAGATTTCCCTGCTCACTGCAGGAGGTTGGAATAGATGAGCTTTGAAGGGTCATTCCAATCCAGACCATTCTATAATTCTATGAACCTGAACCATTCTATGCTCTGCTCACTTGCACCCCATGATAGGACAAGAGGCAATGGATACAAAGTGCAGCACAGGAGGTTCCACCTCAACATGAGGAGGAACTTCTTCACTGTGAGGCTCACAGAGCACTGGAACAGGCTGCCCAGAGAGGTTGTGGAGTCTCCTGCTCTGGAAACTTTCCAGCCCCATCTGGATGTGTTCCTGTGTGCCCTGTGCTGGATTCTCTGGTCCTGCTCTGGCAGGGTGACCTTCAGAGGTCCCTTCCAACCCCTAACATCGTGTGAGCCTGGGTGTGACTGAAGGTTGGACTTGATGATCTTAGAGATCTTTTCCAACCTTCCTGATCCTATGATTCTACAACTCTTTTTCCATTTCAGCCATTCCTTGGCTCTCTCATTCCTCTCTTGCACACAGCTGCTCTCTTTCCTCCAGCTGCAGCAAACCCACTGCTTTGAAGGACCTATGAACTTTGCATGGAGGGTCTGATTTAGGCTCAGCTGATGTTGTGGTTTCAGCACAGCCATACCATGTCAGGAACAGAATGATGATTCATAAACCTTGGACATTTTGTATTCCCAAAACACGAGCAAGAAACCAAACAGGGAGGTTGGAAGAACAGCAGACTTCTTCCCAGCACTCTAGAGAGGAGCTCAGACCTGCTCACAGCATGACCCAAACCACAGCCAGCAGCAGAAGGCATGAATCCCCACTAAGAATGGGAACACCCCTAGCACCCTCTTTCCAAAGGGAGGAAACCCATGCTGCTGCACACAGACATTTCCTACAGCAGGAAGCAAAGCAGTGAAATGAAGAAGGGAGCTGCTCAAAACTCCAACACTCCAAGCTTCACTCTTTGCTTGTCAATCTCCCCAGAAAACTTGTCTTCAAGTTGTGACACCTCAATAGACCTCTTCTGCAAGTTCCTGAGGGTCCTATCATAGGATGAAGAGCAACGTTCTATTTATCAACTCCTCCACACACAGGATCATGCTTCAAGCCCGATTTCTTCCTCATTATGGACATTTTCTACTCATTTCCACTTGCAGAAAGTCTCCCTTTCTAGAGAACCCCTCAAACTTTAAAACTAGAAGTTGCAGAAAGAGCATTTTTTCAGGTGCCCATAAATACTGTCATTCCTCAGTAAGTTCATGGAGATTCTCTAAGCTTTCTCAGTTTGGGGTGCAGAGCACTGAAGCCAAGTCCTCAGCTAAGTGCACCTTTTAGAAATGCTCAGCTAAGTTACAGACCCTCCAATGGCCTTTTCTCTTGCTGTCCTCTTGCTATTCTTTGCTGTTCTCTCAGCAAACTGGTGCCATGCCAGGAGACTGGCAGCAGTTAGAAAAGTTAAGAGTCATGGAAGACTTCCAAGGGCCTCAGAAGAAATGCTGGTTATTAAGGGCTGGGATACATTGCACTTGATTGAGCAGAACTAAAGCTGATTCCTCAGAGGCAGAGGTTAATTAGACAAATGGCTCAAAAGGATCAATCTGTTCTAACTCATTATTTGTTGGGTTTATTTTATACATATATATCTTTTTTTTTTTAATTTGAAATGAGATGAGGCAGTTGAAAATAACCTCAAAAATCCCAGATGCATGAGATGAAACCATGGAAGACCTGATATTCCCAGTAACATCATGATTACAGAGTAGCAGCCTAATGAATAAAGCAGCAGCAAATCAAACACTTGCATCAAATGACACTCATAGAATGGCTCAGGCTGCAAGGACCTCAGAGATCATCTGCTCCAACCTCCCCACCATAGGCAGGGACACCTCTCAACTAGACTCAGCTGATGACTTCATCCAACCTGGCCTTCAACACCCCCAGGGAGGAGGCAGCCACAGCCTCCCTGTGCAGCCTATTCCAGAGTCTCACCACCCTCCTGCTGAAGAACTTCTTCCTAAGCTCCAGTCTAAAGCTACTCTCCCTCAGCTTCAAACCATTCCCCACTGTCCTGTCTCTAGAAGTCCCTCTGCAGCCTCCCTGCAGGATCCCTTCAGGTATTGGAAGGCAGCTCTAAGGTCCCCCTGGAGTCTTCTCTTCTCCAGGCTGAACACCCCCAGGCATTACGTTATAGTGTAACATTTGGCTCTTTTTCTGGATTCTCTGAATCATTCCCTGCTGGGGTAAAGCTTCCTAACTCCAGAAACAGCAATTTCTCCAATCCAGCCCTGCCCTACTGCACCAATGGAAAAACTGAGCAGTCCTTAATCAAATCAAATAGGCATGCTGGGGAAAAGGCACACCACCATGGCACAGAGAGGTTCTCCTCCCCCTATACTCTGCCCTGGTGAGGCCACATCTGGAATATTGTGGCCAGTTCTGGGCCCCTCAGGTCAAGAGGGACCTCAGGGAACTGCTTGAGAGAGTCCAGCACAGAGCCATGAAAATGATGGAGTAGAACATCTTCCTTATGAGAGAGCCTGAAGGAGCTGAGGGCTCTGTAGCTTGGAGAGGAGGAGCCTGAGAGGTGACCTCATTGCTGTTGATAAAGATGTGCAGGGTGAGTGCCCAGAGGCTGGAGCCAGGCTCTGCTGGGTGATGCCCAATGCCAGCACAAGGGGCAACAGTGGAAGTTGAGGCATAGGAAGTTCTATGGAAACAGGAAGAAAACTTTTTCACTGTGAGGGTGGCAGAGCCCTGGCACAGGCTGCCCAGGGGGGTTGTGGAGTCTCTCTGGAGACATTCAAAACCCACCTGGATGTGTTCCTGTGTGACCTGCTCCAGGTGATCCTGCTCTGGCAGGGGGCTTGGTGGTCCCTTCCACCCCCTAACATTCTGTGATCATTCTGTCTTGAGGAGCAAAGCTACCAGCAAAATTATGGAACCTTGGGAGATAAAGTGATTAACAGAGACTCTTCTTGAAGAATTTACCTCTATGTCCCTGCAAGAACAGACCCGAGCTTGGGAAGCAATAAAATGAGGTTTGAAATAGTTTTCTTCCATTTCTGTGTCAGGTGAGTGAAGCATCTGCCACCTAGCTCTTCATGTTCCCTCATTTGCTCTCAGCAGCTTAATGCAATGTTGCTTTGTCACACATGCATGTCCTGCTCTCAGAGAAAGCAGTTTGCCCACTTAAAAACCCTGCAAAGGAATACAGTGGAAGCCAGTTTGCTTTCTTGCTCTTTCCCAGATCACAGAACCACAGAAACATTCAGGTTGGAACAGACCTTCAGGATCACCAAGTCCAACCCAGAACCCTACTCTACAAGGCTCACCCCTAAACCAGAGCCTCAAGCACCCTAAGATCCCCTCTGTCTTCTCCAGTCTGACCTGCCCCAGGTCCCTCAGCCTTTCCTTGTAAGAGAGATGCTCCAGACCCCTCTTTGCAGCCCTCCACTGCACTCTCTCCAGCAGTTCCCTGTCACACTTGAACTGAGGAGCCCAGAACTGGACACAGTACTCAGATGAAGCCTCACTAGGGCAGAGCAGAAGGGCAGGAGAAGCTCCCTTGAGCTGCTGCTCACACTCTTCCTAACACACCCCAAGATCCCCCTGGCCTTCCTGGCTAGCAGGGCACATTGCTGGCTCATCTCAGGTCACAGAATCACAGAAATGTTCAGGTTGGAACAGACCCTCAGCATCACCAAGGCCAACCCAGAACCCTACTCTACAAGGCTCACCCCTAAACCAGAGCCCCAAGCACCACATCCAAACCACCTTGAAACACATCCAGGGTTGGGGACTCCACCACCTCCCTGGGCAGCACATTCCAATCCCTGACCACTCTTGCCCTCAAAAAATGTTTCCTAATGTCCAGTCTAAACCTACCCAGTCATAGCTTGAGGCCATTCCCTCTTGTTCTGTGAGAAGAAACCAGCAGCAGCCTCTCTACAATGTCCTTTGAGGTAGTTGTAGACAGCAACTTCAGCCTCCTCTTCTCCAAACTAACCATCCCCAGCTCCCTCAGTCATTCCTTTTGACTTGTCCTTGCTGTAGAAGAGGGAATTCAGCTCATGGGGCATTTGGAGTGCCATTTATATAACTGGAGGCCCAAGAGCAGAGCAGACACTCTCTCAGCCCAGTTGTTTTTTGCTTTACTAATGACTTTGAAGGGTCATGAGGGCTAGACGAAGCTTAAGCCTTTAGTTAGCCGAAAGCCACAACCCCACACAGCCTTTGCTCTGAGTATCAGAGCAACACTGAGAGATTTTGATTTAAACCTCCAGAGGATGCATCACATAGCTGCAACTCTAATCCAGCAGAGAATTAATCCTTCCTCAACTCTCAAAGTCAGGAAAAACAGCTGAGTGGGCAATCTCCCAGCTAACTGCTCTCCTCTGACCAGCCTCTGCTCCTTTTGCTGGTAGAATTCCCCAGCAGATCTCTACCCAGCAGAAGGGACAGACCATCCAAAAATGAAATAATGGAACATAGAGCAGAGCAGAGCAGAATGTGGCCCAATTCCACAAGCTGCTACCACTCGCTTTTCCTACTACATCCCAGAAAATTCCTAGAGACTCTGCATGGTAAACAGAAGAATCCTCCATCAGCCAAACCCTGGGTCTCTGTCCCCAGGACTGCTACAGAACCACAAACACAGCAACACCAGTCCAAAGAGACTGTCTGATGCAAGAACCTCCTCAACATGGGACTATCATGAGGTCAGCTGTGGCTTAAAACCCTCCAAAAGACTAAGGCTCATTGGATCTCGAGATAACCTTTCCTAGTGCTGAGTGAGGAAGCTTCTTCCAACATCTGCTCTGAAGGTCCTGAACCAGCCAATTGCCCACATTTACTAAAACAGGAAGGGAAACAGAAAATGAGGCTCAGGGGAGACCTTCTCACTCTCTACAACCACCTGAAGTGGGGTGGGGGTCTCCAAAGTAACAAGAGATCAGACAACAGAAAGTGGCCTCAAGTGACAGCAGGGAAGGTTTAGGTTGGACATGAGGCAAAATTTCTTTGCTAAAAGAGTTGTCAAGCCCTGGAACAGGCTGCCCAGGGAAGTGGTGGAGTCACCATCCTTGGATGGATTCCAGTGATGTGCAAGTGTGGTGCTGAGAGACACAGCTCAGTGGTGACTTGGCAGTGTTGGATCAGTGGTTGGACTTGGTCATCTTAAAGGTCTCTTCTAACCAAAAGGATTGTGTGATTCTATGATTTCACCTGCAATCAAAGGACTGTGTCCTTCCTTTTGAACATCATAAGGCCTCTGTTGACCCAGCTGAGTCTCTCCAGGATCTTCTGAACTGAAGGGCTGCCATCTGCCATGGCAGCCACACCCCCAAATTACACACAGTTATAAAAACATAATCCCTTCTTACCCACCATAAAGGGCAATGACCCTTTGTAGCACATAGCACCACAATGGCCTGTGTTGACATAGGAAGAGCTTTATCTGACCAGACAAATCAGTCATGCAATGTTTGCTTTCTCCCAACCCAACAACAGCTTGTGCCAGGTTCTCCAGGGGACACAGTGAGACACACAGGAAAGAAGACAATTGGCTTCTCTGCTTTTCTCCCCACTCTCCTACACAGAACAGGATGCCACCACTGTCCACACAAGCATCTCATTTGGTGGTTTCCCAAGCTTTCTGTGCTGCAAGCTGCTGTGAAGATTGGAGCTGCCCTCCATAGATTACAGCTTAATCAAAGACCCTACATAGAACCACAGTCATGTCAGCCACAGCTCAGCAGCAGGGTAGGTGGAGGGCAGCACAGACTGGGGGAAGAGATGATAGAAAGCAGCCCTGTGGAAAAGGACTTGGGGGTGGTGAAGGATGAGAAGCTGGCCAGGAGCAGGCAGTGTGAGCTTGCAGCCCTGAAGGCCAAGGGCAGCCTGGGCTGCATCCAAAGCAGCATTGCCAGCAGAGCCAGAGAGGTGATTCTGACACTTTGCTCTGCGCTGCTGAGACCTCACCTGGAGTGCTGTGTGCAGCTCTGGAGCCCTCAATATAGGAAAGACATGGACCTGATGGAGAGGGTCCAGAGGAGGGAAATGAAAATGATCAGAGGGCTGGAGCAGCTCTGCTATGAGGACAGGCTGAGGGAGCTGGGGGTGTTCAGCCTGGAGAAGAGAAGGTTCTGGGGACACCTAATAGCAGCCTGCCAATACCTGAAGGGGGCTACAAGAAGGATGGAGAGAGACTGTTTGCAAAGACCTGGAGTGATAGGATGAGGGGCAATGGCTTCAGATTAGAGCAGATTTAGACTGGATGTTAGGAACAGGCTCTTTACCATGAGGATGATGGGACACTGGAACAAGTTGCCCAGGGAGGTGGTTGATGTCCCATCCCTGGAGATACTCAAGGTGAGGCTCATCAGGGCTCTGGGCAACCTGATTGAGTTGAGGATGTCCCTTCTGACTGCAGAGGAGTTGGACTGGATGACCTCTGGAGTTCCCTCCCAGCCCAGGCCATTCTATGATTTGAGCATCTCACCAGTGTGCTGGCATTTTCTGCCATGGGCTTTCTGAGGTGCTGTGTTAAACCTTCCCTCAAGGCCAGCACAGTAGAAGATTTTTTCCCTTGTTCCAATATGTGCTCAGAAAAATTGTGTAGCTGACTTCTTCTACACTTACTTATCACAGCAGCCTCCTTGTTTGACTGTCTCATGACTTGGAGATCTGAACAAACTTCATCAGTTAAGGAACCTCATTAATAAAAGGGTCTGTTCCTGCCACAGAGGAGGAGAAACAGGAAGCTTCTGTGATGGAAGATATCATCGAAATTTGTAAGGTGTGGAACACTTTTATGTGGAATCAGTTTCAAACCAAGAGTGTCAGATGGGGACACACAGAGGAGCTCATGTCACTACCAACAACCCTCACAAAAGCAGATTTACCATATTTTAGCCAATGTCTGCAAAGATCCTGTGTACAAAGGGACACCTTGGAAACTCTTCCCGGCAGCTGAGGACTGCACCACAGGGACAAAGCTGCTCACAGTTTCTCTTTGGTCACAAGGAAAAGTGTTGTGGGAGCTTAAGAAGACTGTAAGCAGAGTGGAGCCTCCTGGGAACTGCTTGAAAGAGTCCAGCACAGAGCCACAAAGATGGGAGTGGAACATCTCCCTGTGGACAGAGCTGGGGCTCTGCAGCTTGGAGCAGAGGAGCCTGAGGGGTGCCCTCATTGCTGTTGATAAAGATGTGCAGGGCAGTGGCAGGAGCATGGAGCCAGGCTCTGCTCAGTGATGTCCAGTGATAGGACAAGGGGCAATGGGGGCAAGCTGGAGCAGAGGAGGTGCCACAGGAACAGAAGGAGAAACTTTTTCACTGTGAGGGTGCCAGAGCCCTGGAGCAGGCTGCCCAGAGAGGATGTGGAGTCTCCTTCTGTGGAGACATTCCAAACCCACCTGGATGCATTCCTGTGTGACCTGCCCCAGGTGCTCCTGCTCTGGACTGGGTGATCTTTCAAGGTCCTTTCAAAGCCCTAACATTCTGTGAACCTCCAGGCAAACAGTCAGAACAGCCATGAAGCCAGGATCTCCTGTCATTTCTAGAACAATTCCTGGAAGTTCAAGGGCATCAGTTATGACTTTCCCACCTCTCCATGACAAATACAACCACTGCATTTGTTAGAATAATAATAATAAAAAACCCAAATGCATCAGAATCTCCAAGTGCTCCAATTTGATAAGGAACAGTGAGGTGTGGCTGGACACTGTCAAGCAGAGCAGCATCATGCTGAGAAATGGCAGAACCACACAGGCATCCTGCTTCCAGCACCAGTGCCACAACCATGCTGGCCACATCCACCCTTCTGGGATGCTCATGGCCCCCAACAGACAGCAGGACTGACCAGATGCCAGGGGACTTCTGGTGGACTTCTTCCCTCACGATATGCCCTCCATGCAGCAGCTCTGATCAGATGCCAGAAGTGCCCACCCAATGGACCACAGCACATCCTCACAGTGGGTACCACATCCTGCCTGTGGGTTTCAAACTGGGCTCTCTTCAGTCTGCCCCCTGCAGGCCTCCACACCTTTTACAGCGGTCCAAGCAGCACTGCCCTCAACACCTACAACCAGGACATAGTTTGGTTTTCTCTTGCAACTGCAGACACAGTGGTTTGAGCAGTCCAAGCCCCAGTCAGCAGCTGGTTAAGGGAAACCAATTCACTTGGCAGACAAGAAGCTCCCAGATTAACCTGGATCAGCTCCAGGCCCTGAGGAAAGGAGAAGCAGCAGCTCACGTGAGGCTCTCGGAGGCACGTTGGCTCCTGAGCAGCACTGAGGACATGCCTGGGGGGATGACACTCCTCCAGGGGGATGTCACAGATGGAGATGGGGCAGAGCCATGGTGGACACCCTCTTTTAGACCACCACACTTCTTATAGCACCTCCTTTGGAGATTTTACAGTGCATTATCTAAGTGCTGATTACATAGTCTGCTCTGCCCTGGTGAGACCCCACCTGGAATACTGCATCCAGTTCTGGGCTCCCCAGGTCAGGAGGGACAGAGGTCTGCTGGAGAGTCCAAGGGAGAGGTACCAGGATGCTGAAAGGACTGGAGCACTGCCTAATGAAGGGAGGCTGAGAGCCCTGGGGCTGTTCAGTCTGGAGAGGAGAAGACTGAGAGGGGATCTGATCAATGTCTATCAATAGCTGAGGGCTGGGTTCAGGAAGAAAGGGACAGGGACAGCCTCTGCTCACTTGTGCCCTGGGATAGGACAAGGGGCAATGAGGAGGTTCCACCTCAACATGAGGAGGAACTTCACTGTGAGGCTCACAGAGCACTGGAACAGGCTGCCCAGAGAGGTTGTGGAGTCTCCTGCTCTGGAGACTTCCCAGCGTTGTCTGGATGTGTTCCTGTGGGACCTGTGCTGGATTCTCTGGTCCTGCTCTGGCAGGGGGGGTTTGGACTGGATGACCTTCAGAGGTCCCTTCCAACCCCTAACATCCTGTGAGCCTGTAAAAGGCTCCAACTTCAGATTTATGGAAAACAAAATCTAGGGTTGGAGCAGATGACCCTGAAGGTCCCTTCTCACCTGGTATTTCTAGGCTTCTAGATCATTCATTACTTCAGCATTTACTCGTTGCTATTTGGATCATTGCTCTGACTTTTGTAGCACACTCCCCCTCCCCTCTTTTTTTTTTTCCCTTCATTTAGCCAAACAGTTCCTGGCTATAATTTTAATTATAATTTGCCAACACTGGTTTGTGGAGGATTACTTATGGTGGTGGAGGTAGGGGAAAAATCCAGTGGATGAGCAGTGCTAGTTCAGCAGCACAGTGCCACAGTCTTCTTCACAAGACTCTGTCAAGCAGCAGAAGTCTTTGGCTGCCACTTTCTCAAAGTGTGTCACATAAATCCCCATGCACAGAACAGCTCCAGCTTAGTCTTAAAAGGCCATCAGCTATTTAAAAAAAAATAAATGAAATAAAAAGCCATTCAAAGCAAAAGCAGAGCACCTGCGGAATCACACAGGCTGGGAGGATGGAAAGGGACTTTGTATTGAGAGACTCTGCAACTACATGAAGAGAGGTTGTGGTGATGGTGGAGGGGGACAATCTCTCCTTCTAACTAGCAAAAGATAGGGAAGCACCCTCAAAGTGCACCAGAGGAGGCTTTCAGCTTGGACATTTGGAAACAATTCTTCACAGAAAGGGTTGTCAAGCCCTGGAACAGGCTGCCCAGGGAAGTGGTGGAGTCACCATCCATGGAGGGATTTCCGTGGCGTGTAGGTGTGGTGCTGAGGGACACAGCTCAGTGGTGACCTGGCAGTGCTGGATTAAGGGTAGGACCTGATGATCTTAAAGGTCTCTTCCAAGGAAAACAACTCTATCATCATTACACAGCTCTCATTAAACACAGATGCCTACAAACTGCTGCAGCTGTGGCAGGGCAGAGCCAGCACACAGTTACCATAGAAAGCTATAGAAATACCAAAGTTATCTATACCAAAGAAATACCAGAGGGCTGGGCTGGGGAGGTGTCTTTAATCACCCTGCTACTATCCACCAAGTTCTCCAGCAAAGTTTAAGGTCTAAAGCAAGGAGGACTGGCATCTGCTTCGCCAGCTGCATAACAGAGAATGATAAACATGATTCTGCTGTGTCACCTCTGTCACCAAAGGTTTTTCCTTTAGAGAAGACACAGATAAAAGCCAAAAAAAAAAACCCACCCCAAAAACCAACAAACAACCCAAATCCTTCTAATTTTAAAAGGCTTGTTGAGGATTAAAAAAAAAGAGATAATATAAAATAAATCTTTTCAAAGCCTCCCAAAGAGCCAGGAAAAGGAGATTTGGTTAAACACATGATTTTTTTCCCCATCTCCTTAAGCTGTGGGCAGGCAGTGTGAGCAGGGCAGAGATTTAAGGTGCTTTGCAGGCTGGCACGAGCTGCAGGAGCGTGAACTCCCTGAACCGAAGTAACCCTGGGCAGACAGGGATCCAGCCAGACATCTTTGGGGTTACTAGGATTCATGCTTAAAGAGGAGAGAAACACTGACTCTCTCTCTCTTTCACTAATAAAAACAGAACTTGCCCAAGGCAGATGTCTCCACGTGCTTAAATCCAGGCGGAAATGCCGCGGTCAGCGTCGCGCTGCCACAGGATTTAATGAGGGGAAGTTTTCTTATCTCCCTTGGTTAGGCAAAACAAAAATGATTTAAAGAAATCCATCTCTTGCCAGCTTTCTAGAGAAGAGAGAAAAGACAGCAGCCATGGCACAGGCACTGTACTAGCATAAGGGAGGTGGGAGAGGGAAGTTCCTGATGTTATGCAAGTCCCAGAAGCATGAGAAAGGTTACCAGAGTTTATTTGACTAGGAGCTAGCTCCAGCATGGCTTCACAGCCCATCCACATCAAGATTGGACCTTAGGAAGAAATTCTTCACTGCAAGACTCTGGAATGGATTGTCCAGAGAGGTTGTAGGTGCCTCCTCCCTGGAGATGCTCAAAGCCAGGCTGGATAGGGCCTTGAGTGACCTGGGCTGGTTGAGAGGCATCCCTGCCTGTGGCAGGGAGGTTGGATTACATCTCTAAGGTCTCTTTCATCTTAAGCCATTCCATGATCACAGAGCTGATTACCTTTGTTTCCTTGCATATTCCTCCATGGTGTGGATGTGGTGCTGAGGGACATGGTTTAATAGTGACCTAACAGTGTTGGGTTAGTGACTGGACTTGATGATCTTAAAGGTCTCTTCCAACTCAACAATTCTATGATTCTATGACTAAAGGCTTCTGCCTCCACACCCATTCTCCTTCAAGTCAATGACCAACTCCCCTTGCCATCTGCCATGACAAAGAAGGGCAGCTGTGTGCACCACCTGAAAGGTCCTGGTGCTTAGAGACACACAACACAGTGATTCCCCCAGTAGGGCTGGTTTTGATTTGCAATCCAGCTGGCAAAGACAGGCTGTCCATGAAGGAGCAAATCTCCACACCTTCTCCTAATGAATGCAGTTCAGGAGGTGCCTGTCCTCCAGCCAGGCTGGCTGCTCTCCTAGCATGGTGCCAGCCAGGCATCTGGATCTCCTAGAACAAGGCAGCAGCTTTGTTCTACAACAGACCTACCTACAGTCCTTTGGATGCCCACCAATCCTTCACTGCTTTAAGCAATCCAATATTCTTCAGGTGGTAACTCTACTATGTCACAGATGTACGAGACAAAGAAAATCATCCCCTTCCCTGTGCCTCTGACCCCAGTACTAAGGAAAAGCTCAGCCATGTCACAGATGATGAAAATAAGGCAGGGACAGCAGCACTCAGCTGCACTTCACTGAAGAAAAAAGCTGAGCACAAGACAGCACTTTGGCACCTTGCTCTCAATAAGGTCACTGGAAAGCAGCACTGTGCTCAAGAGAGGGAGTTCAGGGGAAGAAGAAGGGAGTCTTAATGCAGAGGAAGAGTAGGATGGGTCTCTGGGTGACATCACTGAGCAAAGCCCATCTGTTACTGAGGTAGTACATAATTCCAGGTGAATGAGTTCAATGCCTGAACCTGGGTGATCCCACCTGGGACAACACTGCTTGTGCAAACATGACACAGGAGGATGAGGAAAGCAACACACATGGGGAGGGAAGGCTACAAACAAGAAGAGGTGGCAGTCATCCCTTCCTCTTTTAGGAGAGCACAGAGCAGACATGACAACATTTGTAACACCTCATGATACAACCACAGAGAAAAATGCTAAGAACAGCTTTCCCAGGAAAGCAGAGTAGAAGAAAATAGCAGGAAGGAGAATTTCAAGTTTTCCTTCCTCTCTTCTGAGAAAACATGAAGAATTGAGCTGGGGCTGAAGTATAATTGAATAGCTGGGATGGAGAGCTAGATCTGTGCATGGAAAAAGAGACTGAGCAATCACTGGGGCAGATCACTGCAAAGAGAGCACCCTGGGCTGGGTGGCAGGGATCCTCTCTTCCCATAGCCCCCCAAAAAAGCAGAGTGAGGATCACCATGAAGCCTCCCACCAGGTGAACTCTGACAGACCCCAGAGCAGGCAGCACCACGCAGTGAGCAGTACATGGCCTCCTTTATGGCAGTGCAAAGCAGCCAGGCTACTGCAGAGCAGCTGCACTGCAGGAACAGCAAAGACAAATTCTTTGTTGTTGTTGTTCTCCAGGCTGGGGAGAAGCTGATATCCATATGCCTACATGGCTTCACAGAATGCCTTAGGTTGGAAGGGTCCTTACAGATCATCATCATTTTGTGACTAGGTGGCCAAGAAAGCCAAAGGTATCCTGGCTGGGATCAGAGATGCTGTGTCCAGCAGGAGCAGGGAGGGGATTGTCCCCTGGGACTCAGCTCTGGGGAGGCCACACCTGGAGTGTTGTGTCCAGTTTTGGGCACCTCAATCCAAGAGAGATGTGGAGGAGCTGGAGCCAGGGCAGAGGAGGGCAAGGAAGCTAGGAAGGGCCTGGAGAAGAAATCTGCTGGAGAGCAACTGAAGGAGCTGGGGATGGTTAGTTTGGAGAAGAGGAGGCTGAGAGGAGACCTCATTGCTGTCTACAACTACCTGAAAGGAGATTGTAGAGAGGCTGCTGCTGGTCTCTTCTCCCAGGTAATTAGTGATAGAACAAGAGGGAATGGCCTCAAGCTGCCACTGGGTAGGCTTAGACTGGGCAGCAGGAAAAAATTTTTCCCAGCAAGAGTGGTCAAGGCTTGGAATGAGCTGTCCAGGGAGATGGTTGAGTCCCCAAGCCTGGATGTGTTTCAGGTGGTTTGGATGTGGTGCTTGGGGCTCTGGTTTAGGGGTGAGCCTTGTAGAGTAGGGTTCTGGGTTGGACCTGGTGATGCTGAGGGTCTGTTCCAACCTGAATGTTTCTATGGTTCTGTGACCTACTCCAACCTCTGCCATGGGCAGAGCACCTCTCAACTAGACTCAGCTGCTCATGGCCTCATCCAACCTGGCCCTGAACCCCCCCCCAGGGAGGAGACATGCTAGATGGCCAGACTCAAAGTGTTGTGATCCACAACTCAATGTCCACACAGAGACCAATGACAAGTGGAGTTCCTCAGGGGTCTGTACTGTGTCCAGTGCTGTTTAACACCTTTGTCAGCAACATGGACAGTGGCATTGAGGGCACCCTCAGCAAGCTTGCTGATGACACCAAGTTGTGTGGTGCACTCAGTTGAGGGCAGGATACAATCCAGAAGGATCCTGACAGCCTTGAGAACTGGGCCAGTGCCAACTGCATGAGGTTCAAGAAGTCAAAATGCAAGGTCACATATCAGGGTCAGGCCAGTCCCAGGCACAAATCCAGGCTGGGTACAGAGTGGGTTGAGAGCAGCTCTGAAGAAAGAGACCTGGGGGTACTGACTGATGAGAAGCTCAACACACTGCTCAGCCATAAAACATCCAAATCAAGGCATGTTAGCTACCCTGACACACAGCAAGAAAGCCAGCATGTGGGAGACAACCTCTGCTGAGGAGTAAGCAGGGCTGAGGTCTGCCTGCACAGATGTGAGGACAGCAAGCAAAGGGAGCTGGGTAACACCATGAGGTGAGCTCACACTTTGCTGGGATCAACCCCCCAGCAAGAACACACTGCTGGCATGGATTAGCCACAAACTACCTCACTGCCAGCTCCCTGCTGAAGAAATCTCTCACATGGTGGGCAAACCAGCCCACTTGCTAAGCCACCAGAGCCAGGGCGTGCTGAGCTTTTGGCTTCCTCTTCCTCCCACCCCCATCCCAAATGCAGCAATGCTCCCAAAACACTTTTTCAAGAAGGGGAACACCCATTATGTCTACAGGATGTGAGAAGCAAAAAGGGATGTGGGTTAGCTGGAGGAGGGGCAGCAACGTGCCTCCTACTGCTGTGCTCTTCAAGTCATACCAGGACGTGGCCCAAAGCTCACAGCAGGCAGCAGCAATCTCAAAACCACAGAATTAACCAGTTTGGAAGAGACCTCCAAGATCATCAAGTCCAGCTGATCATCCAACCCTATCTCATCAACCAGACCATGGCACTAAGTGCCTCATCCAGGCTTTGCTTAAACAACTCCAGGGATGCTGACCCCACCACCTCCCTGGGCAGCACATTCCAAAGGCCAGTCTCTCTTGCTGGGAAGAACTTCTTTCTAAGCTCAAGCCTAAACTTCCCCCTGCACAGCTTGAGACTGTGTCCTCTTGTTCTGCTGCTGGTTGCCTGGGAGAAGAGACCAACCCCCACCTGGCTGCAACCTCCCTTCAGGTAGCTGTAGACAGCAATGAGGTCTCCCCTGAGCCTTCTCTTCTCCAGGCTAAACACTCTGCAAAGGTGACTCCTACATCTATATGCCACCAATTCAGGGATCCCAGTTGAGCTGGCTGGTGCCCATGGGCAAAGTTATTTCCAGGCTCTTGCAATTGGAAGGAGATACAATGAAGAAAACCTTAAGCTATCAAACTATAAATACAAGTTCCTCTAGCACACCTCTGTGCACCTCACAGCACAGCTTCAATCTCACCCCAGCCTCCCTCTCCATAAATCAGCTCCTTTAGGCCTCCAATCACCCACAGCTAATAATATCAGGAGGTGCAGCAGAGCAAACAGAAGCATGGTTGTGCATACTGGGAAAAGATCTCACTTCACCTGAGCTGCCAGAAGGCAGGAAGAGGCCAAATCATAGACTGGTTTGGGTTGGAAGGGACCTGTATAGATCATCTAGCCCAACCTCCCTGCAGTGAGCAGGGACATCAGCTACAGCCCAGTCCACACAGACCTGCAATGTTACCAGGGATGGGGCACCAACCACTGCCCTTGGCAACTTGTTCCAAACTAACTTAGCCAGAATTGATTTCCTTTTTATCCTTTATTTGCTCTGCCTCCTTTGATCTTGAGAGCCGCACAAAGTCTTCTGGAGCAGCAGGTATCAGGTTGGTTGACCTGGAGGCCTCCATCTCATAAAATGATGCAGTCCAAGCCTCCAAGGTCAAATCCCTGCACTGAAAGATGTCCTTGTAAAGGCACTTGAATATATTTATATATTCATTACCTTGTTCTTTCCCTCTCTCCTTGTACCTGAGTTTGGGATGAAAAAAAACCCAACCCATTTCAGTCAAAAGCTCCCTTCCTCCCTGTCCCATTAACCTCCTTTTATTTCCCCTGGCTACGGAAAAGAAATGCAAACCAGCAGCAAACCGCCCCCCTGAGGGACTGCAAGCGAGGTGTGCCATCTCTTCCTGCCCAAACCCTGCAGGCCTGGCACACTGCACATTTTTGCTTCTTGATGGCAGGTCAGCAAGCAGAGGAACAGAGCACTGCCATCAGCCAGCCCAGCGAGCCAAGCACCCCTGCGGGGCAGAACAGAGCGCTCGTACCACCCTCACACCACGCAGCTGCCCTCCTCCACCTTGGCTCATCCCTGATGCAGGGTTACGCTGTTCCCATGAACTGCTGCTTGTCTTCCTGCCTGGAAAGCCAGCAAAGGAACATGCTAGCCTCCCAAAAAACCATACTCTGCGAGGAGGAGGGGACTGGGAGGGAACAATGTTGGAGTGTCTTCAGTCGGCTGGATGCGATCCCAGCTTCCAGCTGCACAATGACCATGCAGGAAGGAGATGTGAAAGCTTCCCAGTCACAGAGTAGCCCTGCGTGCCAGGCTCAGAGATGTCTGGACATCAGAATGGCCTTTAAAGCGTAAGGATGCAAGAAGACTGCAGAGCCCTGCACACAGAGCAGCCCTTGCACAGCAGGGAATGGTGGCTCGAGCTTAGCTTTTCTTTCCTGGCACTGGGTGCTAATTGTGTAGTCCAGATCCTCGACCTTATTTAGGTCAGAGGCTCCCACACAAAACACTCTTCTGTGGGAATGGGATAGCCTGACCATCCAGACCCAGAGCTCTCCAAATACGGGAGCTGAAGTGCAGTGGCATGTTAGGAAGGGGTGACAGGAGGAGATGGGCTGCAGACGGTGGGACAGAATCCTGCCTCGTGCAGCTCTACACCATTCACACAGTTTGTAACAAGCTCCAAGGTGGATAAAGCAGCTCTGAACCAGCTACACCTGGGCCATGAAACAGGATTCTGTGGGTGCTCTCCCTCAGTTAGCACCAATGCCCTGCCAGGCACTGAAATGCCATCCCCTTCCTCCAGTCTGCCACAGATCTCCTGCTTGAATGGGTGATAACCCCCCAAAAGCAGTGGGGAAATGGAGAAGGCAGCAACACAAACACCCTCCAGGAGTAGGAGCAAGAACATTGCATGCTGAGCCCAAGGACTATTTCATTGGCTTCAATATTAGACACAAAGCAACGCAAAGAAGCTCCAGTGATTCTTCTTGATGGTACTTATGCACCTACAAAGTCCACAGAGCAGAAATTATCCCTTCCACAACACTGGTCTCATTCCCGTTTCTCAGTTATTCCAAGGAAAAAAAGTAATTATTGCTCCACAGAAAATACTTCAGCTTATTGGAAGAGCTGTGCCTCACACAGGGTGACTGTCTCCTGAAGTTGTGCCACAGAAACAATCTATTCAAACAATTAAACCCATGATTTAACATCTACAGGCAAGAACACAGCACTCAAATACCAGGCCTGCCATTCATGCCAGCATGGAAAACAGGAGGGAGAAGTAGGGGTGACACATGCAGAAGTGTTTGACTGGATGCAGCATCCAGGAGGATGGGAAAAAGGGAAGAAGCAAACTGTTCAAAATTTGATCACCAATGGGAACAAACTCCTGGATCTGGCAGCACTTCCAGGAGCATCCCAGTCCTGAGGGGCAGACTTGGGAGGAAAAACTTGAGGCAAGCGCTGGGAATAATAAAAATGGAAGGAACAATCTGTGTGCTCTTTAGATGGTGGATGAAGAGTTTTTGTATGACCCTTGCTCCTCATGAGCAAGAAAATAAATACATCAATCCCTCAGTCCCTAGAATGTTGGCACTGTCATGGCAAAACTCTGCTCCAGGAGGACTGAGCTTTTCAGACCATCATACTTAGGTTCCTAGCAAACCCCACACATGCTAAAAGAGCTCCAACACCTATAGAATCACAGAATGGTCTGGGTTGGAAGGCACCTCCAAAGGTCATCTAGTCCAAGCCCCCTGCAGTCAGCAGGGACATCTTCCACTAGAGCAGGTTACTCAGAGCCTTGAATACCTCCAGGGATGGGGCCTCAACTACCTCCCTGAGCAACCTGTTCCAGTAGTGAAGAACTTGTTCCTAATATCAGGACATTTCCTTCATCCTGATCTGGCTCTAGACTCTGGAACAGTCCCCCCAAAACGTGCCAATAAATACTTTTAAAACTGAGGCACAGGGATTCTCACATGGACAACTCAGGCTCTCTCCTCAAATTTTGGAATGGGCTGGGCTGGAAGGGACCTCCAAAGCTCATCTAGTCCAACTCCTCCTGCAGTCAGCAGGAACATCCTCAACTAGATCAGGTTGCCCAGAGCTCTGTCAAGCTTCACCTTGAATATCTCCAGGGATGAAGCCTCAGCCACCTCCTTGGGCAACCTGTTCCAGTGTTCCACCACCCTCATGGTGCAGAATTCGTTCCTAACACCCAATCTAAATCTTCTCTTCTCTAGTTTGAAGCCATTGCCCTCATCCTATCCCTACAGGCCTTTGGAAACAGTCTCTCTCCATCCTTCCTGTAGCCCCTTCAGGTACTGGCAGGCTGCTATTAGGTCTCCCTGAAGCCTTCTTCTCCAGGCTGAACACCCTCAGCTCCCTCAGCCTGTCCTGATAGCAGAAGTGTTCCAGCCCCCTCAAGCTGTACTTCAGCACTGAAGACAAACACCATGGCCATGACAAAGCTGCTAAGTCTTCCAGCACCTTCTACTTGTAGGGGCCCTTCTGAACAGCACGCCGTGTTGAAGGGCTGCTAGACACAAAGATCCTCTGATATATAAATTCATCATTCTCTCTTCACAGAGCTGACATCTCCAGACACTATCTTTAGGAATATAAGATGCATACGGAAGAGGAATTGTGAAGTGGCAGTGCAGCCTACATCCATAGAGCATAATCAGACGGGCTCAGATGAAGATAGAGAAAAAAAGAAGGCTGAGGGCTTGTGCTGCTGAACTCCTAACATCCATACAAACTCCTTTTGAACAACCCCTCTTGGAGGTTAAACATCATCCCACATCCAACACAGCTGAAGTTAACAAGGTATTTTTTATGCAGAGCTATAATGACATCTGAGGAAGAGAACTGAAAAACAAATACCCTTTCCCCCCCCCCCCCCTCCTTTAAAGCAATGGTACAGGAGCCTCCTCTCTTTGCCAGAATTTATAACATCCCCTGGCACAAAAGGCAAAGCTGCACTTTGCAAGCAGATTTTGCCTGAAACTTGAGATGTCTCTAAAGGTGCTGATTTTCAAACTGCCTGGCAAGAGGCTTCAGCAGAGGAAAATAAAACCACTACAGCACATCTTGGAATGAGCAGACAGTATCAGAATGATCTGAGGCAGGGTGGGGGAAACTATCACAAAGGATCCACAGAAACTGAGGTCCTCAATCTTACAGGTGGGAGGTGACACCATTCAAACCTCATGCTATGAAAGTAAAGGCTTGATCAAGAAGCACTTGCAATAACTGGAAGCACTTCAAGTCTGGCAAGAGTTTAAAAGCCAAGCAAAGCCATGAAAAGGCTTCAGGTTCAGCAGGGCTAGAGAGAGGTTGAGAGGGAGAGAGCTCTCTACAACAAGCTGAAAGGAGACTGTAGTGAGATAGAGGTTAATCTCTTCTCCCAAGCAACAAGTGATAGAGACACAGCCTCAAATTGCACCAGGGGAGGTTTAGGTTGGACATTAGCAAAAGTTTCATCACAGAAAGGGTTGTCAAGCCCTGGAACAGGCGGCCCAAGGAAGTGGTAGAGCCACCAACCCTGGAAGGATTTTACAGGGTATGTACATAGGGTGCTAAGGGATATGGGTTAGTGGTGGACTTGGCTGTGTTGGGTCATCAGTTGGACTCAATCTGGAAGGTATCTGGGCAAGCTGATCTAGTGGAGGATGCCCCTGCTTACTGCAGAGGGGCTTGGACTAGATGACCTTTGGAGGTCCCCTCCAACCCAGACCATTCTATGAGTCTACCAACCCAAAAGACTCCGTGATCCTATGTTCAAGCTACAAGAGCAAGCTTTGAAGGACAGGTTAAGGATAGAGAAAGGTTTAAAAGGCAATTTCCTTTCAACCTGTGGGCAACCAAAACACAACAAGTGCCCCCTCCTTCTTACTGTCACTTTCTTCTTGCCACACCTGGCCAACACAGAGGGCTCCCATAATCCCTGCACACAGCTCCTCCAAAAAGCTGCTCTGCTCTACAAGCACACACCCCAAATGGATGGAAAAGCAAGCCAAACCACAGCCAAGTCCAAGTGGTCCCAGACTAAAAAAATAAATAAATAAAAATGGGAAATATCACATGCTTAGAGGTGGCTTTTGCTTCTGCAGCACAACCTTCAGCCACCAGCAACGCTTCCAGATTTTTTTTCTGGCAACAGCAATGTGTGGAAATCATCCAAATTAAAGTCAGAAGCTGCTGACTGAGGACTGTTCAGTCTCTGAACCTTTACCTTGTCCTTCAAGCCATGCCTTCCCTTTCTGCAGTGCTCCTAAAGCAAAGCAATTAAAACAAGAAATCATGCTGGGGGGGGATTTTTGGTAGCCAAAGGGTAACCTTTATGGAGAGACCAAGTGCAGGGTCCTGCAGCAGGGTTGGGGCAATCCCAGGCACTGATATAGGCTGGGCAGGGACTGGCTTGAGAGCAACCCTGAAGAAAAGCACTCAGGGTGCTGGTGGATGAGAAGCTCAACAGGAGCCAGCAGGGAGCACTTGCAGCCAGAGAGCCAAGCAGAGCCTGGGCTGCATCAGGAGAAGTGTGGCCAGCAGGGCAAGGGAGGGGATTCTGCCCCTCTGCTCCACTCTGCAGCACTCCAGTTCTGGAGCCTCTATTACAGGAAGAAACTGGAGGTGCTGGAAGGTGTCCAGAGAATGGCCATGAGGATGAGCAGAGGGCTGGAGATCTTCCCCTATGAGGAAAGGCTGAGGGAGTTGGGGCTGTTCAGTCTGGAGAAGAAAAGGCTCCGAGGAAACCTTCTTCTGACTTTCCAGTACCTGAAAAGGGCTCCAAGAAAGCTGGAGAGGGACTTTTTAGGGTGTCAGGGAGTGATAGGACTTGGGGGGAATGAAACAAAACTAGAAATAGGTAGATTCAGATTGGATGTTAGGAAGAAATTCTTCCCCATGAGGGTGGTGAGAGACTGGCACAGGTTGCCCAGGGAGGTGGTGGAAGCCTCATCCCTGGAGGTTTTTGCAGCCAGGCTGGATGTGGCTGTGAGCAACCTACTGTGGTGTGAGGTGTCCCTGCCCATGGCAGGGGGTTGGAACTGGATGATCCTTGAGGTCCCTTCCAACCCTGACAATTCTGTGATCCCTCAGAGACACACTGGAAATAAGGTTGAGCTACCTGCCAGCAGTACCAATCCCTTCACCCCCACCCAGGCCAGATGCTGTTTGTTGCTCAGTGCAGTGTCCAGCACAGAGGACAGTGGGCAGCACATTCTGCATTGATGATGGAAAGGGAGCACAAACACAGCTAAAGATAAGGAAAAGAGCTATACAAAGGACTAGCAGGAAGATATAGACAGGCAGATAACCAAACACTGCACTCCCATTGGTGCCAAAATCATAGATAAACTTGGGCTGGGCAGTGTAAAGGTTGCTAAGGGTAGCCAGGCACCACTGCAGCATTTTCCTGCTGATAACATTTATTTTAGCACTTCATTCAGCAGCAGCTCTGATGTTTTATACATGGTGGAGATCTCTTGCAGATACACTGTGCTTCCTCTCCCAGGTGGTGGTGTGCTGGTATGAGCCTCACCACCACCAGCCCCACGTGCCACAAGAGGCAAACTACTCACAGTCTTGCCTGAGGTGGTCTTCCTGCAGGTGGGACCCCATCTCTGCCTCCACTGGGAAAAACTACATCTGCCTAGGTTAGCTTAAGAGCCCATTGCCACTAGAGAACTGCTGCTTTGGTTAAAAAGCAAACTAGAATCATAGAATCAGTCAGGATTGAAAGGGAAAAAATGTTTTAAAATAATCAAGTAATCTGGGTCCTTCCCAGCTAAGATCAGCCTCTCTGACTTTCCCCTATTTTTTGTCTGCTTGGAAGGAGAAGGAAAAAAAAAAAGAAAAAGAGGAATAGGCAATAATTTTACATGCTATGAGCAGTAGGTTTGACAGTAAAGCCATGGAACTGTCCTTGCAAGCATTAATTAGGCAAGTTTCTTTTCAGTTCATTCTCCAATAGCAAATTAGAGCTGCTCTGGCCACAGCACTCTGCAGCTCACTGGCATGGAGCTGGAGCCATGCTTGGTCTCATTTGCCTAAACCAAATAAAGAAGCCAAACACAAAGGTTCCAAGTGAACACCCAGTGCAGACCCAGCAGCAGGCTGCTTTCAGTTGGGCAGAGAGCTGGCTAAGCTTCAAGCCAGCCAAGCCTGGGGGAGGAAGGGAGGGGGGGAAGCAGGGCACTGACCGGCATTACCCTCAGCAAGCCCTGACACAGACAGACTGATGAGGAAGCAGAAGGGGAAAACAAAGCCACAAGCATAAAGGAATTGAAGAAGGGTATGGTTAGTAGGTCAAGGGAGGTTCTCTTCCCCCTCTACTCTGCCCTGCTGAGGCCACATCTGGAGCACTGTGTCCAGTTCTGGGCTCCCCAGCTCAAGAAGGACCTCAGGGAACTGCTTGAGAGAGTCCAGCACAGAGCCATGAAAATGATGGAGTGGAACATCTTCCTTATGAGAGAGCCTGAGGGAGCTGAGGGCTCTGTAGCTTGGAGAGGAGGAGCCTGAGAGGTGACCTCATTGCTGTTGATAAAGATGTGCAGGGGGAGTGCCCAGAGGCTGGAGCCAGGCTCTGCTGGGTGATGCCCAATGCCAGCACAAGGGGCAACAGTGGAAATTGAGGCATAGGAAGTTCCATGGGAACAAGAGGAAGAATTTTTTCACTGTCAGGGTGACTGAACCCTGGAACAGGCTGCCCAGGGGAGTTGTGGAGTCTCCTTCTCTGGAGATATTCAAGACCTGCCTGGACATGTTCCTGTGTGACCTGCTCTTGGTGATTCTGCCCTGGCAGAGGGGTTGGACTGGATGATCTCTCAAGGTCCCTTCCAGCTCCTAACCTTCTGTGAGAAGTCTGAAAGCAAAAGCAACAGTCTCTTCATGCTCTAGCCCCAGGGGATAGGTTTATGCCACCCCCCTCCTTGCCAAGCCAGGAGTGGCTTTGCAGGGCTGGCAGCATGTCACAAGCGTGAGGGATTTAGGAGAGGGAGGCTGCTGCCAGTGCCACAGCAAAAGCCTCATGGATCAATTAGCTGTTCAGTAACCCACTAAGGACCTGTTCAGCTGTGAACAGATTGGACAGCTGCTGGAGCTAAATTTGCACAGGAGCTGGAGCACGTTACCTGAAACGCCTATAAAAACACAGCAAAAAATAGCCAGGCAGGAGGAAAAGGGAAAGTTTGCAACTCCTCCTCCTCATCCATAGCCATAAACCCACAGCATGGACTGCTCCCAGGAATAGCTTTGCCCCATGAGATGTTCCTTACAAAGTGTAGGAAGGCATTACTGTGCTCTCTCCTCCTCAACCTGTGACAGGCATGGAGAGGGGACAGCTGGACAGCAGAGCCCTGAGGCTCAGAGGGACTCCAACCCACCCTGCATAAACTGGCTGCACTTGTTCCAGTGCCTTTGGTAATCCAGCCACCCTCAGCAGAGATGGCAAGGTAATCCCAAACCTATTTTTTTCCCCACAGGAATTGGGTTTTTCTAGTTGTATTTTTATACACAGTTGTACTTCTAGAACATGCAGAGACATGGGGCATGAGCAGGGTAAATGCATTTCTCTCCCCCACTGCCCTCTGATATTATTACCCCAGGCACTGAAAACAGCAGCTCAGTGCTGACACCGAGCTCCTGGCCACACAAAGCCCCCTCCAGAGGCTGAGAGCCCTGGGGCTGTTCAGTCTGGAGAGGAGAAGACTGAGAGGGATCTGATCAATGTCTATCAATAGCTGAGGGGTGGGGGTCAGGAAGAAAGGGACAGGGACAGGCTCTGCTCACTTGTGCCCTGGGATAGGACAAGGGGCAATGAGGAGGTTCCACCTCAACATGAGGAGGAACTTCTTCACTGTGAGGGTCCCAGAGCACTAGAACAGGCTGCCCAGAGAGGTTGTGGAGTCTCCTTCTCTGGAGACTGGGCTGGAAAAGAGGTCAGCAGCACTGATCCTCTCTGACAGTGACTGAGCAGTTTCAAACACTCATGCCATTTGCAAATGCCACACAGCTTGCTCAGGAGGTGGCTATGCTGCATATGCCAAGGGTGAGAAGGATGAGAATGGCTTCTCACCAGACAACTTCCATGTTTACTGCAGCTACATATTCCCTTCACTAGTTATCTGCTGTTGATACCATGCCCACCCTGCTCTCAGCCCCTTAGAAGGCATTTCAGAACACACCAGCAATCACCCAGCCCCAAAACAAAGGCACAGGAGACCAGACCAAAGCCTGGGGGAGAGCACATCCAGACCTCCAACACTTGACATCTTAGAGTCATAGAATTGTCAGGGTTGGAAGGGAGCTCAAGGATCAGCCAGTTCCAACCCCCCTGCCATGGGCAGGGACACATCACATTAGATCAGGATGCCCAGAGCCACATCCAGCCTGGTCTTAAAAACTTCCAGGGATGAGGCTTCCACCACCTCCCTGAGCAACCTGTTCCACCTCACCACCCTTAAAATAGAAATCAGAATTGTCAGGGTTGGAAGGAACCTCAAGGATCACCTAGTTCCAACCCCAAGTAGGTTTCCTTTTTCCCCTCAGGAAAAAAAAAAAAAAAAAAAAAAAAAACACCAAGCACTTTCATTCCCCAATAAATTGCTGGGGATTGCCAGTCCCTCATGGAAAATAATAATAACACATGGTTTAAAACTTGGAAATGAAGCTACCAAGTTGCTGTTTCCCAGCCCTGTTATTAACATTGTGCCAGCTTTTGTCTCCAGCACCACACCACAGAACAGTGTTGAGAAATGACTGCAGGGTATTGTGTTGCCATTATTCCAGCAAGGGCACTGTGCCTCTGTCTTGTCAGCTTACACCTCCCTTGCAATGAAGAACAAAGAGACTTAAAATTAAGTTACATGCATGCTGTAATCTGCCTCCTATCAACTTTTCTCTGCTCACCCAGCACTATTTGGGCAAGACTCCCAGAGAAGTGCTAATTAGGGGCTGAAGAAGCAGGGGCTTCCTAATATTGCAGCTGTAGGAAAGATGCTGAAGCCCAAAATTCCAGCAAGAAGGGTGCCAGCTAAGACTGTAAAATCAGATTCTCTCTTAAATGTCACTCAGAATCACTGATTTGTCAGGGTTGGAAGGGACCTCAAGGATCATCCAGTTCCAAAATCCCTGCCATGGGCAGGGACACCTCACACCACAGCAGGTTGCTCACAGCCACATCCAGCCTGGCTGCAAAAACCTCCAGGGATGAGGCTTCCACCACCTCCCTGGGCAACCTGTGCCAGTGTCTCACCACCCTCATGGGGAAGAATTTCTTCCTAAGGTCTAATCTCAGTCTCCCCTCCTCTAGTTTGGATCCATTCCCCCCAGTCCTATCACTACCCAACACCCTAAAAAGTCCCTCCTCAGCTTTCTTGTAGCCCCCTTCAGATACTAGAAGGTCACTATTAGGTGTCCCCAGAGCCTTCTCTTCTCCACACTGACAACTCCAACTCTCATCCCCTGTCTTCATAGCAGAGGTGCTCCAATGCCCTGGCCTCATCCCCTGCTCCATCAGGTCCATGTCCTTCCTGTGCTAAGGGCTCCAGAGCTGGCTGCAGTACTTCAGGTGAGGTCTCACCAGAGCAGAGCAAAGTGGCAGAACCACCTCACTCAAGCTGCTGACAACACATCTTTTGATGCAGCCCAAAATATTGTTGAACTCATACAGGTGGAGGCCATAAAAAAACCCCAAACAAACCAACCAAACCAAAACAAACAAAACACCAAGCCAGCAACAAATAAAGCACACAAAGAAGCAAGAAAATCCCACACAAACAAAAAACTCCCAACTAAACAAACAACAACACACCAAACCCCACCAAACCCAACATGAGACCTCATTGCTGTCTACAACTACCTGAAAGGAGATTGCAGAGAGGCTGCTGCTGGTCTCTTCTCACAGGTAATTGGTGATAGAACAAGAGGGAATGGCCTCAAGCTGTGACTGGGTAGGCTTAGACTGGACAGTAGGAAACATTTTTTCAGGGCAAGAGTGGTCAGGGATTGGAATGAGCTGCCCAGGGAGGTGGTAGAGTCCCCAAGCCTGGATGTGTTTAAAGGTGGTTTGGATGTGGTGCTTGGGGCTCTGGTTTAGGGGTGAGCCTTGTAGAGTAGGGTTCTGGGTTGGACTTGGTGATGCTGAGGGTCTGTTCCAACCTGAATGTTTCTGTGATGCCATTTTTTGGTCCTCAGAGGCATTAAAGTGCCAATGAGTGGTAGTTTTACATGCCTTTTTATTTCTGTTGCTCATTAAAATCCCTCAGCAAAGTGCACATTGAAGATCATAGAATCAGTCAGGGTTGGAAGGGACCACAAGGATCATCCAGTTCCAACCCCCCTGCCATGGGCAGGGACACCTCACACTAGATCAGGCTGGCCAGAGAGATCCCATCTAACAATTCCCTCTTACCTCAGGTTTTTTCCTGAAGTTGCAGGAGGCAGGATTTCCTCCCTGTTGCATAAGGAGCAGAGGGTGTATTTGTTCTTTTGCTATGTAAGACTTATTAGCACAATTAGGTTACTGGAGCCAGGCCCTCTTTCCTGAGCTTTTCTTGCAGGGGAATTATTCTTGGCATGGCTCCAGCATCATATTAACCCAGTGGAGAAAAACCAAGCAGCTGCAGAAAGATGCACCTCGGGGCTCTGCTGGGCCACCAAGAGCTGCAAGTGACAGAGTGGAAATAACAAACACAAACTGATGCTGAGCTTCCAAAACACACAAGTACAACCATCACTACTACTGGGTTCACATCAAAAAACCCCAACAAAACAGAGCTCTTCACAAAGTTACCACTCAGCATTATAAAGCACAACAAAAAACCAGCTGGGAAACCTCTGCTGCAAACAGTGCCCAGCTGGGTCCCTGCCCTCAGCTCCCAGCAAACACTGCAGCAAGCAATTAGAGGATGCTCTGTGCATGGCTTGGGGCTGCACATGCCTGTGTCATGCTTCTGGAGGCAGTCACCCCGTGGGTGCCCTGGCACCTGACTGCTGGAGGGAGCAGTCACAGCCTGTCATTAGAGTCATGAGCTTGCTTTATGGGCAGGAAGGAGAGGCCTGGGGCAGGGAGAAATGAGGGGTGGAAAGAGTGTCCTTCCCTATGGATCTAGGCTATGGGATAGCTCTGAAGTACTTCAGCCAGAGAAAACAGCTCTGCTGGGGCTACTTATCCTCCCCACAAACACACTTGCAGCCTTTCACCTCAACTTGCTCACCCTTCCAATCATGCTCCTCCAACCCTGCATTTTCCTCTCTTCTGTCTTTGGTGAGAAGTTGCTGGTTTCTTCATTCCCTTAAGAAGAGGGAGGACATGAAGGTCACCTGCATCCCAGCTCTGACCTGCTATCAACAAATCCTAGATTTTCCAAACACCACCTGCAAGAAACACCTCAGGTTTGGGCAACTTCCCCCCAGCCTGGACACTTGAATCCAGCTATGCATCACGCTTGCCTCCACATTCATCATGTTAATCTCTTCTAAAATTACCCTCTAGTCCTCTGAATGAAAACACCTCCTTCCTCCACTCCAAGTACTGGGATAAACATAGAACCTTGTAAGATGAGAAAGAGGGTGAGGACCTTGCTGCATTTCATTATTTTTGCACTGCAGTGATGAATTTCAAAATGGTTTAGCAGCAGTAGTCATGCTTACTGAGTTGGGATACCTTCCCTCTGCTGCTCTTCAGAAATTCAGCACTTCTGGCCATGAGTATGAAGGCTGAGGTTCAGGGGTTTTTCCCTTCCACCCCCCCCTTTCAGGAGGATATTTTCTTGCTTTTTGTTTGTTTTGAATGAAGGCATGGGGCCTCTTTTCCTTCCTGCACAACTGTTTCCTCAGTGCAAAGATTATGTAGGGCTGGAAGACCTTCATCTTCTGGCCTCACCTGGAAATGAGCAGTAATTGTCCTCCTTGTTTATGTCTGAAAGAACAAGCCTAAGGCATTTCAAAGCTACCTGCTGTGAACTGGTCATGAACAAAAGAAAAACAAACCCCAAAGCAAGCCCTTAATCAGCCTTTCACCTGGCATGAAAGTCCCTGAGATCTCCAGATTCCTTAGACAGTTTTAATGCTGTCTTCTTGACTTGCTGTGCTTTAGTGCTAAAAAGGACCTTCCCTTGAGGCAGTACTTCAGTACAAAGCAGTCCTCCAGCTCCTGGAGACCACCCCAGACCACTCCAGGCTAGGAGAAAGCAGCATGAAGGGGAGCACATGAAGGTGACTGTGCACAAGGTGTCTCAGCAAGCAGCAGGTGTCCACGAGTACAGCTCATGAGAGCCACAGCCTACAGTCCAGCTGAACAGCCTCAGATCCACTGGGCAACAGCTTGGAGACTTCAGAAACGCTTGTGGGACATCTGCTGAGCACTCAGAGCACCTCAAAAACTCACCCCATGGGGCTGAAGTGCTGGTGACCCCCATGCAGCAGTGTATTCTTGCTTACAGAAGCCAGAGATTTATTTCTTCAGCTAAGTACCAACTGAGGTTGATTTACCTGGGCTAATATTAGCTTGTGAGACATTTTATCAATTCCCAAGGTACACAATTGGAGCTGGGAGGGAGACCATGAGGTTCACACACAGAAAGGAGGCAGTTTCTGGTTTCAGCTGAGGCTGTTTCACAGCTGCAAAGCTCCACTACCCTCAGCAATGCTAGCACAAGCAAGGGAATATTCCTCCCTGAGGTGCCCAGCATGACTTTTCCCAACTTAGACTTTTCTTCCTGCATTACATTGATTTTATTTATTTGTTTTCCTGTTCCCACATTTATTTTCCCACTGAAGTTTTGCAGGCTTGTCTGTGGATGCACATTCTTTCCAGCTTCTCATGATATCCCAAACAGCCAAAAAGTACAGAAAACAATGGCAATATACTCTCCTGTGTGACTGATGGCACACATGGGCTCCTTTTAAACTTCAAGGTATCAGAGAGACCTTTCACACCTCCCTGTACAACCAAGTACCTGTTTGCTAAGCTGGATGGGAACCAAGCACCATGCAGTTTATGAGTCCAAAATGCCTAGGGCCACACTCTGCATGTACAGTGGCCAGCTTGGACTAGTGGAGGTTTATATTCTAAGCCACTTTCTCTGCCTAGATGTTTTAAAAGGTGGATCACTGAGGGAGGCAAAAATGTGCTCAAAAAATACTGGAGGTGCAGAAATAGCAGACAAGACTTCACTGGACTTCAGTGGACTTCACTTGAAAACCCCACTGTATATGTAAATAAATAAAAATTAATCAGAGTCACTTTTCTGCCAAAAGTGGATTATGAGAATAATCCTGAGGCTGCTGATAATCAGCCAATGTCTGCCTGCCACTGCCCTCTACACCCATGCCCAGCCCCACCAAACTTCATCCTAAGGTCTGCTCCAGCCAACCAACTACTCAGGAAAGAACAAGAGCAGTGGCAAAGGGGGAAGGATAGGATATCTGAACTAGCAGAGCAGCCAAGGAATACTGAAAGATCAATACTGAAGGGAGGAAGGCTGGAGAGGGACTTTTCCTTGAGGGTGTCTAGAGGCAGGGCAAGGAGGAATGGTTTGAAGCTGAGGGAGAATAGGTTCAGACTGGATCTTGGAAAGAAGTTCTTCAGTAGGAGGGTGGTGAGACTCTGGAATAGGCTGCCCAGGGAGGCTGTGGCTGCCTCCTGCCTGGGGGTATTGAAGGCCAGGTTGGATGAAGCATTGATCAGCTGAGTTGAGAGGTGTCCCTGCCCGTGGCAGGGAGGTTGGAGGAGATCATCTCTGAGGTCCCTTCCAACCTGAGCCATTCTTTGATTCTGCATCAGGCTGAAGCCATCAGTGTAACATCTGAAACCCCCCTGCTGGGCTATCATCTCCATTTTGGCTATCACACAGCACTGACTGTGAGGGGACAGCTGCTCTCAATGCAGGAGCACCAGGCTCCCAAGCAGCACGCAGCAGAGGATTCCTCACCACAAATACTGCACCGCAGGACGCCACATCGCTGCCACCAACCTTCTCATCTGCTTGACCTCCACAATCACACCCACAAGAGCCATTATTCAGCACATTACTGGGGAAGGACAGAGCTCTCTGTGCCACCAGAGATAACAGTTGATCAGCACTTCCCACAATAACCCCTTTGCAGAAGCCCAAGGGTCCCCTGCCCTGCTTCGTTTCCAGCTGGAAGTTTGAACAGCAGCCAGAGAGGAAAGTTTCCCAATGCTGTAAATGAAACAGCAGATCAGCTGGGACAGGTTTCACACACAGAAGGCAAAAGGGTGGGAGTCACTTCAGAATTCTTACTGCATTCTTACACTTCTGTCTCCAGCAGAAAGTTCATCAAGAGAGAAGTCCCCAGCAATGTTAATTGCTTACCAAAAAAAAAAAATGAAGAAAATACAGGTCTCAGCTTCTCAGCAGCTAACACAACAAGTACCACCTGACCTGACCACACCACAAACAGACCTTGCTCAGTGCACCCACATGGTGCATGGACAGCATGGCCTCCCCAGGCAGCATACCCAGGGATGAGTAGTCCCCTCTAGCTCAGCAGATACCCCATCACCTCTCGTTAACAAGCTGTGTCACCCTTCTGGGACCAGCCCTGCCATTCCACACTTGTTACACAGCCCAAACCATCCTGACATCTCAAGACTTTTTTCATTTGAGGAGCACATCTGAGGATGAGCAGAGGGCTAGAGCACCTCTCCTATGAGGACATACTGAAATAGTTGGGGCTATTCAGTCTGGAGAAGAGAATGCTCCCAGGAGACCTTCTTGTGGCCTTCCAGGATCTGAAGAGGACTACAAGAAAGCTGGGGAGGGACTATTTTAGGCAGTGATAGGACTGGGGGGAATGGAAAAAAATAGAGATAGGTAGATTCAGATTGGATGTTAGGAAGAAGCTTTTCCCCATAAGGGTGGTGAGACACTGGCACAGGTTGCCCAGGGAGATAGTAGAAGCCTCATCCCTGGAGGTTTTTGCAGCCAGGCTGGATGTGGCTCTGAGCAACCTGCTGTAGTGCGAGGTGTCCCTGCCCATGGCAGGGGGGCTGGAAGTAGATGATCCTTGAGGTCCCTTCCAATTCTAACTCTATGAGAGAAAGCAGACTACAGCCCTAATGCTGACATTAAGGAGATCACCACTCAAACAAGACTTTCTCTGGAGAAGAGGCAGTGGCGAGTGTCAGCTTGGCAGCTCGAAAGAGGCAGCTGTAGTGCAGTGTCTTGCCTCCCAAAGTCATAATAAGGTGCTCTGTGAAACACCCTAAGAAACAGGGTACATGCAGAGCAGCCTTTCCCTTGCTATTTGCCCCGCACAGCTGCTGGCAGGAAAGACAGTTCACAAAGCTCTTGAAGAAACAACCCTTGACCAACATGACTGACTGTAACAGCTCAGCCTTCCCTGCACAGATGTGTACACATCCACACACCCCCCCCCCCTCAGGAGGTCCCACACCTCTCAAGGCATATAGCAGCTTTATGAAGGCACAGGCAGTACAGACCCAGCATTAAGACTCAGCCAGGGTTCCATACAAACATTTAGCAATCCCGGGAGGAAGAAGCCAGTCCCACTCGGATCACAGTGCGACTCCAGAGCACCCAAACCCCAAATCGTGCACGGTGCTGGGTTTGCAGGTCAGGTGCCAGCCCTTACCTGTTCTCCAGCAGCGTCATGCACACCACCTCCCGCACACCTGGGTTGTTGGCTTTCTCAAGAGAGCAGTTCTGCAGGTTCCAGGTAGCCACCCTCAGGACAGGTCTCCCATCTCTCACCCCACCAAACATCTCCACAGAGGGGCGAGTGGATATGAGCTGGGTCGGACCACCAGGAGGAAAGTCCAAGTCCTCACTCTGGAGGCTCAGAGAAGTGGGGCTGGGGTGAGGCTTAGCAGTGAAGTTGAGGCCACCGTTGGTGTTGGTCGAAGGAGGCCGGGACCGCTCTGCAAAGATCTGATGCCTGATTTTGTCCAGAAAGGAGGAATTGATGCAGTCCATCTTCACCAGGTCCTCGATACTTTTGAAGGGGCCGTGCTCTTTGCGGTAGTCCACGATGCCGTTGGCGATCTTCTCGGTGACGCCGCGGATGCTCATGAGCTGGGCTGGGGTGGCGGTGTTGATGTTGATCTTGGTGGCGGAGAGGTGGTGCTCAGAGGCCAGGTCCTTGCGCAGGGAGCTGGGCGAGTGCTGCGCCGAGCTGCCCTTGCTGCTCACGCAGATCTCGAACTTCACCTGCTCCAGCTTGGCCGCTCCCACCCCGCTCACCAGCGCCAGGTCCTCCACCTTCTTGAAGCCGCCGATGTACTCCCGGTATTCCACGATGTTCTGAGCCACCACCCGGGTGACCCCGGGGAGGGTCATCAGCTCCTCCTCCGTGGCCGTGTTGATGTTGAGCCTCTCCTGGTTGACGAGGATGTTGCTGAAGTTACACGCCGCGCTGAACTTGCGGCTGTGGCACAGGTCCGCCGGGTCGCGGGGGATGGAGCGGTGGCAGCCCAGGCTTCCCCCCATCTCACCGCCTCCGCGGGCCGCCACCGGAGCGGGGACAGCGGCGGGCGAGAGGCGCTGACGGGGCTGCCCGCCCGCGACTCATGGAACCCCCGCTGGAGGCCGGCGACGCCCCGCGGCTCCTCAGCAGGGCACGGCGGAGCGCGGCGGCCGCCGGGCACCCTGCGGACAGACCCGGCACGGCCGGTCCGGCGGACCACGCGGAGGAGATCCCCGGCTTCTCCTCCCGCCCCGCCGCCGCTCCCTCGGCGCCGGAGGTGCCGCCGCAGACGCTGCCTGCCTGCCCGCCCGACACGGACCCAGCCGGCCGCTCCGCTCCAGCGCCCGATGATTCCTGCCGCTGCCCCGCCGGCGGTAGTAGTAGCTCGGCGGCAGCTCCCGCCCCTCGGCCGGGCGAGGCGGGGCCGGGCGCCGCCGCCACCGCCTCCCTCGCAGGGCGTCACCGCGCCCGCCTCCCGCCCCGCCCGGCCCCGGCGCGGCCTGGCTGGGGCTGCGGGGGCAGCGGCCGTGCCAGGGGCGCTCTAGGCTGCACCCAGGCTCCTGCGTCTGCCCCGGCCCTGCCCCACGCATGCAGATGGGCTCCGTCCTCTTCGCGTGGGCACTCAACCCTAGGAGGTGGGGTCGGGCTCGCAGCACCCATGGGGATCCAAAATGGCCACCTGGCTGCGCAGGGCTGGCTTTTCGCTCCCCCCAGGTGAATGGGGAGCCGGAGGCTCGGGTGCTCAGACGCTCTCTGCAGCATCCCCATCCCTCGGGTTCCGTGGGCTCACCTCTCCGCGGCTGGCTTGGCAGTGCTGGGTTAGTGGTGGGACTCCACGACCTTAAAAAGCCTCTTCCAACCAAAACGATGTGATGATTCTAAGTGCACTTTCAAGCCTCATCAGTCATCTCCACTGGCTGTTTTTTGCTCTGTGCTTTCATACAGCTGAGGAAAGTGCCTCAGTGCCTTTTTTTCTTTGTCTTTTTTTCCCCTCACATTACAAGAGTGCTCCACAAACTGAAACTCCCCACAGAATGATGCTTTTGGATGTATTAGATCTTCATACTAGGTCTGCCTCAGCCTATGGCATCTGGTCTGTTGCCCCTAGCCTTTCCCTGAGATGGGTGCCACCATTCCGCACCAAAATCTTGTCTGTCTACCACCCATGTGCCAGAGCTGGCTTTGACATAGTTTGTTTGTACCCTGAGGGCCATGCTGGTGAAGTCGCTGAAGTACATCAAACAAATCCTGGGTTCAGTTTTGGGCCCCTAGCTACAAGAAGAACACTGAGCTGCTGGAGTGTGGCCAAAGAAGGGCAGCAAAGCTGGTGAGGGGTCTGGAGTGTAAAAGCTTATGAGGAACAGCTAAAGGACAGCTGGGGTTGTTTAGCCTGGAAAAAAAGAGGTTTGGGGGAGACCTTCTTGCTTTCTAAAAGTACCTGAAAGGGGTTGTACTGAGGTGAGAGTTGGTCTGTTCTCCCAAGTAACAAGTGATAGGAGGAAATGGTCTCGAGTTGCACCAGAAGAGGTTTAAGTTGGGCACTAAGGAAGGGGCTCTTGACACTGAAACAGACTGCCCAGGGAAGTGGTGGAGTCACCATCCCTGGAAGGATTTCAAAGAGGTGTAGATGTGGTGCCTAGGAGCATGGTTTAGTGGTGCCCTGGCAGTGAGGGGTTAACTGTTAGACTCGATGATCTTAAAGGTCTCTTCCAACCGAAATGATTCTACAGTTTACTCAGCTACTGCTGCATTGAGTCCCATGCTGCACTGTCTGCAATGCTATCTGGAGCCAAATTAGCTCATTTGAAACTAGCTTTACTGCCCACACAGGAGTGACTGCAATGTCAATGAATCCCAAATATAATCAGGGGGTGTAGTTGAAAGAAAGGGGGAGGAAAAACCGAGAGAAAGAGCAACATAAGCTTGCAGATGCCAGCTACACACCCTGGTGCTGTCAGCACACATAGTCCTGTTAGCTGCACAGAGTATGGTGCACCTATATTTTCTTGCTTGGCTCTTTAGTGAAAACTAATCAGCCCTTAATAGAATCATAAAATCATTTAAGTTGAAAAAGACCCTCTAAGATCACCAAATCCAACCATTAACATGGCACTGCTGAGCCTGCCACTAAACTGTGTCACTAAGCACCACGTCTAGCAGCTGATACATGCATTGTGCATGGCAAGGTAATGGAAATTATTTATGTTCACCTACAGTAAGAGGTTACACTTGTTCAGCTTCTTGGGGAAGGAGAGTACAATGTGGATAAGATCAAGGGAGGTTCTCCTCCCACTCTGCTCTGCCCTGGTGAGACCTCACCTGGAATATTGCATCCAGTTTTCGGCTCCCCAGTTCAAGAGGGACAGGGATCTGCTGGAGAGAGTCCAAGGGAGGGCTCCAAGGATGCTGAAGGGACTGGAGCATGTGCCCTATGAGGAGAGGCTGAGAGCCCTGGGGCTGTTCAGTCTGGAGAGCAGAAGACTGAGAGGGGATCTGATCGATGTCTATCAATATCTGAGGGCTCTGCTCAGTTGCATCCTGTGATAGGACAAGGGGCAATGGATGGAAAGTACAGCACAGGAGGTTCCACCTCAACATGAGGAGGAACTTCTTCACTGTGAGGGTCACAGAGCACTGGAATAGTCTGCCCAGAGAGGCTGTGGAGTCTCCTTCTCTGGACACATTCCAGCCCTGTCTGGATGTGTTCCTGTGTGCCCTGTGCTGGATTCTCTGGTCCTGCTCTGGCAGGGGAGTTGGGTTGGATGATCTTTGGAGGTCCCTTCCCACCTCTAACATCCTGTGAGCCTGTGATCCTATGACAAGGCTGCAGCAGGCTTTCAGCTTGCAGAGGGACAGTCTGCTGCAGGTCACTCATTTCTCTCCTCCTCGCCTGAGCAGTGGAGCTAGCAAAAGATCATTACGGGAATGGGTACTGGCTGCACCAGGGTATTGGCTCTGTGCTGGCTGCTGGAGTGGAGAAAGTGCTCACTGAGGTGATTAAATGCTACCACATCTGCTGGAAAGTGCTCTGTGCACTGCGATAACGGCAGCCAATGCAGCAGGAGCCCTGCTGGGCCTAATCCTGCTGGGATGCTAGCAGCACGGAGCTGGAAGCAATTAACCATTGAAAGGAGGAGTTCTTGCAAGGCAGTATTGTTATTACAGTAATAGCTCCACAAGCTGTTATCTCAACAGAGAATGTACTCCTCTGCTTTCTGCAGCAGGCTCATTGGAATTGATCCAGGCTCATTAAAGAAGTTCTGAAGCTGAAAAGCACCAAAATTTATCCAAGGCAGTATCTACGTTGCAGGCAGCACTAGGGGTTTTGTGTTTTCCAGTAAGGAGCAGCTCCAGAAAGAAAATAACTAATGTCCCTCTCATCCAGCACTTTCTGTCGTCAGCAACTCCTCAACATCTTTTGAATCTGCAGCACCAGGCTGCCTTGTGAGATGGGATGCAGCAGAGGAAGCAGCGCTCAGAGGGATGCTTGGGTGCCCCATTACCTGCCCTTCGAATGGTTTGGTTTAAAGGTCATCTAGGCCAACCCACATCTTCAAGTACATCAGCTTGCTCAGATCCCCATCCAACTTGAATCCCCAGTGTAAGCCATGTTAATGGTGCAGGGAGGGAAGGAGGAGGATGATCACGTAGAATCATAGGGAAGGGACCTCAAGGATCATCCAGTTCCAACCCCCCTGCCATGGGCAGGGACACCTCACACCACAGCAGGTTGCTCACAGCCATATCCAGCCTGGCTGCAAAAACCTCCAGGGATGAGGCTTCCACCACCTCCCTGGCCAACCTCTGCCAGTGTCTCACCACCCCCATGGGGAAGAATTTCTTCCTAACATCCAATCTATATCTACCCATTTCTAGTTTTTTTTTATTCCCCACAGTCCTATCACTCCCTCAAAAGTCCCTCAGCAGGTTTCTTGTAGCCCTCTTCAGATACTAGAATGCCACAAGAACGTCTTCTCGGAGCCTTCACTTCTCCAGACTGAACAACCCCAACTCTCTCAGTCTGTCTCCAGAGCAGAGGAGCTCCAGCCCTCTGCTCATCCTCGTGGCCCTTCTCTGGACACCTTTCAGCACCTCCAGATCTTTCCTGTAATAAGGGCTCCAGAAGTGGACACAGTGCTCCAGATGTGGTCTCACCAGAGCAGAGCAGAAGGGGAGAATCCCCTCCCTGGCCCTGCTGGCCACACTTCTCTTGCTGCAGCCCAGGCTCTGCTTGGCTCTCTGGGCTGCAAGTGCTCACTGCTGGCTCCTGTTGAGCTTCTCATCCCCCAGCACCCCCAGGTCCTTTTCTTCAGGTCTGCTTTCAAGCCAGTCCCTGCCCAGCCTATATTGGCACTTCATCATTCCCTTAACTGTTTGTTTGGGGTTTTGTCAACAGCACCAAAATGACAGTGACAGGGAGCTTACTGAGCTCCAAGCTGCCTTTTGACATGTCAGCATTTGAGGCAAGTGCCAAAAGATGTGAAAAGGGTACAGGTTTCATTTATTTTTTAAGTTAATAACTAACTAACTTACTAAGAATGAAAATAAAATGAGTCAGCTGGCTTAACATCAGTGTTAGGCAACACATTGCAAGAGAAAGCTAAAAATGGGGTGCAGTCAGTAAATGATTGAAAAAAAAAACAACGGTGAAATTATTGACAGCCAGTTGCAGGCAAGAGAAAATAAACCCTGTGAAACCTAGGCAGAGACTGGATTTTATCTGTCACCCAACCCCAAGCTCAGTCTGTCTGAAGCTCTTCAGGAAGTGCTTGCTCATGGGCTGCTGGTGCTCTCTGGCTGGCACGGAGCCTCCCCGAACTGCTCAGCACCTCAAGTGGCAAGTGGTCATGGAGCCAGGATTCCTGGAGCTCTGTCAGCCCCAGCAGGTTAAAGACTGTGGGAGGCTCGGAGGACTCCTCATCTTCCTCAGCTCACTGCCTACCCAGCAGCTGGCTGCCTGCCAGAGCTGGCTTCAAAACCTCTCAGCAAAGGCAAAATTGAGTTTTGCCACTCTGAGAGTGCAAATCCCTGCAGAGCTGGGCAGTAGGAGGAAAAAGGAGGACCTTGCAAAAGGTCCTCAGGAGCAGCCATTGCCCTTCCTGATCTAGTGTGAGGTGTCCCTGCCCATGGCAGGGGGGTTGGAACTAGATGATCCCTTCCAACCCTGACTGATTCTATGATCGTGCAAGAGCATTTCCATGCTTCACTGACAGCAGTACGAAGGAAGCAGCTATGGAACAAGAGTTTGATCACAGCCATTTGTTGATGTGGGACTTGCTTTGTCACTGCCTAGAGCCCTCCTAAGCTGAACAACTTGCAGGTTCCTGGACAGCTGAGTGGCACTGGGAGAAGCATGCGGGGGTAGCACAGCACCACAGAGTGGTAGGGGTTGTAAGGGATCTCTGGCAGTCCAAGCCCCCTGCTAAAGCAAGTTCACCTACAGCAGGTTGCACAGGATCGTGTCATCTGCTTCCAGCTCTTCAGGTCTCAAACTCCTCTTCCCTGCAGGAACTGTTCGGAGAGGGAAGGTCAAAACTAAGCTTCTTCCATAGGCTCTCTGCAGGAGAGAATCCAACGGAGAGCCAGGAGGATGCTTAGGGGACTTGAGCATCTCCCCTGTGGAGAGAGACTGAGAGCCCTGGGGCTGTTTAGTCTGGAGAAGAGAAGGCTGAGAGGGGATCTGAGCAATGTCTACCAATAGCTGAGGGGTGGGTGTCAGGTGGAGGGGGCCAGGCTCTTTTCAGTGGTTCACAGTGATAAGCCAAGGAACAATGGCTTCAAGCTTGAACATAGAAGATTTCATCTCAACATGAGGAGAAACTTCTTTCCAATGAGGGTGACAGAGCCCTGGAGCAGGCTGCCCAGGGGGGGTTGAGGAGTCTCCTTCTCTGGAGACTTTCCAACCCCACCTGGATGCATTCCTGTGCAGACTCCCCTGGGTGATCCTGCTCTGGCAGGGGGGTTGGACCTGATGATCTCTGGAGGTCCCTTCCAACCTCTGATACACCGTGAGACTGTGATATGGAATTGTTTGAACCACAACAATGGAGTGGGTGCACATACCACTGAGCAATGTCTTTTGGCTTAATTCATCCAAAGAATTAACCTAGAGGCTACTGCATTTCAAAGACCTAACTTCTCAAAATTTTAAGATGGTCTTAAAAAAAAACCAACAACAACAAACTAAAACTATTAAATCTGTTTTCACATTTGCCAAAATGCAGCATCTGCACTGCAGAGACTCTGAACAGAAAAACTCTGTTCCATGATGAGGGCTGGAGGGAAGCAGGAGATGTTGAGCTCCACAGAACACCACAGAGTTGCAATCTGGTTCCTGCCTTCAGACTTCAGCGCAGTAGCTGCAATTCCTAGCAGCCCACCGTGTGACAGCAGTGCCTTACCCAGCTCTGGCTTACCTGGCCTTAGGGAGCAGAGAGCTTGGTGCTGAGGAGCAGTCCAACCTCTTTGGAACTGAGTTTTGTCCAGAGGTGCTGCACTGGGCTGCTCTTAACGGGCAAGGACTGGAAAAGGCAGCTGATTAACTGCAGTGCCTGGGCTTTTATCTGAAGGAGTTATTAAAGTAATTGTTTTCCTTCAGAGAGGACTTCTTCAGTAACACTTGTAACAGATGCCTGAGGCAGAAGACAGGCAGTGTTTTTATGAAGACAAGTAATAACAAGTTGGAGTTAGCAATTTCATGAGCAGTGGGACTCAGGAAGTCTGATCTCTGGTGGCTCTTTCCTCTGTTGATTCTCTGATGTGGAATTACAACCCTGAATATCACAGAATCTCAGAATGGTCTGGGTTGGAAGGGACCCCCAAAGGTCATTTAGTCCAACCCCCTCTGCAGTGAGCAGGAGCATCCTCAACTACATCAGGTTACCCGGAGCCTCACCTTGAATAGCTCCAGGGATGGGGCCCCAGCCACCTCCTTGGGCAACCTGTTCCAGTGTTCCACCACCCTCATGCTGCAGAACTTGTTCCTCACATCCAATCTGAATTTGCTCTTCTCTAGTCTGAAGCCATTGCCTGTCATCCTATCCCTGCAGGCCTTTGCAAACAGTCTCTCTCCATCATTCTTGTAGCCCTCTTCAGGTACTGGCAGGCTGCTCTTAGGTCTCCCTGGAGCCTTCTCTTCTCCAGGCTGAACACCCCCAGCTCCCTCAGTCTGTCCTTGTAGCAGAGCTGTTCCAACCCCCTGATCATTTTCGTGGCCCTCCTCTGGACCTGCTCCATCAGGTCCATGTCCTTCCTGTGCTGAGAGCTCCAGAGCTGGCTGCAGTACTCCAGGTGAGGTCTCATATCCTTAATCTCTTCGTGGGGTCACTAATTCTGTTCTATGTAGCCATAATTTTTCATGGCACTCAGAGGAAACTCTGCATTTGTCAGGCATGTGACCTGTCAAATTTGCTTGGAATTAACTCACAAGCTAATAAAAGCCTGTGGGGAGGGGATGATGGCCACACAATCACATGAGCTTTTTCTCAGGAATCCAGTGTCTGTGGTGTGAGCTTTTTCCTGTAAGTCATTTTAGATGGCTGCCAAACTTACTGCAGAAATATTGAGTGATGTCACCAGTGCTGAGCTTCCAAGTTACAAGTGTCACATCCTGCAGAGCAAAACAGTCAGAAAGGTGAGCAGAAGTGACTCATCCATCACTATACCTTGGTTAGGGCTTCATTTCTGGTTGGTGTTGGGGCTGAAACCCAGACCTCTCCATCCAACAGCCTCTGGCCCACCCTTCTCTCTCATCAGTGCCTGGTGGGTCATGCTAGAGGAGATGTTCCCCAGCAGAGTTTGGGATGTGGTTTTCAGTTTCCTTAGGGATTTGATTCTCATCTCCCAAGTCTGAGGTGACAATTACTGGAAAGGAATTAAAAAGATACCACAGAACCACAGAAACACTCAGGTTGGAACAGACCCTCAGGATCACCAAATCCAACCCCGAACCCTACTCTACAAGGCTCACCCCTAAACCAGAGCCCCAAGCATCACATCCAAACCACCTTGAAACACATCTAGGCTTGGGGACTCAACCACCTCCCTGGGCAGCTCATTCCAAGCCCTGACCACTCTTCCTGGGTAAAAAAGGTTCCTACTGTCCAGTCTAAACCTCCCCAGTGGCAGCTTGAGGCCATTCCCTCTTGTTCTATCACTAATTACCTGTGAGAAGAGACCAGCAGCAGCCTCTCTACAATGTCATTTCAGGTAGTTGTAGACAGCAGTGAGAACTCCCCTCAGCCTCCTCTTTTCCAAACTAACCATCCCCAGCTCCCTTGGCCACTCCTTATCAGATTTATTCCCCAACTGTCCTTCTTTCATCCCAGCAGAGTCACTGGGGCCATGCTTATAGAAGCTTGCCTGCTCCAGGTCTCCAGTGGTGGCATCTCCTCAGCTTCCAAGATGAGAAACATGGGATACAGTGGACTTGTGTCACAAATAATGTGTTCTTTGATGCCTAGTCTGGCAAACCTCTAGCAAAAAAAGCCCACAAATGACTACTCAGTGACTTTGGCAGGGGAGAGAGTCAGAATTTATGACTTGTGCGCTGAGTCTAAGCTCTCACCTTGGACAGGCTTTCTGTGGTCCCACCCAGAAGAAAGCATCAAATGGATTTTTGTGCAAAGAGAGCAGTGAGACTTTAGGCTCCTTAAGGTAAGGGACATTTAACATAGCATCCAGGGCTTTGGTTATCAACAGCTGGCTGCTCAGCCTTTCAAACATTGCCTCTCCTATAGACCTCTTCACATGCCTGTTGGTGTCAGAGGGGGATTTGAAATGCAAGCAAGCCAGCTCCCTGGACACAGGGAGTGCAGTTTGTTAGCCCCTACTAAACATTTGCATTGCAAAGCTCATGGGTGCCGAGTGCCAAAACTGATGACAAATACTGAGACCTATCTCCTGATCATCCTGTCAAAGCACTGCTGCACACACATATGACGTACAACTTCTGCTCCCTGGATGTTTTGCCCTGGGGTGGGTTTTTTAAGTTGCTTTTTGGGGGTTTTTTGTTTGTTTGTTTTTGTGGGTTTTTTTTTTTTTGTTGGTTGCTTGCTTTGTTTGTTTTAGGTTTTGTTTGGTTTTCTTTCTATAAAAACTTAAAAGCTCAACCTCCACTTCTCCTGAACAGTAGTGCTTCATGCCCTGCAAGTATTCAGAGAGAAAAGCCCTGGACTCTTAGTGCTGCTGATTTTCTCAGGTGTGAGGAGAGGTCAGCTCTCTGCCTCCTTTACTTGTTCATTTGTTTCCTGCCTTGGCCTCTTTGTGTATAAACTTTGGTTTCTTAAGAGGAAAAGAAACCACAAAGCAGACTCAAATTTCCCCTTTCCCAAATTCTCAGAGGAGATCTGCAGAGGGCAGAGCCTCAGTATGAAGCCAGAGCTTTGTTGAGAATCAGGTCATTGGCTTACAAAACAGTAAATGTTTTGTTGAAGCCCTTTCACACAAAATCTAGCATCTTGTGTAAATGAGCATCTCTGGGCTGCTGGGGAACTGGCACCAGAGCATCTGAGCAATGCTGGACCCATGGAGGACAAAAAAGTGCCTAAGCACCTGGAGATGAACAGCACTGTGCTATTGAAAACTGAAAACAAAGGACCCATTAAGCCTCCCTTTGATTCCTGCAAACAAATAAGGATTTTAAGTTCTTTGAAGATAATTAGGTGCTAAAAACACCGAACAAGCAAACAAACAAGAAACAAATCACCAGTTTGGCTTCACCCATCTTACTTTGTCCTTTAAGGAGGCAACTGGATTGAGGAACATGACAGAAACAGCCAACCAATGGCAGAGGGAGTAGAAGGGAATATACTTACAATGAGTGTGGTTGGCACCAACCTGAAGGACCTGGACAGGTGTGATCAAAAATCAGTTACAGAATCACAGAAACATTCAGGTTGGAACAGACCCTCAGCATCACCAGGTCCAACCCAGAACCCTACTCTACAAGGCTCACCCCTAAACCAGAGCCCCAAGCACCACATCCAAACCACCTGAAACACATCCAGGCTTGGGGACTCAACCACGTCCCTGGGCAGCACATTCCAATCCCTGACCACTCTTGCAATGAAAAAATGTTTCCTACTGTCCAGTCTAAACCTCCCCAGTGGCAGCCTGAGGCCATTCCCTCTTGTTCTGTCACTAATTACCTGGGAGAAGAGACCAGCAGCAGCCTCTCTACAATCTCCTTTCAGGCAGCTGTAGACAGCAATGAGGTCTCCCTTCAGCCTCCTCTTCTCCAAACTAACCATCCCCAGCTCCTTCAGTCACTCCTTATCAGATTTATTCTGCAGGCCCTTCCCCAGCTTTGTTGCCCTCCTTGCTCCAGCATGGTCTTCACAGATCAGAGGCATGCTCCAAAGCTGACAAGATGAGTTTTGATTGAGACCTAAGGAGGAGAACTCCCCTGCACCAGTTCAAACTGAGGAATAACTGAGCCACAGAGGGGGCAGGAAAGGCTCAACCACATAAAGAGGTAGCAGCAGGGTGGCTCATTAGGTAGAGACCAAAGCCTGTTCCTAGCTGATCTCATGGATCCTGAGTAAATTATTAGGAAGACAGCTATGCAGTGACACAATTACAGTCAAGAACATGATGCTTAGAGCCACCATACCAAAGGATTGAGGAATTACTGGCAGGTGTTGTACAAGTCGCACAAACCCAAACAGTTCTCCCAACCCCAAACCCCCATCCCTGAAGTTCTTGCTGGTTTAAGCCTAGATCTGAGTCCTTGGCTATGGCAAGTAATATATATACCCTGATTAACAGCCTAATTGAAATCACAGGCAGTATAAAGTACTGTTGGATAGCAATAGAGATGGAACACCCCTGGGTGAAGAGTTTGCTGCCTCTCTAAGGGCTTGAGTAAGACTCCAGAGTGTTCTTCTCACTGTAAGCAATGTTGTGTCTGAGGGCACATCCACAGCTCCAAACTTTGCTCCAGCCAAGCATCATCTGCTCTAGAGAGGCTTTCCCAAAGTTAGAAGAGCCATGGGGGGAAACAGCTGTCATTATCTTACACAACTCTGCATTGCATCAGCAGCACGAGCTCCCCAGGCTCTGTAGGACATTCATGCCTGTTCACCTGCCCTCTTCCTTAGGACAGGTGATGACAGGTGACTCAACAGGACAACAGTACAGCACAGGCTGCTTGGCTGCAATTGCCCTGCAGACATTGTCCCTTAGCACTGTGGGACTTCTGTTTCTCCTGTGGTGGGTTCTCAGTCTTTGCTGTGGCTCAGGAAAGGCTTCCAGCACCTCCTCCTTCAAAAGCAATCTCACTGTGTATGCTGAAATCAGGTTTTCATCCTTCTCCCAAGTCGCCCCGAAGCAGGCAGCTGATTAATTCTGGTTTCACACCACAGGTAACCACGTCACACACACACCCTTGCCAGCCAGAACACAAGCTCATTCCTCCCCTGTTAGTCAGGAACCACAGCTCCCATTAACCTCCACCAAGGCAGGCAATTATGGCCACAGGGAGCTCCTCCCATGACTCAGGAATCAGCTGTCTCCTGACACTGCAAGGTGCTGGGCATCCCTTTCCTTCCCCTGCCAAGCAGCAGCAGGGGATGCTCGTAGTGCCTCACCAGTGTGACTCCTAAGATAGGACAGAAGGAAGACAGGACACTCAGTGGGGGCAATAAACTCAGAGAAATCACAGTATCTCAGTTTATCAGAGGTTGGAAGGGACCTCCAGAGGTCATCCAGTCCAACCCCCCTGCCAGAGCAGGAGCACCCAGGGGAGTCTGCACAGGAATGCATCCAGGTGGGTTTAGAAAGTCTCCAGAGAAGGAGACTCCACCTCCTCTCTGGGCAGCCTGTTTCAGGGCTCTGTCACCCTCACTGGAAAGAAGTTTCTCCTCATGTTGACCTGAAACCCTCTCTGTTCAAGTTTGTCTCCACTGGGACAAGGGCTAATGGATGTAAACTACAGCACAGGAGGTCCCACCTCAACATGAGGAGGAACTTCTTCACTGTGAAGCTCCATGAACTTTACTCCTAACTCACCTTTTGACACAAATCACATATTCCTGACACAGAGCACTGGAGCAGGCTTGCCCAGAGGGCTTGTGGAGTCTTCTTCCCTGAAGACTTTCCAGCCCTGTCTGGATGTGTTCCTGTGTACCCTGTGCTGGATTCTATGGTCCTGCTCTGGCAGGGGGGTTGGACTGGATGATCTTTGGAGGTCCCTTCCAACCCCTAACCTCCTGTGAGCCTGTGGCATCAGAAGAGAACCCAGAATAGTCTCCATTAGAGAATTTTAATATAGTCATTCTCTATCATACCAACAGGGGTTTGCAGGTTTCTAGTGGCTGCTGGCCCAGCTCTGCAAGGTCTTTGGACCCGAGCCTGCCATTGCATGCTGTGCATGAGCAGTTGCCATCTGCACTGCCCTCATCCAATCCAGCTCCCTCTAGCATGATTACAGCTAGCTGGAGAGCAGGGAATAACCCAAGCTGAGGAAGGGTATCAGCAGGGAGCCCTCAGGCAGTGTGTTGGAGATGGGCAGCCATGCATGCTAACAGTTGGCAGGGACACTACATTCATTCCCATTCACACCCATGGATCCTGATGCCATCTGCTCCTCAAAGGGCTGATTCTGCCAAAGATAAACACTGGAGGGTTCTCACCATCTTTGTGGGAGATCAAAGAGAAGCAGGGAAGGAGTTTTGCTCCATCTGTGTCCATCCTTTTGTCCTGGCTGCTTTTAGGTAAGGCAACAGAAATGTGCAGATCCCATTTGGGTTTCAGCTGGTAATTGTTAAAGGCACAATGATGAGTCTGTGCCACAAGCACAACTCCTGGAAGAAACATTGTTAGGGGAGAAATTACAGTCTCACAGTACATCAGAGGTTGGAAGGGACCCCCAGAGATCACCAGGTCCAACCCCCCTGCCGGAGCAGGATCACCCAGGGGAGTCTACACAGGAATGCATCCAGGTGGGTTTGGAAAGTCTCCAGAGAAGGAGACTCCACAACCCCCCTGGGCAGCCTGCTCCAGGGCTCTGTCACCCTCACTGGAAAGAAGTTTCTCCTCATGTTGAGGTGAAATCTTCTATGTTCTAGTTTGAACCCATTGTTCCTTGGCTTATCACTGTGCACCACCCAAAAGATCCTGGCCCCCTCCCCTTGCTCCCCACCCCTCAGCTATTGATAGACATTGCTCAGATCCCCTCTCAGCCTTCTCTTCTCCAGACTAAACAGCCCCAGGGCTCTCAGTCTCTCTTCCCAGGGGAGATGCTCAAGTCCCCTAAGCATCCTCCTGGCTCTCCCTTGGATTCCCTCTTTGAAGTCCCTCAAAGCAGGGACAGCTCTGCATTTTCTCATTCCTTAAGCTCTGAGTTTCCTTTGGTTTTGCCACACAGAGGCTTTAGCAGGTGCACTGCCCAGCAGAGGCATCCCACCAACCTTCTGCACCATCATACACTGAAGCAAATCACCAGGGATGAGTTCTCCAAGGCATTTGCAAGTCCCTCAGTGTGGTGATTTTTCAACCCACGACACTCAGCAATGTCAGGGGCATTGTTCCATCTGTGTTTCAGGAAGGGTTAGAGAATCCCAGGAGATCATGCAAAGTGCAAGACAGGAATTGGTGTAACCTTAAATCAAGTGGGGAAAAAAATCCAACCAAAAAACCCCAAACCAAACCAAAACAACAACCCTCAAAAACCAAAACAAACCCAAACCAAGCCAACCCAAGCCAAGCCAAACCAAACCAAACCAAACCAAACCAAAATAAACCAAGCAACCCAAACCAAACCAAACCAAGCCAAACCAAACCAAACCAAACCAAGCCAAAAAAAACCAAGCTGAACCAAACCAAACCAAAATAAACCAAGCCGAACCAAGCCAAGCCAAACCAAACCAAAATAAACCAAGCCAAACCAAACCAAAATAAACCAAGCCAAACCAAACCAAAATAAACCAAGCCAAACCAAACCAAAATAAACCAAGCCAAACCAAACCAAAATAAACCAAGCCAAACCAAACCAAAATAAACCAAGCCAAACCAAACCAAAATAAACCAAACCAAACCAAAATAAACCAAGCCAAACCAAACCAAACCAAAATAAACCAAGCCAAACCAAACCAAAATAAACCAAGACAAACCAAACCAAAATAAACCAAACCAAACCAAAATAAACCAAGCCAAACCAAACCAAAATAAACCAAGCCAAACCAAACCAAAATAAACCAAGCCAAACCAAGCCAAACCAAACCAAACCAAGCCAAACCAAACCAAGCCAAACCAAAACAAACCAAGCCAAACCAAACCAAAGTAAACCAAACCAAGCCAAACCAAACCAAAATAAACCAAGCCAAATCAAACCCAAACCAACCCAACCCAACCAACCCCAAAGAGCAAACCAAGACTTGGTTATATGTGGGCCAACACAGATCTCCTTCCCATGCTCCAGGAATCATAGAACCGTTAGGGTTGGAAGGGACCTCAAGGATCATCTAGTTCCAATCCCCTGCCATGCGCAGGGACACCTCACACTGGAAGCTCTCAGTTCATTCTCCCACTCCTATTTTTAAATCAAAATGTTAAAAAAAAAAAAAAATATTGTATCAAAGAGTTTCACTTTCCAGAACTGGAACATTCAATTAAAAATTAACTCTAATCTTGATTTTAAAGGTTGAATTAAGCTTTAAAAAAAATTTTAGTTGGGATATTAATGGAATATTAATGAAATATTCCAACTAATTTTTTTCTAATTGGAAAAGGCTCTCTTGCTACAAGGTTCAGATACTTGTGATGTCAAACAGCTGCTCCAAGCTCCAAAGCAAACCCCAAACTCTTACAGATTTCCCCCACCCAAAAGACTTGAAAAATTGGTGCTGATTGAGTGCTCTACATCGCTAAAGGAACCAGCTGTAAAGGGGTCCACCTCTTTCTAGGGACAGATGTTTAATGCTCACATAGTGCTCATCTGTGGATAAAGCACAGATGAGATGTCCAACACTCTCCATGGTGTCTCTTCCGTCACCTGTGGCTTCACTGCACAGATCCTTCAGATCTTTTCCAACCTCATTGATTCTGTGATTGGGATGCCATCACCAGAGGCTCACACTCAGGCCCACTGAGGAGCACTGAAGAGCAAATTATCCAGGAGAAGCTATTTTCTTTGCTCCCCACCTTCTGTGCCACCTACTTGCCTTTCTCTTGGCATCTACTCCTGCTCTTCAGAGCTGTTTCTGCCTTGGAACTGGCAGTGGCAGAGAAGCAGCAGCAGAGGCTGAGCTGGGTGAAGCAGCACAGGATGGCACAAGGGTTTCTTTCCTGGCACCCCAGCACCCTCACAGTTCTACCTCCTCTTCACAGCTCTGCCAGCTCAGTGCTGTGAGGTTTTTTCCTTCTTCCTGTCAACCAGGAGAGCCATGCCTCTGAAACATTAAAGCTCTGTTAAGATTCAAACTCAGTGCTAGGATTGCTGAGAGAGAGAGGACAGAAACTCCTTTGATGCCTCAGAACTTGAGGTTGCAGAAGAAAGGGTTGAATGCTTGTGGGTTAAAATCAGAGGGAGGCCACACAAAACTGACATCCTGGTTGGAGTCTGTTATAGACCACCCAACCAGGACGAGGAGGCCGATGAGATATTCTATAAGCAGATGGAAGCTGTCTCAAGATCATCAGACCTTGTCCTTGTGGGGGACTTTAACCTACCAGACATCTGCTGGGAACTTAATTCAGCAGAGAGGAGACAGTCCAGAAGGTTCCTAAGAGTGCATGGATGACAGCTTCCTGATGCAGCTCTTAGGTGAACCTACCAGGGGCAAGGCTCTGCTTGATCTGCTGTTCTCAAATAGAGAAGGGCTGGTGGGAGATGTGATGGTTGGAGGCTGTCTAGGGTGCAGCGACCATGAGATAGTGGAGTTTTCAATATGTAGGGAAATAGGGAGGAGCAGTAACAGAACCCTCACTTTGGACTTTCGGAGGGCAAACTTCAGGTTGTTCAGGCAACTTATTCGGAAAGTTCCCTGGGTAACAGCCCTTAAGAACAAAGGGGTCCAGGATGGTTGGACCTACTTCAAACAGGAGCTCCTAAAGGCACAGGAACTGGCAGTTCCCACATGCCGGAAGACGAGCCGGCGGGGAAGACGACCGGCCTGGATGAGCAAGGAGCTCCTGAAGGATTTAAGGGAAAAAAAGAGGGTTTATCGCCTTTGGAAAGGGGGGGAGGCAACTAGTGATATGTTTAAGGATGTTGCTAGATCATGTAGAAGAAAAATTAGAGAGGCAAAAGCACAGTTAGAAATTAAACTGGCTGCTTCCATGAAGGACAACAAAAAGCATTTTTATAAATATATTAATGCTAAAAAGAGGGGCAAGAGGAACCTCCACTCTTTATTGGACGTGGAGGGTAACATTGTAACTAAGGATGAGGAGAAGGCTGAGATTCTAAATACCTTCTTTGCCTCCATTTTCAACAGTAAGGCAGGAGGACTTCAGAATAACTGGCCTCCTGAGCTGGTCGATGGGGTCAAGGCGCAGTGTTGTACTCCTGAAATCCATGTGGAATTAGTTCGAGACCTGTTGAGTCACTTGGATATTCACAAGTCCATGGGACCTGATGGGATTCATCCTAGGGTGCTGAAAGAGCTGGCAGATGAGCTGGCCAAGCCTCTCTCCATCATTTTCCACCAGTCCTGGCTCACTGGAGAGGTCCCAGAAGACTGGAAACTGGCCAATGTGACGCCCATCCACAAGAAGGGATGGACAGAAGAACCTGGGAACTACAGGCCTGTCAGCCTGACCTCAGTGCCAGGGAAAATCATGGAGCAGATTGTCTTGGGGGCAATCACTGCATACCTGAAGGATAGCCAAGGAATCAGGCCCAGCCAACATGGATTTAGGAAGGGCAGGTCCTGCCTCACCAACCTGATCTCCTTCTATGATCAGGTGACCAGCCTGGTGGACGTGGGAAAGGCTGTGGATGTAGTCTACCTGGACTTCAGCAAGGCCTTTGACACCGTCCCCCACAGCAAACTCCTGGCCAAACTGGCAGCCTGTGGCTTGGACAGCAGCACTGTGCTGGGTTAGGAACTGGCTGGAGGGCAGAGCCCAGAGAGTGGTGGTGAATGGTGCCACATCCAGCTGGCAGCCTGTCACTAGTGGTGTCCCCCAGGGATCAGTGCTGGGCCCCATCCTGTTCAATATCTTTATTGATGATCTGGATGAGGGGATTGAGTCCATCATCAGTAAATTTGCAGATGACACTAAGCTGGGAGCAGGTGTTGATCTGTTAGAAGGTAGAAGGGCTCTGCAGAGGGACCTTGCCAGGCTGGACAGATGGGCAGAGTCCAACATGATGGCATTCAACAAGTCCAAGTGCCAGGTGCTGCACTTTGGCCACAACAACCCCATGCAGAGCTACAGGCTGGGGTCAGAGTGGCTGGAGAGCAGCCAGGTGGAAAGGGACCTGGGGGTACTGGTTGACAGCAGCTGAACATGAGCCAGCAGTGTGCCCAGGTGGCCAAGAGAGCCAATGGCATCCTGGCCTGCATCAGGCATAGTGTGGCCAGCAGGAGCAGGGAGGTCATTGTACCCCTGTACACAGGACTGGTTAGGCCACACCTTGAGTCCTGTGTCCAGTTCTGTGCCCCTCAGTTTAGGAAAGATGTTGAATTGCTGGAGCATGTCCAGAGAAGGGCAACGAGGCTGGTGAGAGGCCTTGAGCACAAGCCCTGTGAGGAGAGGCTGAGGGAGCTGGGACTGTTTAGCCTGGAGAAGAGGAGGCTCAGGGGAGACCTCATTGCTGTCTACAGCTACCTGAAGGGAGGTTGTAGCCAGGAGGGGTTTGGTCTCTTCACCCAGGCACCCAGCACCAGAACAAGAGGACACAGTCTCAAGCTGTGCCAGGGGAGGTTTAGGCTGGAGGTGAGGAGAAAGTTCTTCACAGAGAGAGTGGTTGGCCATTGGAATGTGCTGCCCAGGGAGGTGGTGGAGTCACCATCCCTGGAGGTGTTCAAGAGGGGACTGGACGTGGCACTTGGTGCCATGGTTTAGATAGTCATGAGGTTTAGGGTGACAGGTTGGACTCGATGATCTTTGGGGTCTCTTCCAGCCTTCTTGATTCTATGATTCTATGATTCTATGATTCTATGATTCTCTCATGCCTGGATGCAAGAGGGAAAAAAATTATCTATCACTCCTAACCATGGCCTAGTTGTATTATTAGTAGTATTAGTATTAGCATTAGTATTAGTAGTATTAGTATCATTAGTATCATTAGTATCAATACCATTACATTATTATAATAATTATTAATTCTAAATTATTGTTGTTATTATTTGTTATTATTATTTTATTTTAAATTTTTATTTATTATTATTTATTTTATTTTTATTTTTATTATTTTAAAATATTTTTATTATTTATTATTTTATTATTACTTATTTTTATTATTTTATTAGTATTTAAAATATTATTGTTGTTGTTATTATTATTATTATTTTATTAATATTATTAAAACTGATAAAACTGAGCTTAATACCATGAAGCTCTTGGAATATGTTCAACTTCAGCTGAAAATTCTGAGCAGCATTTCCCCCTCCAAATCTCCCCCTGAGCATGGTGCAGCCCTGGGGGCAGGGCTCCAGAGAGAGGCTGAGGAATCACTGACCTTGGAGATGTTTATAACTGTGCATGGTCCTGAGCAGATTGGAGCAGGAGGTCAGGCCAGGTGCTCCCCCTTCCAACCCAATTTATGCTGCTCCAAGATGATAATCTTGGGGTTGTTAGCTTTGTGAATAGGAGCTGTGGGAGGCTTTGGTTACCTGCAGACAGCACTATGAGAAGGAGAGGAAGGGCATAGAGGGTGGGTAGTATGGGACTGGTAGTTTCATAACTGTTCATGGCAGATCCATGGGGATAACCATCCCTCTTTACACTGAGGAGGGAGCTTATAATTCTAAATTGGTTTTGATAAAGATGGGATCTTCACTGGATTAAAAAAACAGCATCACAGAATCAATCAGGTTGGAAAAGACCTCAAAGATCATCAAGTCCAACCTATTACCTAATACCTAACCCCTCCTGACAGCTAAACCATGGCTCCAAGTGCCACATCCAAGCTTTTCTGGAACACCTCCAGGGATGGTGACTCCACCCTGGGCAGCACATTCCAATGGCCAATTACTCTTTCTGTGAAGACCTTTCTCCTCACCTCGAGCCTAAACTTCCCCCAACCAAACAACCAAACAAAAAACCCCCAAAACCAACCAACACCCCAAAAAAACGACAACAATCAACCCCCTCCCCTCAAAAAAAACCCAAAAAAACTCCAAAAAACAACCCCCCCAAAGCAACAACAAAACAAAGAAACAAAAAATGAGCAATCCTCTCCCCCCAAAAAAAAACCCCCTACAAACAAACCCACCCCAAAACGCCCAACAAACCAACCAACCAACCAAACCACCCACCCAAAACTCCTCATCCACATGCTCTCAACTAATTAAAGGCAGGGAATGGTTTGTTGATACTGCACAGGTACATTCACAAGTCCCTAAGCACAGCATCTCTTGAAATGGTCCAGCAGAGAGGCTCCCTAGTGAAGCAGAGCTGCCTTCTGTGCAGGAGCAGAGACAAGGCAGCCTTCAACCAGCAACAGCACAGAGCTTTTATTCTGCTGTCACTCTGCATGATCTATGGGGTTCATTTTAAGGGGGGAAGGGGGTGGGTGGTGGAAAGAGCTGGCACAGGCTTTGTTTTGCCAAAGAGGGAGAAGTCAGAGAGCTTTAGAACAATGGAAGCAAAGAGAGGCTCAAGGGAATTATTCATCTTGTAAACAGAATTTGATTTTTCTAATGCAAAGAACAGGCTTGAATTGCAGAAAATTGAAACAATGGAACATTTCCTTGCTAAAAAGTTTGAGGGTTTTTTTTTGTTTGGGGTTTTTTGTTGATGGTTTTGTTTAGTTTTGTTTTGTTCTGTTTTGTTTTTATTGCTGTGATTGCTATGCAAAGGGGAAGTGTGTGCTTAGGAGTCCTAGCAATTAGTGTAGAGTTTAATGGCAGCCAATGAGTTCAGAAAAATTACCATAGCTGACAAACAGGACTGGTCTCCTTTTCCTTGCTTCTCTTAAGGAACAAACACTGGGCATGAGCACAGTGTGAGCTTTGCAGCCCAGAAGGCCAGTGACAGCCTGGGCTGCATCAAAAGCAGCATGGCCAGCAGATCCAGAGAGGTGATCCTGCCCTGGTGAGACCTCACCTGGAGTACTGCAGCCAGCTCTGGAGCTCTCCATGCAGGAAGGACATGGATCTGATGGAACAGGTTCAGAGGGGGGCCATGAAAATGCTTAGGGGGTTGGAGCAGCTCTGCTACAAGGACAGGCTGAGGGAGCTGGGGGTGTTCAGCCTGGAGTTGAGAAGGCTCTGGGGAGATCTAATAGCAACCTGGCTATACCTGAAGGGGGCTACAGGAAGGCTGCAGAGGGACTGTTTGCAAAGGCCTGCAGGGATGGGACCAGGGACAATGGCTTCAAACTAGAGAAGAGCAGATTTAGATTGGATGTTAGGAACAAGTTCTTGTCTGTGGGGGTGGTGGAATACTGGAACAAGTTGCCTAGGGAGGTGGTTTGGGATATTCAAGGTGAGGCTCAGTAGGTCTCTGGGCAATCTGACCTAGTGGAGGATGCCCCTGCTAACTGCAGGGGGCTTGGACTAAATGACCTTTGGGGGTCCCTTCCAACCCAGACCATTCTATGATTCTATGACACCCAGACACTGTGATGTGATGACCCTTTCCTCATTTGAGAGCACAGCCCAGATGAGAATTCACACCACTGGATCTCCATCCCCCACAGCCACCCCTCAGGACTCAGATTCTGCTCAGTACTGGAGAGACAGCCCTTAAGAGCTTGCAGTCATTCTATTTGGTTGCATCTCGAATAAATAACCAGATAATGACTAATGGCACTAATTGGATAGCCACTAATTGGCGATCCACCTACATGATCCATAACTTTATCAGGTCCATCATTCCTTCCATAGCTATACTCTCCACTTCCTGACAATTGTACTGGTTCCTGGCATCACTTTTGGAAATGGAAGTTCCAAGAGGAAGCTGAAGGAAGAAGCAAACTCCCACACTCCTGGGAGGCTTTCTGAGTATGTCCAAACTGCATGCTGTGGCTGCAGCCTAATTCACATTTAATTACATTAACATTTAATGCTTGAAAATGTCAGGAAAGGACTTGGGGGGGTGGAGGGAGGGAGGGAAAGAAAAAAAAAAGGAAAAAAAAGGCAAAGCAGAAGTGAGAACAGAGACAGATGAGGGGGACACACAAGTTGAAATGCCTGATTTGGATGCCCAGGGAAGAACTGCCTCCATTTCTCTCCTCTGGTGTCACACTGCACACAGAAATGTAGCATTTGCTCTTAAAATGCCCCTACCACCACCTTGCTAAACCACTTGAAGCTAATCAGCTTGAAGTGCTGTGTGAACTCCCTGGAATGCCTTTTGATAATGAAAATCCTGATGGGGATAGAACAGCTCCTGCTCCTCTCAGCTCTTGGGACTATCAGCTATGCTCCATTCAACCTCACACTTCCCTGAGCAGGAGTTGAGTCTAATAAACTCCAGCACAGGAGGTTCCACCTCAACATGAGGAGGAACTTCTTCACTGTGAGGCTCACAGAGCACTGGAACAGGCTGCCCAGAGAGGTTGTGGAGTTTCCTGCTCTGGAGCCTCTCCAGCCCTGTCTGGATGTGTTCCTGTGTGCCCTGTGCTGGATTCTCTGGTCCTGCTCTGGCAGGGGTGTTGGACAGGATGATCTTTGGATGATCTTCCAACCCCTAACACCTTGTGAGCCTGTAGTTGTGACTCTTCAATGCTGAGTGGAAGGTTGGACTGGATGAGCTTGGAGGTCTCTTCCAACAGGATGTTTCCTGTGGTTCTGTGTGAAACTCTTTCAGAAAATACCAGTGAGCAGAGCTCCCTGGAGAATTCTGATGATCCCAGGTCACAGGGCAAGAAGCTCAGAGGATCATCTTTGACACACTTTAAAAGGAGCAGGCCTGAAAAATGAGAAGCTAACAATGTGAGATTGGAAGTCATCTGCTGAAGTCCCTTTCCCAGTCTTTCTAATCAGGAACATCACCAAAATCCTTCTTCACAGCATCCTTGTTGCAGCTGGAAGTGCCATTAACCTCTTTTTATAAGGACCAAACTAGGGAATAAAGTGAAATGCCAGAAATCACAGAGCCTGAGCAGACCCAGGCTTTCCCCCTGCCCCTGGAACTACTCCACTGCATATTCACCGTCCAGAAAATCCTGCCAAGTCAAGCCAGAAAACTGGGAGGAGCACTTTGTTTTGAGAAATGCCATCCAAATGCTGCATTTATCCTACATGAGTCAAAGCCAGTGATTTTCTTCCTTCAGTAGCCAGCTGCCCTATTTTCCAAGGCAATATCCATGGGCTGGAACTTCCATACGGACAGGGGAATGGAAGGCAGCTTTTGGCATGGGCATGTATTGCCTTTGAGTCACTGCCCATGATGTTTTCACTCCTGAAGGGTGAACTCTTGGCCATCTGACTCTCAGATGAGTGCACTGACAAGATAACACCACGTACCACCAGGCTTCTGGGAGGAGAAGCTCAGCTGTGCAAGGGCCTCCCCTTGTCCTCTCCACCCTTCTCCAGGTCAGAGGGAGTCGTATGCAGCACTGACTCTTCAGCTAACCCCCCCCTTTGCTGAAGCCTTCATGCTCAACAGACAGGACAGGCTTTGTTTTGCTCTGGAGTTCAATTTTAGATGAGGTGACACACACAGGCATGGGAGAATGGTCTCCTGCAGCCTGGTAAATGCCAGACCCGCACTGAGTAATGCAGAGGCAATTCCAAAAGGAACATAACCCTGGGAGCTGGCATCCTGTAACCCCCTGACTAATCAGCCAAGCAAACAAGTGAGTGCCTGCATCTCTCAGCTGTGCTTCTGCAGTGTGCTGCTGACATCTAACCATACTGCAGGGTGTGATGGGCAGTAGCACAACTCACAACGTTGGGCTTGTTCTGTGGCAGCAGCTCTTCTTCTGTGCAGTGCAAAGGGACCCTCTCTAGAGCAGCCTTCCCTTCCTCTGTCCTCTCTAGAGCAGCCTTTCCTTCCTGTGCCATTACCACAGAATGGCTCAGGTTGGAAGGGACCTCGGAGATCATCTACTCCAACCTCCCCACCATGGGCAGGGACACCTCTCAACTAGACTTGATAGCCTAAGGCCTCACCCAGTCTGGTCTGGAACACCCCCAGGGAAGGAGCATCCCTGGGCAGCCTCTTCCACAGTCTCACCACCCTCCTACTGAAGAACTTCTTCCTCAGATCCAGTCTACTCCTACTCTCCCTCAGCTTCAAACCATTCCCCTTGTCCTGTCTCTAGACACCCTCATGAAAAGTCCCTCTGCAGCCTTCCTGCAGGATCCCTTCAGCTATTGGCAGGCAGCTCTAAGGTCCCCCTGGAGTCTTCTCTCCTCCAGGCTGAACACCCCCAGCTCCCTCAGCCTATCCTCACAGCAGAGGTGTTCCAGCTCTTGGATCACCTTTGTGGCCTCCTCTGGACTCACTCCAACAGCTCTGTGTCCTTCTCCTGCTGGGGACAGCAGAACTGGAGGCAGTATTTGAGCTGGGGTCTCAGCAGAGCAGAGTCAAGGGACAGAATCCCCTCTCTTGCCCTGTTGCCCACACTCCTCTAGATGATCCATGAAGTCACTCCAGATCATGCAGTGCAGCTCAGTAAACTGGAGGGCCATGTCTTAGAACAGACATGAGTGTCCATGCAGCAAAGCTGTCAAGCAGCAGCTCATCTTGCAGCATGTGTGGCATCCCTGGAGGTTTTTGCAGCCAGGCTGGATGTGGCTGTGAATAACCTGTTCAGGTGTGAGGTGTCCCTGCCCATGGAGGGGGGTTGGAACTGGATGAGCCTTGAGCTCCCTTCCAACCCTGACAATTCTGTGATTCTATGTGCAGAGCCCTCACTGGCTTTACTGGCCTAGAGGTCCTGCATGCAGGGTTGGGTTTCTTTTGGAAGAAGTCCTCTTCTGCTGCCTGCATTTTCCTGGCTTTTAGGAGGCTGCACAACCTCAGCAACATGACCTGCCGTGTCACAGGGGCTGGGCTTTTCCAGCAGGGGAGCCTAAGCTAAGCAAAACAAGCAACTCCTGTTGGCACTGTCCCTTGGGGAAGATGGTCTCCTCTGCAGCTACAGAAGGCAGCAAGAACTTGGGGACAGGTAGATTGAAGTCAATGATAATTTCTAAATGCCAGTGATGATATTGCTGGGAAAATGTTGAAATCTTCTACTAGCTTATTCTGCAGGGTGGAAAAGAATCATGGAATTGTTAGGGTTGGAAGGGACCTCAAGGATCATCCAGTTCCACCCATCCCTGCCATGGGCAGGGACACCTCACACTACAGCAGGTTGTCCAGAGCCACATCCAGCCTGGCCTTAAAAGCCTCCAGGGATGAGGCTTCCACCACCTCCCTGGGCAACCTGTTCCAGAGTCTTCCCACTCTCATGGGGAAGAATTTCTTCCTAACATCCAATCTATATCTACCCATTTCCAGCTTTGTTCCATCCCCCCCACTCCTATCATTCCCTGACACCCTGAAAAGTCCCTCCCCAGCTTTCTTGTAGCCCCCTTCAGATCCTGGAAGTCCACAAGAAGGTCTCCTGGGAGCCTTCTCTTCTCCAAGCTGAACAACCCCAACTCTCTCAGTCTGTCCTCATAGCAGAGGTGCTCCAGCCCTCTGCTGGACCTTCTCTGGACACCTTCCAAAGTCCAAACATGTTGCAGAAACACAAAGGGCCAAGACAGACCTAACTGCAAGTTTCATCTCTGTTACCAAGGCAGTGTACAGTCTTGACTGTGGCAGCATCTAAGTCATCACATCAAGGCACTGAAATGAGTCACAAAGCAGAGCAGCCTAATTCCTACTGTCAAAGCTATTTTGGTTCCCTGGGAGCTGTTTTTGCAGACTGACACAGCTCTGCTGGGAGGTTATCTGCACTGAGACAGAGGCTTTGTGGTAGGGGGGATGAAAAGCAGGGCTCTGCCAAACAGCACAGCCTGAAGGGAGCCTGCCTAGCCCAGGCAAAGCAGGAGGCTTTGCTTCCCTTTCTCTGAAGCTAACACCAGTCCTCCTGTGGTGGGTTGAAATTACCTCCTCCAGCTAATTTGAGGGAATTACCCCCTCCCCCAAATCAGATTTGCCAGACCAGCTGAGTGGAAGCAAATGAAGCTCTATTTACAAACAACCTACAATCTAGAAATATGAAATGCAATGAACATGTACAAAAGATTACAATATTTACATGTATTTACAATTCATAAACAACTCCCCCCCCGGACAAAACCAGGTGGGGGGCTGCCAAAAGCTTCCTCCTCCCCCCAGACAAGGGAAAAAGAAAGAGGAGAAAGGCAGAGAGCAGCCTGTCAGTACTTGCAGCCAAGGTCAGCAAGCCAGCAGAAGAAATCAACTAGCATCTGCCAGAGCAAAGAAGCCCAAAAGAGAGAGAAAATTACTTTATACAGCTATATGGTAGCTGTCAGACCAATGGGATTATTTAGACCTTATCATTATCTTTCTTTTTACAGCCAATGGTAATTCATTTACATTCTACCACTTTTCCTGCAGATCTGTGGAGAATTCCCTAGGTATCAGCCTAAAACTGCCACACCTACCAAAGCTACCTCCCTGTAAGGCTCAGGGGCTGGTGTGGTGTTCCATGCTGGCAATTTCCTAGCAACCAGTTATCAACAAATGGCATGAGTGATAGTGGGTGAGAAAGAGAAAGAGGGGAAAAGGATAAAAAGGCCTCTTTCTGATCTGAATGTTCACCTTTCAGGAAACTCCTGACCTAGGCAGCTGGCTTCTGTTTTCACACTCCCTTTCACAGAATCAATAAGGTTGGAAAAGACCTCAAGGATCATTAAGTCCAACCTATCACCCAAGACCTCATGTCTATCTAAACCATGGCATCCAATCCCCTCTTGAGCACCTCCAGGGATGGTGACTCCACCACCTCCCTGGGCAGCACATTCCAACCTCTAACAACTCTCTCCATGAAGAACTTTCTCCTCACCTTGAGCCTAAACCTCTCCTGGCGCAGCTTGAGACTGTGTCCTCTTGTTCTGGTGCTGCTTGCCTGGGAGAAGAGACCAACCCCCACCTGGCTACGACCTCCCTTCAGGTTTCCCAACCCCACTTGACCATGTTCAGCTGTGCATGGGCCATTTGATGTCAGCATGATGGGACACATTCATCCCTTGATGCTAGCATCTATAATAATCCCCACAGCTCAGCTCTGATGAGCTAAGCAGCACCTCAACACAACCCCAGAACTTGTCTGTCCATCCATCCATCCATCCTCATTTTTAGTAATAGGGCTTGTTTTGTAGTGCTTCCCACCTTGAAGCCAGACTGACTTCTGGTATTGCTCTCCTGATGGAAACCACTCCCAGTCAGCCTTATCTCACAGAATGAGTGGCTCCAGGAGAGGAATTAAGCTAGAGCTTAAATTAATTAAACGAATTCCTAATTTCAGGAGGCTGCAAGCTCTGCTGCTTGGCACAATGGAGAGCGCCACAACAAAGCAGCACCTACACAGGGCACAAGACAACCAAACCAAACAGAAGTATTTACCTCCTCCTGGCTTCAGCCTGCTCTGTGCTAAAAAAAGCCTTTGCAAACCATTCCCAGCTCTCCTCCCAGAGATTTTTTTTTTCTGAAAAGCAGCTGACAGCTGAGGCTTAAAACCCCTGTTGATGAGAGATGACCTGTGCTGAGTTAGAAAACCTGGTGCTTAGGAAAAGGCACCGAGTAGCCAGCACCCCGTGTCGTTAGGAGCTGTTTTCTCCACGGCCTCTAATGAGCTAGCAGTGTTGGCTTTCCATGGGAGCTCCTCGTCCTGCTGATATTGCCTGACAAGCTTCCCTGAGCGCAGGCTGCTCGTCATCCTTCCCGCAGCGCCTTCCTCCCTGCCTGAGGAAAAACAGAGGCTGCTAGAATAAGAATAACGAGGAGGAAAGAAAAATCAGGCTGTGCTGCTGACACCTGAGAGCTCCTTGCCCTGTGGCAAAGGAGGCAAGGAGAATTCTTCCAGTCCTGATGGGCCCACGAAATGTCAAGGCTGGCAGCTGCCCTTTCCCTGGTAGCCCCTGGGAAGAAAATAACCTCCCGAGGCACTTAACACCTCATTAGGAGTTTAACCTATGCATTCAGCATCCTCAAGACGATTTTTTTTTTTGTTTTTTCCAAGCAGCTTGGGTGTTTAAGCTGTGAAGTTAGCTCTGCTGGCACACAGCTCCACTTCCTTAAGGGGAAGTTTTCCTTCACATGCTGCCAAATCCCAGGTGCTCTCCCTCCTTCACTGCTCTGCTTTGAGTTCTGTAGTCTGTGCTTGTAAAGAAGCCACTTGGTTTACCAATTATTTTAAGGAGAGGGAAGGAAGAAAACTCTGGGAATACTGCAATTGCCTGGCTGCCCTCATTAGCCCAGTCATTACTTTGCTGTAATTCAATTGTTTCTGGTACTCAATTCAAGATAAGAAGACTGCAGTGGCAAGAATAACTTAAGTTCATTTTCTCTTCTTCTTTTTTCACTCCCCTCTCTTTCTTGCTCTTTTGTCCAAGCTGTTCATCCCTGCTTCTGCTTCACTCCCTGCTCCTAGTTATAAGTGAGGCTTGCTGCTGGGCATTGAAACAGTGCTAAAAATACTTCATTTCTTTTATTATTCGTAGGTCTGAATTGTTTTTAAAGCCCTACCAGCTGGCATTTGTGTGGTGTCTGCATTGTGCAAGCTAAATAAGGGTTTATCTGATTTTATTCAAGTTAATAAAATCTGCAAACATGCTGTGACCTATTCAGGAGAACTAAGATCCTTAAATACCCAAAGCCATGAAGGCTCAAGGCTGTGTCAAAGCAAATGCTGTCAACTAGGGACCAGCTTTTGGTGCTCTTTGCTGTGGAAATGGAAGTGAGAGGCAGAAATGCAACTCCCATGTGGATAAATCTTCCTATTCAGCTAAGTCTGGAGTCTCTGGGTGGGACCAGCTTCCTTCTGATGGGGGCTTGGACTGGCTGGCTGAGATGAGAAGGCAACCTGGGCTGCTCTGTGGAGGTGCAGGGTTTTTAGCCTGAGCATCACCTGCCCATCTTCGTGAGCTTCCTGGCACCAGAGCACACAAACACAGAGGTCTCCTTCCCTGTGGGTTCACTGAGATGTCTCAGCCATCCTCTCCCCTAACACCAAGGTTTTGGCTCAGTTATGAAAACAGCCACAAGAGGAGGATTTTCTGTCACCCACAGCGCTCCTCACCTGGAGTACTGCAGCCAGCTCTGCAGCCCTCAACACAGGAAGGACATGGACCTGAGGGAGAGGGTCCAGAGGGGGGCCATGAAAATGATTAGGGGGTGGAACACCTCAGCTACAAGGACACGCTGAGGGAGCTGGGGGTGTTCAGCCTGGAGAAGAGAAGGCACTGGGGAGACCTAATAGCAGCCTGCCAGTACCTGAAGAGAGCCTCCAAGAAGGCTGCAGAGGGATGGTTTACAAAGGTCTGTAGGGATAGGACCAGGGGAATGGTTTGAAATTAGAGAAGAGCAGATTTAGATTGGTGTTAGGAACAAGTTCTTGCCTGTGGGGGTGGTGGAACCCTGGAAAAGGTTGCCCAGGGAGGTAGTTGAGGCTTTCTGGAGGGTTATTTTGAATTCCCAACACAGCTGTGGATGGGTAACCCATGTCCTCACAAGCAGGTAAAACCAGAAGGCATGGGAGAAGTGGGAACCAGAAAAGGAAGGGCTGATGGTGGATTCTGCTGAGCCTGGCTTAAGCAGGCAGAGCCTCCAGGAGAGATGTCCAAAAGGGGATGGAAATGCCTCCTTAAGAGAATATTTGGAAACCACCAGGAGCCTCTGAGACAGCCTCAGCCCTAAGTCTGTGCATCTGCATCCGAGATCTTGGTCTGTTCCAGTCAGGGCAGCTTCTTGTTGCTGCATTGATTTGGGTGCAGCATCACAGAAACATCCAGGTTGGAACAGATCCTCAGCATCACCAGGTCCAACCCAGAACCCTACTCTACAAGGCTCACCCCTGAACCAGAGCCCCAAGCACCACATCCAAACCACCTTTAAATACCTCCAGGCTTGGGGACTCCACCACCTCCCTGGGCAGCTCATTCCAAGCCCTGACTAATCTTGCCCTGAAAAAATGTTTCCTACTGTCCAGTCTAAACCTCCCCAGTGGCAGCTTGAGGCCATTCCCTCCTATTCTATCACCAATTACCTGGGAGAAGAGACCAGCAGCAGCCTCTCTACAATCTCCTTTCAGGTAGTTGTAGACAGCAATGAGGTCTCCTCTCAGCCTCCTCTTCTCCAAACTAACCATCCCCAGCTCCTTCAGTTGCTCTTCATCAGATTTCTTCTCCAGGCCCTTCCCAGCTTCCTTGCCCTCCTCTGCCCTGGCTCCAGCTCCTCCACATCTCTCTTGGATTGAGGTGCCCAAAACTGGACACAATACTCCAGGTGTGGCCTCCCCAGAGCTGAGTCCCAGGGGACAACCTAGAGCTCACCTCAGTGCAACAGATTTGCTTAAGGCCTGGACCTTGTTAGCACCAAGACCCTCTCACCCTCTGGTGTGGAGAAGAAAAATGCTGGTTTGCATTCCTGGGGTAATGAGGAAAAAAGGATGCCCAAATCATGGCTGTGGTGCAGCACCAGCTGAGCAGGCAGCCCTGGCTGCTCATGGCTCAGGACCATGAGGTGGTTTCCAGTGGGGCTGTGATGATGAGCTGCAGCAGCTCTCTGAAGGCTGAAGCTGAGGAGAAGAAACTCTCTCATTCTGCTCAATGTCATCCATTAGGCTCCCATTTGAAGAGGTCTTCAGAGGTAATTCAGCATGATCTGTAAACAGGGATCACTGACTTTCTGAATATTTGATGGTTTCTATTAGGCAGCTCTATTTTAAGACACAGGGGCCATAAAAAATTGAAGTCATTTTACTTCACTTCTGCCAGGCCAGAGATGTTTTTTTTCTTTTTTCTTTTTTCCTTTCCAAAATACATATTTTTCAGAGCCTTGTGTGCCTGATGAAAGAAATTGGAGTGAGATTCAAAGTGAGATCTGTCTGGTCTCTAACACTCCACTGAAATATAGGTCTCCCTGGGCAGCTGACTGTACACAGTTTCATTAGGCAGGTAGGAAATTCTCCTCTGCACACCCCCCTCCCCCCAGCACACACTGTCCTAAATACCTCCTTTTGCACCCAGTTCATTTCCCCAGGGCTTTCCCTTTTCCTGGATAAAACCAAACCTTCTCATTTTCAGCCATCCATCCATGCTCTATTATATTTGAAGTCCTACTTGCTTTTCTAATGCTGCTCTGATGGCCAGAGATGTCCTCCTGTGGCCACCTCTTCTAATGGTGCTCTGATGGCCAGAGATGTCCTCCTGTGGCCACCTCTTCTAATGGTGCTCTGATGGCCAGAGATGTCCTCCTGTGGCCACCTCTTCTAATGGTGCTCTGATGGCCAGAGATGTCCTCCTGTGGCCACCTCTTCTAATGGTGCTCTGATGGCTAAAGATGTCCTCCTGTGGCCACCTCTTCTAATGGTGCTCTGATGGCTAAAGATGTCCTCCTGTGGCCACCTCTTCTAATGGTGCTCTGATGGCTAAAGATGTCCTCCTGTGGCCACCTCTTCTAATGGTGCTCTGATGGCTAAAGATGTCCTCCTGTGGCCACCTCTTCTAATGGTGCTCTGATGGCTAAAGATGTCCTCCTGTGGCCACCTCTTCTAATGGTGCTCTGATGGCTAAAGATGTCCTCCTGTGGCCACCTCTTCTAATGGTGCTCTGATGGCTAAAGATGTCCTCCTGAGGCCACCTCTTCTAATGGTGCTCTGATGGCTAAAGATGTCCTCCTGTGGCCACCTCTTCTAATGGTGCTCTGATGGCTAAAGATGTCCTCCTGTGGCCACCTCTTCTAATGGTGCTCTGATGGCTCAGAGATGTCCTCCTGTGGCCACCTCTTCTAATGGTGCTCTGATGGCTAAAGATGTCCTCCTGTGGCCACCTCTTCTAATGGTGCTCTGATGGCCAGAGATGTCCTCCTGTGGCCACCTCTTCTAATGGTGCTCTGATGGCTAAAGATGTCCTCCTGAGGCCACCTCTTCTAATGGTGCTCTGATGGCTAAAGATGTCCTCCTGAGGCCACCTCTTCTAATGGTGCTCTGATGGCTAAAGATGTCCTCCTGTGGCCACCTCTTCTAATGGTGCTCTGATGGCTAAAGATGTCCTCCTGTGGCCACCTCTTCTAATGGTGCTCTGATGGCTAAAGATGTCCTCCTGTGGCCACCTCTTCTAATGGTGCTCTGATGGCTAAAGATGTCCTCCTGTGGCCACCTCTTCTAATGGTGCTCTGATGGCTAAAGATGTCCTCCTGTGGCCACCTCTTCTAATGGTGCTCTGATGGCTAAAGATGTCCTCCTGTGGCCACCTCTTCTAATGGTGCTCTGATGGCTAAAGATGTCCTCCTGTGGCCACCTCTTCTAATGGTGCTCTGATGGCCAGAGATGTCCTCCTGTGGCCACCTCTTCTAATGGTGCACAAATGGCCAGAGATGTCCTCCTGTGGCCACCTCTTCTAATGGTGCTCTGATGGCTAAAGATGTCCTCCTGTGGCCACCTCTTCTAATGGTGCTCTGATGGCTAAAGATGTCCTCCTGTGGCCACCTCTTCTAATGGTGCTCTGATGGCTAAAGATGTCCTCCTGTGGCCACCTCTTCTAATGGTGCTCTGATGGCTAAAGATGTCCTCCTGAGGCCACCTCTTCTAATGGTGCTCTGATGGCTAAAGATGTCCTCCTGTGGCCACCTCTTCTAATGGTGCTCTGATGGCTAAAGATGTCCTCCTGTGGCCACCTCTTCTAATGGTGCTCTGATGGCCAGAGATGTCCTCCTGTGGCCACCTCTTCTAATGGTGCTCTGATGGCTAAAGATGTCCTCCTGAGGCCACCTCTTCTAATGGTGCTCTGATGGCCAGAGATGTCCTCCTGTGGCCACCTCTTCTAATGGTGCTCTGATGGCCAAAGATGTCCTCCTGTGGCCACCTCTTCTAATGGTGCTCTGATGGCTAAAGATGTCCTCCTGTGGCCACCTCTTCTAATGGTGCTCTGATGGCTAAAGATGTCCTCCTGTGGCCACCTCTTCTAATGGTGCTCTGATGGCTAAAGATGTCCTCCTGTGGCCACCTCTTCTAATGGTGCTCTGATGGCTAAAGATGTCCTCCTGTGGCCACCTCTTCTAATGGTGCTCTGATGGCTAAAGATGTCCTCCTGTGGCCACCTCTTCTAATGGTGCTCTGATGGCTAAAGATGTCCTCCTGTGGCCACCTCTTCTAATGGTGCTCTGATGGCTAAAGATGTCCTCCTGTGGCCACCTCTTCTAATGGTGCTCTGATGGCTAAAGATGTCCTCCTGTGGCCACCTCTTCTAATGGTGCTCTGATGGCTAAAGATGTCCTCCTGTGGCCACCTCTTCTAATGGTGCTCTGATGGCTAAAGATGTCCTCCTGTGGCCACCTCTTCTAATGGTGCTCTGATGGCTAAAGATGTCCTCCTGTGGCCACCTCTTCTAATGGTGCTCTGATGGCTAAAGATGTCCTCCTGTGGCCACCTCTTCTAATGGTGCTCTGATGGCTAAAGATGTCCTCCTGAGGCCACCTCTTCTAATGGTGCTCTGATGGCCAGAGATGTCCTCCTGTGGCCACCTCTTCTAATGGTGCTCTGATGGCTAAAGATGTCCTCCTGTGGCCACCTCTTCTAATGGTGCTCTGATGGCTAAAGATGTCCTCCTGAGGCCACCTCTTCTAATGGTGCTCTGATGGCTAAAGATGTCCTCCTGTGGCCACCTCTTCTAATGGTGCTCTGATGGCTAAAGATGTCCTCCTGAGGCCACCTCTTCTAATGGTGCTCTGATGGCTAAAGATGTCCTCCTGTGGCCACCTCTTCTAATGGTGCTCTGATGGCTAAAGATGTCCTCCTGTGGCCACCTCTTCTAATGGTGCTCTGATGGCTAAAGATGTCCTCCTGTGGCCACCTCTTCTAATGGTGCTCTGATGGCTAAAGATGTCCTCCTGAGGCCACCTCTTCTAATGGTGCTCTGATGGCTAAAGATGTCCTCCTGAGGCCACCTCTTCTAATGGTGCTCTGATGGCTAAAGATGTCCTCCTGTGGCCACCTCTTCTAATGGTGCTCTGATGGCTAAAGATGTCCTCCTGTGGCCACCTCTTCTAATGGTGCTCTGATGGCTAAAGATGTCCTCCTGTGGCCACCTCTTCTAATGGTGCTCTGATGGCTAAAGATGTCCTCCTGTGGCCACCTCTTCTAATGGTGCTCTGATGGCTAAAGATGTCCTCCTGTGGCCACCTCTTCTAATGGTGCTCTGATGGCTAAAGATGTCCTCCTGTGGCCACCTCTTCTAATGGTGCTCTGATGGCTAAAGATGTCCTCCTGTGGCCACCTCTTCTAATGGTGCTCTGATGGCTAAAGATGTCCTCCTGTGGCCACCTCTTCTAATGGTGCTCTGATGGCTAAAGATGTCCTCCTGTGGCCACCTCTTCTAATGGTGCTCTGATGGCTAAAGATGTCCTCCTGTGGCCACCTCTTCTAATGGTGCTCTGATGGCTAAAGATGTCCTCCTGTGGCCACCTCTTCTAATGGTGCTCTGATGGCTAAAGATGTCCTCCTGTGGCCACCTCTTCTAATGGTGCTCTGATGGCTAAAGATGTCCTCCTGTGGCCACCTCTTCTAATGGTGCTCTGATGGCTAAAGATGTCCTCCTGTGGCCACCTCTTCTAATGGTGCTCTGATGGCTAAAGATGTCCTCCTGTGGCCACCTCTTCTAATGGTGCTCTGATGGCTAAAGATGTCCTCCTGTGGCCACCTCTTCTAATGGTGCTCTGATGGCTAAAGATGTCCTCCTGTGGCCACCTCTTCTAATGGTGCTCTGATGGCTAAAGATGTCCTCCTGAGGCCACCTCTTCTAATGGTGCTCTGATGGCTAAAGATGTCCTCCTGTGGCCACCTCTTCTAATGGTGCTCTGATGGCTAAAGATGTCCTCCTGTGGCCACCTCTTCTAATGGTGCTCTGATGGCTAAAGATGTCCTCCTGTGGCCACCTCTTCTAATGCTGCTCTGATGGCTAAAGATGTCCTCCTGTGGCCACCTCTTCTAATGGTGCTCTGATGGCTAAAGATGTCCTCCTGAGGCCACCTCTTCTAATGCTGCTCTGATGGCTAAAGATGTCCTCCTGAGGCCACCTCTTCTAATGGTGCTCTGATGGCCAGAGATGTCCTCCTGTGGCCACCTCTTCTAATGGTGCTCTGATGGCTAAAGATGTCCTCCTGTGGCCACCTCTTCTAATGGTGCTCTGATGGCTAAAGATGTCCTCCTGAGGCCACCTCTTCTAATGGTGCTCTGATGGCCAGAGATGTCCTCCTGTGGCCACCTCTTCTAATGGTGCTCTGATGGCTAAAGATGTCCTCCTGTGGCCACCTCTTCTAATGGTGCTCTGATGGCTAAAGATGTCCTCCTGAGGCCACCTCTTCTAATGGTGCTCTGATGGCCAAAGATGTCCTCCTGTGGCCACCTCTTCTAATGGTGCTCTGATGGCTAAAGATGTCCTCCTGAGGCCACCTCTTCTAATGGTGCTCTGATGGCTAAAGATGTCCTCCTGTGGCCACCTCTTCTAATGGTGCTCTGATGGCCAGAGATGTCCTCCTGTGGCCACCTCTTCTAATGGTGCTCTGATGGCTAAAGATGTCCTCCTGTGGCCACCTCTTCTAATGGTGCTCTGATGGCTAAAGATGTCCTCCTGTGGCCACCTCTTCTAATGGTGCTCTGATGGCCAGAGATGTCCTCCTGTGGCCACCTCTTCTAATGGTGCTCTGATGGCTAAAGATGTCCTCCTGTGGCCACCTCTTCTAATGGTGCTCTGATGGCTAAAGATGTCCTCCTGTGGCCACCTCTTCTAATGGTGCTCTGATGGCTAAAGATGTCCTCCTGTGGCCACCTCTTCTAATGGTGCTCTGATGGCTAAAGATGTCCTCCTGTGGCCACCTCTTCTAATGGTGCTCTGATGGCCAGAGATGTCCTCCTGTGGCCACCTCTTCTAATGGTGCTCTGATGGCTAAAGATGTCCTCCTGAGGCCACCTCTTCTAATGGTGCTCTGATGGCTAAAGATGTCCTCCTGTGGCCACCTCTTCTAATGGTGCTCTGATGGCTAAAGATGTCCTCCTGAGGCCACCTCTTCTAATGGTGCTCTGATGGCCAGAGATGTCCTCCTGAGGCCACCTCTTCTAATGGTGCTCTGATGGCTAAAGATGTCCTCCTGAGGCCACCTCTTCTAATGGTGCTCTGATGGCTAAAGATGTCCTCCTGAGGCCACCTCTTCTAATGGTGCTCTGATGGCCAGAGATGTCCTCCTGAGGCCACCTCTTCTAATGCTGCTCTGATGGCCAGAGATGTCCTCCTGTGGCCACCTCTTCTAATGGTGCTCTGATGGCCAGAGATGTCCTCCTGAGGCCACCTCTTCTAATGGTGCTCTGATGGCCAGAGATGTCCTCCTGTGGCCACCTCTTCTAATGGTGCTCTGATGGCTAAAGATGTCCTCCTGAGGCCACCTCTTCTAATGGTGCTCTGATGGCCAGAGATGTCCTCCTGTGGCCACCTCTTCTAATGGTGCTCTGGTGGCTAAAGATGTCCTCCTGAGGCCACCTCTTCTAATGGTGCTCTGATGGCTAAAGATGTCCTCCTGAGGCCACCTCTTCTTAATGGTGCTCTGATGGCTAAAGATGTCCTCCTGTGGCCACCTCTTCTAATGGTGCTCTGATGGCTAAAGATGTCCTCCTGTGGCCACCTCTTCTAATGGTGCTCTGATGGCTAAAGATGTCCTCCTGTGGCCACCTCTTCTAATGGTGCTCTGATGGCTAAAGATGTCCTCCTGTGGCCACCTCTTCTAATGGTGCTCTGATGGCCAGAGATGTCCTCCTGTGGCCACCTCTTCTAATGGTGCTCTGATGGCCAGAGATGTCTTCCTGAGGCCACCTCTTCTAATGGTGCTCTGATGGCCAGAGATGTCCTCCTGTGGCCACCTGGAGCCTTATGCTTGACCCAAGGGCTCCTAATGCCACTCCAACCTTCCTTCTACATGAGCACGAAGCCCAACATCTACTACAGGGGGTGCAAGCAGCCAAGCAATCTTCAGTATCAGTACAGGCTGAGATGTGATGTGATTGAGAGCAGCCCTGTGGAGAAGGACTTGGGGTACTGGTTGATGAAAACCTGGGCAGGAGCTCACAACCAGGAGACCAGCCAGGGCCTGGGCTGCATCAAAAGCAGTGTGGCCAGCAGGTCAAGGGAAGGAGTTTTGCTGCTCTGCTCCAGTCTGGTGAGACCTCAAGCACAGTGCTGTGTCCCCAGGAGAAGGACATGGACCTGATGGAGCAAGGCTAGAGGAGAACACAAAATGATCAGAGAGCTGGAACAGCTCTGCTGTGAGGACAGGCAGAGAGAGTTGGGGGTTGATCAGCGTGGAGAAGAGAAGGCTCTGGGGAGACCTCATAGCAGCCTGCCAGTACTTAAAGGGGGCTGTAAGAAAGCTTGGGACAGTCTTTTTGTCAGGGTCTGCTGTGACAGGACAAGGGATCTTGTGACAGGTTGGAAGGGATCTTAAAGATCTAGTTCCAACCCCTCTGCCATGGGCAGGAACACCTTCCACTAGAGCACGCTGCACAAATCCATGTCCATCACTTCCAGGGATGGTGCATCCACAATTCCTCCCAGCAGCCTGTTCCAGTGGCTCACCACCCTCAGAGTAAGAACTTCTTACTTATATCTAATCTAAATCTGGTTTCTCTTAACTCCAAATCAATACAAACTGGCAAAAAAAAAAAAAAAAAAAGTCTTAATTAGATGAAGCTCTGGCCAGCCTGATCTAGTGTGAGGTGTCCCTGCCCATGGCAGGGGGGTTGGAACTGGATGATCCTTGAGGTCCCTTCCAACCCTGACTGATTCTGTGATTCTATGATTCTAGATGCCAAAGTAAGCCTTTGTAGGTACCTACAGAAGTCTGCTCATCACTTCCCTCTGGAGATAAACCCTGAGCAACTTGGCTGAATAAACTCCAGGAAGGAAGTGCAGAGCTTATGGAATCTGAATGAATTATATAGGATGTGGGACACAATAAATGCACACTGCAAGCCCCACTCACTGCTTGCCTGAAGGGGCAAAACTCCCCTGCAGAATCAGTAGCTTGAGACTTCATCCCCTGGGTAGGTTTTAACAGCAGGTTTCTAGCTGCAAAACCCAAGGCACATTCCAATATCCAACTGGTTGTGGAGAGGCTGGAGCAGGAGAAAGATGAGGCAGCCTCCTGCAGTGGAGGATCTGGCACTAGGCATTAGGGTTCCTTCCTCTTAGTGCAGGTCCATCCTGCCCACCTCACACTCATCTCTGCCTCTTTCAAAGGCAACACCAAAAAAAGTTCCTCACATTTGTGAATTCCTTGAATATTTAGTTGCAGCTTTCCTTGTTTTGTTTTTCATGAGGGCTTCTCAAAATATTTGTAAATAAATAAATAAATAAAACCCTTTAAATGCTCATTTTAATTTCATTTATTTTTACTTAACCCTGTAACAGCTCACTTTCCACCCTAGTAAACCCCAAAAAATTGTAAAGAAAAACAAAACCAAACTTAAAACGCTTATTTTATTCTGTTTTTACTTAACCCTGTAACAGCTCACTTTCCACCCTAGCAACCCCTCAAAAATTGTAAAGAAAAACAAAAACAAACTTAAAATGCTCCTTTTAATTTAATTTGATTTTACTTAACCCTGTAACAGCTCACTTTCCACCCTAGCAAACCCCCAAAAATTTGTAAATAAAAACAAAACCAAACTTAAAATGCTCATTTTAATTTCATTTGGTTTTACTTAACCCCGTAACAGCTCACCTTCCACCCTAGCAAACCCAAATCTTTCTGCTCAAGCAGAGCCCACAGCAGCTGTCAGAGTGAACCCTGGGCTGGTGGAGTGCTGCTTCTCCCTGACCTTTGGCAGCAAGAAGAGCTCAGTGGGAACTCTGAGCTCCTGGAAGCAGAGACCTTTGGAAATCACTGGAGAGGAAGTCCAAGGACCAAGCCTGTGACATGGCAAATTGCTGCTGTTCCCAGGCTGAAATCCCAAGGATTTGTGTCTCTAATTCTGTCCATTGGAGTATTTTTGGTGTGTGTGCTGGATTTGCCCCACACCCAGGACCCTCAGGTGCAGGGTAGGACCCTGGGTCCTACCTGGCACGAGGCTCAGGTGGGACCAGTAAGCCCTGCAACATTTATCCCAGGGTTAGATTTTCCAGCTGCATGTGACAATCCTTCTTGTGCCTATGGGATCCCAGGCTCACAGGATGTTAGGGGTTGGAAGGGACCCCTGGAAATCTTCCAGTCCAACCCCCCTGCCAGAGCAGGAGCAGAGAATCCAGCACAGGGCACACAGGAACACATCCAGAAAGGGCTGGAAAGTCTCCAGAGAAGGAACCTCCTGGGACTGTCCTTACCTTTCTTTCTTGATCTTAGAAAGCTGCACAGTGCAAGTGGGAAGCATCTAACAGAGCTGGAGCAGGAGGGTTGGCCCCACTAAAACCACCTGGAGAGCCTCAGCCAAAATCCATTGCCTTCTTCTGCTTCAAAGGAGGAATGCTCAGAGATACCACCTCCTGTTCCCAAGTGCTACCTCTGCTCTGGCACCTTAGCAAAGGCACTGCACCTTGTGCTGCCTCCCTGCCCTCTCTCTCTGCAAAGAGAAAGGGTAAAGAGCTGCACGGCATATGGGGAGGCAGTGCTGTAGGGAACTGCCATCTGACATCACATTAGTGAGAGCAGTCAGCACCAAGGGGCTGGCTCTGCAGGACCCTTCTGGTTTACAGTGCTGTGATCCTTTTCTTCTCCCAGGCAGTTGTGTTACCAGCAGGGAAGTTGACAGCCCTGGCCCATTCCTCTCTCCTGGCCCTTCCCAGAGAGGAATTTCCTATCTCTGGCAGCAGCCTGGACCTGCAACAGGCAGCACGCTCAGATTTCACTGTGCCTGCCTGCCCGTTGAAAAATACAACCTGCCAGTGATGGGAAACAGGTAAAGGAGTGTCAGGGGTTAGGGCTGGGTGAGCTGCTAAAGGAGTGGCAGACACTCTCTGCTAACCCCTGCACAGAATCACAGAATGTTAGGGGCTGGAAGGCACCTTGAAAGATCACCCAGTCCTCCTTCCAAAGGGGAAGAGAAAGGGAGTGAGAGAGAGAAGCTTACACAATGGAAACTAAAACAGGTTCAGTGAAAGCAATAACAATAAAATTAAATATGCACAAATCTGCACAAGCCAATGCTGAACCCAAGCCCTCTGATGGCAACTGTGTCAGCATCACCTGGGGGCAGGCACTGGGCAAGTCCCAGACTGGTCTCAGTGGCAGATGAGAACCGGATTGAGGAGCTGGATTGAGGAACAGGATCAAAGGCAGAATGGACAGAGCCCTCCCCAGGTGCCAGCCACTGAAGAAGAGATTTGACCCTTGTGAGCCCTCAGCTTTACCCTGAGTGTGGCACACATGGAATGGAATCCTTTGCTGGTCAGTTTAGGATCTTCTGTCCTGTCCACTCCTCCCCAAGGATTTGGCCTCTCACTTGCTGCATCCCCAACACAGCACACAAAGTTTAGCAGTGCCTTTGGTCTCCTTAGGAGCAAGTATAAGCAAGAGCCCTTCTGCAGCCCAGCCCTTGGTGCCAGCTCTAAGCACCAGGTGCTCTCCCCTGCAGAAGCAGACACTGTGGAACATGCTCCAGAAACTGCAGCCACTTACAAGAGACTGGAGCTGAAAAGTAAAATCACTGAGCAGGATCAGCTCTGTTCCTGCTCCAATCAGGACAAGGACAAACATATTCAACTCACAGAATCAGCCAGGTTGGAAGAGACCTCCAAGATCATCCAGTCCAACTGATCACCCAACCCTATCTCATCACCCAGACCATGGCACTAAGTGCCTCATCCAGGCTCTTCTTAAACACCTCCAGGGATGTCAACCCCACCACCTCCCTGGGCAGCACATTCCAGTGGCCAATCTCTCTTGCTGGGAAGAACTTCTTTCTAAGCTCAAGCCTAAACTTCCCCCTGCACAGCTTGAGACTGTGTCCTCTTGTTCTGGTGCTGTTACCTGGGAGAAGAGACCAATCCCCTCCTGGCTACAACCTCCCTTCAGGTAGTTGTAGACAGCAATGAGGTCTCCCCTGAGCCTCCTCTTCTCCAGGCTAAACACCCCCAGCTCCCTCAGCCCCTCCTCACAAGGCTGTGCTCCAGACCTCTCCCAAGCCTTGTTTCCCTTCTCTGGACACATTCCAGCATCTCAACATCTTTCTTGGCTTGAGGAGCCCAGAACTGGACACAGTACTCCAGGTGTGGTCTAACCAGTGCTGAGCACAGGGGCAGAATGACTTCCCTGCTCCTGCTGGCCACACTATTCCTGATTCAGACTCAAAGCAGAGGATTTCACAGCAGCACAACCTTCATGGGGCAGAGGTGGACTGGAAGGAAGGGCTACCAAGCCAAGTGATAACAACTGTGCTGCATGCCTGGAGCTGGAGAGACACAGAGTGACAGAATTAACCAGGTTGGGAAAGACCTTTGAGATCATCAAGTCCAAGCTATCACCCTACACCATCTAATCAACTAGACCATGGCACAGAGCCTGGCAGTGCAGAATGCAAGCACCCTCACTGCCTTCTCCACCATGGAGGTCACTGGGTAGCTCTGCCTCAACTGCCAGAAAAGAGGATCAGCAATGGGTAGGTGGCATTGAGCAGAAATTACTAAGTGGGAAGAAGCAAAACTCAGGCACCTGCCAAAGAGGAGCCAGCCTGGGGACCTGGAGCTACAGCTATCAGCATCACCTGCTTGTTAATCACCTTGCTGTGCAGGAGAGGATTGAGCAGGGAAATGCTCTGGGAGCTTCCCCACTGCATTCAACAGCAGCAGGTAAAAATAGGAAGGAGGTGTGAGGGAGATAATTAGCAGTGTTAACTTCCACTGCAACCAAGTAGGATGACCAAGAAACACTTCATTCATTTAAAACAACATATTTAGGAAAGAAACTTAACTCAGTCTACCTAAGGTGGATAACCAGAAGGGCAAGCAGACCATAATGCTCCTGATGTCATCCATGGCACACTCAGGGAACTGCACTGAACACCCACGTAGCTCAGGGCATGCTCCCCAGAGGTATGAACTGCTTCAGTGGAAGCTGCAATGCTTGTGAGAATCTTACTTTTTGTGCAAGTGCAAGCTCCTCAAGCCTCAGAAAAGCTGCTCCTGGATCACAGGGTCCTGGGTGGTTCTCTTCATTGCATGGTAAGAGAATGACTGTGGCAAAGAATCTGCCTGGACAGAGCTCAAGCTGAGATGGGCTAAAGGATGCTTAGGGGACTTGAGCATCTCCCCTGTGAAGAGAGACTGAGAGCCCTGGGGCTGTTTAGTCTGGAGAAGAGAAGGCTGAGAGGGGATCTGATCAATGTCTATCAATATCTGAGGGGTGGGTCTCAAGTGGAGGGGGCCAGGCTCTTTTTGGTGGTTCACAGTGATAGGACAAGGAACAACAGGTTCAAACTTGAACAGAGAAGATTTCACCTCAACATGAGGAGAAACTTCTTTAGAGTGAGGGTGACAGAGCCCTGGAGCAGGCTGCCCAGGGGGGTTGTGGAGTCTCCTTCTCTGGAGACTTTCCAAACCCACCTGGATGCATTCCTGTGCAGACTCCCCTAAGTGATCCTGCTCCGGCAGGGGTGTTGGACCTGATGACCTCTGGAGGTCCCTTCCAACCTCTGATGTACTGTGAGACTGTGAGACTACATGTGGCTACATGGATGCCAAAACTGCCTGCAGACCAGCTCTGGCCTTACCAGGGAGAGAGGAGCTGCCAGCAGCTGTGGCTCTGGAAGCTGTTTGGGCCAGAGTGACACTGAGCTAAAGGACATTGGATTGAATTTTGCTCCTGTGACCTGATTACCTGGCTGCTGCCCAGCTTTTGACATCTTATCAGCCCTTCTGCAGCCAGAAGGGAAGTGCTGACCCACAGCCAGAAAGCCAAAACAGAAATCACAGAATGTGATTCTGGGCACAGTTTGTTTTGGACAGGCACTAAAAAATGCTTTTAAATATATATATATATATGAAAGGAGTCTTAAGATACTGGATTGAAGAGACCAAGGGGCTCTTCTATTTCATTGAGGCCCTTCCATGTTATCTCAGTGACAGGCAGGGGGATGCTGGGCCAAGATTACCTTGTGATCCCAGTCCAATTTCAGTCTTTTACTGCTGCCTTCAGCTGCTGAAGAGATAAAGGCATCAGCCAAGCACTGCAGGGATAGGCACAGGATCAGAAGCCAGGTGTGTGACAAACACCAAGAAAGGAAGAAGCCCTGAGTGCTTCTCCATCAAGAAATCAAGCTGACAGAGCAAAGTCAGTTGAAATCTCAGTGCACACTGCTGCAGAGCATACCTGTGCCCAGCACTGCCTCTGCCAGGCTGCCTGCTGTGGGGCATGCCCCAGGCCCCAGCCCTGCTGCAGGCACTGCTGTGAAACTGTGCTGCAGAGCATACCTGTGCCCAGCACTGCCTCTGCCAGGCAGCCTGCTGTGGGGCATGCCCCAGGCCCCAGCCCCAGCTGACCTGTGAAACTGTTTGGTCAAACCCCTCAGTCCAAGTCCCCAGGGTGCACTATCTCCACAGCACAGGAAGTGGGACTTCTGGAAAGCTTCAGGGAAAACTTTCCATTTCCTACAGCATCTTACTCTGCACACACTGGGATCAGACTTCTCCAGGGCTTCCTGGCTTCCTGCAGGTGACACTGCATACCCCAGGAAGTTTTTACCCCCAGGTATCTTCTTCTGCTGCTTGCTGAGGCCCTTGGCAGAGGTCTGACACCCTGCTGTGGCACACAGGAAAATCAAACCCTTTGCATTTTGAAGTAGTCATTTAATACTGGCTTGGGAGGAGTCTCCTTGGATTCTGTGCAAAGGACTCAAACTCACTGAGTTTGCTGCCTTTTAATTGCTCTGGAACAGCCGGTTGCCCCATGAGGGATGCCTTCACCCCATGACAGTACAGGATCACACAGGATCACACAGGATGTTAGGGGTTGGAAGGGACCTCTGGAGATCATCAAGTCCCACCCCCCTGCCAGAGCAGGGCTATAGAATCCTTCACAAATAATCTCCACCCCCCCAAACCCAACAACAACATAAGGAACAGTTAGATTATTAATTTTTCCCTCCCCAATCATGCTAACTTTAAAATGCCTTCCATCATTTCTAATTAAAACCACAGAGCACCACGAGTGGGTGAGCTGAAGAGCAAAACCAAAAAACCATCTCTATGATTGGCAGCCAGCTTTGACTTCCCAGAATCACAGGGGCTGGAAGGGGACCTCAAAAGATCATCTCTCTCCTCCTGACATCTCCCCAGAGCAGTGCCCAAGGATGCAGAGGAGAGGGAGCAGTGGATTTGCTCACACACAACTCACTCCCCCTTGGATTTTCTCCTGCACCGCTGCTTGGTGACCTTTGCTCTCGCCCTCTGCTGTGGCTCTCCTGTGAAGCTCTTCAGGCAGCCCAAAAGCCACATCCCAGGGAGAAGCAGGCTGTGTAGGAGGGCAACTCAGCTTCAAGCCTTTGCCTCTAAAACGAGCACTTGGCAAGCTTTAAATGTAAGATGTCCCTGTTGGCATCGTGCAGCCGGGGCCAGCTGTGCCCTAGGATGGAGTCCCAGCACTCGGTGGAAACAGAGAGCAGTGAAGCTTAGCAGCAGCTTGCTGAGAGGGCTGCCATAGCTCAGCAGGGTGGGGAGGCTGGGGGGAGGAAACTCTGCCTCCCAGCTATAATTAGCAAGTGATTCAGCATGACAGGAACGGGGCAAGGGACCAAAGCAGCTGGTGCCCCCAGGCCATGAGTGGTGCAGAGGTTTTGTTTCACAGAATGAAGCAGGTTGGAAAAGACCTCCAAGATCACCAAGTCCAGCCTAGCACCCAACAGCATCTCATCAACCCAGACCATGGCACTAAGAGCCTCATCCAGGCTTATTTTAAACACTTCCAGGGTTGGTGACCCCACCACCTCCCTGGGCAGCACATCCCAATAGCCAATTTCTCTTGCTGGGAAGAATTTCTTCCTAACATCCAGCCCAAAACTCCCCCTGCACAGCTTGAGACTGTGTCCTCTTGTTCTGGTGCTGGTTGCCTGGGAGAAGAGACCAACCCCCTCCTGGCTACAACCTCCCTTCAGGTAGTTGTAGACAGCAATGAGGTCACCCCTGAGCCTCCTCTTCTCCAGGCTAAACACCCCCAGCTCCCTCAGCCTCTCCTCACAGGGCTGTGCTCCAGACCCCTCCCCACCTCACATCCTGACACACAGCTGCTGTGAGCCACAGGGTGAGAGCCCAGCCTAAAGCCAGCAGCCCTGGCTCCTGCCCATTGCTAACACAGAGCATGGGGAGGTGGTGGTGCCACAACTGCTCTGAGCCACAGGGTGAGCTGGAGGCAAGGAGGTGCACCCTGGGACAGGACAAGGGGCAATGGATAGAAACTCCAGCACAGGAGGTTCCACCTCAGCATGAGGAGGAACTTCTTCACTGAGGCTCACAGAGCACTGGAACAGGCTGCCCAGAGAGGTTGTGGAGTCTCCTGCTCTGGAGCCTTTCCAGCCCTGTCTGGATGTGTTCCTGTGTGCCCTGTGCTGGATTCTCTGGTCCTGTTCTGGCAGGGGGGTTGGACTGGATGATCTTTGGAGGTCCCTTCCAACCCCTGACATCCTGTGAGCCTGTGTGATCCCACATCTTGGGCTTGCATCTGTACTCTGAGGAAGACAGGAGCCAAGCCTAAAGGCAGCAGCCCTGGCTGCTTCCCATTGCTAATGGGTGGATGCTGGTGCCTGGGTGGATCTGCATCCACAGATCTGCCCTCTTCCAGAAGCTGCTCCCTTGGTCCTTGCAGATGAAGCAGGTCTCACTGGGGTGGTCCTGCAGTTCTCCACACCCTGCATGCATGGGAGCAGTTGACATCATTGATACCAGACATGAGGCTTGCTGCAGCCCATCACATCCTGGAACTGGAAATGGGAGAGGGGAAAAAGAGAAGGCAGGCAACCTGCACACTGTGCTGCCAACTCCTATTGCCTTTCACCAGGGAAATCCCTGCCTCATGCCCAGGGTGACAAAGGGACACATTCACCACAGCCTGTGGCTTTACAGGAGGTTTGAGGGAGCTTTCCTCTTCTTTCTTTTTTTTTCCTTTTTTTTTTTCCCCTTTGTTGCTTATCTCCATGGGAGGTTTTTAATTAGCCCTGGGATGCCATGAAGAAATCCATCAGCCCAAGTCTGTCCAGGGGCTAAAGTCTTCTGGAGTCAGCAGTGTTACTCTGGGGGGGTCAATGTTCCCCTTCAGGCTTTTCAGGGTCATCTTATGAAACATGTAGAACAACAGAGAGATGTTTTGACTGGAAACAGATTTCACCAAGGAAACCTGCCCCAATTTTAGCACCCCTTTGACCTGGGACAAAACCAGCAGCAGCCACGGCTCCCCAGCAGCCTCAGAGCAGAGCAAAGCCAAGCCTGAGCAAATTCTTGCAGTGGTTTGCATCGCTGAGGCCCCAGATGGCCACCACCATCCCTCTGCTATTAATAAGGACTGTTTTGGAACAAATGAACATTTTGCAAGCAACCAGGCTATTTATTAGCCTGATTATCACCACTGCCAGCTGCAAGGTGTTTCATATCCCTCATGCATTGCAGATGGAGCCTGACCAAGAGACAGGATGGTGCAAGCAGGAGTGCTGAGCTGGCCCCTTGGAGCAGCTGCAGTGCTTGGGGAGCTGGTAACATGGAATCACAGAATTGTCAGGGTTGGAAGGGACCTCAAGGATCATCCAGTTCCAACCCCCTGCCATGGGCAGGGACACCTCACACTAGAGCAGGTTGCTCACAGCCACATCCAGCCTGGCTGCAAAAACTTCCAGGGATGAGGCTTCCACCACCTCCCTGGGCAACCTGTGCCAGTGTCTCACCACCCTCATGGGGAAGAATTTCTTCCTAACATCCAATCTGAATCTCCCCATTTCTAGTTTTTTTTTTATTCCCCCCAGTCCTATCACTCCCTGACACCCTAAAAAGTCCCTCCCCAGCTTTCTTGTAGCCCCCTTCAGATCCTGGAAGGCCACAAGAAGGTCACCTCGGAGCCCTCTCTTCTCCAGACTGAACAGCCCCAACTCTCTCAGTCTGTCCTCATAGGAGAGGAGCTCAACTCCTGCAAAATTATGTCTTCTGCATGCTGAAGAGTAAAAAAACCCACAGTGTGGAAAAAAAAAAAAAGAAAAAAGGGAAAGCAGGAAGGATGGATGATGAGGCAGCATCAGCCCAGTACAGTACCCTGAGGGGATCCCTGCTTGGAAGGGGTCCTGAAACTTTCCCTCCTTTAACTTTGTCACAGGAAAAGCCTGCAATGGGTTGTGTGTGGGGGGAGGTATTTTTTGCTAATGCTTTTTTCTCCCCCTCCTATATGCTTTTGATGAAATGCTACTGCTGCCTGTGGCTTCTAATCCCTGTTGAGTGTCTTTTGGCCCTTTGGTCTCTTGGCCCACCTGCCTCCTAGCCCTCCTCACCAGCACTGGAAGGACAAGAAGCTTTGGGAGGACAAAAGCAGATGTTCAGAGTTTTTCTCCCAGCATGGTTCTGCACAGAAGATGGGACAGGCAAAACCTATCCCTTGCTCTAGGGGCAAGAAGCTCTTAGCCAAAGCTGCTGGCCCTTGGTCCAGCACTCACACCCCAGGGCTCAATGCTCCACACAGCCAGGCTGCCTCAGGCTCCTCACTGCAACACCCACACAGAATCACTGAATTATTGAGCCTGGAAAAGACCTCTGAGATCATCCAGTCCAGCCTGTGACCTAACACCCCCACATCAGCCAAACCCTGCCACCAAGTGCTGCATTTAGCTGCAGAAAGCAAAGCAGCTCCCCCCCAAAGGCTGCCTACCTGTGGCTTTTGGAGCATCTACAAAGCCTTCCATGGGTTTGGGGAGAAGCCAAAAAGCAGATTTATAAATGGAAACTCAACTGCAGCCTTCAGCATAGTTCTGGCAGCTCTCATCCTATAATAAAACCCACAGCACATGTGAGCCTGAAGAAAAAACCACACAAACCAGGGAGGTGAATTCTCTATTCCTGTTTGCAGTATTTTTAGCAGCCAGGGACATTTTTAGCTTGGTTTCTTTTTGTTGTTTGGGTTTTTTTCCCTCCCCCCTCCCTGTCTTTGAGTGTAGGGGTGCACAGCTCACAGTGCCAGCAGCTGTCAGTCAGTGCAGACAGACCTGCCTGACATTTCAAGCAAGGAATGCTCAGCAAGCCCATTCCTGGCATGCTGCAGAGACGTGAGCCTCTTACCTATGGCAAACATTTCTCCTCTGGACTCCACAGTGAGGAAATGGGTGGAAGAGGAGGGGAGAAGTCAGAGCTGGTGTTTGGCAGGCAGCTGGAGGGGAAAGGAATCCTGAATCTTGAGCAAGTGTTTGGCTTTGCCTTGTGGCAGGGCTGTTTGTTTCCTTAAGGGAGGGTGATTACAATGCAATCTGCATGGGGTTTTTATTTGTTTAAAAATACTCCTGCTGCTGTCTGGGCTGTGGGGTAAACAGGATGCACTGAAATGTCAGCCTGGCCCTGGGCTCTGCTGAGGGAAGCTCTCCTGCTTCCCCAGGAGACATCTCTCACCCTCACACAGCCTTTGTCTGTGCTCACTTAGTGGGACTGAAAGCAAAATCTGAGCCTGGGGGCTGCCCAGCCAGAGCATCCTCAGCCAGCAGCCCAGATCTCACTGCCTGTGCTCCCTTCCCTCCCCATGCTGTCAGATTAAGCCCATCCTGGCTGGCTCCCAGGAGTTCCCAGTACCTGGCTGTCCATGCAGAGTTAGCTGTCTGAGGGCTGGGGGTCAGGAAGGAAGGGACAGGGACAGGCTCTGCTGAGTTACCCCTTGTGATAGGACAAGGGGCAATGGATAGAAACTCCAGCACAGGAGGTTCCACCTCAACATGAGGAGGAACTTCTTCACTGTGAGGCTCACAGAGCACTGGAACAGGCTGCCCAGAGAGGTTGTGGAGTCTCCTGCTCTGGAGCCTTTCCAGCCCTGTCTGGATGTGTTCCTGTGTGCCCTGTGCTGGATTCTATGGTCCTGCTCTGGCAGGGGAGTTGGACTGGAATATATCTAGGGGTCCCTTCCAACCCCTGACATCCTGTGAACTGGTTGGGTCTTTAGGTGACTCATCACCACAAATGCCAGGAAGAGTTCAAGAGATTTGTCTTTGGCTGTTACCCATCTCAGTACAAACTCCAGACAGTCCCTAGCTGTTTCTTGTCTGCTAACTCTCCTCCAAATAAAAGGACAGGAACCCTTGCAAACTCCTCAGGCTCCAGCAGCATCTTTCCCAAGCTCTAGGCAACAGTTGAAACATTGATAACTTCCCAGAGCCAAGGAAAGTAAAATTCCCAGTGCAGTACTGCTAGTGCTGGATCTGCTCTGGGGACAGGCTGAGGGAGCTGGGGTTGTTCAGCCTGGAGAAGAAAAGACTCCAGGGGCACCTCAGAGCTGCCTTCCAGTACCTGAAGGGATCCTACAGGAAGGCTGCAGAGGGACTTTTCATGAGGGTGTCTAGAGACAGGACAAGGGGGAATGGTTTGAAGCTGAGGGAGAGTAGAGTTAGACTGGAGCTGAGGAAGAAGTTCTTCAGCAGAAGGGTGGTGAGACTCTGAGTAGGCTGCTCAGGGAGGCTGTGGATGCCTGGGGTGTTCCAGACCAGGCTGGGTGAAGCCAAGTCTATGGAGAGGTGTCCCTGCCCATGGTGGGGAGATTGGAGCAGCTGATCTCTGAGGTCCCTTCCAACCTAAGCCACTTTGTGATTCTCTTCTGCTGTCCTCCATCAGAAGCTGCCCACATTTACTCTTCTGAAGAGCCAAGGGAGTGCAATCTGCAGGAGGTCTCTGCTGTTACACAATCAACATTCAACAGCCTGCCTGTGACAAGGCTGCTGTCCCTTGGGTGGCACTGGTGCCTGGCCCTGGCCTGCAACAACTAACACGTCCCTTGCCCTACCCCAGGCTCCATCCAGCAGACATGGCACAGTGTGAGCATCCTCCCTCTAAAAGCTTCTGCAACATTTCTTCTGGAATAAGAACATTCTCCCCTCTGCATTCTCCTGAGCCCTGTCTCAGTGGAGCACTCAGGTGTTACCTTCAAGGTTGCCTATGACCACTCTCCAACCAAGTGGCCTCCCCACAGACAGGGACTCTGGGTTTCCAAAGCTCCCTCATCACATTTCTTAGGAATAAACATTTCTTGGAGCCCATCTTGCCATCAGCCACAGCCTTGCCCATTTTAACTAACAAGTCTTGGGTCACTGAATGTGTTCCAGTGCTTCAGCACTCCAAGCCCTTGAGTCAGGGCACAAGTTACACCTGGATGAACAAACCCCACATCTTTCCCCAACCCCTCAAAGGTCTGCAAGAGCAGCAGTAGGTAGTTCTGGTGGGGGCAACCACATTGCGCTCAGTTACTCATTACCACAAGCTACAGGGATGCTTACAACTCTGATGAAGAAGATTCTCAGCTCCAGTGATGGTCTCCAAGACCAAGCTAAAAGCAGGGGAAAAAAAAAAACAAAACCAAAAGGAGGTTGGGAAGCACATTTCACTCTCCTGCCATCTCTTCACAAAACAAGATGCCCAGGAGACCAGAAAGGGTTTTATGGGAAGTCCATTTGCTGTTAGCTGAGCTGCAGGAAAATATTCCTCAGCATATCAGGACTGTAGAGGACTCAGGATGAAATTAATTGCTTAGAAAATGACTTTGCACAATGAAATAAAGACATTTGTCTCAACTCAGTGAGCATGAAGGGCCTCTGGAATCAACACTCTTCTGTCCTGTTTGCTTCTTTCTGGTTAATGAGTGACCACAGAGGGCTTGTTTTGCAGCTAGAAAACATCCTGGGCCCTGGAACCAAAGGCAGACCTGCAGCCCAGAAATCAAGGAGGGATGTGAGGCTGTGTGGGCTGGGTCCCCACAGCTGCTCCCTGAGGGCATGGCAGCTCTTGCTCATCACCCCTGCACTTCTGGCCCCCCTGCTTGTAGGGCAGCACTTGCAAAGGTGCCCCTCCCCTCCCCCTGCACAGGCACAGCCATTTACTGCTGCTTTTCACCTTTTTTTTTTTTTTTTCTCTTTTGCTGAGGAAATTTGGATGTTTTTATGGTGTAAAAACACTCCCTGGTCTCAGGCAAAGGCTGGGCTGCCTCACCACTTGGGTTGCTAGAAGCTTGGCAAGGCAGTGAAGGAGCTGGCAGCTAGCTGTGAGAAATCAGACAGCCTTTTTCCCTCCTCCCCTCCCACTCTCTTCCCTGCACCAGATGTCGACTGGGACACAGCAAAATGCCTGCCACCCTCCCAGCTCCCTGCCTGCAGGCTGTGCAGCCAGCCCTGCAGCAGCTTCCCAGCAATTCCAGCACTTCCAGTGCTTCCCAGCACTGCCTGCCAGCCCTTCCTCCCCGGCAGAGCCACCCTGTGCCTGCTGAAAAGGCTCCCAGTGCTCCCAGTGCTCCCAGTCTCCTCCTCTGCCCTCTTGCACTGACCTGCTTGTTCTGTTGCAGACCTGCCTCTCTGATGTGGAGAGAAGGTGGATGAAGAGCACTTACAACCCCCCCAAAGTCACACTACATGAAAATCAAGGCAGGGAGGAGTAGCCCCAGAGGGCTTCCGACCGCTTCGGGTGGAACAAAGCTCAGCAAAGCTTTTGCCTTCCCTTCAGATTTCCCTTTTCTCCTTCCTGCTCTCAACATTGCATTGCTGGCTTGGTTTGCTACCCGTAGAAATGCCACCTGGAAGGACACCATCAGATCACCCCCATCCTGTGGGCTCCCCAGGTCAAGAGAGACAGAGACCTGCTGGAGGAAGTCCAAGGGAGAGCCAGGAGGATGCTCAGGGGACTTGAGCATCTCCCCTGTGAAGAGAGACTGAGAGCCCTGGGGCTGTTTAGTCTGGAGAAGAGAAGACTGAGAGGTTTAGGCTGGACGTGAGAAACAATTTCTTCACCAAAAAGGTTGTGTAGCCCTGGAACAGGCTGCCCAGGGCAGTGGAGGAGTCACCAGCCCTGGAGATATTCAAAAGGTGTGGGAGGCCTCATTGCTGTCTACAACTACCTGAAGGGAGGTTGTGGCCAGGAGGGGTTTGGTCTCTTCTCCCAGGTAACAGCACCAGAACAACAGGACACAGTCTCAAGCTGTGCAGGGAAGGTTTAGGCTGGAGGTGAGGAGAAAGTTCTTCACAGAGAGAATAATTGGTCATGGAATGGGCTGCCCAGGGAGGTGGTGGAGTCACCATCCCTGGAGGTGTTCAAAAAAGGATTGGATGAGGCACGTGGAGCCATGGTTTAGTTCGTCATGAGGTGCTGGGTGATAGGTTGGACTTGAAGATCTCTGAGGTCTTTTCCATGATTCTATGATTCTATGATTGTAGCTGTGGTGCTGAGGGACAAGGTTAGCAGTGACCTAGCAGTTGTAGGACTTAATCTTAAAGGTCTTCTCCAACCTAAACCATTCTATGATTCTCTGCAGTCAAAAATCTTGCCTGTGTGGTCTGAAAGATGCTGAGGCTCAGATGTTGAGCTGAGGCAGCTCCTTTAAGGGTGGAAGAGAAGGACACTTCCCTGGTGCTGAAGCTGCCTGACCTCTAGGAAGCATCCCAGTGCTCAACAAGGGGCAGGTGTTTCTGTATCTGTCCCTAGTGACCACCCTGAGCTGGCTGATGACATTCCCACCTCATGGATCAAGCTGTTTTTCCTGGTCTCCCAGGATCACAGGATGTTAGAGGTTGGAAGGGACCTCTGAAGATCGTCAGGTCCAGCTCCCTCGAGTCTCTCACCCTAGGTCTCAGAAAAAGCCTCATCAGGACTTGTCCCTACACCCTTGCCAGAGATTTAATTTCTGGCCAGAGGATGAGATAAAAGAGATTTAATCTAGATTTTCAAGGCTGGTGGGTGAAACAAGAAAGGTCACAAGACCCAAAGGAAGCCCAGTTTAGGTCTGGGAACAAGGAGAGAGATGCTCCAGTCCTGGCTCTGGCACAAGCCTCTCCTGACTGTGGTGTTTGTTGCCATCTCCAAAGCAGCTTTATTTAGAATAAAACCAAACTGCTGCAGGGGCTCTGGGAGCAGATCACCACCCAGTCCTGGCCTGCCCTGGGAGCACAGCACCAGGCTCTCCTGTTTGCCCCAGGGCAGGCAGGGCAGAGCCTGGGGCTCAGGCAGACCATGGAGAGCAGCCTTTGTTTTACAGGTTGCCCCAGAAGTCAGGAGGACCACAAGGTTCATTGACTCCCTAAGCAAATAGGGTGAAGCTGAGCTCATCTCACATCACCTGCAGCCAGCCAATGCCCAGGTGGAGGCAGGAGTGGAGAGCCTGATGGCTGCCCTCCAACCTCACAGCTCTTTTGACTGCTGACCCCTCTGAGGGTCATTGCTTAAATGAATGCAGAGTTCAGACAGCTGCAAAGGATTTGTTCCACTTGCCAAAACACCAACCAAGCAAAACCAAACACCAAACCAGCAACAACTCAAAAAAAGAGTTACAAAAGACCAATGATTCCCCCAGAAAACCCCAACCAAACCTGTGAGGAAGGCAAGGAGCTGGTGAGTGGGGCAGGAGGGGAAAAGCTGCAGACCCTGCCTAGGCAAGCCTGACTGCGCTTTTGAGGGAGGAGGGGCACACAGGGACATGGCCTTTTTTTTTTTTTTTTTGCTGTTACTGCTCCTGAGATGTGAGGTCTGCACTTAGCTGTAGAGAAGGAGAGAGCAGAGGTCCCCCAGGCACAGTGGGTGAGGCAATGTTTGGTCACAGCCTGCCTGAGCAGGCTTGAGGGCAGCTCCTTTCATCCCCTGCTCAGTCAGGAGGTGGCTCACTTTGGCACAGGGGCTTGCAAAGTCCCTGCCCTCACACCAGTAGGCTCACAGAATGCCCTGGTGCCATCTGCCACCTCTCTGGGCAACCTGTGCCACTGGAGCTGGCTGCACAGAGAGGCTGTGGAGTCTCCTCCTCTGGAGGGATTCAAACCCCACCTGGTTGCAATCCTGTGCAACCTGCTCTTGGTGGCCCTGCTTGATCGGGGGGGTTGGATTGATTAGATGATGGCCAGAGATCCCTGCAAACCCATACCATGCTCTGATTCTGTGAATAAACCTGAGAAGCAACATTTTTAGGTCCAGAACTTTCCCTTCCTCCCTCAGTCCCACTTGCTGCAGCATGACTTACCTGCCACTCCTGCTGAGGTACCTCTTCTGAGGTCCCCAGTACAGCAGCACACTGAGCAGACCAGAAACTTGCCCACAGCACACAGTTACCTGCAATTCTTCATTCTTCCCCTTCTCTGAGAAGAACCTTCCCTATACAACCTGACCACAGCACAAAGCTACCTCCAATTCTTCATTCTTCCCCTTCTCTGAGAGGGACCTTGCCTAGCGCAAATCCAGGCTGGGCAGGGACTGGCTGGAGAGCAGCCCTGAGGAGAGGGACTTGGGGATGCTGGGGGATGAGAAGCTCAACAGGAGCTGTCAGTGTGCACTTGCAGCCCAGAAAGCCAAGCAGAGCCTGGGCTGCAGCAGGAGAAGTGTGGCCAGCAGGGCAAGGGAGGTGATTCTCCCCCTCTGGTCAGCTCTGGTGAGACCCCACCTGGAGTACTGCATCCAGGTCTGGAGCCTCTGTTACAAGAGGGATCTGGAGGTGCTGGAAGGTGTCCAGAGAAGGGCCATGAGGATGAGCAGAGGGCTGGAGCACCTCTCCTATAAGGACAGACTGAGAGAGTTGGGGCTGTTCAGTCTGGAGAAGAGAAGGCTCCAAGGTGACCTTCTTGTGGCCTTCCAGGATCTGAAGGGGGCTCCAAGAAAGCTGGGGAGGGACTTTTTAGGGTGTCAGGGAGTGACAGGACTGGGGGGAATGGAATAAAGCTGGAAGTGGGGAGATTCAGACTGGACATGAGGAAGAAGTTCTTCCCCATGAGAGTGGTGAGAGCCTGGAATGGGTTGTCCAGGGAGGTGGTTGAGGCCCCATCCCTGGAGGTGTTTGCAGCCAGGCTGGATGAGGCTCTGGCCAGCCTGATCTAGTGTGAGGTGTCCCTGCCCATGGCAGGGGGGTTGGAACTGGCTGAGCCTTGTGGTCCCTTCCAACCCTGACTGATTCTATGATTCTATAAAACCTGACCCCACACCTGGCAGCTGCAGGGGATTCAGTCCCAGCAGATGGGGGTCAGCAGTACCTCCCAGTTACCACCCCAGCAAGATTTTGGGATGTCTGTGCAAGGAAGGCATCCCCTGAGCCAGAAAGCAGCAGGGAAGAACACTCTGTGCATCCCTTTTCTCCTGCTGAGCAAGTGGGCTAATTAAACAGGATGTGCCATTAAGTGCTGATGAAGAGGCATGGTGTGGAGGAGCCCTGGTAGCCTCCCAGCAGGGCCCAGCACATCAGAAAATTGGGATTGCTTTGCCAGTTGCCCCCAGAGAGAGCATGCCCATGGAGCATCCTCTTCTGCCAGCTGGGAGCAGTGAGTGAGGGCAGTGCAGCAGCAGCTCCTGCAGCCAGCACTTGCACTTGCTTTGGCCTCTGGTGGGGGAGATCATAGAATCACAGAATGCTCTGGGTTGGAAGGCACCTCCACAGATCATCCAGCCCAACCCCTCTGCAGTCAGCAGGGGCATCCTCAACCAGAGCAGGCTGCCCAGGGTCTCAGTTTGGGGTCTCTTAGAGTTTCAGGGGGGACAATATGAACTCTTACTAAGGTCTGACTTGAGGAAAGCTGTGATCAGCCTCACTGAGGGTGGAACTCTTCCAGCTAAGTGTGGGCACTCCAAAGGCTGAAGCATCCCACACCAGTAACCACAGCAGGGCTCCTGATGCATCACCTCCCCAAGGCAAGGCAAGGCAAAGGCTTCTTCCTTGCTTTTCAGCTGTCTGCAGGTCACACTGACCAAAGCCAGGACTCCACCAAGAAGGAAGTCAACAGGATCATGAAGGAATGATAAGGAATTCCTGTAAACACCACTGGCTGCTGCTAAAATTAAAAGGGAGGGGTACTGCTTACTAATTTACTATTCCTTCCTGTGATTTCCCACCCACTGGGCTGATGCCTGTGCTGGGAGAGCAGCAACCAAGGGTGGAGAGCAGCTCCTGGACAGTGGTGAGCTGACACTGCATGGCACATGAAATGGTTTGGGTTGGGAGGCACCTCCAAAGGTCATCTAGTCCTGCGCCAGCAGGGACATCCTCCACTAGATCAGGTTGCTCAGGGCCCTGTGGATCCTCACCCTGAGCACCTCCAGGGATGGGCCAGTATCTCCCACCCTTTCTGCACTGAGATAAAGAGCAATGGAGCAGGACTGTGAGTTTGTCTGCACTGAGCTACACTTTCTTCAGAACCACCCCTTGTGTTTAAGACTTGGATTCACAGAAATGAAGCACAGAAAACATTCAGGTTGGAACAGACCCTCAGGATCACAACCCAGAACCCTGCTCTACAAGGCTCACCCCTAAACCAGAGCCCCAAGCACCACATCCAAACCACCTTTAAACACATCCAGGCTTGGGGACTCAACCACCTCCCTGGGCAGCTCATTCCAATCCCTGACCACTCTTGTCCTGAAAATTTTTTTCCTGCTGTCCAGTCTAAACCTCCCCAGTGGCAGCCTGAGGCCATTCCCTCTTGTTCTATCACTAATTACCTGGGAGAAGAGACCAGCAGCAGCCTCTCTGCAATCTCCTTTCAGGTAGTTGTAGACAGCAATGAGGTCTCCTCTCAGCCTTCTCCAAACTAACCATTCCCAGCTCCTTCAGTTCTGTTCATCAGAGCTATTCTCCCAATATTGTCTTTGTGTGACACAGAGATCCTTGAAGTGCTTTGGCTTCCCCTGCCCTTGCTCATTAGCTAAGGCAGCTTGGGTGAGTGCTGCCCAGAGACCTCATGTCCCAGCACACAGTGGGGTTGGAGAGCTCTCAGCCCCCTGCTCCACTGTGGGTGTCTCCACCACGTCAGCTGGGAGAAGGGGACCTTTTTTCCTGCAGGAAGAGGAGCCAGCCTGGCTCATGAGGAGGAAATGGAGGCAGGAGAGCAGCAGCTGAGCAGCCTGCTGGCTGAGGGTCAGGAGTGGAAAGCAGCCTCTGTCTTGCTGTGCCCAGTGGCTCTCTGGCAGGTGGATTTCACAGGCTGCTGCTTCCCTAGGGGAGTAACTCAACCTCCAGAGCTGCTGAGGACACAGTGTTCATCCTAGCATTCCCTTGGGTGCAGCCTTGTTGCCACCCCTGCCTGGGGGATGCTATGACCCAGCAGGGATTGATAGCTCTGACAGAACCTCCCCCTCTGGGCAAGGAGCCCTCAATGACACCCCCACTGTGCTGTCCTCTCATGGCATGCAGCAGATGGCTCAGCAGACAGCAGCCAAGCTGTGTACCTGTCCTGCAGCTCCTCTGACACCACGGGTGGGATGCTGCCAGCTGCCAGTTCAGGCACTGCTGCCCCATGCAGGCACAATGAGCAGCAGTGCCTGGGACCAGGGAGTTCTTCAGAGGCCTGAAGCAGAGGTGGATGCTCCTGCCTCCAGCAGCTGCTTGGATGCATGGAGATGTGGCAGGGATGGCCCAAAGGAGGCTCCCAAAGGAGGTCAGTGAAGCTGGAACACCTGGCAAGGTCACTGCCCTTCCACAGGGATTAGGCACTGTGATGCAAATGCCCCCAGGAGCTGCCACTGGGTGCTGGAGGGTCTGAACAGCTGTGCCCCCCCCTGCAGCCAAGGGGCTTAGTGGGGGCTGGGGAGGAGGCAGCCTGCTGTCATAGATCAGAACTGTCAGGGTTGGAAGGGACCTCAAGGATCATCCAGTTCCAACCCCCCTGCCATGGGCAGGGACACCTCACACTACAGCAGGTTGCTCACAGCCACATCCAGCCTGGCTGCAAAAACCTCCAGGGATGAGGCTTCCACCACCTCCCTGGGCAACCTGTGCCAGTGTCTCACCACCCTCATGGGGAAGAATTTCTTCCTAACATCCAATCTGACTCTACCCATTTCTAATTTTTTTCCATTCCCCCCAAGTCCTATCACTCCCTGACACCCTAAAAAGTCCCTCCCCAGCTTTCTTGGAGCCCCCTTCAGATACTGGGAGGCCACAAGAAGGTCTCCTGGGAGCCTTCTCTTCTCCAGACTGAACAGCCCCAACTCTCTCAGTCTGTCCTCATAGGAGAGGAGCTCCAGCCCTCTGCTCATCCTCATGGCCCTTCTCTGGACACCTTCCAGCACCTCCAGATCCTTCCTATAACAGAGGCTCCAGCACTGGACCCAGAGCTCCAGGTGTGGTCTCAGCAGAGTGGAGCAGAGGGACAGAATCCCCTCCCTGGCCCTGCTGGCCACACTTCTCCTGATGCAGCCCAGGCTCTGCTTGGCTCTCTGGCTGCAAGTGCTCCCTGCTGGCTCCTGTTGAGCTTCTCATCCACCAGCACCTCCAATTCCCTTTCTTCAGGGCTGCTCTCAAGCCAGTCCCTGCCCTGCCTACATCAGTGCTTGGGATTGCCCTGAACCAGCTGCAGGACCTTGCCCTTGGTCTTGTTGAACCTCAGGAGGTTGTCATGGGCTCACCTCTCCAGCCTGTCAAGGTCCCTCTGGAGAGGTGTCACCCACCCCACGCTCCTCTCCCAGCCCCAGAGGGCATTGCCCTCCCCAGGCACAGGTGCTGGGTCAGTCACCTGCAGGGCAGTGCAGTGCTGTGGAGGGAATCACAGCAGCGACCAGGAGCGACCCTCCCCCTGCCCAGGAAATGAACAGAAAGTGCCAGCAGTGAGGCAATCACCCACAACGACTGAGAGCTACCACAGGAGCCCAGGAAGCTCAGCTGAGGCAGGGGACACGGCCCCAGCCAGCAGGGACACACCAGCTGCCAAGGCACATTCCTGGTCACCATTCCTGGTCACCCTGCAACCCCAGGGGCAGCTTTTTATATCCCAGCTGTAAGCAAAGGGAGCCTCTGCAGGAGCTCATGGCAATAGGAGCACAGACTGGGTGGGGCTGGAAGGGACCTCTAAAGGTCATCTAATCCAACACCCCTGCAGGCAGCGAGATCAGGTTGCTCCCAGAGCCACCTCCGACCTGACTTGGAATGTCTGCAGGGATGAAAAATGTTCAGACTGGAGGATTTAAATACTTGAAACTGATTACAGAACAAGCTCCTGGTTTGGAGATGTTAGTCTTGATTTGCACTCCAAGCAGCAGCATCCATCCTGAACTGCAGTTACAGATCCTGGGGGTGGTGGGGTGGGGGCTTTACTTCTTTTCAGTGCCCACAGGGGCTGCACCAACACTGCCACATGGTCCCTTCTTGCCATCTGGTGATGTTCTCACCTGTCTGGCTGTAAGTTTCAGACCAGTTTACTTCAGGGTTTTGTCTTCTCCACTGTCACCTGAGCTGCAGGAGGGGTGCAGGTGTGACAGGACTATGGTGCTGGACTAGATGACCTTTGAAGGGCCCTTCCAACCCAGACCATTCCATGAGTCTATGTGGAAGTCTCTGAGCTCAGAGCAGAGCACTCAGGGCTGCATCCATCTGGGCCACCAAAGCTTCCTGGACACCTGCACAGCCACCCTGGGGCCTCCTCCAGTTCATTGCCAACCACTGGGTGCTGGTGGGATGTAGTGTCCACACAGGGTGTAACAAGGAGAGGGAGATAATGCCTTGCCTTCACCTCTGAGCTGTGCTTCTGCCCATGGGGATGGGATGCTGCTGGACTCCCTTGCTGCCAGGGCACACTGGGGGCTCATACTCTGCTCCTGTCCCACCACCCCAGGCATGTCCTGCAGAGCTGCTCCCTGCAAGTCCCTCTCCTGTATTGCTCCCAAGGGTTGATCTCTCCCACGTGTAGCACTGAGGGTGGTGAAACACCAGCCCAGCTTGCCCCTGGAAGTAGTGGAAGCCCCATTCCTGAACACACTGCAGGGCAGGTTGGCTGTGGCTCTGAGAAATCTCCTGTTTTGCAGGTGTCCCTAGTGTTGCCCCTGCTGTCACCTGGCTTCTGTTCAGCCCATCCCTTTTTTAACAACTATAGGCTGTTGTTTTAAATATCAAGTTCCTGGCTACTGCATTTATTAGAACTGCCACAGTTAATGAATAAAGAGACAAAAAAAAAAGGCAAAATAAGCCCCCCAGCAACCCTGGCCAATGAGCCTCAGAGGCTGCAAATGTGCTGTTACACAAGGTGAAAGCTGGCAGCAGACTAAGACACACTGCAGGGAGCTACACTGCAGGCAGCACAGCATGTGTGGGCCCCTGGTGCCCTCTCCTGGGCAAGCCAGAGCCTGGTTTTACCAACCACTACAATTGGATTTTTTCACAGAATCACAGAATTGTTGAGACTGGAATAGACCTCAGAGATCACCCAGTCCAGTCTGTGACCTAACACCACCACAGGGACCAGACCAAATCACTAAGTGCCACATCCAATCTTGCCTTAAACACCTCCAGGGATGGTGACTCCCCCACCTCCCTGGGCAGTCTGTTCCAGTCTCTAATTCCCCTTTCCATCAGGAAGTGCTTCCTAACATCCAACCTAACCCTCCCCTGGCACAGCTTCAGGCCATGCCCTCTTGTCCTGTCACAAGGTGCCTGGGAGCAGAGCCTGACCCCCACCTGACTACAACTTCCCTTCAGGTAGTTGTAGAGAGTGATAAGGTCCCCCCTGAGACTCCTCTTCTCCAGGCTGAACACCCCCAGCTCCCTCAGCCTCTCCTCATCAGCCTTTCCCTCCAGTCCCTTCCCCAGTCTGGTTGCTCTCCTCTGGACCTGCTCCAGCCCCTCAGGATCTCTCTTGCAGTGAGTGCCCAGAGCTGCACACAGTGCTCGAGGTGAAGCCTCACCAGTGCCCAGGACAGGGCAGAATTCCATCCCTGCTCCTGCTGCCCACACTGTTCCTGATCCAGGCCTGGATGCCCTTGGCCTTCCCTGCCCCCTGGGCACACTGCTGGCTCCTGTCCAGCTGCTGTCACCCAGCACTGCCAGGTCCCTCTCTGTCAGGCTGCTCTCCAGCCACTCACCCCCACCCTGCAGTGCTGCATGAGGTCCTTGTGGCCAAAGTGCAGGAGCCTACTCTTGGCCTTGTTAAACCTCATCCCACTGGCCTCAGCTCACCCACCCAGCCTGGCCAGGGCTCTCTGAAGTGTCTGCCTCCCTTCCAGCAGATCCATGCTCCCCAACAACTTGGTGTCATCCACCAGTTTCCTAAGGGCAGATTCCATCCCCTCATCCAAGTCTGCTGAACAGAACTGGGAGGGGCATGTAAAAATCTAGAAGCTCCTCAGCAAAGCAAAAGCCACAGGTCAGGCAGAAGAGAAATGTTCAACCACTTGCCAGAGAAGTCCTGAGCTGCTGAAAGGTCCTTCCAAAGGTCTGATCCAGCAGGGTTCTTACATCACAACATTGTTTATTATGTGACTTTTTACAATACAAACAAAACAAAACAAAACAAAAATACAGAAATGCAGGATATGAATACAGCTAAATGCCAAATGGTGATGTTTGTTTGCCTTTTTTTTTTCTTTTTTGAGGCCATATTCCCATTTCTAGTAAAATAAAGAGGAAAAAAAAAAAAGACTGCACACAGGTAGAAACAGGTTGGTAGTTAACTCCACAATTATTTTTGTTCTGCCTAGAAATGACCTATAAATGCCTTTTTTTTTTTTTTTCCTTGCTACTTACCATAAAATGTAAAAAGGGAGTTAAAAGGAAAGGTTTTACTCACTGGTTCCTACCATATGAAAGAAGCTATATTCTATTTAGGAGGGCCAATATATATATGGAAAAAAAAATCTAAATTAAATGTTATTACAAAAAAAAAAAAAAGAAGAACAAAACAACAAAACAAAAATGAAAACAGAACAAAAATGAAGCAGTAATGAGATCCTCCTGGCTAAAGAAGTTACTAAATGAGAATAGCATATATTTAAAGAACCCCAAAACATAAAAGGGTTGTTATAAAAAGCTTAGGTGCACTGTAAGCCTATAATTACTTTTTTTTCCTTTCTTTCCATGTGTACTTTTAAACAATGGAAGTGTCCAAAAAACCCCCAAACCAAAACAAAAACAAACAAAAAAAAAATAGGGTCAACTGTGTTAGACTAAATTACATTATTGTATATGCTGCACTGAATGGAATTCTTGGATTATAATAATATAGAGAAGCATTGTTTGCATCATATTATGGCAATTTATCCTCACTAAAAGCCCCATCAGGAGTCCTTGCATCTTTTTTTTCCAAGAGCTTGTAAACCATCCAAGCCACCAGAACATGATTGTACAACAGTAAAATGTTTTGGTTTGTTTTTGTTTTTTTTTGCATTAAAATGACAAGTTTGGTTTAAAAAGAAAAAAAACACAAATGAAAAAAAAAATAACCCAAGCAAAAAAGGTACTCAGAGCTGTTATTTTTCCAAGTACACAACACCCTAGACAATTCAAGGCATCTCATTCTCCATCTAAATTAACCAAAAAAAACCCCAAACAAACAAAAAAAAATAAGATCTTTGTCATGCTGTTAAATCCATTACTATGGAAACAACTGGTGCAAAATTGGTCAAAAAGGATCCAACAAACACTGATGTCCAGGTTGGCATATTGGCAACTAATACAGAACTGGTGGTCAAAATGATGCATTTAAAATATCTTCCCTTTCTTCTTATTCTTTTCCAAGGTTCTGAAAACGACAGGAAAGAGAAAAGCAAAAGGAGTTGAAATAATGCAGATATGGTCTGCCTGAAAAAAGATGAAAATCACTGAAGGACATGGCATGAATGCATGAAACTTATTGTGTACACACAGCACTTGTGCTATGGGAAGTTGAGCAATGCATTCATAGAATGGCTCAGGTTGGAAGGGACCTCAGAGATCATCTCCTCCAACCTCCCCACCATGCCCAGGGACAACTCTCAACTAGACTCAGCTGCTCAAGGCCTCATCCAGCCTGGCCTTCAACACCCCCAGGCAGGAGGCAGCCACAACCTCCCTGGGCAGCCTGTTCCAGAGTCTCACCACCCTCCTGCTGAAGAACTTCTTCCCAAGATCCAGTCTAACCCTGCTCTCTCTCAGTTTCAAACCATTCCCCCTTGTCCTGTCTCTAGACTCCTGTAAGAAAAGTCACTCTGCAGCCTTCCTGTAGGATCCCTTCAGCTATTTGAAAGCAGCTCTTTTGGAGGAGTCTTCTCTTTTCCAAGCTGAACACCCCAGCTCCCTCAGCCTGTCCACATAGCAGAGGTGCTCCAGCCCTTGGATATCTTTGTGTCCCTCCTCTGGGTTTGCTCCAGCAGCTCTGTGTCCTTCTTATGATGGGGACACCAGAACTGGACACAGTATTCAAGGTGGGGCCTTGAAAGAGGTTCTTCTCCCTCTCTGATCTACTCTGGTGAGGCTGAATCTGGAATATTGTGTCCAGTTCTGGGCCCCTCAGTTCAAGAAGGACCTCAAGCAACTGCTTGAGAGAGTCCACAACAGAGCCACAAAGATGCTGTAGACCATGGAACATCTGCCTGTGAGGCCAGGCTGAGGGAGCTGGGGCTCTGCAGCTTGGAGCAGAGGAGCCTGAGGGGTGCCCTCATTGCTGTTGATAAAGATGTGCAGGGCAGTGTCAGGAGGATGGAGCCAGGCTCTGCTCAGGGAAGTCCAATGACAGCACAAGGGGCAATGGGGGCAAGCTGGAGCAGAGGAGGTGCCACAGGAACAGAAGGAAAAACTTTTTCACTGTGAGGGTGCCAGAGCCCTGGAGCAGGCTGCCCAGAGGGATTGTGGAGTCTCCTGCTGTGGAGACATTCCAAACCCACCTGGATGTGTTCCTGTGTGACCTGCTCTAGGCAATCCTGCTCTGGCAGGGGGGTTGGCCTGGCTGAGCTTTTGAGCTCCCTTTCCAGATCCTAACATCCTGTGCTTGTCCTGTGACCTGCAGGACAATGCTTCATTTTACCTGGAAGAATTCTGCTGTTCCAAGATCCGCTGCTGAGCTTCCCAGTTTGCTTTCTCATCCTCAAACTGGCGACGCTTCTCCTCCAACTCTTTGTGCTGGGCCTCCAAATTCTTTTTCATTTGCTCGTGGCGTCGCTGCAGCTGTAGGGAAAGTCAGGGATGGAGTCAATTAAGGGCAGAAGAGGCAGCAGCTCTTGGAGCTGCATTAACAGCAGCACCAACACTAACACAAGAAAACACAGGAGTGTGTTTCCTCTTCAGAGAAAGGAACTCTTGGTTCAAACACTCTTAAGGTTACAGAAACAAGCCAGGGCATTAATTCCATCTCTGAACTCAGAGTTAACAGAAAAAACCCCAAATGATGCCCAAGCTGCAAGCAGCTACAAGGTGACAAACTCAAGGAAATTCAAGAAAACATCTGCATATAAAAACGATCAAAGTAAAGAAGCCAATTATAGAGCATTAAAGTATCAGCAATGCACAAATTAGCAGTATCCTTGACTTTGTGGGGCAAAGCCAAAAACACCCTTCCCAAATGTAATTCGTCCTCTAGTACTAAGGATCTGTTTGGGGAGAAGGTATTGCTAGAACCAGTGTTGCTCAATATCTTTGTAGGTGCCATGGACAGAGGCACTGAATGCACCCTCAGCAAGTTTGCTGATGACACCAAGCTGTGTGGTGCAGCAGACAGGCTGGAGGGAAGGGATCCATCCAGAGGGACCTGGACAGGCTGGAGAGGTGAGCACAAGCCAACCTCATGAGGTTCAACAAGACCAAGGGCAGGGTCCTGCAGCTGGGTCGAGGCAATCCCAAGCACAAATCCAGGCTGGGCAGGGACTGGCTGGAGAGCAGCCCTGAGGAGAGGGACTTGGGGGTGCTGGGGGATGAGAAGCTCAACAGGAGCTGTCAATGTGCACTTGCAACCCAGAAAGCCAAGCAGAGCCTGGGCTGCATCAGGAGAAGTGTGGCCAGAAGGTCAAGGGAGGTGATTCTCCCCCTCTGCTCAGCTCTGCTGAGACCCCACCTGGAGTACTGCATCCAGGTCTGGAGCCTCTATTACAAGAAGGATATGGAGATGCTGGAAGGTGTCCAGAGAAGGGCCACCAGGATGAGCAGAGGGCTGGAGCTCCTCTCCTGTGAGGACAGACTGAGAGAGTTGGGGCTGTTCAGTCTGGAGAAGAGAGGGCTCCCAGGAGACCTTCTTGTGGCCTTCCAGGATCTGAAGGGGGCTACAAGAAAGCTGGGGAGGGACTTTTTAGGATGTCAGAGAGTGATAGGACTGGGGTGGGGATAGAACAAAGCTGGAAGTGGAGAGATTCAGGCTGGATGTGAGGAAGAAGTTCTTCCCCATGAGAGTGGTGAGAGCCTGGAATGGGTTGTCCAGGGAGGTGGTTGAGGCTCCAGCCCTGGAGGTGTTTGCAGCCAGGCTGGATGAGGCTCTGGCCAGCCTGCTGTAGTGTGAGGTGTCCCTGCCCATGGCAGGGGGGTTGGAACTGGCTGATCCTTGTGGTCCCTTCCAACCCTGACTGATTCTATGATTCTAGGTGGGGATTAATTTATTCCCTAATTACATATAAGTATTGTATTATTCCAACTAATTGCCTACACTGTCAGAAGAGTGTAATCATGGGTCAGGACTGACAATCAAATGTGAAAAAGGAGACACTGCTGCTTTGTTTTTCATGTAATGAGGAGGGGTTTGGAGGCCACAAGTATAAAAGGGTCCAAAAAGATCAGACACAAAAGACTGAGGAAGGCTAAATCCAGTGCCTGATTAAACACAGTGTTCCAGATAAAACATCCAGCTTTACAATCCTCAGAAGACTGCCTGGTGTATCCTAGCATTTCTATCCTTATCTATTTGCCTCTCCAAAAGAAATAAAATACAGACTGAGGTATTTTTTTGCTTGGATGCAATATGCCTTGGCTCCTTACAATGCCCAAGCTGCCAAGGATTTCAGCTACCCCCTTCCAAGTCACTTTCCCTCCAATTTGGAGACAAACTTCCTTTAAGGCTCAGTTTTGAACTTCTCTGGGAGGCTTCTTGTGAGAAGCTGCCTCCTCAAAATTCAAAACTCATTTTCTACTTGCATGGAATTTTATAACAGACTCTTAAAGAGATCATTTCAAGAGCTGCTTAAACCCCATTAAAAACCAAACCCAACAAAACCCACATGACAGAAATTGGAGTTAAATATTCTTAAAACTGATGTATGTGCAAACACCACCAGAGCACTGACAACCCTGGATCTTAGTCTGGCAGTTCTCACTCCCATGATTTCTTAGAGATATTCTATCAAGTTCCTGAAATGCTTCTTTAAAACTGATGTATGGATCTTAGTCTGGCAGCTCTCACTCCCATGATTTCTTAGAGATATTCTATCAAGTTCCTGAAATGCTTCTTTAAAACTGATGTATGGATCTTTGGCAGTTCTCACTCCAATGATTTCTTAGAGATATTCTATCAAGTTCCTGAAATGCTTCTTTAACATGCCAAGCAAATTATTACATAGCTTATGGAAACCATGAAAGGCTCCAGAATTTTTTTTTTTTTTTTTTAGCACCTGAAAGAAAAGAGGCATCAAATATTCCAAAGAAGAGGAAGCAAGAAAGGAGTATTTGAACATACTGTGAAAATAAAAAGAGAGAATAAATGTGTATTTGAAGTTTGGGCTTAAACCATTTCAAGCAAAGACAACAAGCTAGGAAAGAATAACTGGGATGTCTTTAAATATAAAAATCCAACAGTTCCTAGAGGGTATGTTGCAAAGTCTTGGCAAAAAAGAGCCTTCTCCACATTTGTTCAGCCTCATGCTTATTGGGGCTGAAGGTGTTTTGATTACCTCAGCTTCAGAGTCCTTCAGTTTTTGAACCTTCTCTTTGACTTTCATCTCAAACACCTGTTCCATTTCCATCTCCATTTTCTTCATTTTGGCTACATGCTCCCTCCTCTCCTCCTCCATCTGTGCCAGTGGGCTCCTGCCATAAATCCAGAAGAACAAGTTGGCTAATAAGAACTAATTTTTCCTGTCTGCTACATTAGGGCATCTGTAAAAAACCAACCAAACAACAACCAAAATCCCACAAAACCCCCCCAAAAAAACCCAAACAAAAAACCAAAACCAAACAAGACAAAACTGCTGAAGCATTAAGATAAATAACATCACTGTATGTACTGCTGGCTTCAATTCAATTTGAATCATTATATTAATTTTTTAGCTAAGCTTTTTCCCCCCCAAAAGGACATTTCCTGCAATATCTTTTTGCATTTAGGTTAAACAGAAACTCCTGACTTTCTATCTTTAGCAGGACCTGATCACAGGAAGAGAGGAAATCAAAGCTACAGCAACAACAGAAAAAAATTAGCATCTTCCAAGTGATCTTCAGGCATTTTTCTGATTCAAATATATATATATATATATATAAAATTAATGGAGATGATAAAAATTTTGAGAGTGTTGCAGACAAAAATCCCATTGCCTCCCTAGGTCCTTCAAAGTGAGCCCAAGAGGAAGTTAAGGTTACAACTGTGTGGAACACCATGGTCATAATTCTGAAGAGACAGCAACTGTGCAAAAAACCCAAAAAGGTTCAGGCAACTGAAAAAAAAAATTCATTTTTTAATCCAAGTGTTAGTTAGAAGGCTTGCCTTTAGAAAGCTGTTTATAAATTTAATGCCTAAAAATCATGGCCATGCATTTTTCTATACACTCTGTGGTAATTGCTCTCCTGGCTGCTGCTGAACTCTGGCTGCTGCCTTCAGCCTGCTATCCATGACAGAGGTTTTAAATAGCAAGTTTCCCCTTCAGCAGCCAATTAACCAGGGATGATTGCTGCACCCCAGTCCTGTTAAGACTTCGCTGCTGCTCAACAAAGAGCAATCAAAACAATCAGTGGGCTCTTGTTTCAGTTTTGAGTACACACATGGCTTAAAAAAAAAAGAAAAAGTTTTAACTACCATGTTGGGGGAAAAAAAAAAAATGAAGAGCTGAATATATTTGGAGCTGTTGTGACCAGTCAGCAGAGGGTATCTACTGTGTGTGCATGCAAAAGTCTCTCAGACCAGCAAATTGTGAAACAGAGGTAACAGAACCTCTGCTGACTGATCATAAGCCCAATCAAAAAGAGTATTTTTGCTTTCAATGTTCTTTTTTAAAACCTCAAAAAAAAAAAAAATCACAAAACCCCCTCCAAAAACGGCAACAAAAAACTTCTGATGCAAATCAGATGGAAAAAAAAGCAACTTAAAAGGAGAAAAGAATTTACTGAATTTCAGTGATGACTGAAACATAATTAGCAATGTCTCTTCTGATTCAGAATTTGCCCCTCATTCTTAAAGGGATGGAAGTCATTTGACTGTCAATGGCTTATTTTATCCTTCCTGCTTGCCCATTTTCATCAACTAACCTGGCAGTGCAATCAATGCCATATAAACTCAAGGCCATATCATCTTTGTCCTCAAATATTAAAAGGTGGTGACTGGTAGGGGAGAGTGAGGAAGAAGAAAACAGCATTTCCATTTAAAAAAAAAATAAATTGAATCTGAACTGATAGCTGCAAAGCTTGGATTGGTGAATAAAATGCTGTGTAATATATGGAAGTGAAACTGATCCTCAGTTTCCTGTTTAGGAATTCAAAAGGCCAACTTTTGTCAAGGAAAAAAAATGCTTTTAAAGAATGGTTAAACACAGGTGAAGTACAATAATACACAAAAATGAGCAGAGAAGGAAAGAAGAGGTGAGTAGCAGCACTTTTAGAAAGCTGATCAGCTGTCAAAACAGCACTATTTTCTTGTTATCTTCCAAAAGTGTAAAGTTCTCAAATGTATTTGCTCTTCAAAATTTGACCTGGGTAGCAGATCTGAGTGCTGAGTCACAGAATCATCAGGGAATGGCTTAGGTTGGAAGGGACCTTAGAGATCACATCTGCTCCAACCTCCCCACCATGGGCAGGGACAACTCTCAACTAGACTCAGCTGCTCGAGGCCTCGAACAACCCCAGGGAGGAGGCATCTGCTGTCTCCAGAGTCTCACCACCCTCCTACTGTAGAACTTCTTCCTAAGACCCAGTCTAACCCTACTCTCCCTCAGCTTCAAACCATTCCCTCTTGGCCCTGAGGAATCATTGCTGCAATTTCTACAGCCCTGAAAGGGGAGCAGAACCATCCTTCTACTGACAACCCAATAAGCTAAGGGGGATGGCATGGGAGCTGTATTTGGAGAGGGGTAACAAATCAGTCTGCACAGAACATTTGATTAACAAGGGAGCATTTACACTTGAGAGCTTTACAACACAGGCCACACTGATTTTGTTAGGTCTGGAGTATGCGATGTGGGTAAGAGCACATCATCCTCCACTTCAGGACAAAAACACACAGGGGATTTGTGAACAACAACAACAACAAAAAAAGAGCTGAAGGAAAACCAGCAAATCACTAAACAAAGACAGAAAATATTTGCTTGAACAGGATGGATGTTTAAAGCAGCCCTCTATGTTAATCTGCAAAACACAGAAATTACTCTAAGTATGTGCAAAGTGGAACCTCTGCGACCCAGCAATAAGGGAGAAAAAAACCCAAACCATGGTCAGAAAATCAATTGATTCGTTCCCCAAATTCAATGTAGAGGCTGTAAATTTACAGATCAGGATGGAAATTCCTCTGATTCTTTATAAGTATCTACAGGAAGACTGGAAATTCCTCTCATTCTTTAGAAGTACAAAGGTGAAGCTATGGAGAGGAACTGGGGGAATTTCACAGAGTTTTATCCATTTCTAACTCATTGTTGAAATTTGAGTAAATTTATCTGGAGGCTTTTAGGCCAAAATTTTGTTTTCTAAAGAGAAAAGGATTTTGCAAAGAGATTTGTCACTGAAAGTATTTAGAATTTCTTTAAGTTTACATTAGTACAGCTTTAGAGAAAAATAATAAAATAAGGAAGAAAAAAACCCCAAACCCCACAACTGCTAGGGAAATAAATAAATAGGGAAAAAAAACAATGCCATGAGTGGGAGAACAGGAAATTGTTTTCAATTTGAAACATTATACAGTGAAATTCTTTTAGTGTTTATATAAATTTATTTTATTTTTTTTTTGTCTTTAAGGTGTTTTTTGTTTTTGGAAAAATTTAAATGACCACTTACATGCCTTCAACTGTGTCAAATCTAAAAAACAAAAAATACAAGAGGCTTAGCTTAGCATGCTTAAATAAAACCACAAAAGCAAAAAAATAAAAAAAAGGCAAGAAAAAAAAAGCAATAATTTTAAAAAGCAAAAACATTATTAAGTGATTCCTACAGCTAATGATCTCCTCCTGAAAAAGCAAATTTTGTTTTCACAAGAAAAGATTTCGTTAAAGCCTGTTATAGTTTTGCAAATTCAGTCAGCAAAATCACTACACCACCAGGTAAATATGAATGCAGGTACTTTCAGGAGGAGCTTTCCTACAACACAAACGTTTTGAAGGATTTTTTGGGGGCAGAAGCAACCACTTGCTCCAAACAAAGTCGTTGGAAACCGATGCCACGTGGAGGCTGAGCTGTGGATTTACAAATCGTCACCTAGTGAAGGACGCTGGATGAAAGCCCCCAGAAGTCCTTGCTGGCTGCGGGGTGGTTGGACCAGACGACCTTTAAAAGGTCCCTTCCAACCCAAAGCCTTCTGTGACGCTGTGCTCGACCGCGGCGGCGCTGCAGAAGGAGCAGCGGAGCCGCACGGCCAGCAGAGGTCTCAGCGGCGGCAGGGCTCGGCTCTGCGCAAGGCTCGGCCGCAATGTCAGTGTCACCTCCCCACAGCGTGATGCTTAACCCCACGCTGCCTTGCCCTAGTCAGTGCTACAGGAGGGAGGGGAACAAAAAAAAGCCTGAAGAGAAGATTCGGAGAGTAAGTCTCACCGTAGAGCAAGGTGGACTTAAAGTTAGACCCGATTCCCAGAGGCCACTGAGAACATAGGAAAAGGGGTTAGACCTGGTCTCAGCTAAGCAGTTAGGAGGACTTTAGGCATTGTGTATTTTGTTACCCTGTGTTATTGAACAGCTCAGCAGGTGGCTGAGCCTCGTCTTTACAAGGATTTTTGCTTTGCAGTTTGCTGTAGGAAGTGAGTTTCAAAGATTGCCCAAGCTAAAACGCTTCCATCTCAGAGCAAACACACAACTTTCTCACATCACAGCATGCTGTGAAATCTCAATTACCACAGCTGGAAGAGACAAGTTTGCCTTAAGTGTGAAGATTAACCTGGCCATTTTGTTTGCTTTATGTTTTTCTCCACCACCCCCCCCCCCGCCCCAGTGGTTGGGATGATGTTGAAAATCCCCACATTAAGGAAAACAAAACCACCAGAGCTACACAATGCTGGAAGATACATATTTTAGATGGCACTTAGGTCAAGTTACTTGCAGAACAGTCCAAGTTTCACCGAATCAAAGGAGAAATCAGAGAGAAAATGATCAGCTGAACTTCAGCTGATCAACTGGAACTGCTTCAATTCATCTGCCCAGCATTAGGAAAGCCTGCAGCACACACTCCTGCTTGTTTTGACATTTTTCGGTCAAAGAAATACCTTAACAGTTGCAAGAAAAACAGAGATCTGCTAAAGCCATAAAAATACAGCTGTTTGAAAGGCACAAAAGGTCATCCCAGGCTCCCAAGAGCTGCCAGGAGGAGATACTTTTGGAACAGTGCAAGCAGCACTCTGTGCATCTCCTCATGCATCTCTCCTCCGCCAGCTTCCAGAAGGCCAGCAGCACTGGAGCGCCTTAGAGCTGCAGGTTGTGTCTGTGTCTATCCGTGTCTAACAGTGTGCTTGTCACACCACCAGATAGGAGATGGAGACCTGCTCTAATGCTAGAGAGACACAGGATCTGCCTCTCCTGTGAAAGGATCAAGTTTCCAAGTCAAACACTGCTCCATTTTGAAGCCCAGGCATCGCTTTCCAAAGGCGAGCAAAGTCCTAAGGGAATGCAGAGATGAACTGCTTGCTATCTGTTCTTCCCTCTCTCAATTAATCACCAGGAAGACACATGGCTATCAGCAAAACTCCTTCTATCCTGCCTAACTATGCTGGATTCAAAGCTGCAAGCACACTGAAGAAAAAAAAAAAAACAAATAAAAAGCTTAAAAAAATAATTAAAAAAAAATGCTGCAACTCAAGATGTGGATAAGGTAGCAAGAAAGAGAACCAGCAGCTGCTTCAGAACCAGGACATGCATTCAAGAATTTGATTTCTTATTAAGACACTATAAGGAAAGGTTCAAAGTTATTTCTTACAAGTTTGCAGTTGGTTTTGCCATCTTTAGGTGACCAAATCAAATTGATCAAACGGAGACAATTTGTTTCTTCTCTTGGAAAAGAGAAAACCTCAGAGCACCTCTGAGCTGCAGCACTGCAGTGTTCCAAGTGACAGATTTCTTATGGAGAGAACTGCTCCAAAAGGCAAATTTATCTAGAAATAGTCAGGTGGGGACAAGCACAGGGATCTGAGATGGCAGGAGATGCAAATGTAAGCATGGGTCAGAAACCAGAATGAACTCCAGACCTTCTCAGGGTGAATTCTAGCTAAAAAGGAAATCTCAGCAATGCTACCAGCAACTGACTGGGGAGGATGATGCAACTCTGCTCTCAAAAGATAAAACAGTGTTGCAATAATTTTCCTGCCATGATAAGCAACCATAGAAGTAGTCAGGGCAGCATTTCAAAGATGACAGTAGTGGGTCTGGATTTTCCAAGCTTCCGAACATCTATTAACCCATTCTTCTCTTAAAGTGAGCATGGAACATTCAACATCAAAAGCACCAACAATCCCCCAAACAGTATAGCAACCAATAGAGAAAGACCAAGGTACAAAAAACTTTGCAATGAGTAGCAGTGAAATGAAACTCAAGCCAAAAAAAATGGTCAATGTAAGGACTCTCTTCAGAATTGCATCTAATAAACCACAGTTATTTAACACTGGTGCAAACCTTAGTGAAACAGAGAAAATGAGAGGTACAGAGTGCTCAAAACAGAACACAGTGAAGAGGCAACTGACTGGATGATACAAATAAAACCAGATACCTCTCACCCCACAGAAAAAAAAACCTCAAATTCCCCAAATCCCACCACCAACATCCCTAAACCAAGTGAAAATCAGAACAAAATGAAAGTGCAATACAACCTGAAGAAGAACTTACTTTGTTAGCTGCCCTTTGTTTTTGTTGTTGTCCACACCGTTGTATGTAACAGCTGCCAGTTTCCTGCTCCTGTAGTTCTCATAATGTACATTATTAGTGACATCCTTCAGGTCCTGCATGTGAGTTCTGTCAATAAGTGGCATTTAGCAGCTTAGTACAACAAATATAAATACCAGCTGGGAAAAAAAAAGTATCAGTCCATGTTCATTTGGCAGATTGACTTCATTAAATTCCATCTCTCTGTTAATGCCTCCTTCCCTGCAAGGCTGTCCTCCTCCCATTTAAATTACTGCTGTCAAGGCAGCAGGAAGGCTGCAGAAGGACTCTTTTCAAAGGCCTGGAGAGATAGGATGAGGGGCAATGGTTTTGAATCAGAGATTTAGATTGGATGTTAGGAACAAGCTCTTCTGCACCATGAGGGTGGTGGAACACTGCAACAGGTTGCCCATGGAGTTGGTTGAGGTCCATCCCTGGAGATATTCAAAGTCAGGCTGGATGAGGCTCTGAGCAACCTGATCCAGTGAAGGATGCCCCTGCTGACTGCAGAGGGGGTTTGGACTGGATGACCTTTGGAGGTCCCTTCCAACCCAAACCATTCTATGACTGTATGATTCCGTAATACCAAATTGTTTTTTCACTGAACTATCTGAAGCTTGCAATATTTCAATCACTGCAGGCCCAATCTTTGGGTAAACTGAGTTCTGTGGATAAACTTAGAAATAGTTGGGAGAACAAATATGAAACTTGTGCATTACTACTGCAGCAAGTGCACCAAAGCACATCAGGCAAGAAACAGACAACCCAAAACCTCCTACTTCCTATCTTTCAAGTCTGCAAAAGCTAAAAACTCAAGACTAAGATAAAGTATTACCTTCCTTTAATAACTCTCCATTGTCAGCTTAGAGGAAAGCAAAGCTTAATAAACCAAACTAACAGTTGCTGAGCTGCTGCATAGCAACTAACATAATGCATGCAGCACAGGCACTCTTGCTTTAGACAACAGCACCACTCAAAATGTGGTTTTCAAACCCACCTGCAACTAAGTCCTCAGCAGCACTAACAGGCAACTCAGGCTCCTATGGTCTATCACAGTTATCAAGAACAAGACACCAGAAAGTGAAGAACTATTTAACAAAAACTGTTGCACAAGAGCTATTTAACTGAATCACCACCACCTCCCCACTGCTTGCTAACTGGGGTTAAGTAAGACAGCACAGAGCAGAAGATACTGTTTGCAATTAAAAATATGGGGATTAATTAGCAACCCCCCTAGCTCAAATCCTTTTCTTCTCCAAGATTTGGCTTTATAATCTCTTGGCCATACTAGAAAACAAAAGTTACCTGTAAGGGAAGTTAACTTACCTTATCAACATGTTCCTCAGAATTGTGAAGTCACAGTGCTCACCATTTTCAACTGCAAAAAAAAGAAAAAAGAAAAAAAAAGGTAAATTTTGGTTGAAAGGCCAACCAAATATGTGTCTTACACAAAGGTAAGGCTTTGAGAGGTCTCCCAGCCTTTATGCTCCTTCCAACAACAGATGCCTTGCAGCCCTTCCTTATTCAAGCAGTGTGTGTTAACAGTAGGAGAGCATTAACCACGCAGCACTAGAATCACAGAGCGGTAGGGGTTGGAAGTGACCTCTGGCGATCATCAACCCCTACCAACAAAGCTCCTGTGCTCCCCTAACCCATACTGGCACACCCCAAGTCAGTACAGGACAATAAGGTGCTACACAGAAACACAGTTTTGCCACTTTATGGTCCTAGGGAGGCCCTGCCAGCACAGCTGCATAATTAAGGATCAGACATTACCTGAAGACCACAGGCTGGATGCAGCTATCATCAAAACCTTTAGAAGACCTGATCTAGTGGAGGATGTCCCCACTGACTGTAGGGGGTTGGACTGGATGACCTTTGGAGGTCCCTTCCAACCCAAACCATTCTATGATTCTAAGACAGACTTAATGCAGTCTCTTTCTACCTGCCCCACCAAAGGAATTGCAGAATCTTCATTTTAATGTGGACTTAGTTCTTTACTAACTAATCAAGGAAGGTTGTGTATTTAATTTGCCTACAGGCCAAAAGAAAGAGGAGTGGCAGCTGTCATTAGATGCCACCTATTCCACTGTGCCTCTCATCATCCCCTTACTGGAGAAGAGGCTGATTCTGTGGATGGCATTTCCCTGAGGGACAATGAAATGACACTGGAGAAAAAAAAAAATCCACACAGAGAAGGCAACACAAAAAGCTCTTAACATAGACAGATGAAAGGCATGATGCAGGTCCCAATGTGCCCCTGAAGCAGAGATGGACAATTTCATGGGAAGAAGGAAGAAAACCAGGATGAAGGAATGAAAATAAGCCAAGTTCAGTGAATCCTGCAGAAAACTGAAGCATTTAGCCTGTTTGTGTGTTCACCTTGTCTCTGCACTCCTGAATTACTTTATTTATCCTGTGGTTTTACACAAACTGGGAAGTCCTGCTCAGATAAGTCCATGGAGTCATACTCCCTCAAAAAAAGCATCCTCTCTAAGTATTCTATCCTTAGCCACAGACTTAAAACCACCTACAGAGGATCCTATCAGTTAGGCTACTTCTTCCCTACTGAAAGTTGTACAATCACGAGTGTGAAACATGGATGGAGTAATTTTCTTTAAAAAAAAAAAAAATCAAGAAAACCAGCACCATTTTGTAGAGCTCCAAATGCTAAGAGCCTGAAATAAAGCTGGATCCTCTCTGGTGCAGCTGGTTTGCACTTACTGCCAAACCTCACTTCCTGCCAGACAACACATTTCAAAGTGCTTCAGCATTTTTCTTTCAAGTATTGGTCCATACACTGCTTGTTGGTTCAGGGTTTGGTGGGTTGGGTTTGTTTCTTTTTTTTTGGTCTGTTTTACACTGCATCAAATTTATAGTCCATTGCCTTCAGATGCCAGAAACAATGAGATAATCAATCAATCAATCAATCTTCTCTTGAGTCAATGTGCACACTACAAGGAAAAAATTCAATGAGCATGGAAAACCAGTTTAACAGTGATTGTTTCACTGCACAGCATTGTGTGGGTCACAATGGTTACCAGAAGAACCATAACAGTAAAAAAACAAGTTTTGAATTAATAATAATTGAAAAAAAATATATATAAAGCCCCAAACCAACCAAGCAAACTATTAAGAGTATTCAAATTCATTAGCAGCTACCTTTTTGTTGCTACACCCCTGCAACTGAGACTGAAATGTCTTTGGAATAAAGCCCAAATTCTTCCAGAAACTTTCAAGTGAATTTATGTGAGCCAAGCTGATCAAATGAACATTTTGAAGGTGAACACTCTAGGAAGAAGAATTTAAGTAAGAGGAAGCTCTTATATGAAGAAAAATAAAGAATGTAAGCAAACAGTGGTAATCTAAGCCTCACCATACGCTCAGCACAGCAGTAAGTTACCACAGGTTTTACAGCTCTTGAGTGAAGCTTCAACAGGAACCCTGCCTGCAAACACACACAGTGCTGAGCCTGTACCTTTTTCCAAGACTATCAATATTGGAAGGCAGCTCAAAGGTCCGCCCAAAGTCTTCCCTAGGCTGAACAACCTCAGCTCCCTCAGCTTATCCTCATAGCAGAGGTGTTCCAGCCCTTAAGGATAGGCTGAGGGAGCTGGGGGTGTTCAGCCTGGAGAAGAGAAGACTCCAGGGGCATCTCAGAGCTGCCTTCCAATACCTGAAGGGATCCTACAGGAAGGCTGAAGAGGGACTTTCCTACAGGTGTCTAGAGACAGGACAAGAGGGAATAGTTTGAAGTTGAGGGAGAGCAGGGCTAGACTGGAGCAGAGGAAGAAATTTTTCAGTAGGAGGGTGGTGAGACTCTGGAATAGGTTGCCCAGGGAGGTTATAGATGCTTCCTCCCTGGGGGGTGTTCAGTGCCAGGCTGGATGAGGCCTTGAGCAGCTGAGTCTAGTAGAGAGGTGTCCCTGGGCATGGTGGGGAGGTTGGAGCAGCTGACCTCTGAGGCTCTTCCAACCTGAGCCATTCTATGATTCTATGAAAATAACAAAAGGGGTATTTGATAGATTTCCAGGCCAGAGCACATTCAGATGAAGCATTTCCAACAAAGCAAGTATAGATTAACGTGTAATAAGTCTTAAATGGATAAAAAAAAAGAAAATCTCATGAGAAAAGCCTTACCTTCTGCAACACCCCATGGGTACTGCCTGCCTCTGACTCTCTTGCCATTGACTTCAATGATGGTGTTGCTCCCTACCACAGCAAGAGGTAAACGGTCCTAGGAAAGAAAATGTGAGTTGAAAACCAAAAAATACATCAAAATTTCTACTGCCAAGAGACAACTGCAAGCATGCCTCTGCAGAAACTTGCTGTCAGCTGCTTTTGCTGCTGTAACACTGCAATGCAGCTTACCCCAACTGCAGGAATAATTATCTTTACTGACCTCTGGCTAGTTTAATGGCACATATATATATACACACCCAGCTCTGGAATCCCTTACACTGTTCTAGTCTGGAAATCTAGTTAAGAAACAGACATTACTCTTACTTAGTAAGCTCAGCAACAGGCAAACCATTTCCTATTTACTCCACTGCAGAATAATTATTTATCAGTTCAGATTCTCACTGGCTGCAAAGACTGTTACTGTGACTGGATCTTGTACTCAGTTTGCAAAGGTTTGGCAAGGAACTACTCCAAGTTCTTGTTTTCAGCTGAACCAAAAATCCTCCCAGCCTAACAAGCAGCAAAGAAGCCAAGAGGAGCTGCAAATGGCTGAAAGGGACAGGGTACAGAGCTAAGCATTTTGGATTTTTGTTCATGTTTTTATTCTGCTCTTCTCCTTTTAGCTTAGTCCCAGAATATTTTCCACTTGTGTTGATCTATCCTAGATGGTTCCCACTGGAACAAAAATAAACTAAAAGCTCTTACAGGCTGTTAAAGCTACTGAACAAACAGAAGAAGAAACCTAAGCAAGAGGGACTCCAACATAAAAGAACATAAACTGGTAAGAGGTTGGAGGCTGATCTGTTGGAGAGCAGCTCTGGGGAAAAGGACCTGGCAGTCCTGGTGGGAAACAAAATGATCATGAGCCAGCAATGTGCCCTTAGAGCCAAAAGGCCAATAGCATCCTGGGGTGCATTAAGAGTGTGGTTAGGAGGTCAAAAGAGGTTCTTCTTCCCCTCTACTCTGTCCTGCTGAGGCTGCATCTGGAATATTGTGTCCGGTTCTGGGCCCCTCAGTTCAAGAAGGACCTCAAGCAACTGCTTGAAAGAGTCCAGCACAGAGCCACAAAGATGCTGAAGGCAGTGGAACATCAGTACAGTACAGAGCTGGGGCTCTGGAGCTTGGAGCAGAGGAGCCTGAGGGGTGCCCTCATTGCTGTTGATAAAGATGTGCAGGGCAGTGTCAGGAGGATGGAGCCAGGCTGGGCTCAGGGATGTCCAATGACAGCACAAAGAGCAATGGGGGCAAGCTGGAGCAGAGGAGGTGCCACAGGAACAGAAGGAGAAACTTTTTCACTGTGAGGGTGCCAGAGCCCTGGAGCAGGCTGCCCTCAGAGGTTATGGAGTCTCTTTCTGTGGAGACTTTCACAACCCACCTGGTCACATTCCTATGTGACCTGCTCTAGGTGATGCTGCTCTGGCAGAGGGCTTGGACTGGATGATCTTTCAAGGTCCCTCCCAACCCCTAGCATTCTGATTCTGTGAAACCAAATCCATGACTAAACACAGAGAAAGCCGTTCAAACAGCCTGCCAGTCCTTCTGGTTTTCAGTCATTTGTCTCCACTAAGGTTTCAGGATATCAATTAGCTGGACAGCAATTAACTGTGCTGCACACAGTATGCCTCTGCACACCTCTGAGACAGCCCTTGCCTCCTTCAGAGTTCTGAACCCAACAAAATGTGGTAGGTGGATAAAAGTCAAGTAGGGATGGAATAAAGAGAAAGTAACCCTTTCAGAGTTCATGAAGTGAACATCACCTTGTGTTTTCATTCCAATTTTAGCCACTGAAGGACTTAAATTCTCCCCAAGTGTCAACCATTGCCTCAGCTGAGGCATTCTTAGAGCAGCTTTGTATCTGATTTTTTTAGTCTTCTAAGGGTTTTGGTGGGCTCTTCATCCACAACAAAGTTTTCACTCCTTACCCTCCCCTACCCCCCAACCTCAGCAAGCAGTTTGTCCACAAGAAAATGCTTTACCTTTATCTTTTTAACAATCTTATTTTCTTCTTCATCATCTGTTTCTGGAAATTCATATATTTTAATTTTGTGTTCTTGGATTTCTTTCATTATCTAAAACAAGCAAACAAACAAAAAATCTGTTAGCTGGTTGAGGAATTTACCTTGCTTCCTTTTTCTTTATTATGAAGATCCTTGGATGTTGAAGTGACTAAGCTACCTCACAAAACTTGCATGTTTAACACCATTAGGGATTATTGGCACTGGAACAGGTTGCCCAGGGAGGTGGTTGAGACCCCATCCCTGAGTATATTCAAGGTGAGGCTGGTCAGGGCTCTGGGCAACCTGATCCTTTGGAGCCCCTGCCAGCACAGCTGCATAATTAAGGATCAGACACAACCTGAAGACCACAGGCTAGATGCAGCTATCATCAAAACCTTGACAAGACCTTCTGGGCAACCTGATCTAGTTGAGGATGTCCCTGCTGACTGCAGTGGGGGTTGGACTAGATGACCTTTGGAGGTCCCTTCCAACCCAGACCATACTGTGATGATCATCTCTCCTTAGCCAGCAGAAGACAGGCTCAGAGGGGCAGAGCCTCACAGCTAACAGAGTAGTATCCATCAACACCAAGCAGTAAAAACAAACTTCAGCTTCCTACAACAGAGCAAACAGAGATTTATACTGATGGGACTTCTACCTCCACGTGCCAAAAGTAATACAACACAGCTTAAATTTTCAGCCTAGTCTCACCATTGAGTCCCTTATAAAACATAACAAAAAATAATCCCTAAACCCAACCAACCATAAAAAAAACCCTGCTTCTGTCACTCCTTTTCTTTTTTCTACCTCACCTGAGCATCAGTTTTTTGAAGCAGGATCACCTGCCTATTTTAATAGAGCTTGTGACTGACAGACTGATTTCAGCATTCAGTTGTGTTATAAAAAAAAAATAAAATATTTGCAAGCACCAATGAAAATTTCAGAATAACTAAAAAATGTCCAACTGTGTTGGTTTTAGTTTTGTCTGGAGGAGATTTTTAAAAACAAACTGATGAGTTTCCCAGAATTTTAGAGAGGGGAAAAAAAAATGTATTAGACCATTTAGCTGACAGCTGCACTGCAGAGCCCTGGGGAGTGTTTCCAGTTCATCAGTTTGCAGTCTTGTAAGAACTTAAGTTTCCCATTTGTGCAAGGACTTACTGTGCCAAGTTGATTTGGGGAAGTCTCCTCTATTGGAAGTCTCACCAATTTATTGATAAAGCTGCTTATAAAATTGCCCTGCCCATGGCAGGGGGGTTGGAACTAGATGATCCTTGAGGTCTCTTCCAACCCTGACAATTCTGTGATTCTGTGATTCTAAATTCAGAAATATTCTGGGTTTCACTATTCTATCTCCCTCTACATAACTCTCCCCCTACCCCAAACCATGAAATGCAGCCAAACCAGAATTCAGGTCCATAGCACCTTGCTTAAGCTTCTCCAGGGCAGAAAATAGCCTTTAGTTTTTAGACTTAAGTCAAAAGTTTTGCACAGAATCTCTCTTAACGCAAATTTCTTCCCCCCACCCCGAATCTGTGCAAGCTGAAACTGGATGCAGTTTAGGGGTAAACTTTGTCAATGGTTGGTGGACTTGATGATCCCAGGGGTCTTTTCCAACCTGAATGATTCTTTGATAAGAAACTTCATGCCTTGTCTTGCCCTTTTCTGGGCCCTCTTTCCTCATGCAACAGAGCAATGCTCTACTCTGATCACATAGTTGAAATAAACCATAAACCACTTGGAGGTATCAACACCAAATTCACTCTACAAATACAAGAGAGTTGTATCAGTGATATCAAGGTCAGAATTCATTTCATCACCTTTAAACTGCATTGCCACAGCCCAAGACTGAACAACAGCTACATTGATTCTTATCTAATAGCTGAGGTGTATTGAATACATACAGCACACCAACACAGAAGTGAATAACACAAAGCAATCAATCAACAGTCCTGTGATAGATATCCCTTAAATAAAACAAACAAATCAAACAAAAAACCCTCCCCAAACCAAACAAACCCCAAAAGCCAAACAAAACAACCCTCTAACAGCTAAAGACCCACAACCCCCCCCCAAACCCCCAAAACACATAAAAACCTAACACACAAACCACCAAAAAAACCCCAACAGAAGATCAACAAAAACCCAAACCCAAAGACCTCAACCAACAAAAAAAAAAAAAACACCCAAAGAAAAAATAACACACCAAAGAAAAAAAAAAAAACAAACCCCAACCTAATTAAAAAAAAAAACAAACAACAAAACCACAACCAAACCCCCCAAACTAAAAAATCCATCCCAAAACAACAAACAACAAAAAACCCAAACCAACATAAAAAAGCCTTCCAAAAACTGGATTAAACCCCCTAAAAGTACACTAATAAAAAACACCCCCTCAAAACACCACACACACACAAAGTAAAAAATCCAAAAAGAACTAAAAAAAAAAAAACACCAAAAACCCAAAGGTCACAAAAATGATAAAACTCCAACCAATACAAAAACCCCAAAACACAGAAAACCCAACCCCCCCCAACACAACAACAACAAAACTACAAAAACCCTCCCAAAAAATGGATACAAACCCCAAAAACACACACACAAAAAAACCAAAGAAAAGCCACACACAAAGTAAAAAGAAACCAAAACCAACCAAAATGAAACAAACCCAAATTCACAAAGGTCACAAAAATGACAACAAAAAGCCAATCAATTAAAAAAGCCAAGCACAAACACTCTCCCCAAACCAACAAGCCCCTCAAAACAAGCAAAAAAGACAACAAAGAACCAACCCTCCCTCCAAAATGGATAAAACCACCAAAAACCCCTCTCAAAAACCCACCCCCACACAAAGGAAAACAAAACCTAAGCCAAACAAAATGAAACAAACCAAAGATCACAAAACTGACAACAAAAAACCCCAATAAATTAAAAAATGAAACAACCCCAACCTCCAAAGATCACAAAAAAGACAACAAAAAAACCCAATCAGTTTAAAAAAAAATACAAACACTCCCCTAACCATCACCCCCCTAAACCAACATCCCCAAACCAACAAACCAAACAACAAAACCAACAACAAAACTCAACTCTCCCCCAAAATGGATAAAAACCCAAGACACACCAAAAAAACCCAAACCCAAAACCCCACACAAAGACAAAATTAACCACCCCAAAAAAACCAACGAAATGAAACAACCCAAAATCCCCAAAGATGACAAAAATGACAACAAAAAACCCAACCCTCCCCCCAAAATGGATAAAACCACCAAAACCACACCAAAAAAACCCACTCAAAAAAACACCCCCACACAAAGGAAAATAAAACCTAAACCAAAGAAAATGAAACAACCCAAAATCTCCAAAGATCACAAAAAATGACAACAAACCCCCCAACAAATTCAAAAATCAAAATACCCCAAAGATCACAAAAATGACAACAAAAAACCCAATTAAAAAAAAATACAGACACAAACACTCCCTAAACCAACATCCCCCCAACAACCAACAAACCAAACAAAACCAACAACAAAACCCAACCCTCACCCAAAAATGGATAAAACCCCAAAACACACACAAAAAAACCCCAAAATCCCACACACAGATGAAGTTAACTCCCCCCAAAAAAATGAAACAAACCAAAATCCCCAAAGATGACAAAAATGACAACAAAAAAACAACCAGATAAAAAAAGAAAAACAAATAAAAAAACCCACACCAAAAACCCCAAGCAGGCAAACAAACAAAAGCCACCAAAAAAATAAAATCACAACCAAAAACCCCCAACCAACTAAACAAACACCCCCCAAAACCCAACCACCACCACCACCACGACACAGCCTTCTGTTCGGCACCAAAAACCTTTGAAAGTTCCCTTCTTCCCTTGCTGATTTTTATCTTGGCAGTGAATTATTTCCCTTGCCAAGGATCTTATTACACTTGGAAACCTCTTCCCCTGAGGACAGACCCAAGCTTATTTCACCCAGAAATAATTAAATCTGGAGATAGAAATTACTTAGGGTTTTGCTGTCTCCCACTCATTGCTTGGGGGTTTGAACTTTTTTTTTTTTTTGCCATGGCAGAAGTTAAATCTCACCCCTCAGAATCACAGAATGGCTTTGGTTGGAAAACATACAATGGTTTGGTTGGACAACACCTCTAAGCCAACCATCACCCTGAAACCACCACAGCCACTGAGCCACACCTCCAAGTGCCATGGCCACATTATTTCTCCAGGGGTGGTGACTCCACCACCTCCCTGGGCAGCCTGTTCCAATGCCTGACCACTCGTGCAGCAAAGAAGTTTTTTCTGATCGCCAATCTCAACCTCTCCTGGCACACTTTCAGGTCATTTCCTCTTGTTCTATCACCTGATACTAGGGAGAAGACACCAACCCCCACACCTCACTCCAAGCTCCTTTCAGGGAGTTGTTGAGAGCAACGAGGTCTCTTCTTAGTTTCCTTTTCTCTGGATTTATCAATCCCAGTCCCCTCAGCTGTCTCTCACCTCTTCACATGAGGTTCTGAGGGCGCTTCATGTGAGGCTTCAATCAAGTGTCCACCACCAGCTCCGCTCCACTTTCAACAAGCTGGGAGCTCATCAGCTGCAATACCTCAAACCCCTTGGGATGTGCAACTTCATGCCTGAGACTTTCTTTTTTTTTTTTCCTCTTTTTTCTTTTCTTTTTTTTTTCCTCCCCTCTCCTTTCCCCCCTTCTCCCTTCTCCTTTCCCCCCTTCTCCCTTCTCCTTTCCCCCCTTCTCCCTTCTCCTTTCCCCCCCTTCGCCCTTCTCCGTTCCCCCCTTCTCCTTTCCCCCCTTCTCCCTTCTCCTTTCCCCCCTTCTCCCTTCTCCTTTCCCCCCTTCTCCCTTCTCCTTTCCCCCCTTCTCCCTTCTCCTTTCCCCCCTTCTCCCTTCTCCTTTCCCCCCTTCTCCCTTCTCCTTTCCCCCCTTCTCCCTTCTCCTTTCCCCCCTTCTCCCTTCTCCTTTCCCCCCTTCTCCCTTCTCCTTTCCCCCCTTCTCCCTTCTCCTTTCCCCCCTTCTCCCTTCTCCTTTCCCCCCTTCTCCCTTCTCCTTTCCCCCCTTCTCCCTTCTCCTTTCCCCCCTTCTCCCTTCTCCTTTCCCCCCTTCTCCCCTCTCCTTTCCCCCCTTCTCCCCTCTCCTTTCCCCCCTTCTCCCCTCTCCTTTCCCCCCTTCTCCCCTCTCCTTTCCCCCCTTCTCCCCTCTCCTTTCCCCCCTTCTCCCTTCTCCTTTCCACCCTTCTCCCTTCTCCTTTCCCCCCTTCTCCCCTCTCCTTTCACCGCTGCCTTCTTCCCCTTTTCCCCCGTTCCTTCCCTCACCTGTCACCACTTACTTCTTCTCCTCCCCCCCTTCCTTCCCTCTCCTTTCCCCCCTTCCTTCCTCTCCTTTCCCCCATTCTTCCATAGGGATGGACTTAGTAAAGGACTCCAGGTTGTACAGATGGAATCTTTCAACTCACCTGTTTTTTGAACTGTTGGCATTCCTCAGGTGTAAGTGTGTCTGCTTTGGCAATGAGTGGAATGATGTTCACCTTTTCATGCAGGCGTTTCATAAATTCTATATCCAAAGGCTTAAGCCTGAAAGACAGCAGCAGAGCTCTGGCAACTCAGAGCAAAAAAAAGGAGAGCATACAAATTGTCTGAGATTTGGCCTGACAGCTGCTCTGAAGGCTACTGATTTATGGTAAATGCTTGAATCAAAGTCAAAAGGCTACCTGCAGCTGCTAGAATTGGCTAACAGCAGAGGAGTAAGAAGTCAGCTAATACTACCAGTAGTCATGAGACTTCTGCTAGTTGATCATCAGAAGTCCCTTCCAACCCCTAATATCCTGTATGATCCTGTATGAAATTACACTCATTTAACAGCTCTTCTATGAGGGTAGTGAAGCTCCTGTCAGCAGCTGGAAAATGGTCACAGGAACACAGGATGCTAGGGGTTGGAAGGGACCTCCAAAGATCATCCAGTCCAACTCCCCTGCCAGAGAATCCAGCACAGGTCACACAGGAACACATCCAGACAGGGCTGGAAAGTCTCCAGAGAAGGAGACTCCACAACCTCTCTGGGCAGCCTGTTCCAGTGCTCTGGGACCCTCACAGTGAAGAAGTTCCTCCTCATGGTGAGGTGGAACCTCCTGTGCTGGAGTTTCCATCCATTGCCCCTTGTCCTATCACAGGGCACAAGTGAGCAGAGCCTGTCCCTGTCCCCTCCCTCCTGACCCCCAGCCCTCAGATATTTATAGGCATTGATCAGATCCCCTCTCAGTCTTCTCCTCTCCAGACTGAACAGTCCCAGGTCTCTCAGCCTCTCCTCATCAGGCAGTGCTGCAGTCCATTCAGCATCCTTGCAGCCCCACATTGGACTCTCTCCAGCAGATCCCTGTCCCTCCTGAACTGGGGAGCCCAGAACTGGATGCAATATTCCAGGTGGGGCCTCACTAGGGCAGAGTAGAGGAGGAGGAGAAGCTCCCTCGATCTGCTAGTCCAGATGGAGTTTACAGTTGTGAATCATGTTCTGCTCAGACATGCAGCTTTACTTTCTGAAAGTCCTGTTTATTCTTCCTGGGAGTGGGCTGTGAGATTCCTTTATACTTTAGACTGCTGAAGAGAGTCAACTCAGTGAGTGGCCTGTGCATAAATGAAGCAGAAATATCCCATCCCTAATTTGCTCTCAACAGAAAGATCATTATGAAAGTGGGTGACAGTGGTGTAAAAACTAAACCACCCACTACATTGAGTATACAAATCTATCAATGGGGATCAAAGTGGTCAGTGTTGCCTGCTTGCTGAAGTAAAGCCATTGAGATTGTGATGCATTAACACTGCAGAATTATAGCAAGTTCAGTCAAGCTTAAAGGATTCACTTAAAAGGATTTAGCAAGATTATTTCTCATATTAAAAAAAGAAAAAAGAAAAAAATAATTAGGAACGTTAAAATCAGACTCATTTGGTACTCAAATTTAACTTCTCCAAACCTTATATCAAAGAATTAAAAAAGCATTAAAGAGCACATCACTTTCACATTTCCTGCCTGCTATTGAGCTTAGCTTTTCAACATTCCATCAGACAGCTAACATTGATGCACACCTAGATTAGGAGCACTGGCTTGGCAATCCTTCCCCCTCAACAGGCTTTCCCTGTCCTCACTGCAAAAAAACTACCTAGGGTGACACCAGGCTGAAGGGCAGTCACCAAAGCAAAGTATTTCAGTGCTCCCCTCAAGGTCTTGGGCTTGCAGTGGAGCCTGAAGCAAGCAGCTTTTACCTAAAGATCCCAGAACTGCAGAAAGAGGCTGCAATTCATCAGGACCTCATTCACTTCCTCCCTCCCCTTCACTCTCTCCCTCTACCCCCCAGTTGTGATGGTTATGAAGATACCAGCTAAAATTGGGGGGGTAGGAGGCTAAGTTAAATGACTCTAACCTGCAACTATTTTTTTTTCATTTATAAATTGTAACAAGCTGGCTTTTGTGAATGCATCAAGTCAGGAGGGCAACCAGAAGTAGTTCACCCTACGACTGCTTTAACTCAGTGTAAATCCAATCACGCATTAGGAGCAAAGAGCACACTCTGCTCATCAGGTGATGTGCTGCTGTCTGCACAGGAAACACGGCTGAAGGCTGCATGGCCAGGTAGGAAGTGAGCCATGTCCTTTCAGAGAGGACACTACCTTAAAAGAGGAAATGAGGAAATGAATGCTAACAGCAGCACCAATGGTCTCTGTGCTCCATTCGCTTCCTTAACGGGATGACAATTCTAAGCATTTACTCCAGCAACACTACCCAAACCTCTCTCAACTTTACTTTCCCCACCCCCCAATAACAACATGAAATACCTGCACAAGCAACATGCTTTTCCAGCTTTCAGCCTCATTAATTTACTGCCCAAAGTGTAATTTATCTGAAGCAGTAGTTTCCCTCCCCCCCACAATCAATTTGTACCACCCACTGGTTTAGAAGCTTTTAACTGATAAAAAAAAGGAGGGCATGGGGGTGTGGAGGGAAAGCAAATAGGTTTTGAAGAGTCTGAAAGTTAAAGATTGACTAACAAAAGGAATGGCTCCATCTTCCCTTTATTTCCATGGCATTTTGGGGTTTGCACAGCAGCAAAACAGTGCATGACAAGGATTCAAGTGTCTGCATTCAAAACTGAGATGCATGCTGGGCAGAGCTGACATGACAAATCTGCATGGTGGACAATAAAGGGTTTAATTAAAGCAAGTCTGCATAAGGAAAAAATCCTTCTCCATATTTCTTTCCAAATTTGAGACCTCTCTGCCTAGTCAAAATGATGAGAACTATTCCAATGCTAGAGCTCAGCAGCTGGGATTTTGCACTACCTAAGGAGTATCCTCAGAATCCCTTCATTACCACTTTTTTTCTCCTTTTTTTAACTACTTTTGACCCATACAGCAGAATAGGCTACTTATCTTCTCCTCCTTCTGGTATTGAAGGTGTAATTTAAGAGCCTCCTGACAAATTTATTCAGTTTTAATACAACAACATGCCAAGCAACCAATTTTAGATACAGTCAGTCTGTATCTAATACATCCTGGAAATGCAGTTCTCCCTCTTTACCACTAGATAGAAGTCTGATCAAGTTAAAAAACTAAGCAGGGGTGGAAGACTGTCTAATAAGTGGGAGGAAAAAAAACCTCAACACCTAGAATGTCTATACTGGAACTGTCTCCAGACAAAGGATGACATCCCAGGTGAACTATGGCATGCTTATAAATGCAGAAAACTTCTCATCTTCACCTGGTCATTAAAATCAAAGGGAGGGAGCAAGAGTGGAAAGGAAAAATCCCGTTGCTTGCAGTGTCAACCTAACAGAAGTGTGTGAAGAAAAGTCAGACAGATCACAACCAGATCTTCACACATTTGTGACCACCTGTATTTGTATTTTGAATTGCTATTTTTAGTTGTTATTTTGAATTGCTCTAATACTACTTTTCTTGTTATGCAACTAGTGTGCAATCATGGATTTTTTTTTTCTGCTGGACTAACTTGTCTGGCTTGCTGATGTTTGCCAAATCAAAATAAGCTCCTCCTGAAATGAAGTATGGTCTGTAGGCCATTATGAAAGTCCTCCTCGGAACTAAGAAAACCAAACCCAAACCATGGAGGTTTATCTGAGGTAAGAGAGAGAAAGGAAACATGAAATAGAGCAATACAAACCCATGTCCTGAAGGAGCAATGAAGTATAAACAACACTGCACTCTGTTGTCTGGCATCTGGCGTCTGTTCACTCGAGATTCTGCGTTCAGGTAGTCCTCAAACTTACTGTCGATGTAGTCGATAACTGGCTGCCAGCTGCAGAGGGTACAGCAATAACAGCCTGTGAGGTATTCACTCCTGTAAAACAGCCTGGCTGTGCTAACTGCTAGAGCTAAACCATTGTGTAGAATGCCATGGCCAGAGACACCTCTCAACTAGACCCTGCTGCTCGAGGCCTCACCAAACCCCCCATGGAGGAAGCATCCACAGCCTCCCTGAGCAGCCTACTCCAGAGTCTCACCACCCTTGTACTGAAGAGCTTCTTCCTCAGCTCCAGTCTAACCCTGCTCTCCCTCAGCTTCAAACCATTCTCTCTTGTCCTGTCTCTAGACACCCTTAGGAAAAGTCCTTCTGCAGCTTTCCTGTAGGATCCCTTCAGCTATTGGAAGGCAGCTTTAAGGTGCCCCCAGAGTCTTCTCCAGGCTGAACACCCACAGCTCCCTCAGGCTGTCCTCATAGCAGAACTGTTCCAGCCCTTGGATCATCTTTGTGTCCCTCCTGGGGACTCACTCCAACAGTTCTATGCTCTTCTTGTGCTGGGGACACCAGAACTGGACACAGTATTCAAGGTGGGGCCTCAAAAGTGCAGAGGAAAGGCAGAATCCCCTCTCTTGACCTGCTGGCCACAAGAGACTTCAAGGCAGTTACAAAGCTCTGAGTTACACAGCTCTGAAGATACAATCTGTGAGTTCACAAAAGAAAAAAAAAACCTTTCAAACACAATTACCTTCTTTGTAAGAGCATTAAATAGAACACTTAAGAGCAGCAGCCAAAAGAATATGCTTTACTGGTCACATCTGCTGACAGCACCCAAGCTGCTTCTGCACACTTGCACTTGTGGATAAAGAGACAAATGCTGCATGGGAGAAGCTGACAGCATTTCAATCCAGTTAAAAAAGAAAAAAAGTTCCTTGAAACTACAGCAAGTAGAAGTTTTCAGCCAAGTGGCAAGTTTAAAACTGTCAATATTTTAACTGTGCTTTTAAAAATAATAATAATAAATGTCACAAGGTGTGCCTGACACACACACACAGAAAACATGACTCAGAAACTGTTGTGGGAGAACACACAAAAGAATGTCTTACCAATTGCTATTATCCACAGCATCTCCAAATCCTGGTGTGTCAACTATTGTGAGTAGTAACTGAACGCCTCCCTCTTTGATTAAAACTTTTGACTGCTCAACCTGGGGAAAGAACAAGGCAAAGTTACATTTTCAGCAGTTTTGTCAGCAACCTTAAGCAGTGGGAAAAGCATTCCGTGGAAAAGAAGTCTGAGAGAGAATTGCTAACTCTTCTGCTTCAGAGGGCTCTGCTTTGCTTATAAAATCCCAGCAAATGATAACCATTCATGTTTTTTAAAGGGTCATAATTTTAAATAGCATCAGTGATTAAAAGGACACAAGTAAGTATATAGGATTTTAATGCATTTTGTTATTTTAACATGTTTTTAATATATTTTAACTCCTGGTGAAATAGGAAAAACCCTAAGCAGCAATACTAATCATAGAATGGCTCAGGTTGGAAGGGACCTCAGAGATCATCTACTCCAACCTCCTCTCCAAGGGCAGGACACCTCTCAGCTAGACTTGGCTGCTCAAGGCCTCATTCAGCCTTGAACACCCCCAGGGAGGAGGCAGCCACAACCTCCCTGGGCAGCCTAGTCCAGAGTCTCACCACCCTCCTCCTGAAGAACTTCTTCCTAAGCCTTGAACACCCCCAGGGAGGAGGCAGCCACAGCCTCCCTGGGCAGCCTATTCCAGAGTGTCACCACCCTCCTACTGAAGAACTTCTTCCTCAGCTCCAGCCTAACTCTGCTCTCCCTCAGGGATCACACTTCATGGAATTGTCATGTCAATGAAAATAACATTTTGCAAAACTAATCCTCCCCTCAACTACCTCAGATGCCATGTTTTGAGTCCTTTTAATGTGTTTTTGTTTGTTTGGTTGGTTGTTTTTTTTAAGAATGCATTTATTCTTCAGCTAATATAATGCTTGGCAAAGGATCCACAGAACGTGATGGCTTCCTGTTACATCCAGACTGATATTGGAAAGTAAACGAACCTGGCTGCAATCTGCTGAGCTAGACCTCATGTGACCATAATGGATTGGTTCCTTTTAGCTCAGGTCACTGCTGGCAACCTGGCTCAGAAGGCAGCTGCAGCAGCAGAAGGCATGATGCAAGATCTGGGCGTGGGAAGGCATGCCTGGAGTGGTGACCACCCATCTGCAGCTCAGCTCACTCAGCTTGCAGTAAGGCAGCCAAGAAGATTAAGCATATCATGACACAGAAAGGTTAGGGTAAACAGCAAAGAGTTGATGACCTCCTCTTTCTACTGACTTCTCAGTCATTATTGATAATGCAACATCAGCTCTATCTGCCTGAGGAAGTGCTGTACCCCACTGTTGTGTCCATCTGCTCAGCAACAGTAAGTAGTGCTCTCTACAGCTACCTGAAGGGAGGCTGTAGCCAGGTGGGGGTTGGTCTCTTCTCCCAGCCAACCAGCCACACAACAAGAGGACACAGTCTCAAGCTGTGCAGGGGGAAGTTTAGGCTTGAGCTTAGAAATAAGTTCTTCCCAGAAAGAGAGATTGGCCTTTGGAATGTGCTGCCCAGGGAAGTGGTGGGGTCAGTGTCCCTGGAGGCAAGAGAAGCCTGGATGAGGCACTTAGTGCCATGGTCCGGTTGACGAGATAGGGTTGGGTGATTTTCCAACCTGGTTGAGTGTGTGTGATTCTGTGTGTGTGAAATGACAAACTCACTGTGTTGGCTCTTTCCAATTGCTCACACATTCAACCATACTTTTTTCCCCCTGCTATTAAGACCATTTCTATTAAATTATCAGTTTTCTAGGTATGGATTCAAGCAATCAACCATGTGAGCCACTTATTCATGAGCTGGCAGTCAGCAATGCCACCCTGTTGCTCATTGCTTAACACTGCTTAAGGCTCATGAACCTTACCTGGGAGAAGAAAGTTATCTTTAGCTAGGTGAACACTGCAGGAACATTCACTGATGAACTCTCAGAGAAAGCCCAAACTTGGATGATGAACCCTATCAAGGTGGTCTCCTGACCAACTCAAGATTTGAGGTCACATCAGTGCCACCTAAACACTTGCAGATCCCTACCCACATAGGTGGGACAGACGCACAGCCACACCTAAGGTTGCTCTAGTGGCTTTGCAATGCCTGGTTATGTGATGCAACATCAGCCTACAAGATGAGTTAACACTCTGCAGAAAGTCAAACCCAATTCCCCTTGCACAAGCACAAAGCTGATTGCAATTCAGAATACAATACTCAGAAACCAGCAGCTAACTGCAAAGAAAGCTCTGTGTTTAACCCCTGAGTAAGCATCAGGAGGGATCCCATCCAAGCCAGGGCAATCCCTTTCACTGCTGGGTCTCAAAAAACCAAACTCGGGCAGGCTATGGCTGTCTACAGCATGCAGTCAGCATTATCTGGTTCCTCACCCACAAGACAAAGATCACTAAGACGGCTTCACAAAACAAAACTCCCCAACACTGAGCTACCTGGATGCTAGTCAGAAGAATCCAGGTTGGGGTAGACTTCAAGGCCACTCATTTCAAGCTCCTACTTCAAGCAGGCCTTACTGCAAGGATAGGAAGATTTAAATCCCAAACCACAACCCCCACTCTCTAGGTACAGACACCCCCAAGTTGAAGTTACCCTGTACAGCTCCTATCCTTCCAAAGGTGTCCAGTCCAAAGCTGTAAGAAGGTAGACACAAGTGCAGTGCTTCACAAACCTGTTCTAATTGTGCGGAATGTAATTTTTCCCTCTCAAGGGCTCCATGGAGAAATTTTATTGCACACAATTAATTGATGCCAGAACTCAGGACAGTAATCCCCAGCCACACAGTCAACTCAGCCAAGAGTTTACTACTTGCAGACTTTAGTAAACAGGAGATTAGCTTCTGATTCCTTGCATTCTTTTTGCTATCTTTTATACTGGAACCACAGAGCTCTCCTATAACCAAGCTCTCCTCAAGTATGAGAAGGCTGTGAGACTTTCAAAACACTAGAGATGACAACGCTGAGAGCTCTGCTCTTGCCAAGCACTACAGGGTATCAGCTCTAGTCTCCAACACCAAAATTCCCAGCAAGAGCCATTAAATTATTAAGAATCCACAGCAGAAGGCTTTCACAAAAGAAACAATTAATAAAACATCAGCCTGAACATGTGTTTATAACAAAGGAAAAGGAAGGTCAGGAGATCCTCAGAAATGCCATGGCAAACATTTTTCCTGATCCTGCATGCCTGAGGAAAAAAAAAAAAAAATCAAAGTGTGGCTGTCTTTGGGAAGTCACCTCTCTGACAAATGACCTGCACTAAGAGCCTCTGCAGACAGTGCCAATATCTTACTGGGTGCTGAGGATTTAAATTGATTCTCGCTTTGCATAAATTCATGTAGGTGTCTTGTTATCAGAGCAGGGGTTTCACAAACCTGCACAACAAGAAATGGTAGTTGATCAAATTAAATGTCCTGGGCTTGTGTGGTGGACAATCAGATCATATCCACCCTATCACAGAATTAACCAGGTTGGAAAAGACCTTCGAGATCATCAAGTCCAACCTATCACCCAACACCATCTAAATCAACCAGACCATGGCACTTTTTTTAAACACTTCCAGGCTTTTTTTAAACACTTCCAGGGAAAGTGACTCCACCACCTCCCCAGCAGCACATTCCAATGGCCAATCTCTCTTGCTGGGAAGAATTTCTTCCTAACATCCAGTCCAAACCTCCCCTGGCAAAGCTTGAGACTGTGTCCCCTCCTTCTGCTGCTGGTTGCCTGGGAGAAGAGACCAACCCCCACCTGGCTGCAACCTCCCTGCAGGTAGTTGTAGAGAGCAATAATGTCACCCCTGGACCTCCTCTGCTCCAGGCTAAACACTCCCAGCTCCCTCACTGCTGCTAAGAGACAGTAGATGAAGAACCTGCCATAGAGCTTGGAGGAAAGATGCATTTTTCTAACCTAAATGGATGTGTCCATACATGGTCAAAGGCACAGAAAGCAGCAACATCTGGAAAGGATCCAGAGAAACCACTGTAAACCACTGTCATTCATAGCTTAGCATCCAACTGCATCCTATCATCTAATTTACAAAGATTCCCAAGGGATTCATAGAAAACATTAGTTCAAGCCTTGGAATTTGAAGCTTTTCATGAAGTGTCTCTTCCAAACAGTCCTTTTCCCATGCACTCCAGGCAACTGGGTCACACAGCTCTCCTTGGCAGTTGCTACACAGCATTCAAGGCCTGATGCCTGTTACAGCTTGACTGCTTCAAATGGATTAAACAAACCTTTACCACACTCCACTTAAGATAGCCAAATAACAATCAGAGCAAACGTATTCCATACCCCAGGCATTTCTCAGGAAGCTTCCTTTGAATTTATCTGACATCAAGTCACTTATTAACTGTTTTTTTCTGTGGTTTCCATGAAATTAATACGAAAGACCTGCCTCACAAAAACAACTTCAAAGTGCAACTGTTTTCAAGCCCAGACAACTGCTGTGAGACTCTCATATGTAATTCCTGATCAATAAATTAGTCCCAACACAAGAGCAGGCAATTATTACCACCAAGATCTTATGAAGCTGTGGTGCTGTGGTTCATCTTTACCCTACATACCCTAAGCTGAGAATGCCAAAGTTTACAAGTCCCCTGGATCCAAGCAGCAGCAGTTCTTGGAGGTAGTGTTTGACTAGAAACACCTCCACATCATTCACACAGCTGCTAACCACACAAAATTTTTGGAGTGGGGAAACAATTTTCTCCTCCTTTAGACAAAGACACTGACATAAGGCAGTTTGTTTCCTTGTTTAAATGCTATACTTGCTGATTTCTCATTCATCACAAGGTGGAACTGAAAACAAAGCAATGTTGTACTATAAATATAATGAAACAAACAAATAAAAGCTAACTAGATAAAGTAATAGATTCTAAACCAAATCATTCCAGTGATACTGTTTGTTCAGCCATGACAGACCCCAACTTGCTACTGAAAATACTTTTGGCTAGCTCTTGGCCACACTCAGGCTTTGCAGACAGGCCCTAACTCCATCATCTCCCCCTAACCTCTTTTTTTTTTAACCTTTACATGCCTTATAAAACCCCCAAACTGATACAATTAAAAAAAAAAAAAAAAAAAAACAAATGCAGCTTTTCTTCATTTTGAGGTTTTCTTCAAGCAGCAAGGTAATAAAAAAATCTAACTCTCTCTGAAGAACTCAGAGGATCAGGATCAAACTCTGAAGAACTCAAAGGATGAATGAATCATCTCATTTTGCCACAGATGAAAACAGCTCAAGATTCCAGAAGCTACACACACATCATTTGTTCTTTCTTACACTAATCCACCTTTAGCCAGGGTGGGACTGAGTTGTCTTTGAAAGATGCATTGTAGTATCCTTATGTTAATGTGCACACTGCTTCTATTTATACAAATACATAAATACATTTTCTAATGACAGGGTCTCCAACCCCCTCTTAAGCTATTGAAGCTGTAACTCAATGAATATAACCTGAATTGCTTTAACTTCTACTTAAAACCCTGTGTAATCGACAGGGATGAAACCACACACTGTCTCCCTTACAATTAATCACCCTTCTGCTTAGTGTTCTAACACTCGGTGATTATTTCACTAGTAAGTGTGTAAGAGCAGTGTTTAACTATTTGCACACCTTTTCCATCCTACTTAACATCTATTTGAAACAGGTACAGAAATGCAACCTGCCTATTTCAAACATATCATAGAATGGTTTGGGTTGGAAGGGACCTCCCAAGCTCATCCAGTCCAACCCCCCTGCAGCCAGCAGGGACATCCTCCACTAGATCAGGTTGCCCAGAGCCCTGTTGAGCCTCACCTTGAGTATCTCAGGGATGGGGCCTCAGCTATCTTCCTAGGCAACCTGTTCCAGTGTTCCACCACCCTCATGGTAAAAAACTTGTCCTTAACATCCAATCTAAATCTGCTCTTCTCTAATTTCAAACCATTGCCCCTCATCCTAACACTGCAGACCTCTGCCAACTGCAGTCCCTCTGCAGCCTTCTTGCAGGCCCTCTTCAGGTACTGGAAGGCTGCTGTTAGGTTTCCCCAGAGCCTTCTCCTCTCCAGGCTGAACACCCTCAGCTCCCTCAGTCTGTCCTCATAGCAGAGGTGCTCCAGCAGTCCTTGTGCAGCCTTCTTGTAGCCACTTTCAGGTTACAAGATAATTTTTGTGGCCCTCCTCTGGACCTGCTCCATCAGATCCATGCCCTTCCTGTATTGAGGGCTCCAGAGATGGATGCAGAACTCCAGGTGAATCTAGTGCTTAAAGTCAGCCAGGTTCACCCTTGTCCCCAAAATGTTTCAGACTAGTAACACATAATAGGTAAAAGTGTACCACATAGGACACAGGTTGCAGAAGATTTGTGCATATCTTTATACCTCAGGTCACTACACTTAGGTCAAATTCCTCAACACTCAGTTTCTGCCTTAAACAGTCAGAGGTTTTAGTGTGCACATGCCTATTTTTACAGTGTTTTAATTGATACTAAAACATTCCATTTGCAAACAGGACAGCACCCATATGAGTTTCTGCAGTGGAAGGAGCACACAAAACCACCTTGGGGCACCCAGATTTCTACAGGCTACAAGTTTCAGACCCTGGAAGATTTGCATAGCAAAGGTACATTGAAAAGCACACTGAAGGGTTCTCAGTGGTTCATATCATGATAAAGTTTATCTCTAGGTGCTCACATGACAACTGAATCACCTCACATGACTAAATTTCAAGCCACATCATGAAAGCTGCAGGGTTTTTTTCAACCCAAACGTACCTGTACAGTTTTTTTAATTCTGTGAGAAGGACCTGGATACTCTGGGGAATACAATTCTGTTAGGAACAGTGAGTTGATTAATGTTGATTTTCCCAGTCCAGATTCACCTAGAAGAAAAAACAGAACAGTTTCAGTAAAACCAAGAGAGCATCACAGGAGTATAAACATTTAGAGCTGCATCTCAAATCATCTTGAAACAGAACATTTGAAAACAGGCAGTGCACACCAAGGCTTTGAGAACCTATCACCTTTTGAAGTTTCAGAGCCTGCAAACCCAGCTGTCACTGCTGAATGCTGCAGACATGCATTTTTCTAATCACATTAAAGTACTGACTGCATCTTGCCCTCCCAGTACAACACACAAAGATGGCATTACCACACATCACATTTCATAAACAAGCTGTCTTCCTGCTGTGATTTCTTATCATAATGCCAAACCAGGCTAAGTTATCTCCTTTATTTGAGGATCTTCTTGCCTGAATGAAAAATAATACTAAAAGAAGACTGAGATTATTTTGGTCTAGCTACCAAAGCCACAGGAGCTAAAAAGAAGTTCCAGAACTATGTAGCTTGCCTGGGGATTTAGTTGGTTTGGTGACAGGGAAGGGGGACTGCATTTTTGTTTGTTTTGGGGTCTTTTTTGCTAATTTGTTGACAACCAACAGCAATTCAGCCTTGCTGAAGAATCTGGAACCATTACTGCCATGGCAATCCAAGCATTAATTCCCACAGCAAAGATGAGGTCTCCACCCACCTTTTACAGCTCTACAGAGACAGGAGCAAGGATTTCAGATCAACTCCCTTTTAGTATTTAGAAAGAGAGGTGTTTTTGTGTAGTTTTCTGTTGTAAAGAAACTACTACCACACAACAATTCACACTGGCATGAGAATTAAGGGAAAAAAGGGTAGGAAAATTATGCTTTCAGCTTTCCTATGCAGTGCTGTTAGCAGGCTGACCTTAAACAGAAACTGTCACACAGAAATTTACTCTTAAGCTAAGGAATTTGGGTGCCAAATGCCAACGTGATGTATTTTCACCAAGGGAGGAGAGTGAGCTGCACTGCCCTCATACTTGGAAAAGACAAAACCTAACCTCCCAATCCCTCCACCCCCAACAAGTAAGGCTTCATTTGGAGATTGAACTCAGAAAGCTTCAAAGCTTGTCTTGGCACTTGGTGCCATGGTCTAGTTGATGAGATAGGGCTGGGTGATTGGTTGGACTTGGTGATCTTGGAGGTCTCTTCCAACCTGGTTGCTTCTGTGATTTGTGTTGAACGTCCTGGGTGAATGCAGGCGAGGGAGAGCTAGAGCACAGGAAGCAGTTAGGAAGCTGAGCAGCCAGGAGCCCGTCTCTGCTGCACCAGCTGTGTCAATTTCACCCCCGAGGCAGCTTACCCCCACCGGGCAGCTCAGTTACAGCGCTGCGACTCCAGGTCCCCGCAGTGCCCAGCAGAGCAATCTGATTAGCTGTGCTCTTAAGGGATTAGCAGCCGAGGGAATGCTCCAACCAGGGCTCCTGCGAGCTGGCCGGGGGAGCAGTCCTGCTCCTTCTTCACACCCCACCCTGTCCCACTGATGAGCTAAGCCCTGCTGCAGGCAGGCTCTGGCCAAGGCCAGCACCAGGGGCTGCAGCAGACGAGGGGCAAGGAGGCACTCAAGGTACAGTAGCCCCAACAACAGCTACACCTGAGCCCTAAAGCAAGCATTTCATCACTGCCACTACAGATTTTGCCCTTTTCCGTGGCTGGATGCAGTAGACATTTCAGAACAACATGCTGAATAGTGTTGGAAGGTGTCTGCTTCTAAGGGATGCATGGCTTCTACTCTGCGTTTGCAAGATCTTTAGGGCAGGATTAGCTGTAGCTGAGAGGCTTCCCTACCAAGTCTGCAACAGAAAGGAGCAATAGTTTCAAACTAGAGAAGAGCAGATTTAGATTGGATGTTAGGAACAAGTTCTGCACCATGAGGGTAGTGCAATATTGGAGCAGGTTGCCCAGGGAGGTAGTTGAGGCCCCATCCCTGGAGATATTCAAGGTGAGCCTCAACAGGGCTCTGGGAAACCTGATCTAGTGGAGGATGTCCCTGCTGACTGCAGGGGGGGATTGGAGTAGATGACATTTGGAGGTCCTGTCCAACCCAAACCATTCTATGATTCTGTGAAAAGCACAGCTTTCCAACCTCTTAGCTGCAGCCACGTTGAAACTTCTTGCCCATCTCACAACTCTGCCCAGTTAAACTGAAGGATTTTTCATTCACCCTACTGATCCTCCTCAAGAGGAGGGTTCCTATTTTGCAATGTGCAATTCACATCTTTCAACAAATATCACTTCTCTAGCTGGCTATAGTATTGCAAAGGGCTCTCTAGTCTACTACTGAAGAAAGATTTGCGTATCAGATTCTACTTTGACATATAAAAATGATCATCCCTTCATTTGCTTTCTACCAGGGTTCTTTTTGGTCTTAACATGCCATGGAATTGAAACCTGAAAACACTCAGAAGCACTTCTGAAAATCTCAGTGCTGGTCAAGTTGCCACTGAAATTCAACTCAGGGAAATGAGATTTTTCAGCTCTGAAAGAATGCAATGGAAAACCAGTAGCTCTCCCTAGATGGCTCCTGCAGCTGTGGCACTTGGTATCAAATGGTTCCAGAACTGCTGAATCAGTGTGAAGAAGCTTCCTCGGAGAGACTCCAGGGGGACCTTAGAGCTGCCTTCCAAACCTGAAGGGATCCTACAGGAAGGCTGCAGAGGGATTTTTCATGAGGGTGTCTAGAGAGAGGACAAGGGGGAATGGTTTGAAGCTGAGGGAGAGAAGGGCTAGACTGGAGCTGAGAAAGAAGTTCTTCAGCAGGAGGGTGGTGAGACTCTGGAATAGGCTGCTCAGGGAGGTTGTGGATGTCTCCTCCCTGGGGGTGTTCAGGGCCAGGCTGGATGAGTCCCTGAGCAGCTGAGTGTAGTTGAGAGGTGTCCCTGCCCATGGTGGGGAGGTTGGAGTAGATGATCTCCAAGATCCCTATCCAACCTAAGCCATTCTATGATTATGCCCTAGTACATCTGAGGGATTTTTTTCCCCCACCATTACAGCAAGGATGGGAAGGCAGTTTTGAGCTGAAGTTAGTTAAAAGACAAGCATGCTGAGGATATTTATGCACCACCTTGCTCTCAAAGGTGCCTTGGCCTCCTATATATCCAGTTCCCAAGCTAACTTTAATCAGCTAGTGCAGATTATAACAGTTTAAACTGCTGAACTGCTGCCAGCAGTTGAGGTATTAAATGTAAGAGTTTGTAACAATGCACCAATCCTGGCATGTTAATTGTGCCTTGCACCATGTAAAGGTCACCACCTACCACGGTAGTAAAAGGCTTTAATAGCAAATAAAACTACCATGCTGGAACTGCAGGGAAAAACCATAACTGGAACATTTGGTATTGTACTATGGGGAGACATCCTGCTTCCACTGTAATCAAACAGAAATTTCTCTGCCAGCTACAGGAGAAGCAGTGTTAGACAAACCAAGCACACAGAGGAGATTTAGATGGGATGTTAGGAACACATTCTGCACCATGAGGGTGGTGGAACACTGCAATAGGTTGCACAGGGAGTTGGCTGGGGCCCTGTCCCTGGAGCTCAAGGAGAGGCTTGACAGGGCTCTGCACAACCTGATCTAGTGGAGGATGTCCCTGTTCACTGAAGGGGGTGTGGATAGATGACCTTTGGAGGTCCCTTCCAAGCCAAACCATTCTATGATTCTATTTGTCCTCAGTCACATTCAAACACCTGTGGTTGGCCACTCTTCTCAGCAGAAATAAGCCTGTGCTTCTACTAAGACACTCCTGGCAGAACACAGAAATCCTGTCAGCCCTTACAAGACCAACTACAAGTCCAACTCTTCTCAACTCTGTTTCTAAATGACTGCACAAACATTGGAGCTTTCCTTACAGCTTGGGGTAACAACCACCTGAGAACAACTAGCATCTTTAGATAGATGGCCCATCATTTAAAATGAGCCTTGAAGAGCAACATTTGTTCTTCTGTGAACAAAACAGGGCTCAAGCACTTCCCTTTTTCTCTCCACAGATCAGATTAGCTGTAACATGAGAAGGGAGACCACAACAAACCCCAAACCAATACACTCGTGGTTTATATCTCATATTCATTTGTGGGCTGGGAGGGGGGGTTCAGATGAGACCACTGCTAACCACTGAAATGGTTTGCCAACTGTGGCAAATAGACTCTGGAATAATACAGAAGTAGGTAAGTATGGAGAATGAACACAAGCAAAGCTGCAAGTGGGGGTTTCCAGTTCTACTTCTATCCATCAGCTCTTGTTCTAACTTTATCACTACAAAGAAATTGAAACTGCATGTATCTCTTTCCCATAATAATAGGAGAATTGTTATCCTTAAATCTTAATGCTGCTGTCTTTTTAACTGTTGGGTGCTGTGGCATGTTGAGAATGTGGAGTGTTTCCAAGCTCCCCCAACTTCTCAGCCTCCATCATTCTTACTTAAATACCTCCAACAGAAGTGAGCAAGCAGGCCAGGCCAGCCCAGCTTCCAGCTTTATACCCGTGGAGTTGGATGGTTCCTCATTCATATATTACATCTCCTGATAATGCATCTCCCCTGTGAAGAGAGACTGAGAGCCCTGGGGCTGTTTAGTCTGGAGAAGAGAAGGCTGAGAGGGGATCTGATCAATGTCTATCAATAGCTGAGGGGTGGGGGTCAAGTGGAGGGGGCCAGGCTCTTTTGGGTGGTTCACAGTGATAAGCCAAGCAACAATGGGTTCAAACTAGAACATAGAAGATTTCAGCTCAACATGAGGAGAAACTTCTTTACAGTGAGGGTGACAGAGCCCTGGAGCAGGCTGCCCAGGGGGGTTGTGGAGTCTCCTTCTCTGGAGACTTTCCAAACCCACCTGGATGCATTCCTGTGCAGACTCCCCTGGGTGATGCTGCTCTGGCAGGGGGGCTGGACCAAATGATCTCTGGAGGTCCCTTCCAACCTCTGATATACTGTGAGACTGTGATCTTTTATCTACTACACCACTGTGAAAATCCAGGATCACTTTTCTACTCCCCTGTTACGATCTTGTGTTCTAAAATCTGAGGCAAGAACTTAAAAGCACAACTTAGATTCTTAAGTTTATGACCCCAGGTAAGACTTCCTTAAACACATCAAATGATCAAGATCACTCACCAATACTCAACATCCTCAGAGTGCTCTCTGCATGATTTTCTCCCTCTTCATTAAATAAAGAAATTACTCTAGCAGGAATCACCAGAAGTTTTTCTGTTCTTCACTAACAACTACTTGGCTACCTACCAAGTCCTCCAGCATTTCATGCTCATGCCCTGTGACAAACAACTGCATCACTTCTCAGAGATGCCCAGTGACAGGAGAAGGGGCAGTGGGTGCAAGGTGGAGCAGAGAAGGTTCCATGTGAACATAAGGAAAAACTTTTTCACTGTGAGGGTGCCAGAGCCCTAGAGCAGGCTGCCCTAAGAGGTTGTGGAGTCTGCTTCTCTGGAGACATTCCAAACCCACCTGGATGTGTTCCTGTGTGACCTGCCCTGGGTGACCCTGCCCTGGCAGGGGGGTTGGATTGGATGAGCTTTCCCTTCCAACCCCCAGTGTTCTGTGATTCTGTGACTCTAACACACATGCTATCAGTACTCAGGAATTTCAAGTTGCTTTCCCAAGCTCCAGGTGGGTCTATAAGACTGCCTAGGAACTATCTAGAGCATGGAAAATGCTTTTGGCTATCACATCATCATAAACTCAGACTTCTTCAAGGAAGTATGCTTCAGATATTGTCACCAAGGTGACCAAAGTCTCCATGGCTCCACCTCTTAACTGAGAACTGCTTTCACTGCCAGCGACTGATGGGTGAGAGAAGGTAACTCATTCCAGTGGGGCTTGTAGCTCCTAAGACAAGCCACCAACACCATGTCCCAGGGTAAGGAAGACTTCTAGAAATGACACAAAAATTGTTTTCAAAAGTTTCCATTGCATTCTAAGCAGAAATCTGCATTTAGAATTACTTTAGACAGTCAAGAACAAGCTGCAGCTGCTTTAGTCTTTCATCAGGTATCCAACAATATCTTTCCTCTTTGATGTTGAGAGTTTTAATGCATTTGATAGTCTCAAAAAGTTATTACAAAAAGAAATGCATTAGAGAACAATGCTGCCCTTCTCCATCATGTAGGTATACAGAATATTTACACCAAAGCACATTTTATTTTTAGCAGGTGAGCCAGGTTGTTTGTTTTTCATGGAATTTTCCCCATTTTCTAAATTCTAATTATTAGGACAGCTTTTGCTTAAAATAAAATCCCAGTTTGATGTTGGGGACTCAAGGAGGGCTAAAAAGCTTATCAGAAGGCACAGCAAAAATACTGCTTTTCATCTTCTTTCATCCTTGCACAATTCACAGTTTATGCAAAGTGCAATGGCTTTGATGGCTCTGTAGCACACAGCTGCTGCTGCTTTGATACAGAAGGGAAGCTACATGACTAATCAAAAAGCTTCAGCTACACCAAACACCATGATGGAACCCATCCTCTCACCAGGGGGGAATGATGCTCTGCCATGTCCCTAGGTGATATTGCTTTGACAGGGGGGTTAGACCACAGAATCACAGAATCAGCCAGGTTGGAAAAGACCTCAGAGTTCATCAAGTCCAACCTATTACCTAATGTCTAACACCTCCTGACAACTAAACCATGGCTCCAAGTGCCTCATCCTATCTTTTTTTGAACACCTCCAGGGATGGTGACTCCACCACCTCCCTGGGCAGCACATTCCAATGGCCAATAGTCTTTCTGTGAAGAACTTCCTCCTCACCCTGAGCCTAAAATGATGGTATCTGGGGGTCCCTTCCAACCTCTAATGGATCACAGTACCACAGTACATTAGAGGTTGGAAGGGACCTCCAGAGATCATTGAGTCCAACTCCCCTGCCAAAGCAGTCTGCACAGGAATGCATCCAGGTGGGTTTTGAAAGTCTCCAGACTGTGTACTGTGATGTTGTTAGAGATGACCACAAAAAGGGAGACTCCACGATGCTTTTAAATCTGATTTTAGAAGTGTCTGTAAAGGTTAGTTCTGCCTTCAGTGCTCTATAAAATATGAACCAGCAATTCCACAAACATACAACCACAGCCAAATGAAAGTCCTGAGAAGGAGGGGTGGGAGCAGCACTGTGCCACACAGCTGCTCCCACAGAGCTCCAGCTCCACATGGGATGGTCATGTCAGATCCTGCAAGAACTTCAACTTTGCATTATAGATGTTTATGAAAGAAAGAGAGCCCAAGCTCCACCATTTCACAAGCTGAATTTGGGACATAAAATATGGAAGTTCAAGCCACGAGGCTGATCCTTGCAAAACAGAGCAACAGGGAAGTCTACCAGAGATAAATTCACTTGTGCCTACCAGCAGCTACAACAGCAGGCAGGATACACTGAGACAACTGAATCAGCTTTCTTAGGGCACAATTTACATTTGAAGTGCAATAACTGAGGATAGACTCTTGGCATGTTGTTCTTCTCACAGAAGCCTTATTCATTCAGAATAGAATAGAAGCAGGCAAGGGAAGTACTTAAGAATACTGCAACAGATTCTAGGTAGCATTTCTCAAGTTCTATCATTTCCCCCTCATAACAGAAGCAGTTCTAGCTTTCTACAAGATGAAAACAGCCATGGATCTGTGCTCTTATTTCACAGGTGAGATTTTTGGCTGCTGCCAAAAGAACTGGTCCTCTGATCCCAACCCACCACTTCCACTAATTTATAATGCAGCACAGCAAAGCAAGCAGCAGTCTAGAAACCAGGCCATGAGGGCTTGAGGATGAGAGAATGAAGGAAAGAAGATACCAGACTTGTGTAAGGTATGTCAGATCCACAGGTTTCCAAGAAGAAGGTAGCAAGGTAAGTGTAAAAATCTGCATTTCAAGCTAGACTTGTTCTCTGTAATGACCCCCCCCCCACCACCAACTCACAAGAAGTCACACTTGCTCTCATTACGTGTAAGCGTGTGACTGCAGCCAGAGGGCCAATGGCAGCCTGGGCTGCGCTGGTGGGTTGAAAATTCCCTCCCAACATTAACTGTGCCAGACCAGCTCAGTTTGGAAGCAAATAGAGCTGTATTTACAAGCCACACTACAATCTACAATGGAATGCGATGGATATGTACAAATATACAGGATTTACAATATTGCCAGGGATTTACAATTAACAAAACAGCACAGGGACCTCCCCTGGCCAAAAGACCAGGGAAGCTGCCTCCCTCCTTGCCTCTCCCTTACCCCCCTCTGTACAAAAGGGAAAAGAGAGAGAAGCAGAGAAAGTTAATCCCAGACAAAACAACACAGCCAAGGTCAGCAAAGCCTGTTAGCATCTCTCCAGTGAAGAAGCAAGAAGAGAGAGAAATTGTTTTGGAAACCAAATGTTATGGGAGATATCCCTCTAATGGAATTGTTTAGAATAATCATTATTTTCCTTTTTACACCCACTAGTGATTTATTTACATTTTTTACTACTTTCTGCTCAAGATCTGTGAAAAATTTTAAAGGTATAGTCTAAAACTACCACAATTGCATCAAAAGAACTGTGGCCAGAGAGGTGATTCTGCCACTTTACACTCTGCTCTGGTGAGACCTCACCTGGAGTACTGTGTCCAGCTCTGGAGCCCTCAGCACAGGAAGGACATGGATCTGATGGAGCAGGTCCAGAGGAGGGCCACAAAAATTACCTTGTAACCTGAAAGGGGCTACATGAAGGCTTTGCAAAGGCCTGGAATGATGGGACAAGGTGCAATGGTTTGAAATGTTAGAGGAGATTTAGATTGGATGTTAGGAGCAAGTTCTGCACCATGAGGGTGGTGGAACACTGGAACAGGTTGCCCAGGGAGGTGGTTGAGACCCCTGGAGATAATTTAAGGTCAGATTTGACAAGGCTTTGAGGAACCTCATCTGATGGAGGATGTTCCCGATTACTACAGAGCGGATTGGACTAGGTAACCTTTGGAGGCCCCTTCCAAGCCAAACCACTCTATGATTCTCCGTGGGCTTTACTCCTCATAGCCAGCATGTCATCAGTGCAGCCATTTAGAACAGGATGTGTTACTTCATTAAACACCAGGCAAAGGAAGAAAGTTGCCAGCATTTAAAAAGAAAATTCTAGTCTAGTAAAAGCAAGGAACTTGCTTCTTCACTTGTTCTCCAGTTTTGGGCTCCCCAGTTCAAGTGAGACAGAGACCTGCTGGAGAGAATCCAATGGAGAGCCATGACGATGCTTAGGGGACTTGAGCATCTCCCCTGTGAAGAGAGACTGAGAGCCCTGGGGGTGTTTAGTCTGGAGAAGAGAAGGCTGAGAGGGGATCTGATCAATGTCTATCAATAGCTGAGGGGTGGAGGGGGCCAGGCTCTTTTCAGTGGTTCACAGTGATAAGCCAAGCAACAATGGGTTCAAACTAGAACAGAGAAGATTTCAGCTCACCATGAGGAGAAACTTCTTTCCAGTGAGGGTGACAGAGCCCTGGAGCAGGCTGCCCAGGGGGGTTGTGGAGTCTCCTTCTCTGGAGACTTTCCAACCCCACCTGGATGCATTCCTGTGCAGACTCCCCTGGGTGATGCTGCTCTAGCAGGGGGGTTGGACCTGATGATCTCTGGAGGTCCCTTCCAACCTCTGATACACTGTGAGACTGTGATTACTTCAAACGGAAAAAAAAAAAAAATTCCATCCCCACAGCATTGGTCCACCCATGGCTAGTCCCAACACCAGCTGAAATGTGACAGCCTTCAGCACCCAAGCTTGGATGGAATCATAAGTATGCAATTGGCAGCTGCAGCCCAGGCTTGCCAAAGCTTACCTTGTATCCCGCTCAAGCTGCAGTGCAGTTTCAGAGACATTACAAGCAACAAGGAGTTGTCAAAACTGACCTACATGGAAACTTTGACCGCACAAGCTCTCTGTGAAGGTACTGGGTTAAGGGATTCAACTGGAACTGAAAGAAGCTACAGAGCTCCAGGATAAGAAATCTTCTATACTTAAGCTTCATAACCAGTATATACCTTGAATTTTCACAGGCTTTGACAGAGCCAAAGTACAAGAGACCAAAACTCCCCATATTGCTTCAAAATGAAAGCAAGAGGAACAAAACCAGCTGTGAAAGATGCTGAAGAAGAATGAGCCCTTGAAAGCTAAAAAAAGCATACATCTGAGACCACCCACTGCTCAGTCTGGAAGAACTATGTGTCTAGAGACATGCAGTGTCCTTCTGGAGACATACAGTGACATATGGAATTGATTACATTCCCCAATTAAAAAAAAAAATTTGAAAGAAAAAAGAGAGAGAAAGATGATTGAAATTTGTCATCTGCACATTACTACTGGCAAGTAATTACACAGCATTTCCAGTACATGATTTCTAACATTTGCTGACTTGAGAATCATAGAATGGTTTGGGTTGGAAGGGACCCCCAAAGGTCATCTAGTCCAATCCCCCTGCAGTCAGCAGGGACATCCTCCACTAGATCAGGTTTCCCAGAGCCCTGTTGAGCCTCACCTTGAATATCTCCAGGGGTGGGGCCCCAACCACCTCACTGGGCAACCTGTTCCAGTGTTGCACTACCCTCATGATGTAGAACTTCTTCCTAACATCCAGTCTAAATCTACTCAAGTTTGAAACCATTGCTCCTTTCTATTGCAGACTTGGTAGGGAAGCCTCTTAGCTGCAGCTGACCCTGCCCTAAAGATCTTGCAAATGCAGAGTAGAAGCCATGCATCCCTTAGAAGCAGACACCTTCAAACACTATTCACCCCTCCCTGGGCAACCTGTTCCAGTGTTCCACCACCCTCATGGTAAAAAACATGTTCCTAACATCCAACCTAAATCTGCTCCTTTCTAATTTCAAACCATTGCCCCTCATCCTACCCCTACAGACCTTTATAAACAGTCCCTCTGCAGCCTTCTTGCAGGCCCCCTTCAGGTACTGAAAGGCTGCTGTTAGGTCTCCTCAGAGCCTTCTCTTCTCCAGGCTGAGCAAGCTCAGCTCCCTCAGCCTGTCCTTGAACGATGTATTAATCAACAGCACATAGATTAATTAGTCACAGCAGAATCTTTCATCACTTGGGCAGAAACAAACCCCAGACAGCTATCAACATGCTGAGAAAATAACAAAAGAGTGATTGGGTTTACTTCGTCTTCAAACTAGAGAGTAGAGATGGAGGGTTCACACCTTACAGACAGTACAGCTTGCATGACTCACATTCTGCTTAAGGAGTACCACAGACCAGCTCAAGCAAAAGGAGAGGAAGGTGAAGCACATGAGGTAAGATGTTACTCAAGAAAACTCCTCATCCAACTGACACCCCTAAGGCAGAAAATTTCAAACCCATTATTTTTATTTACATGGAAACTAGAGTGTCTGCACAGACCTTTCCACTGAGTATCTACATTAACTAACTCAACACTGCATCAGCTCCTCCCTCTGAAAACCTATGCACCAGCACAAGAGAAGCTACTGGAAGCATGTGTTGAGTGCTCTCCAAGTATCCCAGGTGGGGCATTCTGCTATTAAGTCTGTCAAAATGACTGACCTTAGAAGATCTCTAGTGCTAGTCAAAATTTATTGCAACACCTTACACCTTGCCTCTTGTTGCCTTCTCTCCTTCATGTCTTTGGAAGCACTTCTTATGGCAGGCAGTTCAGGGGAAACTTTAGGTTTTTCCAAACAAGACACTCAACTGGCACCAATGCCAGTTGCCAGTATCCTGCAAATTCACCCCAGTGATAGCATTTTGGGGTGAATGAGGAATGCAAAGTGAGGGCAGTGCAATTTGCAGGTTAGGACAGTTCTGCTTTGCAGTATTTGGTCTAGAGTTAGTCAAACAAAGAGCAAAAGGATGACAGAGATGTGCCCTGCTTTGATACACTGCTGCCACTTCTAAGCAGCCTTGGCAAGACACACCAATTTGGTACCTCACCTACTTGGGGACGGTTACATGCTTCTGTTGCCATAACACAGCTTCCACTGGAGTCAGAGAAATGGGTGTTTCATCTCTGACAAAGGCTGGAACTAGGAATAAGTGAGTGTGTCAAGACTACACCCACCACCTTAAGATGGTGAGAAGAAATGTTTTGCTTAAGCACTGGGACATCTTCCAAATCACTGCCACTACTAATGAGTTTTCTAATAATTGCTTAGAGGAAAACTGAGCTCCTTTCATAGCCAACAACAGAAGCACACAGAACAAAGCTGAAAGGAAAATGGGTAGGTGTGAGGATAAGGTGATACCCTAAGACCTGTCTAGCGTGCTTGCTGTGTCCTGTAGATGATCAGTGTGAAGGGCAGACACAAGAGGTGGACCATGACTCCTCCTGGAGCTCCTGCCACCTAAGGTGGACACTGCCCAGAGCCAAGGGTCAGGTAAGACACAGAAGACAAGGATGATATAGAATGAGTTTAGACAAAAAAAATACAAACCCTAATCCTTAAAACATTTTATCACAAAATTCTTAAATCTTTCCATCAAATGCAATGTAAAAGAAATATAAACCAAACCAAACTAACAACACTGACAATAAGTTAGTGAAAAATCTGACACCCATCATCCACTTTCAACATCTGCACAGTTGTCAGCTACTGGTTTCTTCTATGCCTGACACTGATGTAAGAGAAAAGTGAGTAATTCCTTGCCAACAATCAGTTTCTTCTAACTAGCAACTTTGTATATAAATTCCACACTTTTGTCAGCATTGTATGCTTCCAAGACCCAAAAAGAAACAAATCTTGCAGTTTCTCCTCCACTGCAGTGTAATGAAGCCTCTTAAAATTAGCTTTTTAACACAAAGTAGCAGAAATCCTCATCTCCTGTTTCAGTATTTACACCACTTTAAGGCTCCAAGTTGCACTGTGGATTTTCAAGTAACTTCTTGTGCAGAGCTGGCAGCACATCAAATACTGCAGTGAGTTCTATGCAGTTAGAATCAGTGCAGTGCTAGGGATTTGGTGATCAGGGGACTTGAGCATCTCCCCTAATGAAGAGAGACTGAGAGACCTGGGGCTGTTTAGCCTGGAGAAGACAGAGAGGGGATCTGGGTTGCAAGCTCACACTGTTGGCTCATGTCCAGCATCTCACCCACCAGCATCCCCAAGTCCTTTTCTGCAGGGCTGCTCTCAATCTCAACATCCCTCAGCCTGTATTGGTATCTAGGGACTGACCCAACCCAGGTGCAGGACCTTAACACTTTACCTTATTGAAGCTTATGAAATCCTCCTCAGTCTACCTCTCTCTAGCCTGTCCAGGTCCTATAGGATAAGCTGCTCATCCAGCTGTTTTAGAATCCTTCAAGGGAATACTCTCTCAGACATAAACACAGATCCCTCATTAGAAGCAGCACAGTTTAGGCAGTTATTAAACACCTAAAAACTTTTAGCCAAGAAGCAAGAACTATTTCAGGCTCATTTTGACAAGTTTCTCAAACAAATGCCTAATGAGTGTCACATCAAGCAGTACTGCTGCAAATAAAAATACTACAAATAAAAATAATTAATCCCAGGTCCCATGCCATCCCTTCTTTGTGCTGACCCAAGAGTTTTCTGTTGCCAAACTGCAGACTGAAGAGCAACTTTCCTTGCAGCTCCCAGCAAACTCTCCAGCTGGATTCACACACTGATCCAAGTTGGGCCAAGTGCTGGTAGTTCTTTTTAGCAGCAGCCCAGGTTAAAATCTAAATTTCAGCCTAAAGAAACAGCTGTTATTGTTGGATCACATTTTTCCCCCCTAATTAAACCAGAGCAACACTTCATAAATGCCACTGAGGCCAGCATGACTTTTCAGAAACTTCAAAGTGATGGGGAATAATTTCTGTATGCTTATTTATGCAATGGACACCATCTACATCAACCAAACTTCCCCAGCCAAGCATCTTCAAAAGGTTGTCCACTACATTGAGGAACAGTGTGAAATGGGAATTCCAGAAACTGCAAAAATAACATAAAATAATAATAAAAAAAGCTCTACAGTAAAACTAATCAAAAAGAGGCTGACCACATATGGAATGCAGAGCTTAACTTTTTCCCCCCTTCACTTTGTCCTGTGTTTTGTTAAGCAAGAAAACCCTTCATGGTTTTGGGTTGGGGTCTTTGTTTGTTTGTTTGTTTGTTTTCCCATCTTCCTTCTCTCAATGAAAAGTACTCAAGTCTCATTTTCCTAAAAGTCACCATAACCTGGTTTGGGAAAAGAGTTCATAGAATTGTCAGGGTTGGGAGGGACCTCAAGGATCATCCAGTTCCAACCCCCCTGCCATGGGCAGGGACACCTCACACTACAGCAGGTTGCTCACAGCCACATCCAGCCTGGCTGCAAAAACCTCCAGAGATGAGGCTTCCACCACCTCCCTGGGCAACCTGTGCCAGTGTCTCACCACCCTCATGGGGAAGAATTTCTTCCTAACATCCAATCTGAACCTTCCCATTTCCAGTTTCCCTCCACTCCTATCACTACCTGACACCTTAAAAAGCTTTCTTGTAGCCCCCTTCAGATCCTGGAAGGCCACAAGAAGGTCTCCTCAGAGCCTTCTCTTCTGCAGACTGAACAACCCCAACTCTCTCAGTCTGTCTCCATAGGACAGGAGCTCCAGACAAGTTGACAAGTGCTCAATGCTGAGAATACTCATTTAAATTTTAATGCTTTTAAAGATGTGCAATTATTGGAAAGATAGGAAAGAAAAAAACCCCAACAACAACAACAGGTAAAACCCATAAATATTGAAACAAACAAGTCTAATAATGACCCCAGCGCCACAGTAAAAAAAACTCTTTTCAGCAGAGTGTTTTATCCATTAACATCTGTGATGCTAACTGTCCTTGCCATGTTCCAATGGGAAACCTCTCAAAGGAACCAGCACTCTTGGAGACAGCAGCTCAAGTTGTTTTTCCAGTGGTATTTTATTTTGGCCATGTTACAGATTTACAGATCTACCAACATCAAAATGATTGAAGGAGGACTAGAAAAAGACAGCTGGCCACATCAGATTGGTTGGTGGAAAAAGAAGAGGAGCCTGAGGGTTGACCTCATTTGTGGAAGAGCAGTGTCAGAAGGATGGAGCCAGGCTCTGCTCAGGGATATCCAATGACAGGACAAGGGGCAGTGGGGGCAATGTGGAGCAGAGGAGACTCCACATGAACATAAGGAAAAACTTTTTCACTGTGAGAGTGCTGGAGCCCTGGAACAGGCTGCCCAGAGAGGCTGTGGAGTCTCCTCCTCTGGAGACATTCAAAACCCAACTGGATGTGTTCCTGTGTGACCCACCCTAGGTGATCCTGCTTTGGATGATCTTTTGAGGTCCCTTCCAACCCCTAACATTCTGTGAAAGAAATCCACTGGTACTGATATGGACAAATAAAAAGCAGCCATATAAGGTAAAGAATGGTAAAAGAGAGTCATGGCTGAAGCAGTGACTGCCAAGGAATTTGCACTGATTCTAATCTTTTTGAAAAGGAAGATGCCAGCCTGGATTCTGCCAAGCAGTTTCCAAATGCTAAGGCTCAAATAAGTCATGGTGTAGTGCAACATCCTTGGAAAAGGAAAGGGGAACACAGACTCTCCCAGTTTCAATCACACCAGTTACTGTGCAGAGTTACACACAGGGGAGGGTTTTGTACTCACATATCCATAGTGTTATTGGGAAGTCACAGTCTCACAGTACATCAGAGGTTGGAAGGGACCTCCAGAGATCATCAGGTCCAACCCCTCTGCCAGAGCAGGAGCACCCAGGGGAGTCTGCACAGGAATGCATCCAGGTGGGTTTGGAAAGTCTCCAGAGAAGGAGACTCCACAACCCCCCTGGGCAGCCTGTTCCAGGGCTCTGTCACCCTCACTGTAAAGAAGTTTCTCCTCATGGTGAGGTGAAACCTTCTATGTTTAAGCTTGTAGCTGTTGTTCCTTGTCTTCTTACTGTGCACCACCCAAAAGAGCCTGGCCCCCTCCATTTGACACCCACCCCTCAGATATTTATGCACTCTTAGTCTTCTCTCAGCCCCAGGGCTCTCAGTCTCTCTTCACAGGGGAGATGCTCAAGTCCCCAAATCATCCTCCTGGCTCTCCTTTGGATTCTCTCCAGCAGGTCTCTGTCTCTCTTGAACTGGGGAGCCCAAAACTGGACACAGTATTCCAGGTGTGGTCTCACCAGGGCAGAGTAAAGAGGTAGAAGAACTTCCCTAGACCTGCTGGACACCTTTCTTGATGCATCCCAGAATACCAAGTCTATTGTCAAAAGTCAAGACAAGACAACAGCCAAGTCAAGACCACAAAAATTAAGGCCTAAACAAAGCAGTCTGATAGAAAAGGCAGGCAGGTAAAAGGATAAGCTCAGCAGATTCAATAGTTATGTTGCACTGCAAGGTGTCTCAAATATCAACACTCATCAGAAGGAAAATCAGCATGCAAATAACACATTAGAGTCAACAGAAAACCTGGGGCTGGGATGAGGGAAACTGGGAGAAGAGAAAGTTGAGAAGTCTTCAAAGAGTACAAAGAAGTTTGAATAAAATGAAAGAAAAAACTGTTAGGTGTATCTGAGAATACTAGGCAGCCCAAACCTACATTGCTTCTGAATAAAACTTCATATAACCATAGAATGGGTTGGCTTGGGTTGGGAAAGGGCCTCTAAAGGACATCCAGTCCAACCCCAACTTCTCAGTGAGTAACGCTTCAGCTGTTCAACCTAACCAGAGAGAAAGCAAGAACCAGGTCCTAAATTGAGGACAATACCAGGAGGGCAGTACTAGTCACCCCAGTGATTCTAATTGTGCTGGAGTGAAACTGTCCTACAGAGAAATCAATCAGAAAGCAGTGGAAAATGGTTTTAGGCAAGATTCAGGCTTCAGCAAAAATCTCTGCTGCATTGAGCTGTGTTACAGAGTAAATCAAAAAGCCCTCTGCTCTCCCAAGCCTGTTCCTTCCAAAACCAAACTCAACCTAGTCAACCCACAACAGAATTCTTCTTTTCACTATGTGCTTCTGGTTAACTGCTTTTTATGGTTTGATCTAAAGTAATCTACACTGTACAATAAAGATCAAGGCTGTCACTACCACTCCTCCAAAACACCATCTTTACTTCCACGTTCCCATGAAGTTTTGGATGCTTTCCCCACTCCCTCTCTCCCCACTCGTATCTAGCAGTGCTTCATTTCAGTTGTAGAACTAAAGTGCTCCACAGCTCATTCAGGTACTGAAATAACCAGACTTAAGATTCTTAATTGGACAGAACTAGCTACTTTTACCACCAGAGTTATGTTTCATGACGTCCACTACCCTCTCAGAGATGCAGCGCGATGACTTTGCTGCTGTTTAATACAAATCCTGAAGGACTGGACATAAAGTTGGCATACTGATGGGTCAAATATTTTCCCGAAACATATCCCTAGCTATGATCCTGAAAGAAGCCAATTTAAAGCATGTTCAGTGAAGATTTACGTTGAAAGTCTTCTTAGAAGATAAAAGTCTTAGAAGATAAAGTTTCTGACAGCTGCTCCTGAAGTCCTTGAAGGAGACCTACTGAAGGTAGCTGGAGAGGGACTGCTTCCAAAGGCCTGTAGTGTTAGGATGAAGGGCAATGATTTGAAATTAGAGAAGAGCAGATCTAGACTGGATGTTGGGAACAATGTTCTGCACCATGAGGATGGTGGAACACTGTCCAGAGTGGTAGTTGAGGCCCCATCCCTGGAGACATTCAAGTTTAAGCTCAGCCGGGTTCTTAGTAACCTGATCTAGTGAAGGATGTTCCTGTTGACTGCAAGGGGGTTGGACTAGATGACCTTTGGAGGTCCCTTCCAACCCAGACCATTCCATGATTCTATTTCAGCAAAGAACACATGCTGAGGTTGACAGGTTTTGGTTTTGTTTCTCTTTTGGGGCATGGGCATGTGTTTAATTTGCAATGACCTAATGGCTACTTACCATGAGACCAGATAAAGAGACCTGGATGACTTTTTCCAGTCCCAGAGCATAGATTTTAAGATATTATTTATTTAAATATAAATAGCCCATTAAGAGCTACATTAAGATCTTCAAGGTAACTGGGGAACAGTAATGTCTGCAGCATAGGAAGGAATACAAAGGCCATTTTCAGCTGAAGAGCTTCAGATAGCAGATACAAGATACTCTTTAGCATTAAATTTGTTCTTTCTAATCAGGTCAGATCTGCTCAAGACTACATTGATTGCCCAGCATTTGAATAGAAGCACAGAAAAGAAAAGAAAACAACTTGGTCACATCTTTATTACCAGTCAGAAAGTCAGATTTTAAAGAGATTTCTCTGGTTTCTTTTTGCTGTTGGGATTAATTTTCTGACCTTCAGGACCACCACCACTATTGGCCTTCATTCAGCAAAATCTCAAGTCCTCTCAAGTGTTCTGATATGCCATACCCATGTTCTTGTCTCCTACTACATGCCTGACTGACCACCTTCAAATGTAATAAATGGGAACAAATGGAAGGGGAAACCAAAACAAACCTACAAGAACAATTCAAACCCCACCAGCCAAGAAGGAAACTGAAATACCTTCTGATTTCCTCATAAAGAACACAGCAAACCCAATGCAGATCATCAAGTGCTAGCTGTCTATGCTGAACACCCCAACATTTATGAATTAAGATGAACGAGCTTGAAGCTTTTGCTGCTGCTGACATGTTTGCTGCAGTTGACAAAGCAATCTGTGAAATAAACCAGTCAGAAATACTCTGCACCCTGTGAAAGGGCAAGAGGTAGTGGACATAAGCTTCAGCACAGGAGGTTCCACCTCACCATGAGGAGGAACTTCTTCACTGTGAGGCTCACAGAGCACTGGAACAGGCTGCCCAGAGAGGTTGTGGAGTCTCCTTCTCTGGAGTCTTTCCAGCCCTGTCTGGATGTGTTCCTGTGTGACCTGTGCTGGATTCTCTGGTCCTGCTCTGGCAGGGGGGTTGGACTGGAAGATCTTTGGAGGTCCCTCCCAACCCCTAACATCCTGTGAGCCTGGTTAATTCAATTTAAACTTGAAATGTTTAGGTTACAGCTTACAGCCTGCATGTTAAATATGTCAGCTGCTTTTATGCATTCTCAGAGTTTCTAGATACAAAAAATTTCAGATTTCTAGAACTTGCTACTAGACACTTTGCTGCTTTTTCTCATCTAAAAGACACCAGCATCACTCCACAGAAAGTATCAACTACTTCCTACATACAAGGGGGTAAAAAAAAAAGCACCAAAAAAACAAAACACTGCAAGATTTGCATTAGAAGTTGTACTACAGGAACTAATTAAATCTTGACTACAGCCCTAAGGCCACGTTTACATTTTTGCTAGAACATCTATGCCCAGAAAAAAAAACTGTTTTCATCTGTAAACAGTTAATACTGCATTGATGACAAGCATATACTTAAAAAAGTATTTATAAATCACAGGATCACAGAATGTTAGGGGTTGGAAGGGACCTCAAAAGATCACCCAGTCCAACCCCCCTGCCAGAGCAGGATCACCTAGAGCAGGTCACACAGGAACGCATCCAGGAGGGTTTTGAATGTCTCCAGAGAAGGAGACTCCACAACCTCCCTGGGCAGCCTGCTCCAGGGTTGTTCTTTCCCTGATGCAAGTCTTGTCCTTGTTGTATGTTGTGCATTATTGCTGTAAATGTTGTTCTATTGCTAGCAGAAGCAAGTTGGGTTTTCTAAATACCAGTGGCTATCACTTAGAATCATAGAATCAGTCAGGGTTGGAAGGGACCACAAGGATCATCCAGTTCCAGTCCCCCTGCCATGGGCAGGGACACCTCACACTACATCAGCCTGGCCAGAGCCTCATCCAGCCTGGCTGCAAACACCTCCAGGCATGGGGCCTCAACCACCTCTCTGGACAACCCATTCCAGGCTCTCACCACTCTCCACCAGGCAGTTAGTGCAGGTTCCTTTTTCAGCCCTCTTGCCTCTCTATCTTCCTGAAAAGAATCTTCTGCCTAAGTGTCAAGGCAGACAGACCGAAGACTAATGAGCAAGCGGACCCTATTAGGTGTAATCCTAGATGAAACCTTCTGATTTAGTAATTTTTCTGGAAGAAATCAAGTTCACATGCTGCCAGACTGGCCCATAATGTGAACAAAAGCCCACTAAATGGGAGACTCACTTCCAAAATGGAATTCAGATCAGAGCTAAAAATCCCTTGTAGATGCAAGCATCTAGCTGGCTGTTTTGCCAGACCAGAAACACAAGTGAGACCTGCCAGCCAGTAATACTTGTGCTAACTAACCAGCCAGCTAACACCAACTGCAGAAGAGGAAAAAACAACTTATTTATGCTGTCCCCCAGGGAAAGAAAGTCAAATCAAAAATGGAATTAAAAAAGCACCTCCACAATTACATGATACTTCTGGTCTTCAGCAGCAAGGTCTTAGTATCACCCAGTGAGAGGTGGAGCAGCAAAAGGGAACTGACAACAGGTAGTAGGATCACTGAAGTCTTCCACCCACAAGGAAGAAGAAGTGTTCTGGTGCCAGACAAAAGGAATGGGGAAAAACCAGCACTCATACTTCACACAGACATCTGCAGCCCTGAGTTGGGCCATGAAAGCACTCATTTGAACATCTGAACACAGAATCCCTCCCCTGGCTCAAGGGGCTCTCTCACACCATCACTGCTGGCCTTAGTTATCTAAAAGCTTTTTGCTAGACAAACTATCCAGTTACAGGGGTGTAATTAATATTCAGTCCAGAAAGGAAACAAACTTCTTCCCCTCTCCCCTTTCCCTCAAAACTTAAGGAACAAAACTCTGTGTCTTCCCCCACAGAGGGACTGGAGTGAGGAAGTCAGCTGCTATTCAGCCAAGAGAGGAACACACCCAGCAGAGCTTTTTCCTTACATTATGTTTCGTATACATCTGCCTTATTCTTTCGGACTCCAGCTTCCTTACCCAGAGCCTTGGTGTTGGTCTGTTTACTCCCTCTCCCTTCAAGAGCAAAAGCACTGTTTCGCCTACAGCAGAGCAGCACTTTCTAGTCCTCAACTCCTCAGACTACCTGAAGTAGACCCCTCCTCAAATCATAGCCACTTGCACCAAGCTCAACAAAGCCTAGTGGTGTGCCCATAGGCTTCCCACAGAACAGCAGACGTGGCAGCCCTCCCAGAGTCAGAGCTGACAATCACACTAACGTTGGAAGCGGAAGAGAATCAGGGCTTAGGCTGGAAGGGACACGAGAGATCAGCTGCTCCAACCTCCACACCATGGGCAGGGACACCTCTCAACTACACTCAGCTGCTCAAGGCCTCATCCAGCCTGGTCTTCAACACCCCCAGGGAAGAGACAGCCACAACCTCTCTGAGCAGCCTGTTCCAGAGTCTCACCACCCTCCTACTGAAGAAGTTCTTCCCAAGATCCAGTCTAGCCCTGCTCTCCCTCAGCTTCAAACCATTCCCCCTTGTCCTGTCTCTAGACACCCTCATAAAAATTCCCTCTGCAGCCTTCCTGTAGGATCCCTTCAGCTACTGGCAGGCAGCTCTAAGGTCCCCCTGGAGCCTTCTCTCCTCCAGGCTGAACACCCCCAGCTCCCTCAGCCTATCCTCACAGCAGAGGTGTTCCAGCCCTTGGATCACCTTTGTGGCCTCCTCTGGACTCACTCCAACAGCTCTGTGTCCTTCTCCTGCTGGGGACACCAGACCTGGAGGCAGCATTTGAGGTGGGGTCTGAGCAGAGCACCATTATCGGTTTGCTTGACACAGAAGGTGCCAAGTGGACAGCCCCTGCATCATCTTTGTGGGAGCAGCCATTTGACTCCCCTATCAGAGAGACTGGAAATTAATTCTCAACCTTCTATTCAGGAATTCTGTCCAAGAAAACAAACCCAAAATAGCCTGTGTCAAATCATGTGATTTTTGCAGCCACACTCCTACTCCCAGAGATTTCATAACCCACTAAATGCTTTTCATTTACAATTCTAACACTAGTCCACTGACCCAGGCAGCAACAAGCTGCAGAATATGTTAGACTATGTTGAGTAGTATTTTGTCAAGTACAGATGAATGTCTTGCAGGAAAACAAACTGAGCAACTTAGGATCATCAGGGAGGACAACTTAATATCACTTCTTATCACTTCTCTCCTCACAGTTCTGAAAATGAAAGATGCTACAGCATGTAGCAAACATACTCCTACCTGTCATGTGTTGGTATGTGCCAGATCATGGAATCATAGAATGGTTTGGGTTGGAAGGGACCCCCAAAGGTCATCCAGTCCAACCCCCTCCTGCAGTCAGCAGGAACATCCTCAACTAGATCAGGTTGCTCAGAGCCCTGTTGAGCCTCACCTTGAGTATCTCCAGGGATGGGGCTTCAATTACCTCCCTGGGCAACCTGTTCCAATGTTTCACCACCCTCATGGTGCAGAACTTGTTCCTAACATCCAATCTAAATCTGCTCTTCTCTAATTTCAACCACTGCCCCTCCACCTATGCCTAACAGGCCTTTGCAAACAGTCCCTCTGCAGATCTCACAAGACTTCATTAAAAAATACCATATCTGAGAACCTTTTTGAATCCAAACTTGATGTAAAATTAAATAAACCAGTATAACTGAAAAAAAACAAAGCCAAAAAATCCCACACCTCTGCAGCTTTAAAGTTTTCCTTATCTTTTCCAGTGCTTTCCAAAAACACTACTGGCCCCAAAGCACACATAAAATACTGTTTCAGAATTTCAGTGCATTTAACCAAGAAAGATCAACATTGACCAACTACCATATTTCATATACCCTCAAACATAAAGTGCCAAGAAAAACATGCATGCAGCAACGCAGAAAGCTCTCTTAATTCATCCTGTTCCCAGCACACACATACAGGGCTTAGTTCTGAGTTATGACTGACCAGCAGCCTTAGAACCAAGATATGAAGAAGTCTTGTTTTGAAAAGTAAGCTAAAGTAGTTTCAACAAGCTTGAGTAGGGGGAATGGATCCAAGTTGAGGAGGGGACATTTAGATTAGATGTTAGGAAGAAATTCTTCCCCATGAGGGTGGTGAGACACTGGCACAGGTTGCCCAGGGAGATGGTAGAAGCCTCATCCCTGGAGGTTTTTGCAGCCAGGCTGGATGTGGTTCTCAACAACCTTCTCTAGTGTGAGGTGTCCCTGCCCATGGCAGGGGGGTTGGAACTGGATGATCCTTGAGGTCTCTTCCAACCCTGACAATTCTGTGTTTCTGTGAGTAGTTAAAACTATCAATATAGCACAGATCATAGTCACCATGCACCAATTCACAACATGGCCAACAGGAATATAAATATGGGGGGGGGGAAAGGCTGGTTTAAAAAAAAAAAACAAAACACAAAAAACCAAACAACAAAACTCCCAAGCAAATAGCAAAAAACACAAACAAAACCCCCTCCAAGAAATCCACACCACATTTCAAAAGCAGCATTATGCAACATACACACAAAACATTACACAAAAAAGGGTAAAATTTTGCTGCATAGTAGCAAAACTTACACTTCATATGAAGAAAAAAAAAAAGAATTCTGAACAAAGTATTCAAAGTTTTCTTTGCAACTCTGCTAGACTCTTACAAAAGCAGCCAAGACACACAGAATTTTAATTTCCACATCCAGGTTTTGATTATGAAAAAAATATGTAATATACAAATCAATGCTCCTACACTCCAGGTCTCTGTAACTTAAGAGTGAAATGAAGCATCTCAAAACAGCTGAAGAAGGCAAAGAGCTTAGCCATGGTTTCCATGGATTTCTTCTGCATTCTTTGCAGTCATACTGGACTCTGAAAAGAAAACCACTATGTTCTGCTGTTCTGGACAGAGCAGATTTATTACCATCTACAGTTTTAGATGGAGACTTCAGATTAAAGTGCTGTGCCTAACACCCTTCTTTGAAGCCCATAAACTGATCCAGCTTCTCAAGGAGCTACAAGGCAAAAAGTGAGAGAACTCGTCATAATGGTAATAGTCAATAGATCCATTGCATGCAGCTGGGTTGGGGCAAGCCTAGCTATCAATACATGCTGGGGATGGCACCCACCTGGCTCAGACAGTCAGACAGGTTTCCCTTACAGGGTCTGCTTTGTAGCAAACTGTGTTAAAGCAGCAATTCATTTCTCCTCATCTTTCAGGGAACCACTGTATGCCACCTCCACCTCACTCAACTGCAGGAGTTCAGTGGGTCTCCTTAACTGCAAGGACTTCAGTCACCTCAAAGAAAGATCACAAAAAGCTGTGGTATGCAGCAGGTTTGAGATAAGAGAAATCCCTGTAGGTAGTGGGATGCTGTCTGATAACCTCTTGTGGCTGAGAAGCTGAACAGGAATCCACCTTTGATAACAAGCTCTGAGCAAGGAAATTTCTCCATGAAGCACAGCTATCTGCTATCACTGCCTACCTTATCACAAGCCAGCCACGAGGTTTCCACTTCAGCAGCACCCAGTGCTAAATCTGAATCGTGGGATTTGAACTGAGAGGGCAACACACAGCAGGTGTGTCTGTCCCTGGCACATTTTTCCACCTTATTACCCATGGAAATCTAATTACTAAGTGGTTTTGCAAAGCAGAATGTGTACCTCAAGACCAAGCAGCAATACAGAAGAGCAGATTTAGACTGGATGTTAGGAACAAGTTCTTTACCATGAGGGTGGTGGAACACTGCAACAGGTTGCCCAGGGAGATGGCTGGAGCCCCATCCCTGGACATACTCAAGGTCAGGTTTGAGAAGGCTCTGAGCAATGTGATTTAGTGGAGGACGTCCCTGCTGACTACAGGGGTGTTGGACTGGATGGCCTCTGGAGGTCCCTTCCAACCCAAACCATTCTCTGATTCTTCTGCTTTCACCTCTTTCAGCACTTCCACAGCCAGCACCCTCACTCTCCCAGAATAGCTTCAAGAACCACAGCTTCTGCTTGCTTCCAGAAGCAGATAGCTCTGAAGCTCTCCATATGTTTTGACATTTGCAGTCACTTTGTCAGAATATGTGGAAAGAGCTCTGGAGGTGGTTTTGAACAGTAAGTAATAAAAAGCCTTCCGGAAAGGCTCCAAAGCACAGCAACAAAAGAGCCGCAGCCAGAAACAATCAGAAACAAGATCTCTACAATTTGCTGGACATGAAAGGATGCTAAACATACTCTAGAGTACTGCTATGACACAGCAGACTCAACAAAACAGGTAGAAAGCCATTTAAGACATAGCCCTTGATCTTCCATTCTCAGAAGCATAAACATTATTAAGGTGCAATTTAACTAAAAAGTCACATGGGCTCATCAACTACATCTGTAGTTATATCACTTGTCTTAGCTGGGACAGAAATATTTCTGTTGTATTTTCCTTTGCATTTGGTTTGTTGGGTTGGTTGGGGTTTTTTTTTGTTTGTTTATTTTGTTTCTGGGTTGGTTTGTTTTAATTTTTTGTTGATTTGGTTGGTTGGGTTTTAATAGAGAAAAAAACCCAAAGGCACCATTTAAAAGCTTCTCTCTCTATATATATTAAAAAAAATAAATAAAATATGTGAGTTTTTTAATCCTTTTGCTCTGTCACCAAACCCAGCATAAAAAGCTGAGGGAGATTAAGGTTTAGACTAGGTCTCAGGAAGAGGTTCTTCAGTATGAGGGTGCTGGGATGCTGGAATAGGCTGCCAAGGGAGGTTGTGGATGCCTCCTTCCTGGGGCTGTTCAAGGCCAGGCTGGATGAGCCCTTGAGCAGCCAAGTCCTATGGTGGGGAGGTTGGAGTAGATGATCTCTAAGGTCCCTTCCAACCTAAGCCATTCTGTGGTTCTGAGTTGTTTCAAACTCATCAAAACATCACCTGTCTTCCTGTCTGGGAAACACTTGCTCTACCAAGTTCACAACACAAACTGATTTGACATCAATATTTGCCAAGTAATTTTAATAACCAGACTGGAGAGTCTATGTTTCATCAGAAGCTCAAGAATGGCACCAGACCACCTCATACATCACACTTAGTAAAATATGAGCATGCAGTGGACTACATTCCTTCTGCCATACCTACAGTATTGGAATATGATGGTGCAGACAACATCAGTAGGATTTGACCCTTGGCTTTCCTAACAGCGGGGTACACATTAGACCAACCCAGAGAAAAAGGCACTGACATGGTGCACAAGCTCCAGATTTCACTTTTTCCTAGCCTTTCTTCACTTAAAGCCTACACTGATTGCTTCCCAGCAGATTGCAAAGCCACAGGTAACACACAAAAGCCCTTTCAGAGGACTCTAGTATCAAGTGTGACTGCGGCTAGAAGGAAAAACAACACATCCAGCCCAAAACACAACTCCTCTTTCAGCACGAACATGAAGCCAGGCTCTGCTCAGGGATGTCCAATGACAGCACAAGGGGCAATGGGTGCAAGCTGGAGCAGAGGAGGTGCCATATGAACAGAAGGAAAAACTCTGTACTTGTGAGGGTGGAAGAGCCCTGGAGCAGGCTGCCCGGAGAGGTTGTGGAGTCTCCTTCTCTGGAGACATCCAAAACCCACCTGGATGAATTTGTGTGACCTGCTCTGGCAAGGGGCTGGACTGGATGATGTTTCAAGGTCCCTTCCAACCCCTAACGTTCTGAGATTTTGTCTGTGTCCTGAGTCTCAACTACTCAAACCAATTTAATAGGCATTAGAAAAAATACTATTACAGCACTCCTCACTGTGCCCTGAAAGCAAATTATTTCTGAGAAATTACATTTCTTTTCAGCAAAAACAGAAGCAGGCAAATAGAAGACTTCAGAAGAACATCAAAACTGAGGAAGAAGATCTATCTATATATTTTATACATATATATATATATACACTGCCTAGAAGTTAGCCTGTTTTAAATCTGTTGGTTTCAACTCCTTTCTAATCAGACAGGCACATGAAAATAAATTACATTTCTTTTCAGCAAAAACAGAAGCAGGCAAATAGAAAAATTCAGAAGAGCATCAAAACTGAGGAAGAAGAAGATCTACTTCTATATATTATATATACATACACTGACTAGAAGTTAGCCTGTTTTAAACTTGTTGGTCTCAACTTCTTTCTAATCAGGCACATAATTTTGCAATTAGTTGTAGAATAAATGCTTTTGTTGTTACTTAAAGCAGAAGCTGTTTTTTGAGTAGGACCTCAGTCCAAGTATCTGCAAACCTCATAAAATACCTCCTCCAAGTCAGTTTTCTTTTATTTAGTCATCTGCATGCTTGCCATTTGACATAAATCGAGCTAGGCAGATCAATTTACAGTCAAATAAAAATCTGGACGCTGCCCTCAGTTCAAACCACAGTCTAGCAGTGTATAAAAATCACATCCTTTTATTTATGGACTGAAATAACTGTGATAATTCAAGCTAAACTGTTCCAATCCAAGGAATATTTAAGGCTAAAATCTGGCCTGATCATCCAAGTCTCAAAGCATTTCTTTGCCCTGGCTCTCTGAAAGGTTTTCAAAAGTGAAAAGGTGTTTTAATAGTGAGGTCACTCAGTGATCAAAGGTAAAAGGACCAAATGTACAGAGCAAGATCTGTATTTCAGAAACAGAGAGTTTATCTCCTCCTCCACATGGATTTAGTTTTCCATCTGCTGGGATGTGTTAGGCTATGAAGTGAATTACTAATGTGCATTTATTGGATTAAGCTCTGCACCATGGCAGAGGCAGGTATTGAGTTTGCAAAAATCACTGACACAAGACATTGCCCTGTAGTGGTAACTGGTTTAGTCTTTTGGGCCTCAGTGACTCAGCAAGAAGTAGAAAACAAAATATACCCTTGAAAGAATCATTCAAATAGAAATGTTGTGTACAGTAAGCACCCTAAAATATAAAAGAATAATCAGGGGGACATTGCAGCAGAACTTTATAGAAGTGAATGCAAAATGCTGTTTTTCTTGACATGGAGATCTACATATGGGGGCGGGGTGTCTAGTGTAGCAGGCAAGATGATGCTTTTTTGAGGCCTGACTTTGTTAGTTTCACTAAAATTAAACAAATGCACCAGGAGAGGTAGTGCTGTAGAACATCTTCTGAGTATGGGACAAAAAGCTTCACTCATCCTGTGCAGGCAAACCCCTGCATTAGTCTCCTCACACAGGCTTCAGAGTATACACAAACAATGTGCTTAGGACTCTAGAAGTATTTCTTTCTACATCAGAAGGCTCATACTGACCAGGTTACCTCTGGCATTTTTGGAGCACAGAGATCCATGCACTGAACTCCTAAAAGGAGTTTACACAATTGATTTTCTCCTCATGACTTCACTCCTCCTGTTGGGAGCAAAGAAGGGTTAGCCACCAATCTGTGCAACACTCTCAACAGCTTCTGCATTCCCCAAGCCTTTTGCCAGAAGTCTGGATTGACAAGGTTAGAAAATTCTGGTGACCAAAATGAACTAAGTTCAGGAGGGAAATCCCTCTAAAAAATAATTACAATGAAACCTGAACACTTATTTTATGTTGCTAACCTCTCCACAGGTCACTAAGCAAACCCCCATCACCTATTAAGAAAACTGATGCTCAGTCAGGCTTGTCTTCAGGTTCTTTAAAGAGCTCCTTCTGAAGGCACTGGTGGAGGTTTTACTTCAGAGTAGTACATTGTTGCTCCAAGGCCTCTTGAACAGACATTGCTATTTGCCATGGAAAGCATTTTCTGAGGGTGAAAAATGAAAACAAACTAAACCCTCTCCATCAATGGCAGACAGAAAGAGCTAACAAGGAAATCAGTTTCTGGCTATTTTTTGCTTCACTGACAATAAATTTTCTCATACTTTAAACCAAGGAAGAACAGATGGGAAAAGAATTACTGACTTTCAAGACAAACAAAAAAAAAGGTTCCTCCCAGAAAACCTACATTTTCCTTTGAACTCTGCAGATGTTTTAACAATATCATCAGAATAAAAATCATGTAGATGTAAAAGTAAATTAATGGATAACTGTTTAATGAAGATACAAAACAAATGTGTCCTTCCATTGCATTCTGTGAAAGGCTGAGAGTTAAATTCCCTTAAATCAGAGCATTTCTGCCCTTCTGCAGTGAAATCTACTCCATGAAAAATGAAAAACTGCAAGTGTAGCCTTCACAGCAGAGGTTTCATGAGCAAAAGTATCAGAATAATGCACTTTTCATGAGCTCTGATAAACTTTCCTTTCAGTTATTAGATGTCAGCACATTTTCTGGCTTAAAGGTTCACCAATGACAGAAGTGAGGCCCCTCCTGGAATATTGCATCCAGTTCTGGGCTCCCCAGTTCAACAGGGACAGGGATCTGCTGGAGAGACTCCAAGGGAGGGCTCCAAGGATGCTGAAGGGACTGGAGCACTGCCTGGTGAGGAGAGGCTGAGAGCCCTGGGGCTGTTCAGTCTGGAGAGGAAAAGGCTGAGAGGGATCTGATCAATGTCTGTCAATAGCTGAGGGCTGGGGGTCAGGAGGGAGGGGACAGGGACAGGCTCTGCTCACTTGTACGCTGTGATAGGACAAGGGACAATGGATAGAAACTACAACACAGGAGGTTCCACCTCAACATGAGGAGGAACTTCTTGACTGTAAGGGTCACAGAACACTGGAGCAGGTTGCCCAGAGAGGTTGTGGAGCCTCCTTCTCTGAAGACTTTCAAGACACATCTGGATGTGATCCTGTGTGACCTGTGCTGGATATATGGTCCTGCTCTGGCAGGGGGATTGGACTGGAAGATCTCCAGAGGTCCCTTCCAACCCCTAACATCCTGAGAATACACCATGAGGGTGGTGAGAGACTGGCACAGGTTGCCCAGGGAGGTGGTGGAAGCCTCATCCCTGGAGGTGTTTAAGGCCAGGCTGGATGTGGCTGTGAGGAACCTGAGCTAGTGTGACATGTCCCTGCCCACAGCAGGGGAGTTGCAACTGGATGATGCTTGAGGTCCCTTCCAACCCTGACAATTCTATGATTCTACAAACTTCAGTGGTAGGAAGGCAGAACCATAGTGTGAAGTGTGGAAAGTCAGGACCCTCCAAGAAACCTCCGCTTCAAATGTAACAGAAGGAAGGAACTACAACGTCACTCCACACAATGATGTCACTCCTCACACTCTTAATTGTGGCTTCTATCAATGCTGACAGGAACATTGCACCATTCCGAGGTAAGAATATAAGCATTCTAACATTTGTGCTCTCGGTATGCATAACAGAACTACCTACAGTGAAAAACTGAGGTGGAAATAAAGGCTGAGAAGAACTCAAAGAGAAAGTTTAATTGGGCAAAACAGCTTTCAGCTGCCTCTCTGACCTCCACCCACTGACGAATCTAAATATTCTGCCTTAAACATTATGTTAAGTGGCTAGAAAAAAAAATAAAATAAAAAGGCTACAACACCAGAATAGAAATGAGAAAAAAAATCTTAGAAGTTGCTCATTCTGTTTCATAAAAGAAATTCTAAAGAAGAGTATGGTATGAACTGTAATGAAATGTAAATGTTCTCAGAAGCTCAACACAAAAACATATGAAAACCAGAATGGAGCAGCTGCATGCAATACTCACTCTAGAGAAAAAACACTGGGAAAAAAAGGAACAAAATGTAACAGCTCAAAGAGGTTCAGAGTCTGAAGATCTGAACTGCTGCAAAATCAGCCAGAGGGCAAACACGCACACTGAACCATGAGAGTCACATTTCAGGGGTCACACTGGCTCTACTACAATCAGGTATTTACATCATAAATACTGCACCTGAGCACATCCCTTTGGTTACAGTGTTCATTCATGAAATGGTCAGCATTGCTTGCTACAGCAGACAAGATTAACATTTGCAGCAAGCAAGAAGCAGCTTTCAACCCATACAGCACATTTAACTACACCAAAAAAAGAAAAAAACAACCCAACCCTGACTTCTACTTTGAACCTCGTTTCAGGCTTGCAGCAATGATGGCTCCCAAACCAGTGGCACCTGATTACCCAGGGCTAAGGAACTGGAGATGGTAGTAGTGTGACTTCCAACAGACCACTGTTTACACTGAGCTCATACCCTGCCAACACACCACGGCTGCTCACGACAATCTGTCAACTTTTGAAGGTGGAATCAAACCAAGTGTTGGTCACCTGATAACCAATTTAAGGAGTGAAATGTATCCAATTAGTTAAATACACTGATTCATAGCATGGTTTGGGTTGAAAGGGATCTCCAAAGGTCATCCAGTCCAGCCCCTCTAGAAAGAACATGCTCACAGCTGCTTCTGAGGCTCTTGATACCACCAGCTGGCTTGATAAATAAACACCCCCAGAAAGGGCCATACAGGGTGGTGAGACACTGGCACAGGTTGCCCAGGGAGGTGGTAGAAGCCTCATCACTGGAAGTTTTTAAGGCCAGGCTGGATGTGGCTCTGGGCAACTTGATCTAGTGGGAAGTGTCCCTGCCCATGGCAGGGGGGTTGGAACTGGATCATCCCTGAGGTCCCTTCAAACCTTGATAATTCTGTGAGCCCAACAGAACAGGATCTATCACCAGAAGTCACCAGTATTGGACCAGTCCAAGCTTTCTGCAGTGAACAATGAAAGTATTTTGTCATCAGAGTGTTCCCTTCCTTTGCTGCAACTTCAAGCCTTGCAAAACACAGCCTTTTGCTTAGCCTCCATGCCAAAAAGCCATGTCTAAACCAAAACACTGCACTGTGCATATAATTACAAAGGAAACACTGACAACACTGCCTGACATTTTCCTTTAAGTTGTAATCTACAGGTGACCTACAAGGCTACAGTGACAATTAGAAAACAAAAACAGACAATTCACTACAGGAAAGCTTCCAACACAGCTTTCAGGGTCAAAACTACCCACGAGTTGTTCAAGAAATAGGGACTGTGTAGAAAGGCCCTCTGGAAACTCACTTAAGTGTTCTGCACTTCACAAATCAGATTATTTGCTCTGCAAAATCAAATGATTTATTTAAATTAAATAGAGAAAATTTAAAAGTCCACCCTCTAATAAGGACCATGAAATCTGAACACCTTAAAGAACAGAACTCTACAAAAGACCACCTCAAATAATTATCCTGAACTACATAAAGTCCACAGGAGAAAAGAATGTTCAGAACTCTTGAGTTTGCATCTGCTTGGGTGTTGGTTCAAATCAACCCTGGTTAGCAGGGTAATTTCAATACAAGAACAACAAAAGGGGGATTTCCTGATTCAGTGTTTAGGGAAAAAAAAAAGACACTGCAAAGCAACTCTGTTTGTTCCACACCTCCTTACACCAGGACAAAAAGCAAAGCACACGCCCAACACTTAAGCAAGTGTAATTATACTAATAGGCATAATTACCATCTCACAATTAAGACTTTCTTAAACTGTGAGCTCCTAAGCATGGCAGGGTTACTTCTGGAAGGTTTCTGTTCTTGAGCATACACAGCAGAGAGCAAGAGAGGATAGACTCTGGATTTAAGGAGACCAAATATTTATGTCTTGTTCTCAAGTGTTTCAACAGCTATCTTGGATTTGAAGAGGTTACACAAGATTAGCATGGAAGCAAGCTTTACATTTCTTCCACTGGTCAGTTTTACCATTTCAGACCTAGAATTAGTTGCTTTAAACCACTGTTTAAATGTCTTCTTGTGAAAGAACCAAGAATGAAGCTCAAACTTCAAGCATAATCCACCTACTTTGTCTTATGCTCAGAGGAAGTGCTTTTTGGGGTTTTATCCTCCAAAACCAACACATTGCAGAAGATTTGACTTCTGAAGTACTGATTAGACTTTATGACTGCTATGAAATTAATTGTCTCCAAGATTTTCAAAACAGATCAATGTCCAATGACAACTGATGAATAAGGAAGACAAAGGGCTAGCACAAGTCTTCAGTTTCTGGAAATTAAAAACACTACTAAAACAAACAACATAACTCAGACGAAGCATAAACACAATTAATGGGAGAAACATTGAAATGTTTATTGTGGCTAAATATCACAGAGTTATCCCCAGCTACTCTCTAGCCTATTCAACAACTGCTCAGCCTTATGCACACCCAAATTCAAAAACCCTCTCTCCAGCTCCACTGGCACAATGGGAAGTGGAGGAAGCCACCACACACTGCTGTGGGCAGCCCCATCCTGTCCTGAGCAATGCCAGTAACTTGGTGGCCTGGGGAACAGGCATTCTATGGAATGTATTCCTGCTTTATGCACAAGAAAAGCTACATAAAATTGATCTATCTCCCTGCAAACATTCTTATTGGAAACAACCTCAGATCTGGTGGGTGCTGCACTTCGGACTTCCTCAGCGATGAGTGTCTTACACAGTTAAAGTGAAAACTGAGTTGGTTTTGAACAGCCAGCATAGTTCCACAACCATATTGGCAAGTCCCCCCAAAATGCTGAGCTGATGACTTACTCTACTACACATTTCAAGACAAAGAAGCCAGGTATTACACTAGCTGTAATCAGGCTGAGCTGATAATCTCTAAGGTCCCTTCCAACCTAAGCCATTCTATGGTTCTGCTACGGGCACGCAGAAGAGCACCAAGGCAATCTCACACACTTCCTCCTGTTCTACTACACATACTACTCATGCTTTAAGTGACTTGTTTTTTTAAAAAGCAAGAATGAAACTTGAAGTGCAAATGATACACCACTCTGGAATAATAAGACAGTTCCCCCCCACTTCCTCCTGTCTTTTTCCTGTAGGTAGCAGGAAAAAAGCAAAATTCAAGTCTGAACAGTTTTGTACCAAATAGTGAATTATGGACTTGGATACCAGACTACAAAAGAACCTTCAATCAAGTTCCAAAATAAAGTAAATAAATAAACAAATAAATAAACCCTCAAATTTGATAATTCTAACTCACTTTGTAATCAGAAGATAGCCATAAGTGACCCACAAGGACTTTTCACCAATTTCACCCTGATTTCTAGGTCTGTCAGTTGGATTATTTATGTAACAGACTACCTGTCCATAAGGACTGGACCAGATATCCACTGTATGGATGACAAAACATCACAAGCAGTATCTAGCCAGCCAAATGGCAAAAAGAGAAAGGTAGACATCAACAAAAGGACAGCTGGCTATTATTAAACACTTCATAATAATAGCATCTTAACCACTGAGTCACATATATGTACTCAACCTTAATCATAGTCTGCTATCACACAAGTCCTCAAAAGGAGGTTTGGGGGTAGGAAATGAAATGTCCTAGCAGGAGAGATGACAATTTGGGTCATCATTAAAGCCTAAATGAACTGTTCTGCATGGAATTCTTCTGTACCAGCTCGAGTTTGTCATTCTCTGTAGTCCATAGGGAATGCACTGTTTACATTTGGTCTTCTTTGCAACCATACAAACTAGAAAGGTTTGTTTAAATTAAAGCTTGGATTTTGTAGCACAGTTCTGTGGCCACAAAAGTGCAGGATGCCCTGCTGCCTCACTGTGTGCAAGGCAAGATTCCAGCTTTACTTTTGGATCCCTGTGGTGCTCAACTGTAAAAGCAGTTCAGTTTTCTTCAAATGAAAATTCACATTCAAATTAATTCTGTTATGTCAGACCTGCAAATCACACTTTAGATCACACTAGATGCACACCAAACCTTTTTACTTTGATTGTACAAGCTATACAGATCTCACCTACTTGCGTATCAGACATGTTCCTTCTAAACACCCTAAATTTAACAGTCTAGAAGAGAAAGATCCATATTTTCACCTGAGATCATGCAAAAGATGTTTACATCATCACCACAGAGTTTAAAGCAGCACATTAATATACTTCCAATGATCAGCACTCAAAACAAAAAGAAACTTACCTACTACCATGAGAGTGAATTCAAATCCTCTCTTCACAGACTTCCTGTAAACTTGATTTGGAAGATTTGCAAACCCCACATATCCTTCAAGGTTCTTCTGTTGCTAAAGCAAGAGATATTTAGGGGGGAAATGGTTAAAAGAAAAGCTTATAACTTATTTTACTTGCATTTTATTTTTGTAGCTAACCATCACTTCTTTTTTGCATTTGTGCTATAGAATCATAGAATGGTCTGTGTTGGAAGGGACCTCCAAAGCTCGTCTTGTCCAACCCCCTCTGCAGTCAGCAGAGAAATCCTCCACTAGATCAGGTTGTCCAGAGCCCTGTTGAGCCTCACCTTGAATATGTCCAAGGCTGGGGCCTCAACTACCTCCCTGGGCAACCTGTTCCAGTGTTCTACTACCCTCATAGTAAAGAATTTCTGCCTAACATCCAATCTAAATCTGCTCTTCTCTAGTTTGAAATCATTTCCCCTCATCATATCCCTACCGGCCTTTGCAAACAGTCTCTCTCCATCCTTCTTGTAGCCCCCTTCAGGTACTGGAAGGCTGCTATTAGGTCCCCCCTGAGCCTTTTCTTCTCCAGGCTGAACACCCCCAGCTCCCTCACAGCCTGTTCCTTGTAGGAGAGGTGCTCCAACCCCTTGATCATTTTTGCAGCCCTCCTCTCAACCTTGGCGAGGCCCTCAGCAACCTGCTTTAGTGAAGCATGTCCCTGCTTGATGCATGGGGGTTGGACAAGATGACCTTTGGAGGTCCCTTCCAACCCAACCCAACCCAACCCATCCTAAGTTCTCAGGCAATAGTGTCTGTGTTGAGGACTCCAGAGCTGGATGCAGTACTTCACTACTTGGGATGAAGTACGATAATTTTAAGTTTGGTATGTGGTTTACTCATTCTTATTTGGATTTGTTTCTCTAAAACTGTCAGAATAAACTTATTATTGTAATAAAGAAAAGAAAAGAAACTGTAGGAGTTTAACTAAAGCAATCATTCTTGCACTGAAGGCAAGAAAAAACCAGCTTCTTGGCAATCCAACAGCACTAGTCAATGAATTGATTCACCGTTTTAGGTCACATAACTGATTTCTCCACTTGGCCAACAGTTACCCTCAAGCAATACTACACCACTGCAAAGCCATATTATACTGGTCCACTCAGCACATTTAAGTCTGAAAAGTCCAAACATAGCAGGGCTGCTTTGGGAAAGAGAGATTTAATGATACTGCAAGTCAGTATTAGCTCTCATTTAGTGTTAACACACTGCATCAGCTCTCCCTGAAGTTTAAAACCCAGCATTATCTTTGAGCCCATTAACTCATACAAGATAAGAGAGGAACATCTAATGAGAGCCAGCTAAAGCCAAGTGTTACAGTTTCAAGTTCAAATACACACAATGCAACAAATGTTATTATTTCTCCAAATGTTGGAATGTTTGCCTTGTGTCATCAAGGAAATTTATTATTTTTTTTTAAAGATATTTTTTGGTTTGACTCAGCCTTAGGTGCAGCAAAAGCCTCATGTGAAAAGTTTCAAAAGATCAAAAAATCCCAAAAAAGTCAGATAGGAATTGAAAAATCCCAAGGTTGTTATATTCTTCTAATCTATTAGTACGATTCCATGTGAGGAATATCATTTATCACAATGAGCCTGGAATGCCAGGGTGATGGTGAGGAGCTGGGAAGCTGTATCTATGCACCCTAACATCCTTACAGACCTACACGCCAACCCACCTTCTTTGCTTCACTCCAACACTCCTGCATCCTTGCACCCCTGCTCCCTATACCTCAACATCCCTGCTTCCCTATACACCAACACCCATGCTTCCCTTCACCCCAACATCCCTGCTTCCCTATACACCAACACCCATGCTTCCCTTCACCCCAACATCCCTGCTTCCCTATACACCAACACTCATGCTTCCCTTCACCCCAACATCCCTGCTTCCCTATACACCAACACCCATGCTTCCCTTCACCCCAACATCCCTGCTTCCCTATACACCAACACCCATGCTTCCCTTCACCCCAACATCCCTGCTTCCCTATACACCAACACTCATGCTTCCCTTCACCCCAACATCCTTGCTTCCCTATACACCAACACCCATGCTTCCCTATACACCAACATCCCTGCTTCCCTATACACCAACACTCATGCTTCCCTTCACCCCAACATCCCTGCTTCCCTATACACCAACACCCATGCTTCCCTTCACCCCAACATCCCTGCTTCCCTATATAGCAACACCCATGCTTCCCTTCACCCCAACATCCCTGCTTCCCTATACACCAACACCCATGCTTCCCTTCACCCCAACATCCCTGCTTCCCTATACACCAACACCCATGCTTCCCTTCACCCCAACATCCCTGCTTCCCTATACACCAACACCCATGCTTCCCTTCACCCCAACATCCCTGCTTCCCTATACACCAACACCCATGCTTCCCTTCACCCCAACATCCCTGCTTCCCTATACACCAACACCCATGCTTCCCTTCACCCCAACATCCCTGCTTCCCTATACACCAACACCCATGCTTCCCTTCACCCCAACATCCCTGCTTCCCTATACACCAACACTCATGCTTCCCTTCACCCCAACATCCCTGCTTCCCTATACACCAACACCCATGCTTCCCTTCACCCCAACATCCCTGCTTCCCTATACACCAACACCCATGCTTCCCTTCACCCCAACATCCCTGCTTCCCTATACACCAACACCCATGCTTCCCTTCACCCCAACATCCCTGCTTCCCTATACACCAACACCCATGCTTCCCTTCACCCCAACATCCCTGCTTCCCTATACACCAACACCCATGCTTCCCTTCACCCCAACATCCCTGCTTCCCTATACACCAACACCCATGCTTCCCTTCACCCCAACATCCCTGCTTCCCTATACACCAACACTCATGCTTCCCTTCACCCCAACATCCCTGCTTCCCTATACACCAACACTCATGCTTCCCTTCACCCCAACATCCCTGCTTCCCTATACACCAACACCCATGCTTCCCTTCACCCCAACATCCCTGCTTCCCTATACACCAACACCCATGCTTCCCTTCACCCCAACATCCCTGCTTCCCTATACACCAACACCCATGCTTCCCTTCACCCCAACATCCCTGCTTCCCTATACACCAACACCCATGCTTCCCTTCACCCCAACATCCCTGCTTCCCTATACACCAACACCCATGCTTCCCTTCACCCCAACATCCCTGCTTCCCTATACACCAACACCCATGCTTCCCTTCACCCCAACATCCCTGCTTCCCTATACACCAACACCCATGCTTCCCTTCACCCCAACATCCCTGCTTCCCTATACACCAACACCCATGCTTCCCTTCACCCCAACATCCCTGCTTCCCTATACACCAACACCCATGCTTCCCTTCACCCCAACATCCCTGCTTCCCTATACACCAACACCCATGCTTCCCTTCACCCCAACATCCCTGCTTCCCTATACACCAACACCCATGCTTCCCTTCACCCCAACATCCCTGCTTCCCTATACACCAACACCCATGCTTCCCTTCACCCCAACATCCCTGCTTCCCTATACACCAACACCCATGCTTCCCTTCACCCCAACATCCCTGCTTCCCTATACACCAACACCCATGCTTCCCTTCATCCCAACATCCCTGCTTCCCTATACACCAACACCCATGCTTCCCTTCACCCCAACATCCCTGCTTCCCTATACACCAACACCCATGCTTCCCTTCACCCCAACATCCCTGCTTCCCTATACACCAACACCCATGCTTCCCTTCACCCCAACATCCCTGCTTCCCTATACACCAACACCCCTGCTTCCCTATACACCAACATCCCTGCATCCTGACACCCCTGCATCCCTACACCTTAGTGTCTCTGAACCCTGCACCCCAACCCCTCTGCATCCAGACATCCCTGCATTCCCAGCACCTCTGCATCCCTACATCCATGCACCCTGATCCACCTCTGCATCCTAGCACCCTGCAGACACCCCTGCACAGGACCTTCAGAGATACTACCTGACATGCAGCTGAGTGCTCAGAGAGCTCCTTAGCAGTGCAGGTCCTTAATAACTACTACGCCTAAGCAATTGCTATTCATCTTACTAGATGTAGAATATCTCATCAGTCAGACACTCCTTGGAGTTCCACTTGTCAACATACCTTTTAATGTATGTCATGCTTCCCAGAACCAGCTCACTCCCTCATTACATCCAGGTAATACTTTTGCATTAAAGGAGTTGGGAGTTCTACATTGAATTCTTGGGTTTAAATGTTTTTTATTTCTCTTCCCTTCCCCTTCATATACAGTAGTAAAACTACCCTAAACATGGAGCTAAGAACTTTGAGAAGGCTGAGTATGAAATGCTGAATAAGAATAGGTAATTACTTTTGGGTTTGCTCTATTAATTAGCTCTATAGCATTTGCACCCACTATTTTAGATAATGAAACATAAATGTTCCTAAACAGAAAGATCTATGAAGTGTTACACTTGGCATGAATCCTGTATTTCATGTGAGCAGGAAGGAGCCTTTTAAAAAACCTGGTCATGTGCTGGAGTCAGACCTCTGGTAGACCAATGCCAATTACAACTGAAGCTTTCACCACACTGATTTTTAAATGGCTGCTGCTTCCACAGAGCAAAACAAACTAGATTTGTTCCTTAAATTCCTGCAACATCTCTAGAAGTTGTTACTCATTACTTTTTGGGATGAAGCATTGACTTCCACCTGTATTTGTCATTGTGCCAGGTGAGGTCTCCTGTTTCTAATACTTACAATAACTTCCCCCTAACTTTTAAATCCCTTCCTGATTTTCAACCAGTTGCTACTTAAGCTCAGTTTCAGTTCACCTACTAAAACCCTAATGCTTCTATTTCCACACTAGCTTTAATGCATCTGTATTCAAGTAATACTTACAGCTACTTTGTAAACAACACGTTCCCATCATTTCCAGTGGTGAAGGTATTGATAGAACACATCCAGGAGCAGACCAGCAAAACAAGGAATTGCAGCAAGGAGTCCACACAGGTGCAGCAGCAATCCACAAAGGCAAATGGGTGGCATGGGGAGAGAGGAAAAGCAAAAGAAAACGTTACTTACATTTGACCAAAGTTACTCACAACACTTCCCATCCAGTAACCTTTGTGCACAGTGGTTTATGCCACCTTAGTTTGTTTTACACAGATGACAGCTTCATTTTACAGTAATACCCTTCATGGCCACCTTGCCATTTAATGATCAATACAGGCAATTATTTCTCAGTTCTTTTTCAGTGTGGGTTTCGTTTACCACCCTCTGTCTGAACCTGTCAAGGACATTTATTTGCTTCAGAGGCTTTCACCAAAACATAAAATCTCACTTCACAGAATCACAGAGACACTTCCCACTAGATCAAGTTGCCCAGAGCCACATCCAGACTGGCTGCAAAAACCTCCAGGGATGAGGCTTCCACGACCTCCCTGGGCAACCTGTTCTAGTGTCTCACCACTCTCATGGTGAAGAGCTTCTTCCTAACATCTAATCTAAATCTCCCCTCCTCCAACTTGGATCCATTCCCCCCAGTCCTATCACTCCCTGACACCCTCAAAAGTCCCTCCCCAGCTTTCCTGTAGCCCCCTTTAAATACTGGAAGGCCACAAGAAAGTCTCCTCGAAGCCTTCTCTTCTCCAGACTGAACAACCCCAACTCTCTCAGCCTGTCCTCATAGGAGAGGAGCTCCAGCCCTCTGATCACCACCACATTACTGCACAGATCTTTTATTTGAGAGTGGAAAAGGTATGAAGATCAAAGCCATCACTGAAAGAGTCTCTCAGGATTTTGTATTTCCATGACACTTTCTAGATTCAGTGAATGGTGCCAGCTCACTTCATTTGCAATAGTCAGCATTAGAGCACTGCTGCAAATTTGGGCATAACTGTCACAGCTGAATAGCCAGAAAATAAAGAACAGATGAGAGGGCATCAGTTAAGTGTGTGTTCAGCACCATCCAACACTGTGAATGACAAAAGATCCATGCTAGCTCTCCAGCATGGTACTTAAAAGTACTTTAACCATATCACAAAGAGCCTTTAAATTTCTGGTTTTTCACTAAACATCTTCCCATGCTTAAGTATTTAAAGGCACCAATACAAACTAGAAGAAAAATAATCTCAACATGATGGTCTATGTCAGCAATCAATCATGCTTCTGTACTCCAACATCTAATTTTTTAATCAATCCCATACACCCAGAGGCCCAGAGCCTATTTTTAGAAACTGTACACTGGGATGAAACTGTACACAGTTCCAAATGGCACTGAGGTCCTCTTCTCCTTTTCTACCCAGTAGGATGAGTCTTCTGCTTTTACAGTTCCCCAGACTCTCAGTATCCAGAGCCACAGCAACTCAGCCCATTGGGTTACTGTGCTGCTGGATTCTCCTGAGAGGACAAAAAAGCAAAGAGCTGCTAATCAGTTCCAGTCCTTCTCTGCATCCTGCAGAAAGGTGGCACAAGACTCTTTGGGAAGAGGATAGATGCATATGCAGCAGAACCAGAGCAAGCTGCACAGCTAATCCTGCAGATCCTGCAGCACTAGGAATTCCCAGAGGTTTGGATACCAACCACCCTAAACACTCTATTAGCTATCACTTATCACGCTGCACATGACTACTTTTAACTTTGAAACAAGGTGGTGTTGGCAACCACAGGCAACTTTCACATCAGCTCCAAGTGCAGAGGAGGACCTGCTTCCCCAGGCAAGGGAAAGCAGCATTATTAAACAGTGCTATTTTAAACCCATCAGTCAGCAAAACCAGCTGCGTGGGGCAGGCCAAAGTTCCTGCCTTCAACAGTAGCCAAAACCACACATCTAAGGTAGCAACCAGCAGCAGCATTTCTCCAAAGACTTCCAAAGCATTTGTTAATAAGACTGGGCTGGTTTTCCATGCAAACAGCTTCTGGCTGATTTCTCCTCCATGCACTCATACACTCTTCAAAGCATCACACAAACAGAGCACCCATGCAGGTCCTTGTAGCAAGGTCTCCCTCTGATTACCTGCTCATTGTTAAAGGGAGGACTTTATCATTTCAGCTGCTGCACAGTACTATCTCTGTTGGTAAACAACCTCAGTAATCTACCATACTTCATTAAGAAGACTTTATGTCTCTGATGACCTCCACTATTCCAGAACACTCTTCTAGCTCTGCAGTCTTCTGAAGAGGCCAAGGGGAGAGCTGCATACAGTATTCAAGAGGCAAAACAGTCATAGATCCATTGGCTGATCATGTGGTATCTCTTCCTCTGATCCTTTCTCACTAATTTCCAACATGCAATTTGGTCTTTTGACTACTTCTGAGTACTGAGCTGATGACACAGTGAACTCCAGCCAGGCACAAGACCTTGCTCCTGAGTTTTAACATCTTCATAGCTTCTCAGTACAAAAGTACAGCACAAAAGTAGCCCGCATGTGTATCATGGCAATTCACCTACACTGCATTCAGCCATCATTTTAAATCAAGTTCTCTAACATTTTTATGTCCTTGCAGCCATCCGTCATCTCTGCTCTAAGCTAGCACAGAAGGAATGCAAGCCACACAATTATAAATCTGGCCTTAGCTGACTTCTGATGCATCCATTCTGTGCATCAAAGTTATTTGAATGTAGGCCTCCCTCGAGCAAAATGTCAAAGCCCACATAAAGCAGGCTGCAGAGCTGGTGTTTTAGATCCATCATCTGAATCAATGGTTTAATAGCCAGCAGCAAGCTGCTGGAACTATGCAAATGAGTGAGACCAGGGGAGGCACCATCAGGGGCTTCCCAAGGACCTTCAAGTAAGAACATAGACAAAAAATAAGAAAAAAATCCTCTTTTCCTTGTTTTCTATCAAGTCTATCACCTTTGTTACTGCCCAAGCACCATCATTTACATCTCTCCTTCAATCTGTGCTGTATGTGGGAATGATAAATCCAAAGGCATTTTTCAGGTACTACTACCTGAGCCAAAAGATGACAGCCTCTGGCACAAGGTCCACTGCTAAGGGCAGCTGCTGTGTACTGGTAGTAACCAGCAGCCTATTACATGTTATGAAACTCTTCAAGGATGTATGACCCAGCCAAACTAGTAGCAAATACTACCACAGACAGCTGGAGACACAAAAGGGAAAAAAAAAAAAAAAAAGAAAAAAAAAAAAAAAGAGGGGCAAAGCAGAAAAGCAATTTGACATCAGGGGAGTCACTGTCCTTGCCAATCACAGTTGGCTTTGGAGCTTCTCAATCAAATTTACTCTAAGAAAAAGACATGCAATGCTATTATTTTTTTCTCTAGTGATCTTCTAGGAACCACTATTTATATATATACATTTAAAAAGCCTCCAGAAGCATCACAGACAAGCCAAGAATTGTTGAAGTCTGACCACAGCAATATAAAACGATCTTAGAAAGGGGACAGATAGCCAGCATTAGCCATATGACAGCAATGTTACTTGTCATCAGCAATGAAAACACAAGGTGATCATTTGTACCTTCTTTTACAGATTTGGAACAGGGAGCATACTCTGAACAGAGTAATTTTTTTCCTACAATTTGCATTTGTCATGGAGTCAATGTGGTTCTTGTAAGATTCAGACATAAGGCAAGCTTCCTTCACACATCAGTTACTTTGAAAAGATGTTGGGAGCCACCAAACCAGAAGAATTTGCACTGATTCCAATCAAGCTAAAACCATATTTTTAGAGCTTTTAGCTAATTTCTGCATAAACTTGAGTCACAGGATGTTTATTCAACTTCCTATTATCATGCTAGGAGTAAGATCAGGTTAGTAGTTTCTAGTTTTACATAGAAAATCAAGGCTATAAAACACTATATTTACATTTCCTCCAACATGGTCATGTTTGGTTTTCTTCTAACAGTGTAGATCTTTGGACTCTGCACATCAGCCTCTGAAACCTGAGGAAAGGCTTAGAGATTTACCTTACCAACAATGCAACCAACCTATGCAGTCTGTATTTAAAACAGCAAAAGGAAACCACCCAACCAAAACAACGACAGAGACCCCAACCAAAACAGCAACAGAGAGACTTCAACCAAAACAAGAGACCCCAACCAAAACAACAACAAAGACCCCAACCAAAACAAGGACAACAAAAAAAGACCCCAACCAAAACAACGACAACAAAAAAAGACCCCAACCAAAACAACAACAACAAAAACTACCCCAACCAAAACAACAACAACGAGATCCCAACCAAAACAAAACCAAAAAAGAGACCCAAACAAAACCAAACAAACAAAATAAAGAGAGACCTCAACCAACCAAGAAAGCCCAACCCCTGAATTTAAAAAGTGGGGAAATAACAATATAAAAGGCGGAAAGTCACCTGCTCTAGTTGTAAAGTTAAACCTATGCTGAACATCTACAAACATGTTTGTTCTTCACTGTAAAAAAGTAAAAGTATCTGCCTGGTGACATCTGCTATAACCTGCATGGCAGAATTCTAGCACTGATGGCAAGGAAACCATCATTTTATTCCTTCCAACAGGTGTCAACTGCAGACAACAGAAAGCTATTAAAAGCCTGCTTTTAAAATGAGACAACCTGGCTTCCAAGGGTGAACCTCAGGTCTTGCCAATGTTAGGAAAAAAAAACAAAGTTATTCTCATAAAGGACCCAAAAGAAGAAAATCCTTTTGATATATAAGCACAGTTAAGAAACAAGGATCCCTTTCAGCCTCTAGGAGTAAGTTTATTAAGTCACTAATCAGTAACTTCAATCAGTGATCCAAGGAATGCACTTTCAATTCAACTGTTCCTCAACATCTCCCTGGGCATAATAAGCAAGTACAGATGAAGAGTGAGCTTTAGGCTCCCTCTTTTCCAGGTGCCAGACACTATTATCTGGTTTATTTAAAGATAGTGCTGAAACACACATGATGTCTAAGAGCAAGAAGATTCTGCACTAGAAAGATCACAAACAGCAGGCAGCAGAGTCCATCTGTTGAGCTGCAGGCAACTTACCAGTTCATCCTCCACCAGAATTAGCTAGCCAACTAATTCCTTGAAGTAAAACTTAGTTGTGCACATTGAACACAACTCACAAGCACAGGAACACGAATTTAAAGCTTCTGGTTCTATTTGTGCATTTGCCTCTATTTCCTGGCTTTCTGCAACACCTTGGGTCTGCTTGCAGAAAGCAGAATGCAAACCACCACCCACGTGGCAACTTGCATCTAACTGAAACGAGGAACTCCAAATCAGATTTGACAACAAAGTGACTGATTACCTTCCAGTCCATAAAGCAGGGGTCAAAACAACTGCAGCAAGAAATGGCACAGGTCACAGGAGAGCCTACAGAAAGAGGTCAGCCAGGGAACTAGAAGCAACAGCAGATCAAGCATCAACCACGTATCATTTAGTGCACCTATCACCCCTTTTAACCTTCCTTCCTACTCCTCCTCCTCAGTTTTGCTGTTGAATGTTTATTCCAATACAAACTCTGAGGCAAGGGTTGAAGATGAAAGCCAGAAAGGGAGAAAAAAAATATTATGATCAAATCTATGAAAAGATTCCTGGATACAAAACCTCCAAGGGAAAGCAGGGAGGGGGGAAACATACAAAGCCCAAACACTCACAACAAAACAATACAAAATAACACAACAAAACAAACAAACCAATACATCAAACCAACCAAATCAACACAACAAAACAAACAAACCAACACAACAAACCCAACCAAACAAATCAACACAACAAAACAAACAAACCAACACAAAAAACCAACCAAACAAATCAACACAACAAACAAACCAACACAACAACCCAACCAAACAAATCAACACAACAAACAAACCAACACAACAACCCAACCAAACAAATCAACACAACAAACAAACCAACACAACAAAAATCACTGAAATTAAAACAAGTATCTGTACTCCACTTCATATGTACCATGTCTCCTGCCTGTTTAGCTTGTCAAGTTTCCCCCCAGAGATGTAAATGAAAGAATTTAAAAGAATTAAAATTAAAAAATAAAGCCTGTGGGATCTTTCAGGCAGTCCTGTCTCACACTATTTTCATCTGCTACAAAATCCACTAAAACATGGGTTTGAAAAGAGCTGGGTTTAAAGACATAAAAATTCTCCACAAACTAGCTTAGTGCCTCAACCTGAAGCCCACTTCAGGAGTCTTCTTTATCACTGGAAACAGTAGAAAGAAGCAACAAAGCACAGTAAGTATTAAGAAATACATTAAAGTATCATGCTGGAAAGTATCATTTAGTTCCTTTGTCATTTCCTTTCAATCTAAGGTGCTGTAGAGCATTTTTTCAGCTCCTTCAGGTTCCCTTTAAACATTGCATTTTCCTTCAAAATTCACATGCAGATCAGTCAGTTGACACAAACCTTCAGCAGGTGGTGATAAATTATAGTTCATAGGTTTAGATCTATTCAGGAAAACCCCAAACAAGAACAAACAAGCAAACAAAAAAAGTCAGAAAACAAAGCTACCAATTCCCTCCCTCTCCATCCCCAAATCTCCGGGCGCAGCAGCAGCATCTCACACAGGCCTGAGCACAGGTGGGAATTTTTCAGGAAGAGCAGATTCCTGCTATCCAATAGGCAGTATTTCATAGAATCACAGAATGGTTTGGGTTGGAAGAGACCTCCAAAGGTCATCTAACCCAATCCCCTCTGCAGTCAGCAGGGACATCCTCAACTAGATCAGGTTGCCCAGAGCCCTGTCAAGCTTCATCTTCAGTATCTCCAGGGATGGGACTGCAACCACCTCCCTGGACAACCTGTTCCAGTGTTCCACTACCCTCATGGTAAAGAGCTTGCTCCTCACATCCCATCTACATCTCCTCTAGTCTGAAGCCATTGCCCCTTGTCCTATTCCTGCAAGTCTTTGCAAACAGTCTCTCTCCATCCTTCTTGTAGCCCCCTTCAGGTACTTGCAGGCTGCTATTAGGTCTCCCCAGAGCCTTCTCTTCTCCAGGCTGAACACCCCCAGCTCCCTCAGCCTGTCCTCATAGCAGAGGTGCTCCAAGCTCCTGATCATTTTCATGGCCCTCCCCTGGACTCTCTCCACCAGGTCCATGTCCTTCCTATGCTGAGGGCTCCAGAGCTGGCTGCAGTACTCCAGGTGAGGTCTCACCAGGACAGAATCCCCTCTCCGGGTCTGTTGGCCATGGTGCTTTTGATGCAGCCCTGGCTGCATCTGAGTCATCCAAGGGACTCAGAGAAAGGGAACTGCAGGTGTGCACTCTACGCCCTTCTGTTCTATGCCTTGACAGAAGTGGGATATACTGCTGGGGAGTTTGTTGTTCTCATCAAGCAGCCTGAAGGATGGCAACAGGAGAACCTGCATTGTTCCATCTCTAGCCTGAAGGGCTGCCTGCCAGCAGCTCCAGCAACATTTCTTGAACATGCAGGTGCAGAAATGCTAAAGAAAGGTGAAGCACTCATGCAGAAATACTCAAGTATGTTCAGCATAGTCATCATGAAGTGTGTTCCCCTTCAAATCATGAGAGAAATTACAAGTTTAATCACTGATGCTTCTGCTAACATGAAGAATTCTCATTTATAAGTAGGGTGAAGGGCTTTTACCATACACTTCTGTGTGGTGGATACAACTCATTCCCACACTCTCCTCTTCTTTGCCTATATGCATTTCTGTGCTGAACACCCCAAGCTCTGACTTACAGAAGCCTTCAGAAGATTTCACCAAGACAGACATTTGGAGCTAAAATTAAGGAATGCGTCCCTGATGCTTCTTCTTTTTAAGGCTTATTGTATTTCTGTGCTATAGCAAACTAGGAGCCCAGAACAGCCAAACCCAAAGCACTGAGCCTTTTGTCTCAGACAAGCAAAAAATTCAAATCCATCTTGAGACTATCATTAACAAGCTGTTAGCAGCTAATCATTTAAAACATATTTTTATTTTAAAAGAACAGAGTGGTGGTTCAAAGTGAAATTGCTCTGTTTTTTACACAGCGGTAGTTCAAAGTTAAATTACTGTGGGTTTTTACACAGTGGTAGTTCAAACTTAAATTACTGTGGGTTTTTTTATCACTTGAAATAGGTTAGGTATTCTTTTCCCAGCATTAATTTCCTCACAAGACAGTATATTTCAATGACACTAACAGACAGCAGTTAAACTTTCAATTCTAAACTGGTATTTCAGGATACTCTCAAATCACGTTCTTTATGTCAATGCCTCTGCAACAAGGTTCATCAAATGCTACCAGGAGAGGTCTTTAAGGATATTAATCACATCCTGGGCTGCATCAAGAGAAGCATAGCCAGCAGGGCCAGGGAGGTGATTCTCCCCCTCTACTCCACTCTGGTGAGATCCCACTTGGGGTACTGCATCTAATTCTGGAGCCTCTATTACAAGAAAGATCTAAGGGCCACAAGGATGAGCAGAGGGCTGGAGCTCCTCTGCTATGAGGACAGACTGAAAGAGTTTGGGTTGTTCAGTCTGGAGAAGAGAAGGCTCCCAGAAGACCTTAATTGTGGCCTTCCAGTATCTGAAGAGGGCTACAAGAAAGCTGGGGAGGGACTATTGAGGGTGTCAGGTAATTATAGGATTGGGGGGAACAGAGCAAAACTAGAAGTGGGTAGATTCAGATTGGATGTTAGGAAGAAATTCCTCCCCATGAGGCTGATGAGACAATGGAACAGGTTGCCCAGGGAGGTGGTAGAAGCCTGGAAGTTTTTAAGGCCAGGCTGGATGTGGCTCTGAGCAACCTGCTGTAGTGTGAGTTGTCCCTGCCCATGGCAGGGGGTTAGAACTGGATGATCCTTGAGGTCCCTTCCAACCTTACCAATTCTATGATTCTAACTAATACTTAGAGGATTTTACTTTTTAACTATTTCCACTGTATTTACAATATAAAGGACTCTAATGAAACCAAGAAGATAAAAAAAAAAAAAAAAGAGATCCAGGTGCTACTGTAAAGAATTATGCCAGCTAAAAAAAAACCTCTCCACGTGTTAAAACTCAGATGCTTTGAAACAAAGCTGGCTGGCTGCTTTGTTTTTAATTGTCTTTATTTTTAAGCTAGAGAGATACCACAGAAAGATAACTCCCATTATAATTACCATGTAAGGAAGATAAGTTTTACTTGCTGGAATTGTTTCCCTGTGGGTTGCAATGGTGACTGATACATGGTCCATGCTGATAACAAAATGTATTATCCAGGTTTAATATTAAGACTATTACAATATATATGAAGTACCACTCACCCATGGCATCAAACTGTAATTGGAAACCCTAAGTTTTGATTTCATTTATTCCGCCATCAAGGAATTTGGTTTTAATTTGGCATTTACTGCATATATTTTACAATGGGGACAGCAACCTTACTGAGAGCATCCTATTACAAGAGAGATCTGGACATGCTGGAAGGTGTCCAGAGAAGGGCCACCAGGATGAGCAGAGGGCTGGAGCTCCTCTCCTATGAGGACAGACTGAAAGAGTTGGGGCTGTTCAGTCTGGAGAAGAGAAGGCTCCAAGGTGACCTTCTTGTGGCCTTCCAGGATCTGAAGGGGGCTACAAGAAAGCTGGGGAGGGACTTTTTAGGGTGTCAGGGAGTGACAGGACTGGGGGGAATGGAATAAAGCTGGAAGTGGGGAGATTCAAACTGGATGTGAGGGAGAAGTTCTTCCCCATAAGAGTGGTGAGAGCCTGGAATGGGTTGTCCAGGGAGGTGGTTGAGGCTCCATCCCTGGAGGTGTTTAAGGCCAGGCTGGATGTGGCTCTGGCCAGCCTGATGTAGTGTGAGGTGTCCCTGCCCATGGCAGGGGGGTTGGAACTGGATGATCCTGGTGGTACCTTCCAACCCTGACTGATTCTATGATTCCATGATTCTATGATCCAGAACGCCAGCAGTCAAATCGCCTTGGATGGCCAAACTAAAGATTGCAAGCACCACAGCCACAGCTTAATGCTGAGCTAACCAGCTGGTAACAGCACCAAGCCTCTTGGTTTCTCAGCTCACCAAGTACTTTTGGTTTTGGCAGTAGTACCAAAGGTGGCTGTGAAGGGCATGCATTGCCTGGTCCAACATGCATGCCAGCAGAGCAGCTATCCTGCAGGAGCAGCCATGCTAAATTTGAGAGTGGGAGTTAAATCCTCTCCATACCTGCCTGCCACACCAGATGGCCGAGATTCACAACCAAGAAACACAACTTGAAAGGACAGGAAACTCAGGATAGTTGTTGCTACCCACAGTGGCATAGAAGAGCCTCCTTCACCAAAGAGGATACTGGATGCCCCACAGGCATGCTGCTAGGCCAGAAGGCAGACACACAAAGGTAGGGCCAAGTGACATTCATTCTGCAGTCAGAACATGTCTTTGGAGCACTACGAAGAGAGACTGAGATCCTTGGGGCTGTTCAGTCTGGAGAAGAGAAGGCTGAGAGGGGATCTGAGCAATGTCTATCAATAGCTGAGGGGTGGGGGTCAAGTGGAGGGGACCAGGCTCTTTTTGGGTGGTTCACAGTGATAGGACAAGGAACAATGGGTTCAAACTAGAACAGAGAAGATTTCAGCTCACCATGAGGAGAAACTTCTTTACAGTGAGGGTGACAGAGCCCTGGAGCAGGCTGCCCAGGGGGGTTGTGGAGTCTCCTTCTCTGGAGACTTTCCAAACCCACCTGGATGCATTCCTGTGCAGACTACCCTGGGTGATCCTGCTCTGGCAGGGGGGTTGGACCTGATGATCTCTGGAGGTCCCTTCCAACCTCTGATATACTGTGACTTGTGCCTTCATCACATTCGAAGTCTTCTCCAAAATCAACTCAAGCAATCAGGACATCAGAGTCCCTCCATTACTAAGGCATTAACACTCAAATAACCTGGTCTGCATAAAATCCCAAGTGCTGGCATAATTTTGAACTCACCTGCTGAAAATGTCAGCTGTTTAAGGATTCAGAACCCAACAAATCTTAAAGACCTTTCACAGAGACCCTGTTAAATGCCTAAAAAGGAACCAACACCAATCAGCTCAACAAAATACCTTGCTAATTAAATTAGAAACTGCTGGTAAGGAAAGACTGCCTGCTGAAATTTCCACCTTTCCTTGCTAAATTTTTATAGGATAGGGGCTCATTACCCCTACCTTTTCCTCCTTTCAAGCATCTAGTTCTCAGTATTGTTTGAATTTGTCACATTAAGATGTTTTTTCCTTTAAATTATTTTAAAAAGAGCTTCCTTTTATTCACAATTCACATCTTTTCAACATCTGTCAACAACCCAGCAATCATATCCTACAGTTTTTCCCCCAGTCTCTTAAAGTCTTGTTGCCCACTGCTTCGGTCTGTCACTTACCAACTGCAGGTTCCTTCCACTGCTCTGAAAACTTCCTAGTTGGCAGATATCTGTCCACACAATTGCAAATAGAGAGTACTGAAGATCAATACCTGGCACAGCTGAACAGTGTGAGATGACCACAAGCTTCAGGAACTAATACTGCAGTAGTTTGCAAATGATTCTCCTCTAAGTCCTCCCTTCAAGTGCTAACAAAAATAAGGAACACAGAAGGCAACAATAGGATGGCTCTTCTCTACCCATCATCAAGAGATTACTCAGACTTTGATTTTGCACCATCTGGCAAAGCCTCCCAAGAGGAAAGTAATTTACTCTTGAATCTCTTGGTTCATTACTATACCTTTGCTAAGAACAATTAGGAAGCCTTTTCAGATGCAGGGGCAGGGGAAAAGGGGGAGAAATAAGATGACAGTTTTCTTGGCCTCATTCCACTCCAGAAATTTTCACTGTCCCAAACCTGAAAGCATTCATTTAATCCAGCATCTGGAACTCAGATTTTGAGTCATATACCCAAGAGTTTTGCATTCTTGTTTAAAAAAAAAAAAGCTACAGTGAGCATTGGTTAAGATTGCACAGCCACAAAAACCTCTGCTGTCAAAAAAGCTTCCAGAAAAATTACATTTCTCCAGCAAGAGCTTTTAATGCCTCAACTACTTTGTTTAGAACATCAGCTAAAACTGGTATCTTGACTTACTTATCACAGTTAGGATCTGGTCAGGACAACAAGACCCTGCACCACCAGACTTCTGCAGCCATCACTTGTCATGACTTCCAAGTGTGTCTATCACTCAAGAAAGTCCTAATGCCAATGTTATGCTACCATAACCATAGGTAATGATGCAACAGCAGATAATGATGCAACAGCAAGACACCTAACCCATTCAGTGCTCAAGGAGTGAATTATAGCAGCTGAAACAAGAGCCATTAAACTTTTACCACTTGTGTTTATCCTCAGCTATCCACCAGCATCAATTCCCCCAACAGGATAGGGTTTTCCTCTTTCCCTATCTCAGCCACTGGTAGAATGGAAATAAACAAGTTGTACAACTAGATCAGCTGCCATGGATCTCTGCTGCCCAAGGCACACTACCATGTTGCCTTTCAGCCCACGTTGAGACTCAGTGTTTGGGTGGGAACAGAAAATCAATTTCTCTTCTCCACACAGCAGCAGTGCCATCTTACACCTAAACCAGGCACTAACCTCACACTGGGCACATCTGTCTACTGCCAAAGAGGCTGAAGTTCCATCTCCTGCCTATAGAATGGTTTGGGTTGGAAAGGACCTCAAAGATCACCTCATTCCAACCCCTCCCCTGCCATGGGCAGGGACACTTCCACACTAGACCAGGCTGCCCAAAGGCCCACCCAACCTACTTCTCCAACACCTTCACTGTTGGAACCTCCATGACCTCTCTTGGCAACCCACCCCAGGGTCTCAGCACCCTCACAGCAAAGGATTCCCACATAATACCCAATCTAAATCCAGCTTCTTCCAGTTCAAAACTATTCCCCCATGTCACTATATAGCAGACTTGCATTTCCTTTTTCATGCCACAATTCTGTGCTCCCATGATGCGAAAGGCTCAGGAAGCATAACTGATAGAAAAGAAAAACAATCCTGAGGAATTCAAACCAGCCAGTTCCTGTGAGTTGAGCTCCATGAACTGACCCACTGTTGGGTCAAAGAGGCAGTGCTCCATGGGTGGGAAGAGCAGCAGAACTGCCTCCTTTCAAAAGCTGACCAACAAATTCATCACATTGACTGGGGGTGAGTTTAGGCTTCCTTTGTATCAGCTCTGGTAACTGCATGGCTAAGGCAGAAGGCAGATTAGCTCCCTTATCCAGATGAACACTACCATAAGGATACCATGCCCTAACATCAGCAAGCTCATCTGATCATACCAGAATATGAACACTAGAGGCACCAGAAAGGAGGAGAAAAACCCACACAACCAATGTAGTACTTTTCAGCTGCAGTCCAGTTAGAACCACCCTAAGCTTTGAAACCACATGATAAAGTTTGTTAAAATATAACAGAAAGTAGGGGACAATGTAGAGGCAATGGCTTCAAAGTAGAGAAGAGTAGAGAAACTTGTTAGGAACAACTTCTTTGCCATGAGGGTGGAACAGGTTGCCCAGGGAGATAGTTGAGGGCCCATCCCTGGAGATAATCCAGGTGAGATTTGATGAGGCTCTGAGCAACTGGCCAGCACTGCAAAAGGTTTGATGTCAGCTTTATGTCAATGTTAACTTCAGCATTCTTGCCAGTTTTTACTACCACACTTGGTGAAGTTTCGTTTTATTTAAACTTCAGCTTGAATCATTATATGAATGGTCTTTCAAGGCACAAGACAGAGAGAGAGGTAGTATTTCATACATTGTTCTTCTAATAATCAGCCTGCCATAACAGAGGGACAACCACTGCCACCAATACCAACATCCATGCCCTCTCACATTTCCCTCAGCACCTACAATGCTTTTCCAGACAAATGCCACACCAGAAATTCTGCCATCATCAATGCCTCAGGCTGTGTTTCTGGAAGGTCTCTTTGCAACAACATTACTGTGTGATAAACTGATTTCCTCACAGAATAGGACTATTCTGATTGGAATTTGATCAAGTGCTGCTTTGTAGCTCACCACTCACCAACAACATGAAGGAGCATGCCTTATCTATCTATCTAGCTTGCATCTCTCTTTTTCTGGTCATTGTTCCTGGCATGCTTTACCCCAAAGCACTGGGAAAAGCTTCATACATGAGATTCTGAGAGCATGCTTCTGAGACCAGTCACCTCCTGATCTTTTTTGCGGTCAATTGAAAAACAAATCTGATGTATTTTATTTATTTCTTCACGTCCCTCATTTGCTGCAAGATGCAATCTTTCAATTTATAAAGCACTATTTTAAAAGTGCTGACACTAAAAACCTAGGTGCTGGATCTTCATATTGATCTCCGCTAAAGCTACAGTGGGTCAAAGGAGGGAGAAATCTCCCTGATGTTTTAAATCAATCCTCACTCTGCTTGTTAAGTCCTAACATCTTTATTATTCAGGTTAAAAAATACCAACCAACCAGCACACAATCATTAAATGTAAAAACCAGGGGGAAAAAAAACCTCAAAACCCTACAACTTCAGATGGGATTTTTACTATGGATAGATAAAATGTCTAAGTCTTCTATGCTACTAAGAAATAATTCAGTTCTATTTTAGTTGCTTAAATGCTTCTGAATACAACACCCTTGCCCGTTGTTGTTCTGTAATACTGCTTCCAAAAATATTTGCAAATGCATCCTGAACTATCACTGCACTTAAATGACAGAAATCTGGCACAAAAACGGCCACAGAGTCATTTGAAAACAAGATACAGAGCTACAGCCATCAAAGGACAAGACTCCTCCTAAGTGGCTTTAAGAAGGGCTGTAGGGCAGCACAACAACCACTCTGTGCAGCAGCACTGCCAGTCCAATTGGTGTGAGACTGGCAAGTTTTTGAGCAGCATATTTAGAAGCCTGGAGCAGCACTGATACACTAAAAGCAGAAAACTAAGTGGCTTTTGTGGGCAGGAAGTCCAGGATATACATCAGAACAAGGTTTGGCCAGGCATGTGTTTTGCCGACCAGCAGCTCAAAACTGTCAAAAGGAAAGGGCATACCTATTGTCTTCTGAGGTGCTTGGGAGCCTACTGGGTACTTTTTGATTTTTAACATAACATTAAAAATGCCCCAACTTACAGGAGCTTCAGAGCCAGGCTCACACAACACAGCACCCAGCCATATTTGCAGGGCAGACCCAACAAACTGAAGCAGAAGGCAAAACTGCAAGTTACTTAAGCAAGTATCGATTTGGTTCTTTCCAAAACACAAAGGAAGAAGAGCTGCCTGATGGCAACACAGAGCTACCACCATGCAGCCATTAAACCAAGGCTAGAAACAAAAAAATTTCCCCTTTGACTCACACCTGGCACACGTGAACCTCGCTCTGACAAGGTGAGCAGGAAGTCACTGGTTTCTGTGAATCCAGTTTCTGGCCCTCACAGTTGAGAAATGCCTTTACCTCACCCATGCTACCATCCCCACCTCTGTAAGACATCTATTCCATAAACATCAGTTCAAGACTTATGCAAACCCTCCTCGGAAATCACTTGTGGCCGCCTACAGTTCTACGCTACCCCGAATTTGAATTACTAATTTAAACAAAGACTTAACTAAACTGCTTAAATGGTGACTAAATGCCATTCTAATTACAGAGGAACACATTTGCAATTAACTAGCTTATTTCAGGAGCTAGAGCATGAAGTTATAGCAAACAGAACGTCGCTCATACATACGCATCTCTGGTCTAGACAGGTTAAGTGAATAGTCTGGCAATAAATTACAGCTAAAAATGTATGTCACACTACAGTTCCGAACAGAAATCTCTCCCCTAAACCTCCTCTGAGGCAAATTTTCCTTCACTGGCTTTACGTTTCAAATGAGGTTTTCACTCTGTAGCCACTATATTATTTCATAGTTATTTGTTGTCTTAATGGGGATTTGAAGATACTATTGAAAACGCTGCTGCTGCAGCATTGAGCTACTAGAACTGAAGAAACTAAAATACCAGAAGAGCCAAGGAAAGGAGTAATGAGAATATCACTAAGTTGCTATCCAGCTAAAGAAAAAAAGAAGAGCTCTACTGTGCACATTTAGACATTTGTACACACACACAAAAAACCCCAAACCCATTGTATTTTAGTTTCCAAAGAAGACAAGTCTGATCCTTTATTTCTGCATAAGACAATCAAGTTTTTATCCATACACACACAAACACACGTTTGTTTGTCACACTGAGTATTCATCTGAAGCACCATTTTAACTGAGAGTCCTCACTCGTCCTTGTGGGTAAACTGAAGGAAATGCTGTGAGTTATTACCAGCACTCAGTCTGATATGCAGAGTCCTGGCTGCATTCACTTCAACTTCAAAATGACCAAGCAGCAACCCCTTCCTCCACAGCAGCAAATGCAGACCAGGTGACGATGTTCTACTATTTCAATTCAGGTCCCAACAAAGACAAGGCAATAACTGACCTTTGAAGCAGTGGCTTTTTGAAAACTGCCCTCCTAAGTAAAATTTCTGTTTATTGAGTTTTGTTATTCATGTCAGCTACATAAATAAATATATAAATGCAGTCATCCAAGGCTAGGAGAAAACAATGCTCTTGCATTCACAAGTCAGAGCTGAAGATGCTAATTATCTCAGAGAGCAAACAAGGCACAAACATTATCAACTAAGTAGGTATCATGTGAAAGATACCAAACACTATCTAAAATATTAAAAAAACCCCACACATTTTCCCCAATTTCTTAACATATAAAATATGTGTATATATAACTTTATATATATAACTTTAAAATACATGTAGACAGAATTCTAAGGAGAAATACTTCACAATAATTGTTGTTATCTCAGTGCAAGTTCACAGAACTACAGAATGTTAGGGGTTGGAAGGGATCATGAAAGATCATCTAGTCCAACCCTGCTGTCAGAGCAGGATCACCTAGTCAGAAATGGAGTTATCAGCATTGAAATGCTACTACTAACAAAAAAAAAATAAATCTTGCCGAGTAAAGTATGGTCTACCTTTTAGCCAAGATATACAGCAGTGGCTCATCTGACTTTCACGGGAGCTGAGCCTGCATATTCACACAAGCTGATACATTTTCAGTCCCAATCCTACTAGAGAAGCACTTCTTTCACTGAACATAATTGAAAGCCACTGTTAGTCAGAGGGAGAGTCCAATGGCCAAGAAAAAAAAAAAAAAAAACAAGAAAACAGTGAATGGATACTTCTGACAGTCTTCTGTTCACTGATTTTTCATCTGCAGGAAGCAGCAGACAAACTGCACGCAGAAGATTCTTGAACGTCGTCTTTCACAGAATTGCATTTGTACATAACTGGTTCAGCATGAAGTCAGTAACTTCATGCTGCAGTAAGTTTAACTGCTCTTCCTTAAGTTGCCCATTAAAACCCTTCCATACATAACCACCGCTTTTCCCAGGCATCCTCCCCAAATCACTGAGCAACTCTCCACTTTATTTTGCAAGCCTGGTTTGCCAAGGAAGAGGATCACGGGGAAACCGCTCATAAAGCATAGCATAACGTTTCGGGGGTGAGATGGCTGTTCGTAAATTGTAACTTTTAATATTTAATATTTTTTAATTTTTATTTTAAACAAGACCGGCCGAGCCCCCGGCCCCGTCCCGCTGCAGGGGCAGGAGGCAGCCGGGGCAGCGCGGGCGGGCGCCCCGCCGAGGCGGCGACCAGCCCCGGCGAGCGGCAAATGAAAGCCAGACCCCAGGGGCACAAAACCCTCAAAAAAAAGAAAAAAAAAACGCACCAAAACCCAACCGTCTAGTTCTTTTAGATTTTATTATTATTTTAAAGCTAGAGACGCGGGTAGGAGGCCGGCGGGCCAGCACCGTGCGGTGCCTTCGGCCCTCGCCCGCTGCCACACACGCAGCCACCCGCGCACCACCGCCGCCCCCTTCCTCCTCCCCTCGGCGCCGTGATTTCGGTCCCACCCGCTCCTCTCCTCGCATATTTGAAGGCTGCTTTAATTCCTGCAGCGAATTCCTCCCTCCCAAATTTGGGCGCAAAAGGAGAAAAGGGGAGGAGGAATAGGGATGGAGGGGGAAGGGGAGAAAGCGAGAGAGAAGAAATATCTCCGGCATTCTCAGCGCCTGGCTCCCCAGCTCCGCGCAGGCATTATACAATTTCGGCGAGGCAGGAAGTGACTGCGGAGGGGGCGGGGGGGGTTGGGGGGGGGGGATGGCGGCGACAAGAGGGCTTGGAGCCGCATCCGAGGAGGAGGAAGGCGGGGGACGGCAAGAAGGATTGAGGGCCCCGCGGCGGGACCGCCGCCCAGCAGCCGATCCCCGCAGCCGGGATGGGGTAGGGGACCCAGAGGTGCCCGCTGCACCCCTCCCCACCCCGCTCTTTCTCCCACCCACCTACTATGGAGACCCCGGCGGCGGCAGGCTCCCGCCTCGGGCTGTCACGGTGTGCCCACCGTTCGGCCCCGGGTTGGAAACTCACCCATGGCGCTGGCCGGTGGCGGCGGTGTCGCTGCCGCTGCTGGGCTCCGGCTGGCTGCCCGCCCTCCTTCAGCCGCGGCAGCACCGAGCGGGCCGCCCCCTCCTCCCCGCGCACCTCCCGCCAGCCAACCCGGCGGTGGCCGCCGCGGCTATTCTCCAACGCCCCCTACGCCGATTCCGTCAAGGGGCCACGGCCCTTCCGCACGGCGACTACACGCGCCCGCTCTGGCAGCCGGACGGACTTAGCGGCTCGACTCCGCTCCTGCCGCCGCCCGCGCCTGCTCCTCCTTCTCCCTTGCCGCCTCCGCCCCGCACACGCTCGCTGCTTGCCCGCCTCCCAGAGCACGCAGTGGCAGCGGCTTCCGGCTCGGCGTGGGACTCTCCGCGGTCCCCACGTCTCTACCTCCGCCCCTCCCTCCCAGCCCGCGATTTGTCTCTTATTTCCTCCCGCTCCTTGTCAAAGAAAAAAGGGACCGCTCGGCGGCCATTTTGAAGCCGGGCAGGCTCGGGAGCGCGAAAGCCCCGCGCCGGCCTTTGCCCGAAACAAATATGGCCACCGACATTGGAGGGCTGCGTGAGGCGACCACACCGCCCCCTCCTTCCTCCAGGGCTGTTCTGAGTGTCTCTAGTTCCTACGCGCCTTGCTGAGCCAAATGAGTGCTGCGAAGCCTGACGCTTCCTCCACGCGCCCGCTCACGCAGTTGGCGTAGAAGAGGCCGGCAGGAGAAGGGAACCCGAAGAGGAGGGCACAGCCCATCCGTTCGCTCGGCTTTCCGGGGCCCGCCGCGGCGGGTTGGCGCTGGGCTCTCGCTTGCCGCAGCTCCGACGTACCCGCCCCTGAATGAGCCGTTTGGGTCCCATTCATAACCGCTGCCTCATTCACGGAGCCGCCGCCCAGGGCGCGGAGCTGTTCCCCGTCGCCTTGCGGCTAACACACCAGCCCGTCCCCGCCGGGGTAAGGAGGACTGGTCTCTTCTCCCCCCCGTCGGTTGTCCGGCTGCCCTTCTCCGCCAGGTGTGGGCTCTGAGGCGGGGAGATGAAGGCGCCACTGAGCTGGTCGTTTCTCTGCCGCCAGGCCCGACAGCGGGCCGAAGCCTGGCCTTTCTTAGCATCAGCAAGCGATCACTTGGTGCCCACGTCCCTCAAAATGAATGAGAACTCTTAAAAAATTAAGTAAGCATCATTTTAACGCAGGCACCTTTTAGGAAGTCGAAGGGGTTCTGGCACATGATGAGCATCCTGCTGACAAGACCCTGACTTGGAGCATCACAGGATGTTAGGGGTTGGAAGGGACCTGCGGAGATCATGGAGTCCAACCCCCCTGCCAGAGCAGGACCACATAACCATATAATCTAGTGCAGGTCACAAAGGAATGCATCCAGATGAGTCTTGAAAGTCTCCAGAGAAAGAGACTCCTCTGCTGTGACTAAAGGAGTGACACTGGGAAAAGATGGATCCTGAGAGAGGCAGAAAAGTTACTTCTGCCTTTCTTATTCCAATACAGGTCTCGGCATATTTCCTTTTCATGTTTGGGACAGGCATCTTTAAAACCTTTTAAACTCTGTGGTATTTTATGCCCAAACTCAAATAGTGCAGACCTGTATTTATGATGCATGATTTGAAACAGCATTTTTGTGCTGGGGATTTCTGAGCGTGGTCCACTCCTTGCCTTTTCTTTCACAGAAGGCACTGTGGGCTTCTCTAAGAGGGAAAGGAATTTGACATATGAATATATGAAATACATTAATTTGGTATTGTATAATTTCTTTCTGCCATTATTAAGAGTGTGTTTTAAGAGCCTGCCCTGGTATTAGAAGGGCAAACCCTGCAATTTTCTTTGCAGCAGCAGAAGTGAAACGTTCAAGAATTTAATATTTCTGTAGCTGGAAGGACAGAAGCAAAAATAATGACACTAAGATTGTTCTTGTTTCTCACAGATTTCCATCCCATTCTTCCTCGTGTAAATGTCTGATTTTTTCGGGGTGCATCTGATAAATTTTCTTGATGGCAACAAGGAAAAGGCATCATCTTTTCAGAAAGGTATGCAGTCCTGCGCACTGTGGTTCAGCACTGTTTAAGAACTGGAAGGGTTACAATATACTGTGGTTCCTGGATGCCCAAGGGAAAGAGATTTTTGTTATTGTTGGTCACAGAACTGCCAAATGTTATCTTGTAAATCTGTGTCTTTCACAATGGATGAGGTAAGAAATAATCTTTTTTTTCTTTTCATTCTCTTTGGCTTAGGTGGTAATATCCATGGTGTTGAGGTATAGCTACAGAGCTCTCGTGGTTATTTGAGTACCAAGAAGAGACATTTCACACCACAGAAGTTGTTCACTGAACACAAAATACGATCCCCACAGCTCTCCCATAAAATATACAGAGTGGGAAAACAAACAATATGAATTAGACTAGGTTTCTCTCTCCTAGTAAGGGCTTCAGATTGCTCAGAAGGAGTTTCTTGGTTTTCAGATAAGCAGTGCTGAGAAAATAGGATACAACTGATTGGGGTTATCTTCCAAAAAGGGAATGATGCTTTTTAAGTAATTTCCTTTTAAGTGAGAAATTACATTGTGGATTGATCATTGGCAAAACAAAAGTGAGCTTGCACCCTGGAAATCTAGTGCAAAACTGGCACAGGCTTAATGAGGAAGCAAGATGCAAGCCAGTGGGTTTTATGTGAGGTTAATGTCCCATTTTTCTGTGTTGTGAATAGCCAGGGCAGGGGGAGGGCTGTCTCTTTTTCAATGGGTAATTTATGGGGTTAGAAAGATTCTGCAAAATTGTGTTCATTTTGAGAAGAAATAAAGCAAATGCAAATGGGTCCCTGAGGCTTGAAGAATACTGTGTACCATATAATAGATCCAGACTTTTCCATTCTGCTGTTCTTCCTTCAAAAAAGGAAAAGATGCCACTGAGTCTGAAACAGACCTTTAAAGAACTGCAATCAACAAGTCAGTTTCAAGGCTCTTGGGATTCTGTTTTATTTGACAGAAGAGACAATGACTGCTTGTTGTGAAATCAATCAAAAGCTTTACAAACATGAATGTAGAACTCTACCTGAACCCAGCTCAGAACCCATCTGTGTCCTTCTTGTCTTTAAGACAGGAGCAAAACTCCCTTATCTTCCTTACAGAATCTGCTAACCAGAGCTGCTGCCAGGTTGGTTCCCAACCAGCCTGGCCAGTTTCAGCATCTTTTTGCCAGTGAGACATATGAAGGCTATTTTGTTTTCTCCTTCTGTTTTGATGCAAGCAGACGTGACTCACTAGGTGAATTGGCACACAGCATTAGCTCCAGCACGGCATGTGGCAGAATTACTGTGCTAGTACCCTGTGGACTTGCTCCTGCATGGCAGCTCTAATGCCACCTGGGTTTGTTAGGGCACGTGGGGTATCTCCAGATGGAATTGTGGTTAACTCAGTTGGTCCAATGTATGCAGCATTCTTCTGAGCTGCTGTGTGTGACAGATCTTTGCCTACCCAAGTGATCCCTTGCCAAAACAAGCAGTTTCTTTATACCAACTGAGAAGAGTCCTAAACTCCCACTCCTGTAAACAATCTAGTTCTTGTAAGATAAGAGGCTGAGGATGCTCAACACTAAATAATAAACACAGGATCCTTCAAATCCATCCTTAAATCTCAGCTTTGCAGTAACGTCTACCAGCATCTTGATCATTCTTTGACCTCTGCTTGTCTTGCTGATCAGACGCGTCTCCTCTCCTGGGACTTTGTTGCCTCTTTGACATCTGTTGCCCTTCACACTGGATGACCTTTTTGTAAATGCTGCCATTTTGCTTTGTTTGCTGGCACAGGAAAATGGCCCCACACAATGGTAATACAAACAACAATGGTATGAGGCATCTGGTGTCACCTCTAATTGGGCCCTGATGTCTTGTCCATCAACCCTTTCCTCTTTTGAGAGTTACCAAGTCAGTAGGGCCACTTGTCTGAATAAAGGTTTCCAGAATCAGGGCTGGATTTGTGGCTCTGTTCTGTATTCAGAGGAGGGCTGTCATGAAACAGAAAACCCTTGCAAGCTCCCAAGAAGCACAGTAATCCACTATCCCATTCTTGTTGTCTTTGGCTGCCACCTACAATATTCTCTGAAGATGCAAATGAAGCAATGTAAACTCTATAGCTCTTGGTTTCCTTTTAAGTCTTGCCATTTGCTGTTTAAAACTTTCCCTGCAATGATAAAATAAATATTTTAAAAACATTTTTAAAAAAGCCATATTCAGAGCAAATGCTTCTAAAATGCTGCAAAAGTTATGACCATAAGCTTCTATTGAACAACCACTATGGTAAGGGGGAAAAAAAAAAAAGAAGACAGCAGCATCTCTTGTTTTGTAGTGTGTTTACTGTATCGTCCTGGTATACATCCATCACTTCAATGATCTAAAGAAAGAGGCTTTGATAGATTACAGCCCAATGATGTGATCCTTGGGAGAGGCACACACATGCACTTATTGTTGAAGATGGAAAATGGTTGCTTTGTGCAACTGGAGTTGTGTAGAGGGGAATATAGATCAGGAGAAGCAGGGAGGCAGCCCTGCCCTTAGTCATGTACTCATACCACTAAGGATTACATCCTTAAGTAAGGTGGGACACAACCTTCATGGTGGTTTCTTTCATCCTTGGGGAGGATTTGAAGCCTGGGCAACACAGCAGATTTCAGTAGTGTGAAACTGTTTGAAAAATGCATCTTCTAATACGTTACTTGCACCACAGGCACAAGCCACTGAGCTGACAGACTGAAAGGGAACTGCTTGAAAGAGTCCAGCACAAAAGACACTGAAGGGAGTGGAACATCTCCCCGCTGAGGACAGGCTGAGGGAGCTGGGGCTCTGTAGCTTGGAGAAGAGGAGCATGAAGGGTGACCTCATTCATGTTTATAAAGACATGAAGGGCAGTGTCAAGAGGATGGAGCTGGGCTCTGCTCAGTGATTCCAATGACAGGACAAGGGGTGATGGATGCAAGATGGAGCAGAGGAGGTTTCATGTGAACATAAGAAAAAACTTTTTCACTGTGAGGGTGACAGAGCCCTGGAGCAGGCTGCCCAGAGAGGATGTGGAGTCTCCTGCTCTAGTGACATTCCAAACCCACCTGGATGCATTCCTGTGTGACCTGCTCTAGGTCATCCTGCTCTGGTAAGGGGGGTTGGACTGGATGATCTTTCAAGCTTCTTTCCCACCCCTAATATTCTGTGATCTATTTCCTACAGCAGGGAGCTGGGGCATTTTGCAAAGGCCCTTCTTAGCCTTCCACCCCTCCGTTTAGCAGGCAGCAGCAGCTGCTGGGCTGCTGGGGAGCGAGGCGATTGTGTGCCTGTCCTTCCAGTTCTCCGTTTGTTTATTTGTTAATAAGTAAACCCCACTGGGGCTGGGCAGAGCTCAGTAAATCCTTATGAGGCTTTCTCTATACCCCAGTGTATAATCATTAATTAGTGCTGCAGCTGAAGGTATAGTGATGGACCCTTGTGTCTGAGCAGAGTCTGGTGGGCGTGCAGGGGCTGCTCACACTGTCACTGCCGTGAGAGCAAAGCCCTCAGGTGGTCACGCTCAGTGCCTGCTTACATGAGCAAGTGATTCCTAGTGTGGCAGAAGGTACTGCTGTGAGACTTTTGAGTAGCACGTTAGGGGGAAAAAAAAGTGTTTAGGCATGTAATGCAATGTGGCATTTCATTGCATTTCATTGCAGGAAAGGCATTGTGCCCTCCAAAAGCAAAACCATTTTTCTTAAGATGAATTAATCAGCTTAAAATTAATTTCCTGCATAAATGCTGGACAGGGCTTTGGATTTTTTTTTTCATTGCAGAAATAAACATTCTAGAACAAATAAGAGTAAAATATCACAGAATGAAAACAGATGGGTTCTGTACATACAGTAGTCATCACTTTGTTCTCTTTACTGATATCAAAATGTTGTTTCTAGAAAAAATCAAGTCAATGATGGGTTCTGATAGGGAAGAAGTACTGTGTGCCCTGCACTACTGTGGGCTCAGCCCTCTGGCTTTGTGTTTTCCAGTTCTCCACTTCCAATGAGAGGACATCTACATCACCCTAGGAACATTGAATTGGGCTTTGTCCCTGCAAACACTAAAGAGATAGTATGTCTAGTACTTCAGGTTAGGCTTGAGGTGCCACATCAAGGCCTTGGTGCAAATGTTGAACAGCTGAAGCCAAGTGTTGCAGATGGTCCTGCTGCTTATCACAGAATGATGAGACTTCCTGGCATCTTAATCACTTTGTCACTTTGTTCTGTTTCCTTTATCTGGGAAAATGGGACTCGAGCTTCTGACACAGTTACTGGGCTACTTCTCCAAACCCATCCTGAAGTGACAGCTTTCTCCCTCCGTACTGCAGATTGGACCAGTCTGGACCCTGCTAGGCAGGTCCTGAGTCTTTTGCTGTGCCTACTCTTGGGGCCTGTGCATGACTTGGCTCCCAGATCCACTTTTCAAGGCTGCACTTGGCACTTAAACGAATTGATTAAGCAAAAGGAAATGCTTATCACAACCATCAGGAGCACAGCACTTCCCAGAGAGGAGGACTTGAACCTCCATACCTGCCTAATCTGCTGTGCATACACATGTGAACTCAGCCAAGACAGTCAGACCAGCCTTCCTCGTTTTTCTGACCCCCTGCTTTCTGTGAACAAAATGATTGGTGCCTCAGCACCAGAACGACAACCCTCAGCTTCCTGAGAATGACTTCTTAGGTATTCAGTTGCACTTTCCAGGTTCAGATATTCCATCTGCTTTTGACCGTTAGGTTCCAGCTTAGAGCCAGTTCTTGAACCCTGTGGTGGGTTGAAAATTCCCCCCCAACATTAAATTTGCCAGACCAGCTCAGCTGGAAGGAAATGAAAGCTGTATTTACAAGCAAAAGTACAATCTACAATGAAATGCAATGAATATGTATAAAATATACAGGATTTACAATATTGACAGGTATTTACAATTAATAAACAGCACAAGAGCCTCCCTGGCCAAAGATCAGGGGAAGCTTGTAGCTTCTCCCTCCCTGCCCCCTCCTTACCTCCTTGTACACAAATGGGACAAGAGAAAGCAGCAGAGAGATATTTTGTTAGATTTAGCCAAAACAATGCAGCCAAGGTCAAGCAGAAGCCAGTTAGTATCTCCCAGCCTGACAAAGTAGAGAAGAGAGAAAGATTGTTTTGCACAACTAGGTTAAGTCCTTTATCTCTTTCAATGGGATTGCTTAGAACTAATATTATTTTCCTTTTTTACACCCAATAGTGATTTATTTACATTCTGCTACTTTCTGTTCAAGATCTGTGGAAAAGTTTTAAAGGCATAGCCTAAAACTACCACCAACCCATGGGTTGGAATCAATGAATACAGTCTTTATAGTTCAGTGTTTGGCTTTATCTCCTGCTTTTGTCAGAGGTTGGCTTATTTGTAGCTGTCTTTTGGGCTTTGATGATAGCTTGTCTAGCAGCAGCCGTTAAGCTGAATCCTAGAATGGCTCAGGTTGGAAGGGACCTCAGAGATCATCTTCAACCTCCCTGCCATGGACAGGGATACCTCTCAACTAGACTCAGCTGCTCAAGGCCTCATCCAGCCTGGTCTTGAGCACCCTCAGGGAGGAGGCAACACACCTATATATGTAGCTCCAGTTAATCCAGCTGAGCTATTCCCTTATCCCTTGCAGCAAAAGGTAATCTTTAAACACCTATCAATAAGTAAAAAGCAAACCCAATTTTTTTCCCTTAAGCCACGTGTAAGGACTGGTGTTTGTTTACACATTCAACTGACTGATGCCTACAGCCACTGAAGCCACTGGGAATTTGGCAATTAATTGTAAGGGTTATACAAATTCCTACAGTCAAATCTGTCTATTGTTTAAAAAATTGTCAAAACTGTGTTTCTTAAGGAAACCACAGACAGCTCAAATATGAATGTAATAGCGTGGAAGTACTCAAAAGGCATTAGAATTCAACCCAGCTGGTTAAATTGTAGGTACATAGTATAGACAAAAAAAAAAAAAATAAACCTGAAACACAGATCAAGGAAAATGCTGAACCTTAATTCAAATTACTATTTAATATCTGTATTCTGAATCACACCATGCTGAACTTATAATCATAGAATCATAGAGTGGTTTGGGTTGGAAAGGACCTCTGAAAGTCATCCAGTCCAACCCCCTCTGCAGTCAGCAGGGACATCCTCCACCAGATCAGGTTGCCCAGAGCCCTGTCAAGCCTCACTTTGAATATCTCCAGGGATGGGGCCTCAGCCACCTCCCTGGACAACCTGTTGCAGTGTTCCACCACCCTCATGGTCAAGAACCTGTTCCTAACATCCAATCTAAATCTGCTCTTCTCTAGTTTGAAGGCAGTGCCCCTCATCCTTCTTTACATAAGGAGCACAATAGTGATTTTGCTCTGATGACTGAGCAATACTAGAATCAGAGTTCTGAAAGAATCTCTTCTGTAGACATTTGAGATTGTTAATGGAAGGTAATGGTCTTTTGGATGATTAATCCACTATAGAGGTATAGAGGCCAAGAATATTTGAAGAGCCTGTTTCAAAGTAGATCCAATAGCATAACCCAAGACACATCCTCAGTATTGCAGATCAGGGAAGTTCTTGCATTGCTGTCACAACAGAAAGTTAGAGTGGTAGAGAGCTTTTAAAGAATTCAAATGCTTGTTACAGAGCCAAACTTCAGGCTCTGTTTTTTCAGTGTATGCATTTTAAAGGCAAACACAGTCTGTGTTAGTGCAGAAAAATTGGGGTTGGGGGTGCTTTGCATAATATCATAGATCTGTTTGATGAGACAACACCATTTTTTCCCACTTCAGGATCACAGGGTCATTAAATATTCTTCTTGGACTAACTAGCAGTGTGGACTCTTACTATTCAAGATGTTCCTAAGCTCCTTGCCAATAATTCTTCTCAGTTTTCCTAACAGTTTAGTGTACTGCCCAATGTTCTGTAAAAACCCTGGTTAAAACCTGTGCTGGGTTCTGGGTGAAGCTTGCACTGCTTAGTTACACATTGATAGCAAGTTTTGATAGCTAATCTTGTGCTAAATAAAACCACTTTTTTGGTGTGTTTATATGCATGGAATGCCTAATTGCATGAGTTCATGTTTTATGAATACAGGAGTGTTTGTAATGCCCATGCCTCTGTTCAGGTATTACTCATCCCCAGCAAAGACACTCTGATAGAAGCATTCTATTGGATGTGACACTCTGGTACAGGCTACTTGCTATGCACTCTCATTTCTTTGAAGTATCTGTCTGGAGAACTGAATGTTACTCAAAGAGCATTTGTTTGGGTAGAAAACAAATATTTGCCTCTGTTGTATTTCTTTTAAAAGTGTTTTGGCTACTTCCATTACAAAAAGAATCACAGAATCATAGAATGGCTCAGGTTGGAGGGACCTCAGAGATCATCTGCTCCAACCTCCCCACCATGGGCAGGGACACCTCTCAACTAGACTCAGCTGCTCAAGGCCTCATCCAGCCTGGCCTTCAACAGCCCCAGGGAGGAGGCAGCCACAGCCTCCATGGGCAGCCTGTTCCAGAGCCTCACCACTCTCCTACTGAAGAACTTCTTCCTAAAATCCAGTCTAACCCTCCTCTTCCTCAGATTCACACCACTCCCCCTTGTTCTGTTGCTAGACACCCTCAGGAAAAGTCCCTATCCAGTCTTCCTGTAGGATCCCTTCAGGTATTGAAAGGCAGCTTCAAGGTTCTCTTGGACTCTTCTCTAGGCTGAAGACCCCCAGCTCCCTCAGCCTTTCCTACAGCAGAGATGTTGTAACACTTGGATCATCTTTGTGGCCCTCCTCTGGACGCTCTCCAACAGCTCTGTGTCCTTCTTATGATGAGGACACCAGAACTGGGGGCAGAATTCAAGGTGGGGGCTCTTAAGAGCAGCACAAAAGAGAAGAATGATAATGATGTTTTTTTACCTGTAATGTAGTATTACCTGGGTCCTGCCAGTGTTGATTTGAGTAGTCAGTCCAAAACCTTCAGTTTCTTTAATTCCAGTTTCTGAGCCAATGGTCTCCCAGTTTGTATCAACTCCTTTCGTGGTGTTCTTTTTTTTCTTTTTCCTTTTTATTTATCTCAATTATTTAAAATATCTGTAAATATCCCCATGGTAATGGAATTCACTTGGCAGCAATGTATAGTTGCATGAATCATAATTAGACAGTAAATAAATGGCTGAAGGCATAACTAAGTACCAAATGGAAGTTGATATGTTTAGTAACAGTAAGAGGTGTTTATTGTGAATATACTTCAACACTTTCATATTCTTTCCTGGAAAGTCTTCTTTCTAGAAACTCTTGCTTGGCACGTGGGAGGCTTTGGTCCTGATGCTTTGGGAGATCATAGAATCATAGAATTGTTAGGGTTGGAAGGGATCTCAAGGATCATCTAGTTCTAACCCCCTGCCACGGGCAGGGACACCTCACACTAGCTGTCCACCAAAGGCAGTTGTTTCCCTGTGGACGGATGTTATCACCCCACAACTCTGTGCTGGTTGGGTCCAGAGAGCAGAAGTGGCTGATGTAATTCTGTATGAAAGGATTGGAGATCACTGAACCCTTGTAATTATTGATCTATGGGCTGTCCATAGCAGATAAATGGAGAAGGTTCTTAGCTTGAGGCCATGCCTTTGGCAGAATACAGGCTAGAGTAGCATTTATGGACCTTCCAAAGCCCTCCTGTATGTGTTTGTAACTTCCAGTGCATAAACAAGTCACTGTTTTTTTTGTTTTGTTTTGTTTTCAGTGGTATGAAATGGAATAAGATGGCTGAATACTGGCAGAGAATTTTTCTTGCAGGAGAACAAACAGTGTTTGATTTTCTTGGGCTACAGCTGGCAAAGAAGCCTTTTTTTTCAGAGCATTCATAATTACCATAGCTATGGAAAAAAAACCTGTCCACTCAACTTAATGTCTGAGCTGGACCCATTAGCTACTGATGTCTTGTTGCATAAATGCACACAGTTGCAAGAGTGACACAGGTTTTTAATGCAGGATGTCTTAATCCATTTTGATAGCTGCATGGCTTCTCCTTCCAACACAGAGGGAAGACCATGCAGGCAAGGCTACTTCATTTCCATCTCTAAAGCTCAGCAAATGGAAGAGAGAGCATTCAAAGGCTTAAATAAACCACGAGGTGACAAAGCATAACAAAGCCCAAATGAAAACATCCAGTTTATTTAGGGAATGTTCCCAAAGAATGGGCTACATCAGTCCTGAAGCAAAGCACACATTTATCCAGACTACTCTTAATTCACAGTTTATTTATAAAATGATTCCTTTTTTCTTTTTTCTTTTGATAACATCTGTGTATGGCAAGGTGCCTAACCTCTGGAGCACAATGGGGAGAAGTTATTAAGCTAGCATCCTCCTTCCTCTTTATCTACAAGCAAAGAAGCTGGAAGGAATCACAGTGTTAGCCTGGAAGGAATCACAGTGTTAGTCTGCTGACTGAATTCAGACAGCAGCACCAGATGGGTCTTACTAACTTCCACTCTTTGGAGAAAAGACAGAGCTCCTCTGAAAGGCAGACAAGAAGAAATCTTGGTAGAAGGTTCTCAGAACAGCCTACCAAGGCAAGCTAGGTACAAGACTTAGACCTGTTGTGACAGAGTCAACAATTTGACTTCGGTCGTGGAGGAAGCTAAATAAAAGCAATCAGACAAAGTGACAAAATGAAAGCAGGAGTTACCTTACATGTTTTGTGTCAGTTTGTGATAAAAACTCCAGCTGTCCACAGGCAGCACAAACCCCATGGTTATTATCACCATGCTTCTCTTTCTGATGACTTGACTGGGAAAATGCAAAACCAGAATTGCTATTTGTGCACGTTTTTGAAAGAGCTGGGAGTGCTTAAGAACAACCTAGAATCACAGAATGGTTCAGGTTGGAAGGGACCTCAGAGATCATCTACTCCAACCTCCCCACCATGGGCAGGGACACCTCTCAACTAGACTCAGCTGCTCAAGGCATCCACAGCCTCCCTGGGCAGCCCATTCCAGAGTCTCACCATCCTCCTCCTGAAGAAGCTCTTCCTAAGCTCCAGTCTAACCCTGCTCTCCCTCAGCTTCAAACCATTCCCCCTTGTCCTGTTTCTGGACACCCTCATGAAAAATGCCTCTCCAGGTTTCCTGTAGGGTCCCTTCAGGTATTAGAAGGCAGCTCTAAGGTTCCCCTGGAGCCTTCTCTCCTCCAGGCTGAACACCCCCAGCTCCCTCAGCCTATCCTCACAGCAGAGGTGTTGCAGCCCTTGGATCACCTTTGTGGCCTCCTCTGGACTCACTCCAGCAGCTCTGTGTCCTTCTTCTGCTGGGGACAGCAGAACTGGAGGCAGCATTTGAGGTGGGGTCTCACCAGAGCAAAGGGAACTTGGGCTGAAACAAAGTTCTTGAAATACATCTTTGTGTACAGAAATTCCATTTGCTGTACATCACAGACAAATGGAGTATGGCTGAAAAAATAAATCTGAATGGCCACAAAATGTTTTGCTTTGATAACTGTGAGCTAAAATATATTTTTGATTTTGTCTGAGGGATTTTACCACTTCCTGCCTGATTGTAGAGGAATTCTGAGTGCTTTTTGGCCAACAATAAGTATGCCTACACTAGGGAATTTCTTGCTCTCTTTTCAGGAAACACAACTACATGAGTGCTAGTAATGCACTTTCTCAGCACCATTTATCTCATGCTGTCTGGCCTCTGCTGCTTTTCTAGATCGCTCTTATCTGCTCCACAGTGCAATTAATTCCACCCTGCAATTCATTCCAATTGGCACAGAGGTTGGCAGCTCCCACTGTGGGGTCCCAGCCATTACAGATGCCTGTAGGTAAACACAAAGGAGGGAGCAGTACCTGAGCCAGCAAATACCAAGCCAGCAGCTCACTGGCATTTGTGTGGAGATCAGGTATCAGAACTCCTTCAGATATGGTTACACAGAGTGGCTGTTCACTCTTCAGCCAGTGACCATTTGGGGCAGGACTGTATGGTCCCAGGGCTCTGGGGTCCCCATCCTCAAATGGGGCAAGTAACTAGAAAATGAAGGTGAGATCTGGCTGCCCTGCTTTCCATTACCTGCTGCTGTCTTCTCTCAGCATGAGCTGAGCACTCTCCACCCTCTCTTGTTTATTTTTGTTGCTTGTGGTTTTTAAAATAAACTTTTGATTTTCTAAGCCAATAATTTAATAATAATAAAAAAATAACACATTAGCAACTGGAAGGGTGGGTTTGAGATTTTTCTTCTCAGCAAACTGCCTTTCACTGCCCGTTACACATGCCCATGGTAAATAAGTCAGAAGATAAAGAGCATTAAACTCATAAAACAATTGCTGTATTTTGCTGATGGCTGGCACCCCTGCAACACAGCTGCTTCTCCCAGCCTCCTGGGAGCAGAGAAAGGGACAATGGTGAGCCATGCAGTGTGAGTGACATCTCTTCTACCCTGTGATGCACACACATATTTACCCACACTCAGCAGCAGATCAGAGTCCTTTCTGTGGGTTTGGTGTCATCCTAAGAGATTTTTCTGTCACCCAGCCAGGAGTCAGTGGATGGTCAATACAGGAGGTCACACAGGATGGTCTTAGCAAACTCTTTTGGTCATGCAGTCCATCAGTGAGTAGACAATCTCCCTGTATGTGTCGGAACAAGTCTTTTCTCTTAGCAGCTAGCCTAGCAGGTGCAGCTCTGCCTGCAAGCCACCCAAAGCAGCCAGCTGTGCTTGCAATGACACATTACAATCTGCCAGCACCAGGGGAGATGAGTCCTCACTGGAGGCTCTAAATATAAAGAGAATAATGGAGAGTCAATAAACCTTGACTGCTGTTGCACCTCTGCTTTCTTAAGAGGCCCCAAGTGCTGTTTTCTGATCAGAGGAGAAAGAAGTCCTCTGCTGTGACTCTTGTCATTGGCTGTGGCCATTCCAAGCTGGAGTTCACACCAAAGGCAAGCAGAGCCAGGACTGAACAGGGCTCTGGGCAACCTGATCTAGCTGAGGATGTCCCTGCTTACTGCAGAGAGTGTTGGACTGGATGACCTGTGGAGGTCCCTTCCAACCCAGACCGTTCTGTGTGATTCTGTGAACCCGCAGCGTTGCTCCCTTCCGTGTGCAATTCCCCATGCTGTGGTCCACATGCAGCCCCTGATGGCTCTAGCCCCATCCTCCACTGCTGGTTTCTGAAGGCTTTTCATTACCCACACTCTGTTTTTCCCAGTGCCTGTGTCCTATAAGGAGCCCTGTGCACTGAAGCAGGTGTTGAAAAGGTGAGATGGGACAGGAATGTAATAAGTGACTGGGTAATGGTTAATTCAATTAGCCTGCCAGGCACTAAAAGACAAGAAATCTCACACACTCGAAGGAGAAGTCACTCCTCAGGAAATCCTTGTGGATCATTGTTCCTAAGGAGCAGGAAAACAATCCTCTCACAATAGAAAATACCTTCCCATTAGCAGCATTAGAAAATGATAAAGCAACCAAACTGTGGTAGAGTGAGTCATCACTCAACAATTTTTCTCCAGTGCTTTCCCAGTGCTTTGCCAGCAAAGGTCATGGGTTGCTAAGCCAGAGTTTGGGGGCTCTAAGATAGGGAGGGCCATCAGGAAGCCTGGATGCTGACAAAGATGCTTACTTGTACATTTCAGTCAAGCTTACAAGTAGAGTATCGGGGGAAGATCCATCTTCCTTGTTCTAAATTAAAGACTTGCGTTGTAGCAAATATGAGGGAAGTGTTGTGGTTGCTATGGATAAAAGATGTGTAGGGTCCAAAACTCAGAATTCACTCTTTTAGGAGATAGAGAGCAAAGAAAAACAGAAGTTAAAAGAGTGTAGTGCTGTCACACCCCCTGCTGAGACATCCAGCTCAGGGTTAGCTCCAGATTAGGACACAGAAAGCAGCTTTTGACTGCAGTGTTCCCTTGCCTGTTGTGACAATCTGGTCCTAACATCTTTCTAGTCCACCAAAGTGGCTAACCCACAGAGAAGGTTTTCAAGGCATCATACAGCTCCCTTTTCATTCCCTCTTTGAACTGCCCAAGGAATTTTTTTACCACCTGTAAATCTGTGATAGCAGGAGAAATTACATTTAAAAATTAAAATTTAAAAAAATCACTGCTTTCTGCTTCATTTATCTCCAAATGAAGTCCCTCCAAAGGTGTCACATTCCCTTCCTTCCTGCCAACTTCTCCTGACATTCAGTTATCTCTGTAGCAACCCTGAGGAACAATCAAGATAAGACATCTGTGTTTTATCACTGTGTGGTCTATTCTTACTTGAAGTAAGCCTGGTTGATATAGAAACAGAAAAACTACTAACCCCTTAGAGTACGTCTCCTGCTCTAAAGCTCATAGAGCTGTTAACAATCTAGTCACAGTGGTGGGGATGAAGGTATAAGGAGAGGGAAAAACCTGAAACTAGATCTCATGTCCATTGTGTTCTAGTCTGTCTACAATATCCCTGTGAAAAAATGATAGAAAAATGCTTAGGTGGTGTTAATCAACAATCATAGAATCATAGAATGGTCTGGATTGGAAGGGACCTCCTAAGCTCATCCAGCCCAACCCCCTCTGCAGTCAGCAGGGACATCCTCCACTAGATCAGGTTGCCCAGAGCCCTGTTGAGCCTCACCTTGAATATCTCCATGGATGGGGCCCCAACCACCTCCCTTGGCAACCTGTTGCAGTGTTCCACCACCCTCATGGTCAAGAACCTGTTCCTAACATCCAATCTAAATCTGCTCTTCTCTAGTTTGGATCCATTGCCCCTTGTCCTGTCACTGCAGGCCTTTGCTAACAGTCTCTCTCCATCCTTCTTGTAGGCCCCCTTCACATACTGGAAGGTCTCCTGAGCTTTAGGTAATTCCTGGCTTTCATGGAGGTCCCTGGCTCTTTTTTTCTTTGTTTTCGGGATTACAGAGGGATTGTTTAATTTCATGGCAGTTTGATGCCCTGGGATTTCCCCCTGCAAGGGCAGACTGACAGGCTGTGCTGGGGTAGAGCTTGTATCCTGAGAATGGCCAGACATGCCCCACTCCCCTAAGGAGATTATTTTTACTCTGTCTTAAGGGCATTTGAGGTCTTCACAGAAACTGGGGGTTAGCTGCATACCTTACAGGCAGGTTATATATATAAAGACCCATGTCTGCTGCATCCAGTACTGTTTAAAGTACATCAGAAATCTGTTTGTATGATAACCAGAAAGATGTGCTTGGGCTTTCAATCATCTTTTTGTTCCTCAGTGAGGAACTTCAGGACTTCAGCAAAATGCACATGTCTTACATTAGAGAAGCTTAGCAGGCTGCCACTATGTATATCACTCTTTCCCTCCAGCCTGGGAAGCTGCATTGCTACCAAAGCTGAGTCAAGTATCTTTATTGAGTCAGTGTAAACAGATTCACAGGTTTGTCAGGGTTGGAAGGGACCTCAAGCATCATCAAGTTCCAGTCCCTCTGCCATGGGCAGGGACACCTTACATTACAGCAGGTTGCCCAGAGCCACATCCAGCCTGGCCTTAAAAACTTCCAGGGATGAGGCTTCCACCACCTCCCTGGGCAACCTGTGCCAGTCTCTCACCACCCTCCTGGGGAAGAATTTCTTCCTAACATCCAATCCGAATCTACCCATTTCTAGTTTTGTTCCATTGCCCCCAGTCCTATCACTCCCTGACGCCCTAAAAAGTCCCTCCCCAGCTTTCTTGTAGCCCCCTTCAGCTAGTGGAAGGGCACAAGAAGGTCTCCTGGGAGCCTTCTCTTCTCCAGACTGAACAAGCCCAACTCTCTCAGTCTGTCCTCATAGGAGAGGTGCTCCTGTTCAGCTCTCAGCCCTGCAAGCACACCACTGCCTCTTTTGGGTGGGTTTTTTTTCCTCCCTGCAGCTTTTTTTACTTTGGGGAAATAAGAACCTTCTCCTGCCTGTTGATTTCATCACTCAGGAATTTAATTCAGCAGTCACCTTAAAAGGCCATTCATTCATTTAGGCTTGAGGGAGGAGTGCATTTGCTTCCTCTGCAAAATGTGATGTCAAGGCTTATATTCCTCTGCCCCCCCCCCCCCCCCCCCAAATTCATCTTAAAATAGGAAACACAGAAAGAGGAGGGTCCATGGTAGAACACAGAACACATTTATGCGGTCAACTAAATGAACAGAGCTGAAAGACTCACAAGTCAAATGTTCCCATGCTGGGTGCATGCAGGCACTGAAAAAGGCTCAACCTATTTCTAGCAGGGTGCTGGTTCAAGCTTCCTAATTAGCCAGTTGAAAAGATCAAAGAGCAAGCAGCAGTCAGAGGAAAGCTAGGTGCTGGTGTGCCTGTAATTCTTCTCCTAACTATCTGCTTCCCAGATGACAATGATGTCAGGTTTATCTGGCACAATTAACATGGGCAGGAGGAGGGTAGAACAAAAGCCTGTTTACTGTGGGCTTCACCAAAACAGCTTCTCTATAGGCTTCTCCAAATGAAATCAGTTCTTGCAGGTGAGGCTGGTGGCTCCAGGTAGTATTTAGGGTTGTCTGCATGTCTCGTTCCAAAGCTGGATGTGCCTCCTGAGTTCAGCTCCATTCATGGCTGTCTGGCTGCACACTGATGTGCATCTGGCTGTACTCTTCAGATACAGGATAAAAGTGACATGTGTCAAAGGGGGTTGGAGGGAGGACTTGGCCTTTGCAGTCAGGAGGTGCTGGGGGGAGGAGGGAGGAAGTGGTCTTTCTGAAAGGGCTCACTGTTCTATGCTCCTTCAGCAAATTCAGCCACAGGATGAGAGAGGGTCTCAGCAGAGCAGAGTAAAGGGGAAGAATCCCCTTTCCTGCCCTGCTAGCCACACTCCTCTTGTTCTGGGTACTGGCTGAAGCAGATCTACTCTGAAAACACACTTCTGTATCACACTACTGGCAGCTGAGTCATCCATGGAAGGACTAATTGCAAAAACGCCATCAAGTTCTTTTCAGGTAATAGTCTAAAAGCAGTGGGTTTGAGCTTTCTGCACTTGTAGATCTCTAGAAACTTTGCAGAAGAGACGCAGATCACGGAATCATAGAATCACCTGGGCTGGAAAGGACCTCCAAAGACCATCTAGTCTGACCTCCCTGCAGTCAGCAGAGACATCCTCCACTAGATCAGGTCACCCCGAGCCCCATCGAGCTTCACCTTCAGTATCTCCAGGGATGGGACCTCAACTACCTCCCTGGGCAACCTGTTCCTGTGTTCCACCACCTTCATGGTCGAGAACTTCTTCCTAATATCCAATCTAAATTTGCTTTTCTCTAATTTCAAGCCTTTGTCCCTCATCCTATCACTGCAGGTCTTTGGAAACAGTCCCTCTGCAGCCTTCTTGTAGGCCCCCTTCAGGTACTGATCCTTGGATAGGGACAAGACAACAGCTTGTTCCTTAGATACCTGCTCTGCAGTCCTTAGAAGTCATCTGTGAAACCTTAGGAGTCTGTAGACCACATGTTGTAAACCACTGTTTCTGTCTGTATAGCTCACAAAGGCAAAAAAAATCCCTTTTAAAACATTTTCTTGATCTCTCCAGCTACATGCTCTGGGTAATAAGAAAATGTATGAAACATTATGTATGAAACATAGCAGCAACCTTGCTGCTAGCATCTCTCTTTGCCACTTCAGATGCTCTGCCTAAGCCTTGTCTCCTTGTTTTATTTTCTCTCTTTTCACCACCACTGTATCTTGCATTTCTCTAGCATGCCTAGCCTGAGTCAGCATCCTAGTGCACTAACTCACCTCTGCCAGTTCATTCTAGCTCCTAACATGCACCATGCAGGGCTTCCACCCAGTTCAAAGGCTCACACACTCAAACACTTCTGTTCCATTCTGATTTCAAAGGTTATTTGATTCTGCACAAACAAACAAGCAAACAAACACCATGAAGGTGTTTCCCCACGGAGGTTGGGAACTTCTGTCACCGAGGCAGAAGGATCTGTAATTCCAGCAGTGCTCCCTTCCCTCCACCACAGCTGTCTCTGGCAATGTTCCCCCTCATTAGGAAGCTACCCTATAATTTCAGATTAGAACTGGAACATAAGGCAGTAATTGGCCTTTTCTGTTGGAGCCTTTGCAGACTTTACGTTGTCAAGCCGAGGCGTCTGTCACGCTTAAACCTTTCCACCCCTCGGCAGCAGGACCTCACTTGAAGTTCCCTTTGCTTGGCCTCGTTTGCATCAGCACTTCCCCTAATTCAAATGGTGTGAGAGCTGGCTGTGGAGAGCATTTGCTTGAGGGAAACACAAGCTTCTGATTCTCAGGATAATGTTGCAGCTACTGGTGATTCTTTTCTCTCCATCTGACATTCAGCTTTTTGCTACGTGGGTGACCTGTGTCCCTTTCTCATTAAGCTCTTCTGTCTGTGAAAACTATGGAAGAAGAATTGAAAGTGAGGTGAAGTGATAGGTTTATTCAGTTGCCCATTCAGAGTATCTGGAATGTGGAACATGGGTAGACTCAGATTGGATGTTAAGAAGAAATTCTTCCCCAGGATGGTGGTGAGACACTGGCACAGGTTGCCCAGGGAGGTGGTGGAAGCCTCATCCCTGGAAGTTTTTAAGGCCAGGCTGGATGTGGCTGTGAGCAACCTGCTGTAGTGTGAGGTGTCCCTGCCCATGGCAGAGGGGTTGGAACTGGATGATGCTTGAGGTCCCTTCCAACCCTGACAATTCTATGATTCTATGATATCTTTATTCATTACAGTTTAAGGTGTCACTTCTCTGTTGGTCCCATCTGTGTGATGTATGAGAACTTCCTGAGCTCACAATATGTCACTGCTGCCCCTGGATGACAACCTGAGTAATAGGTGCTGAGCTGCTGGCTCCCTGCTTTCTTCTAAGCCCTGAAAGCCCTGGCTGCTCTCCTCTGAAAAACTCAGTGCTTCCTAGCAGAATTATAACAACACAGAGATAACAGAAATTTGCCAGCAAGCTCCTTTTAGCTATTTATAGAGCCCAGAAAGCAAATTGCATCCTGGGCTGCATTAAGAGGTGTGTGGCCAACAGGGCAAGAGAGAGGATTCTGCCCCTTTACTCTGCTCTTTTGAGACCTCACCACAAATACTGCCTCCGGTTCTGGTGTCCACAGCAGAAGAAGGACACAGAACTGTTGGAATGAGTCCAGAGGAGGCCACAAAGATGATCCAAGGGCTGGAGCACCTCTGCTGTGAGGATAGGCTGAGGGAGCTGGGGGTGTTCAGCCTGGAGAAGTCAAGTCTCTGGGAGGACCTCATAGCTGCCTTCCAATAGCTGAAGGGATCCTACAGGAAGGCTGCAGAAGGACTTTTCATGAGTGTCTGGCAACAGGACAAGGGGGAATGGTTTGAAGCTGAGGGAGAGCAGGGCTAGACTGGAGCTTAGAAGTTCTTCAGTACAAGGGTGGTGAGACTCTGGAACAGGCTGCCCAGGGAGGTTGTGGCTGCCTCCTCTCTGGGGGTGTTGAAGGCCAGGTTGGATGAGGCCTTGAGCAGCTGAGTCCAGTTGAGAGGTGTCCCTGCCCATGGCAGAGGGGGTTGTAATAGATGATCTCTGAGGTCCCTTCCAACCTGAGCCATTCTATGATTTTGTGATGATTTATTCCAATTTCAATTGTATAATATTAAAAAGGATGTATTCCAGGCTACAAGCACGTGTAACAAAGGATTAAAAGAGCAAACCAACCCTTCAGAGCTTTACCAAGTCACTGGGGTTTTTTCCTGCAAGCCAGGGCTCCTTTTCAGATGTTTTAGGACTAGCAAAGAGGACAAAAAGGGCTTGGTGTGGGTGGCTTGAGCAGAGAGGTCTAAGATGTATGAATGTGGACTCAGAGAGGTTCAGCTGTTCACTTCTCCAGCCCCTCTGTCTCTTGCCTCAACACTGGCACAGTGGAGATGTGTACCTACATACAGGAAGGTATGTTATGCTCCAAGCCCCTGTTTAACATCCACATATTGGGAATTCTTGCTTATGTATGAGCTGTTCCTGGTGTTTCCTGTTCCAGCTTTCCCTGCTGAACCACCAACGTGAAGCCACTTCCTCTTCAGTGCCAGCACACGACACAAAACAAGAGATAAACTCTGCAGTTGCAGGGACAATTTGTCAACTTTGCTTTCCAATTACCCACAGTTAGTGGGGGCAAACATTGCCCAGAAGACAAAACACCAAAGCACATTCTGCTGTTTGCCTGGGCTGTTTGGAGAGACTGGCTTTTTGCAAAGCAATCTGCTGCTCACAGGATCACAGGCTCACAGGATGTTAGGGGTTGGAAGGGACCTCTGGAGATCATCCAGGACCAGAGAATCCAGCACAGGTCACACAGGAACACATCCAGACAGGGCTGGAAAGGCTCCAGAGCAGGAGACTCCACAACCTCTCTGGGCAGCCTGTTCCAGTGCTCTGGGACCCTCACAGTGAAGAAGTTCCTCCTCATGTTGAGGTGGAACCTCCTGTGCTGTACTTTCCATCCATTGCCCCTTGTCCTATCCCAGGGCACAAGTGAGCAGAGCCTGTCCCTGTCCCTTTCCTCCTGACCCCCAGCCCTCAGCTATTGACAGACATTGATCAGATCCCTCTCAGCCTTCTCCTCTCCAGACTGAACAGCCCCAGGGCTCTCAGCCTCTCCTCACCAGGCAGTGCTCCAGTCCCTTCAACATCCTTGTAGCCTTCCCTTGGAGTCTCTCCAGCAGATCCCTGCCCCTCCTGCACTGGGGAGCCCAGAACTGGATGCAATATTCCAGGAGGGGCCTCACTAGGGCAGAGTAGAGGGGGAGCAGAACCTCCCTTGATCTGCTGGACACACTCTTAATGGGAAGAAGAAAATTCCACCCTCAGAAGTTCTTCTGAAAAATCACTTTTTCTTTTCTTTTCTTTTCTCCTTTCTTTTCTTTTCTCTTTTTTTTTCTTTTCTTTTCTTTTCTTTTCTTTTCTTTTCTTTTCTTTTCTTTTCTTTTCTTTTCTTTTCTTTTCTTTTCTTTTCTTTTCTTTTCTTTTCTTTTCTTTTCTTTTCTTTTCTTTTCTTTTCTTTTCTTTTCTTTTCTTTTCTTTTCTTTTCTTTTCTTTTTTCTTTTCCTTTTTCTTTTTTCTTTTCTTTTCTCTTTCTTTTCTTTTCTTTTCTCTTCTTTTCTTTTCTTTTCTTTTCTTTTCTTTTCTTTTCTTTTCTTTTCTTTTCTTTTCTTTTCTTTTCTTTTCTTTTCTTTTCTTTTTTCTTTTCTCTTTTCTTTTCTTTTCTTTTCTTTTCTTTTCTTTTCTTTTCTTTTCTTTTCTTTTCTTTTCTTTTCTTTTCTTTTCTTTTCTTTTCTTTTCTTTTCTTTTCTTTTCTTTTCTTTTCGTACAATGTTCATTTGTGGACTCTCTTCCTATGTTGCCAGTGACTGGGGACTTTTCCTTTCTCATTATATCTGCTGTGTGTTTGCTTTCCTTGTGGGCTGTGTTTTGAATGCATTTGTTTAGGTTCTCCCTGTTTGCCATATTGACTTCTTTATTCTTTCCCTTCTGAGTTTGCTGCATGTTTTATTTCTGTCTTGCATCTGCACTCTGCTTTGCTCAGCTGGGTTTAGCATCCTGATTATCTGAGAACATGCCTCTTTTTTTTTTTTTTTGCCATTTTAACCTCTTGAGGCTTAGCATTCTGTTGAAGAAAGAGAATGCAGAGGAGAAATCCATAAATTGAAACCCTGAAATTAAGTCCTACTGACAGCAAAAAGAAAATTCAAAAGCAAAAAAAAAATATAGAAAATGTATACACAGAACTAAAATGACTAAAACAGGCACAGGGTTTAAAAAGCTGCATAACTTCTTCCCACAGATATAATCCAGATGTTGCTCAATAAAAGAATCTTAGAATCTGTTCTGGGTTGGAAGGGACCCCCATAGGTCATCTAGTCAACCCCTTCTGCAGTCAGCAGAGACATCCTCAACTAGATCAGGCTGCCCAGAGCCTAAATATAAAGGAGTCACATTTGTTGCATTTTATGATCAGTGTATTTTTTTGTGTTCAAGAAAAAGAGGAAATCTCAAGGTTCAGTAATGCAAACCTTTCACCTTAGCATGGTTTGTGGTCATGGTGCAATATGATAGAATCATAGAATTATTATGGTTGGAAGGGATCATCCAGTTCCAACCCCCCTGCCATAGGCAGGGACACCTCACACTACAGCAGGTTGCTCACAGCCACATCCAGCCTGGCCTTAAACACCTCCAGGGATGAGGCTTCCACCACCTCCCTGGGCAACCTGTGCCAGTCTCTCACCACCCTCATGGTGTAAAACTTCTTCCCAACATCCACATTTCCAAATCTCCACATTTCTAGTTTTGTTCCATTCCCCCCAGTCCTACCACTACCTGACACCCTCAAAAGTCCCTCCCCAGCTTTCTTGTAGCCCCCTTCAGGTAGTGGAAGGCCACACTGAGGTTTCCTGGGAGCCTTTTCTCTCTTCTAGAAGTCTGCAAGGTTTATCAGCAGCTTTTGACACAAGTGAACTGAAGATCTGGCTGCTTTTGCACAGAAGCTATCTGGGATCAGTGGGGTTGTTCTCTGCCTACAGAAATATCTGAGAAGGTCTTGTTGGCTCCCTTCCTTGCTTCACATCACTTTGTGGAAAGCCAGTTGTCAATATGTGCATTTATTGGATGTTGCTTGATGAGGTAACTCTGCTTTTAAAAATGAACACTTCTATGTATCTCATAATCTGCCCTCAACATTACAATCATCCAATTCTAGCCCAGTCTGGGAATAGAGGAGAATGTCAGAAGGAGAAAAGAGGCTAACTCAAAATAAGCTTCAAGAGGAGATGAGTAGAGCTGACAGATGGTGCAGCCCTTTAAGGAAATCACGACTTTCCCCTCCTTCCATCAGTTGCTAAGGAGAGATCATATATGAGAGAGTACCAAGAATATCTGCATTCAGGTAATACTTAATGCTCACCACTGCTTGGACACCCATGAAGCCATCTTACACTCCTTCCATCTTAATCCAACCTCCTTCTTGGGCCTGTGGCATTCATCCCTGTGACTCTTTCTGTCTTAAGAAGGACACAGAGCTGTTGGAGCAAGGCCAGAGGAGGCCACAAAGATGATCCAAGGGCTGGAACACCTCTGCTGTGAGGATAGGCTGAGGGAGCTGGGGGTGTTCAGCCTGGAGGAGAGAAGGCTCCAGGGGAACTTTAGAGCTGCCTTCTAATACCTGAAGAGATCCTAAAGGAAAGCTGCAGAGGGACTTTTCATAAAAAAGAGACATCCCTTCTTTTGCTTTCTACCAGGGTTCTTTTTGGTCTTAACATGCCATGGAACTGAAACCTGAAAACACTCAGAAGCACTTCTGAAAATCTCAGTGCTGGTCAAGTTGCCACTGAAATTCAACTCAGGGAAATGAGATTTTTCAGCTCTGAAAGAATGCAATGGAAAACCAGTAGCTCTCCCTAGATGGCTCCTGCAGCTGTGGCACTTGGTATCAAATGGTTCCAGAACTGCTGAATCAGTGTGAAGAAGCTTTCCTCCTAGAGAAGACTCCAGGGGGACCTTAGAGCTGCCTTCCAAACCTGAAGGGATCCTACAGGAAGGCTGCAGAGGGATTTTTCATGAGGGTGTCTAGAGAGAGGACAAGGGGGAATGGTTTGAAGCTGAGGGAGAGCAGGGCTAGACTGGAGCTGAGAAAGAAGTTCTCCAGCAGGAGGGTGGTGAGACTCTGGAATAGGCTGCTCAGGGAGGTTGTGGATGTCTCCTCCCTGGGGGTTTCCAAGGCCAGGCTGGATGAGTCCTTGAGCAGCTGAGTGTAGTTGAGAGGTGTCCCTGCCCATGGTGGGGAAGTTGGAGGAGATGATCTCTGAGGTCCTTTCCAACCTGAGCCATTCTATGATTCTTTACTTCTAAGACAGAAGCTGGGAATGCTCTGTCTTTTAAACTGACCAGAAAGCTGCTCAGAAGTGTTAAGCAGTTCACCATGCAGTTATGCCTGTCTTGAGCTGTAAAGGCAAATGGGGAGATGCCAGGCTCTATTTCCTTACAGCTTAGTGATTCCACATTCAGTAGCTCCTTTCAATCAGAACAATAATCTTTCTCTTTTCACTTTTCCATGGAATGGGAATGCATTTCCCTCCCCACCACTCCAAGGATACCTGCTGAGAAGGGATGATGTAATGGTCACGACTGAAATGAACCTCAGGTTAGCTGAGGAGACTTAGTGCAGAACAGGCATTTGCACAGAAAATTCATCTGGCAAAGATGATTAAAAAAAAAAAAAGAAGAAAAAATGTGCAGATCATTGCAAGATACAAATTGTTTTCTCAGGTCTTCCTTCAACAGAAGCAGGGATACACTGCCTGCTAAATTTCCTCCCTCATCTCTTACTTTAACTGTATTATATCTATGATTTCCTCCAAAGACAAGAGCTGTAGTAGAAATATCCCAGGTGAGAATGGACCAAGACAATCCTTGGAGCCAATTGAAGCCAATTTTACAACACCTTCCTCTGAGTGACATGCAGAATCCCATCTCCTCTCCCATCTGTGATAAAAATGGCCTTGGTTTTAAAGTGACACAGCAAACTGTGTCTTTTATTTGGCAACCATGCAGAATAATGACAATTATGATGAGAAACATAGAGTGATAGGGCCATAGAGTGGTAGCGGTTGGAAGGGACCTCAAAAGACCATTGAGTCCAACCCTGCTGCCAATGCCTAGGGCAGGTCACACAGAAACACATCCAGACAGGGCTGGAAAGGCTCCAGTGAAGGAGACTCCACAACCTCTCTGGGCAGCCTGTTCCAGTGCTCTGTGACCCTCATAGTAAAGAAGGTTTTCCTCATGTTGAGGTGGAACCTCCTGTGGTTCAGTTTGTGCCTGTTGCCCCTCATCCTATCACAGGGCACCAGTGAAAAGAGGCTGGCCCCTTCATTCTGACAAGTCCAACCCTTCAGACACTTGTGAACATACAAGTTAACGATGAGCACTTCCTTAAGAACCAAGACCTGCCAACAAAAGTGTCTGCAGGTCCATTGGATGGAGTCCCTCACCACTGCAGAGAAGGATGCAGTTACATGATGCAAACTAGTATTTAGTGAAGGACCTTCAAGGAAGGGAAGAAGACCAGGCTTCTATATGTTCTTTTGCAACAACAAAAAAAAAAAACACCAAAGAGAGCACAAAGCCCCCTTAGTATCACTGGAGAAAATCCCTTTGGCTGTAGTGTAGATAAGGTTCAGGTGACTGGCAGCAAAATGCACTGCAGATGACTTGCACAATGTGCAAAATATGATAGGCACAGAAAAATCAAGAGATGGGGGAGTTAGAAAGGAGGACAGGGCGTGTGGTGGTAGCTGGGAATATTCATAAAGTTTCTGGCTAGAAAGGAAGACAACAAGAAGCAAAGGTTGTAAAAGTGACTAATGTGATGGAAAGCCAGCAGGGAGGGGGAGCAGAGATGAGTGGATGAAGCAGTCACTGGAGGTGTGCTTTAGGGTCAGAACACAGCAGTGAGGATGCCAATAGACAAACATCCCTCAGCCTTGTTTCCCTGGCCTTCCTCAGGAGGAACTGCCTCCCTTAACCCACATAACAAAGACTTAAGATCCTCCTTCAGATTCCTCTCTTTTGGCTTGACTTTGGCTTGACTGACTTCCACACTGGGGCTATATGGTCTCAGTCTTCCCTCATTTTTTTGCTGTCTGGTCTGTAACTGCAAGCTCCACTGTAAACCATTACAGCAGTAAAGAACAGAGCCCAGAGCATTACAGCACCTAACCAGTATCTAAAGCACACCTAAGATATTCTATGATTAACAACCTACCCAGCTGTGGAACTGCATCAATTACTAAAGGGTCAGAGGGAGAACTTGTACTTGTGGGATGGCTCTTCCAACAGGCCTGGAATATTAGTGTAGCAGTTTGGGGGGAGAAAAGTAGTGGTAAAAGAAAGTTAATCTTAGTTTTGAGGGGATCTCTTTTGCAACAAGAACCCTCTGTGTGTTGTAGGCATGCAGAAGAGAGTGGTGCCATCACAGCAACACAATGAACCCCCTGCACCCAAAATCTCCCTGGTCAGCTTAAGACGCAGGGAAGGATTTTAAACCTCATAGTTATGTAAAGCATTTAGTAGCAGGCAGAAAACCTCTTCACTTGGTGAGAAGCCATGACGTATTTCCAAAGCAAGAAATAGCACAGACAGAGCTGTCATCAGGGAAAAACAATTTGGACTCCAGTGAAAGAAATGTTTAAAAAATGATGGTAGGAAACCATTATAGGACACTGGGGGAGGATGAGAAAAGCAGAACAGGAAATGTTTATGTAGATAAAGGAAGCCTGCAAAACGACTACCACGAGGATGGTAGGAATTTCAATCAGCCTCTCACTGAGGGGAATTGTAATTAGGAAATATCAAATAAGTGGGGAAACATGAAGACTTTACACAGCCCTGAACTGTTTCTAGGCAGAAAACTTTACACTGCCCTGAATTGTCCTTAGATAGAACACTTTACACAGCCCTGAACTGACTTTAGACAGAAAACTTTACCCAACACTTGAATTGTCTTTAGACAGAAAACTTTACACAGCCCTGAACTGTCCTTAGATAGAACACTTTACACAACCCTGAATTGTCTATAGGCAGAAAACTTTACACAGCCCTGAATTGTTCTTAGATAGAACACTTTACACAGCCCTGAATTGTCTATAGGCAGAAAACTTTACACAGCCCTGAATTGTATTTGAACAGAAAACTTTACCCAACCCTGAATTGTCCTTAGACAGAAAACTTTACACAGCCCTGAACTGTCTTGAGTCAGTATATGAATGTGCAGCAATAGAGAAGCAACAGCCTCCAAGAGCTTTTATCTCCAGTTCTGAAAGACTGCAGGTCTGCAAGAATCAGTTGCTTGACCTTCAGGGTTATGCTGCTAGCTCTGTTTTCTCAGGCCTACTGCAGATGGCTGGGGGCTGGTAAATTCACAAAGGATGTGGTTCCTTTAACTTCTGGGGATTGACTCTTGTCATGTTTGTGGAGGGCATGAACTATGAACTGTTGGGAAGACAAATTTATGGACTATGGTATGGTTGAGTGGCCCTAGGTTTTTACCACCAGCTGGAATATATGATAGGCAATAAGCAGTCAATTTTAGAATCACAAGTTTAGCTCCATTTCTAGTTAAGAAAAATAAGAAATCAGGTACAAACTTCATGCTGCTGCCAGCAGTCCCACCTTGGCTTCTGTGAGGTTTAAATTCTCCACTGCAATAGGACAGTTAAGACTGTGAGGTTTTGACAAAATCTCTCTGTGTTATTTGTAAGAAAGAACACTGAAGTGACAATTACTGGAGGTACTCAGGTAATGTTAGAGCATCAGGTCTGGCAGCATTGGTCTCCTGCCCATCCCTAGCTTCTGTCTGAATCATAGAATTGTCAGGGTTGGAAGGGACCTCGAAGATCATCCAGTTCCAACCCCCTGCCATGGGCAAGGACACCTCACACTAGAGCAGGTTGCTCACAGCCACATCCAGCCTGGCCTTACAAACTTCCAGGGATGAGGCTTCCACCACCTCCCTGGGCAACCTGTGCCAGTGTATCACCACCTTTATAGGGAAGAACTTCTTCCTAACATCCAATCTAAATCTCCCCTCCTCTAGGTTGGATCCACTCTCCCCCCAATCCTATCACTACCTGACACCCTAAAAAGTCCTTCAGCAGGTTTCTTGTAGCCCACTTCAGATACTGGAAGGACACAATAAGGTCTCTTTGGAGCCTTCTCTTCTCCAGACTGAACAACCCCAACTCTCTCAGTCTGTCCTCATAGCAGAGGAGCTCCAGCCCTCTGCTCATCCTCATGGCCCTTCTCTGCACATGTTCCAGCACCTCCAGATCTTTCCTGGGGCTCCAGAACTGGACACAGTACTCCAGGTGGGGTCTCACCAGAATGGAGTAGAGAGGGAGAATCACCTCCCTTGACCTGCTGGCCACACTTCTCTTGATGCAACCCAGGATACAGTTGGCTTTCTGGGCTTATTTCTTTGCCTTCTTCTCAGGCTCCATGTGTCTGCTGCACTGCTGTAGGCCTTCCTTTGCCAAGGGGTTTCCACTTGGTCCTTCCAGTTGCCACTCAGATGCCCTTGGTGCTTGCCTCATCCAAAATCAGCTTGTTGTGCCATGGGGCCAGCACGAAACAGATGGAAGTCCCCTCTGATGCTGGACTTGAACAGACTCAGGACCATCATCTCATACAAATGGGACTGAAGCCAGGAAATAAGAAGAGTTGCAAGAGCAACCACCAAATATTTATGGGTGGAGGTTCAAAGCAGGCTCTTCTGAGAAGCTGAAGCTGTGAAATTCATTGCACCAGGCTTGATTTTCACAAAGATTAATCTGAGCAAGCAACTCAGAGCACACACGTCTGCTAGTGTGTCGTTCTGCACAACTATAATCACTCTAAGATTGGTCCTCACCTCGTTCAGTATTGCTACTATAATGCAGATTGTTCCTTGACATCTGCTTTTTGAAGTAATTTATCTTTTCTAGTTCTTATTTGTCCTGATGAAACACAATCTAGCTTGGTATTTCTCAAGACATAATTGGTGTGTCTGTAGTCATCCTTGTTTGTGTAACAGGGATTGCACTTGAGAGACTTGCAGGGGATTAGACTGAGCACTGGTTTTATAAAGAGACCCTGATTCACAAAGGTTTTGATGAAACCAGGGGAGAAAAGTGCAGCCAGTTAATTCTGCTTCCCTCTGGTTCCATGTCTACTCTGGTCTCCAAAAGCTGTGCAGAAAGTTCTCAAGAAGAAACTCTAATCAAACCTTTTCCTAGGAAACCCTCATTAGCAGTCTTATGTTAATGAGCCCTTTCAGCAGTATCACAGAATTGTCAGGGTTGGAAGGGACCTCAAGGATCACCCAGTTCCAACCTCCTGCCATGGGCAGGGACACCTCACACTACAGCAGGTTGCTCACAGCCACATCCAGCCTGGCTGAAAAAACCTCCAGGGATGAGGCTTCCACCACCTCCACAACTGCTTTCACAGTCTCAAAACTCCTATTGAAAGAGCTGTGACAATCAAGCCAAATATGCTCCCATGGACCAATTTTTAGTTATCTTTGGTCAGCTTCCACTAAAAACATATTTATGTCCCTTTGTGTCAGATGAAGTATTGTTTTGGAATTCAATATTATTTATTTCACTAATTACCCTTTAACTTCCTTTTGCTTATTTTTACAAATTTCCCTTTCCCCCCCTCCCCTAGATTATTTATTTTTTTAAGGCTTACTACTTATTGTTTCTACCAAGCTTTGGATACTTGAGCCTAGGAGGGTCTGGGATAATTTTCTTCTTTAAAATCCAAGAGGAGACATTTCAGTTGCCTTTTTTTCTTCCCCAAATATTTTCTGCCATTAATTCCCTTTTATACAACTGCTTAATTTTACTTCCCCAACTCACAGAAATTCATCTTAAATATTTTCTGCCATTAATTCCCTTTTGTACAACTGCTTCATTTTACTTCCCCAACTCACAGAAATTCTTCTTAAATATTTTCTCCCATTAATTCCCTTTTATACAACTGCTTCATTTTATTTCTCCAGAAATCCATGTTAAATATTTTCTTCCATGAATTCCCTTTCATACAACTGCTTCACTTTACACCTCCAACTCACAGAAATTCATGTTCAAACAGCACTAGAGGAGATTCTTTTGGCAGCCTGCCTGCTGAACCCTAGAAATGCCACTTCACATAGTCCACACTTTGGATGGTTGAGTGAGTTCCAGAGGACAGAGCTGGGAAGACAAAGTTGCAGACTGAAGCCTGCTAATCCAAGAAGAGTGGAAGCCATCCTTTAAATTGCCTCATCCTGGCCATCACATGTCTGTTTTATTCCAAGCGCTTCATCCTGGCAAAGTTATTCATTCTCCTCACAGCTTCATTGGTTGGTCACTGGGAAAGGATGGCTCTGCTGTCACTTCATGGCCAGCTCTCAAAGCTGAGAAGTCCTTGAAGTGTTTTGGTCTTCCTGCAGCAAAATGAAACTGCAAGTTTACATTTGATCTTTGTAAGCAAAAATGTTCACATTCACAGCAGGTTCCCAGCCGTCTGCTTCCCAACTGTGTGTAAAATCTGGGTCATTATATATAGGTGGCATCATATGAGACTCCATGGAAGTCTCAGAGTATTTTAAACAGCAAAATGGGTCAACGTTCTTTAAAGCCTGTAGCCATCTCTAACACTGGGTTTTGAGATGTGTACAGTCTAATGAAGGTTAAATAACTCTCTTGACCTCTCATTGAGTGTGAATTTTTGATGCTCCACATTCTCACAGCTGTGAAAGGCAGCATTTTCTAGCTAAATTCCCCTGCTATTTTGATCTGTTTGCCATTTTCTGCCATCTAATATAAAGCCTAGGGCAATATAAATACTATCTTGTTCCAGGCCTTGCTCATTCATTTCCACATGCTGTGCAGTCATTCCTTGACTGCAGGCATTTTCCATGAGCTGAAACGTTTGATGTGCCTCAGCTACTGCTGTTTCTTTGATTTTGTTGTTATTATTCTCCTCATTATATTGGCTCCCACTAGAACTGAAACAGTGCTGCCGTAACGTGAACCCACTCACTGTGTGCAATTTTACATGTACCTGCAAACAAGTTTCAAACTAGTGAGCAACAGACATTAGCCTAAGCCATGGCAGAGCAGAGGTTTGGGGTAGTACTGTAATGGAGAAGGCTCCTGGATGGATGCTGCTGGGAAGTCACCGGGGGATTGACTGTGAGAGATGGTCACCAAGGCTGACACTACCATTGACAGGGAAAGCAGAGAGATGCCAGGCTCAGATGATTTCAGTGGCAGAAAGTTGCAGGACAGATAAGATACTGCTGTGTGAGGAAAGTAGTAGATGCTCTGAGCCTTGGACTTCCTACAGGTAGAAGCTGCTTTACCTGTGGAGCAAAATGTTGGAGAGGATTCTGCCATAACTGGCTACAGACCTGCCAGCTTGGGAATCTTTAGCCTTGCTCCCGTTAGCCTGGATTAGGTTCACTCTTTGGGCCATCATCCAGTTAGAGGCAGGACACAATTATGTGTCCTGGGAAGAGAGCCACAGGGGCACCTAGCAGCTCCAAAACAGAACTACAAGCCAAAAGCCTGCCACATTTTCCCACCATCAGCCTGAGCATCCAGCTGAGAGCCAGGCCAGCGTGAGAAGGTCTCCACTAGCCTGAGTGAAATGCATGACATTTGGCAGCTCCCTTGCTCAAGGGGCTATTGAAACCCATGGAAACACTGCAGTGCCTTCAGAGAACTGCAGATCCTGCCTACAGGCACCTTTGCTTGTGCTGTGACAACACTCCAAGAACCACTTCCTGACCACAAATCCACCTGTGTCTGAAAGTCTTCGCTATGTATTTTTTTTTTGCCAGACTTTTTTACAGCTACTCCTTATTCTCATGTACTTGCCCAGAACTGCCAAAGAATAAACTTCTCTCCTTTTAAATTTCTTTCCATTGCAGCCAATACAATGGCCATTGCAAATTCCTCCACCACTGAGCTCTTCTGGCATCATGCTGGCTTGTGTTTTTAGGGCAGAGGGGAAGAGGGTTTTGTGTGGTCATTTAATGCATGAGAAAACTCATTAATAGATTTCCTGGGTAACTGAAATGTTGTTTTCTATCTGCAGACTAGAGAGAGCTTAACACTGCAAGCTTCCTCCTGATGCCCTGGCAGTCTCCTGCAATTCCAATTTGATGTGACTGGTTTTTTGGAAGGGAAGAGTAGCTCAGACTCTGTGCTCATTCATTCTCACTGCTGGGGCTAATCAATGAAGTAATTGTATTTTCTCGGTGATGTGAGCACCAGCATGTTTTAAACCAACAGGAAACCATTCACATGTACAATTGCTGGGCCACCAGGTGAGAATGAGAAGGAACTAGGACAGTGACTATGGATATGGACCAGATCAAGGCCATAACACAGCTGAGGAAACTCATAGCCCACTTTTAAACAGCTGAAATACTCAATTCCTCCACAGTGGCTTCCTTGTGATTTCATAATCTGTTACTGTGAAATGAAAGCTTTGTCAAGAGCAGATGGTAATTCTGCTCAGCTATAGACACCAGCAACAGACTGCTGGGCCAAAGAGTTACAGAGGTTTTGTGCAACTAACAAATCAAAACATCAAATTAAATAGGGGTGCAGTGGTGACTGTGTGCAAACTGAACCAGTTTAAAACACAAAGTGCAAAGGTCTGCCTGCACTGTCAGTGGCTCCTTGTATCCCTGGGGAAAGGCTCTCTCTCTCTCCTGGCCGTGGAAACACGGATTTCATCCCTGAGGATGGCTAGAAGCAATACAGCCATCTACTGACTGACAAGGTTAACCACAGGGTGTTTATGTGCTGCTCATTTTAACTTGCTCCCTCTGTTTCCATCCTCAAATTTTGGCCCATGGAAAACTGGTTTTCAGCAGAAGCTAATTAGTGAAGGACACAATTAATAGCTGGCTAGTAATTTGCTGACTCTCCTTATTACTCATGGCTCTGACATCTGGTTAGGTAGCTGTGGGTATGAACACTCCTAGCATGTGCCATGCATTTTCCCAGGTGTAAGATGCCATCACACCTTGCTTTTGACATGCAAAGGGCTCATTCCCACGTCTCTGCTGCTGTGTAGGCCTCAGAGAAAATCATCATCACAACACATTTCCACTGAAGAATGAGACAAGGCTCCCTGATGTCTGTGGCTGTCCTGTTCCCCTTCTGACACCTCAAGTTAGTGTTTTCTGAACACTTACCACTTTGTACAAGCCGGAGAAACGCTCTGGATGCCAACACAATGTTGACAAAACCACCAAGCAAAACAAGAGGATGAGAGTCTTTGACTCAGGAATTATTCAGGATATCTAATTGTCTTTAAGAACTGTTTATGGTTGGATGATGATGCAGGTGTTTGAAAATGGACCTTAAAGTCTAATAAACTGTGTTGTATGACTGAAGGTCTCACATGTCCTAAGGCAGTGGAGTCTTGCAGGAGGTCTGTGTCTTGCCACAGAATGTTTCAATGCTTCTCATTGAAACAAACTAACAAAGAACATTTCAAGTTCATGCTCTGCTCTGCTGAGACCTCACCTGGAGCACTGTAGCCAGCTCTGGAGCCCTCAACACAGTAAGGACATGGACCTGATGGAGAGAGTCCAGAGGAGGGAAATTAAAATGATCAGGGGCTTGGAGCACCTCAGCTACAAGGACAGGCTGAGGGAGCTGGGGTTGTTCAATCTGGAGAAGAGAAGGCTCTGGGGAGACCTAATAGCAGCCTGCCAGTACCTGAAGGGGGCTACAAGAAATCTGCAGAGGGACTGTTTGCAAAGGCCTGCAGTGACAGAGTGAGGGGTAACTGAGGAGAGAGAGATGAGGAGATTTAGATTGGAAGTTTGGAACAAGTTCTTTAGCATGGGTTGTGTTTGAGGCTTCATCCCTGGAGATACTCAAGGTCAGGCTAGACAAGGCTCTGGGCAACCTGATCTAGTGGAGGACGTCCCTGCTGACTGCAGGGGGGTTGGACTGGATGACCTTTGGAGGTCCCTTCCAACCCAAACCATTCTGTGATTCTACAATGAAAGATGTGAAAATGAAAATAGAATTCGAGTGGCTGAAATGCTGATTTTAGAGGCAGCTGGCATTACAGTAACACATAGATTCTGCATGGATGTCAAGAAGATCCCTTTCACCAGAAGGCTTTTGTAATCCTTAAAGGAGAACAAAGTGCTGGTTAATCATCACAGTAGGCTCATCAGGAAAAAAATAGATACCTGCCATACTTGGTGCACAAGTAGCTGGCTGAGCAGTCCCAAAGGCACTCATGGAAACACAGCCAGGCTGTGTAAATATAAAACCAGTCTCACACTCTTAAAGAAGTGACTGTAGGGACCGAGACTGACCAGAGCAACCGACTCTGCACAAGGAGCCTCACGACTGCTTACAGAACATGGCTTTGACAAATGGTGAGGGCAGTCCCTCTTTAGGTTTAGGAGGAGCCATGGAAGCTGCCATGAAAGCACTAAACCTCTGCAGGCAGAAGGCTGATTACATGCACACTTCTGATTCCTGCCCTTGCTGGAACTGGAGCAGCCAGATTTACACAACCAAGATGTGTCTCTATGAGGAATGTACACTCTCTGATGTGTCACTGTGAGGATAGTTGGCCTGCCTTCCTCTTGCAACCACTTCAGCATGCCTTGAATTCAGTTTTAACTATGTTTAATCCCTCTTGCTTCCTGAACATAGAGGCTGAGATCATTCTCTGCAATTTTTAGGACAACCAAAAGCTGAGGCATGAAGAACTACAGGCAAATAGCTGGGGTATGAAGAACTACAGGCAAAATACTACTCCTAACTTATGTTACTGGATCTTGCTATTGCAAATGAGATGTTACTATAGATTCTCAGAACATGCTGTAAAGCTCCACACATATGAGCAACAAGGATTTGAGACTTTACAATGAGAATTGAGGTTCTCCTTATGACATTCAAGAACTTGTGAAACTTTTCTTTAAATAAGAGAATGATGTTTAATGGACAGAGATAACCACCATGCTACTGTGAATTCTTATAGCTATAGAATGGCCTCTCAGGTGGTTATATTTTCCAGAAGACAAACAAGCATAAAGAAGTGTTTGGAAACAATATATTTGGAAGCTTTTGGAAGCCAAACCTTGTTTCCACTCAAAAAATACATGACAGTGTCATCACAAGAGTCATGAGACAGTCATAGAATGGTTTGGGTTGGAAGGGACCTCCAAAGGTCATCTAGCCCAACCTCACCCCCCATAGTCAGGAGGGACATCTTCAACTAGATCAGGTTGTCCAGAGCCCTGTTGAGCCTGAGTACGTGCCAGGAGATGCCTGTATCCTTGCTTCTGCCTGAAATTAGAGGTGCTGGCACAAACATTACACAAGGTAAGATAAAACACTTAAAAAATACCTGACAGAGCCCTTGTAATGCAAATCAGCAATCGATGAGGTTTCAGAAGAACTTTTCCTTTGAGCATGAAAAATTCTGGCTACCACTGAGTCAGTTGTTTTGCTACCATTGTCAGTTGTTTTCTTTCCTAAGTTTGTAATCCTGAACAGAGTCAGAGAAAAATGTAGACTATAGGGAGGACTGATCTTTCCAATGAGAGGAAGATTTACACTGTGATTCAGATGAGTCCATCCCTGGATGTGGAAGAGATGATGCCCTTACAGGCAATGGCTCAAGCTACTTGTATATTATAGAGAAGGAAACAGGCATCTCACCTTTTCAGACTGCACTTGGGACACCTCTTAGATGTGGAAGAAGTTTCTCCACTCCCTCTCTAAGCTGGGTCTTTCCCTTACTAAATCCTTCCTGACACTGCCCCCAACACTGGGGCTTGGCAGTATTCCAGGTAGGAAGTTCCATGGACTAATTATAAGCCCTTGTAAAAAGAGTTAAGAAAAAGGGTTGCATTGGGTTTAACTTCTTTTTCCCCCTCCTAGTTTAATTAAGTGTCACTTTGTAAAGATATACTTTAGGACTTACTATTTCTACAGTTATGAGACCCAGGATGTTGGGGCAGCAGGAACTGTGCCAGGTTTAATGCACACATGAGCCCTGATTCTGTAGTTATGCACCTACCTCATTTCATACATCACTGTGAAGCACAATGGGCTCCAGCTAGGCACTGTGGACAATGGGCTTTGCTCCACAGGGCTTATAACCTCACAAGGAAACATTGCAAGTGATGAATCCTATTGCAGGTGTCAGTGTCACTTTATCATGTATCACCCTGTCAGTGTCTGGGTAGAAAATGACTGCAACTCCCTTCATGTGGGCAGACTGCTAGGTCCCTTAAACGTGAATGGGGCATCACATGAATAAGGAATGCCATGGATGAAAGCAGAATTTGGATCACAGCCCAGAAGGCCAATGGCATCCTGGGCTGCATCAAAAGCAGCATGGCCAACAGGTCAAAAGAGGTGATTCTGGCACTTTGCTCTGGTGAGACCTCACCTGAAGTACTGCAGCCAGCTCTGAGGCCCTCAACACAGGAAGGACATGGACCTGATGGAGAGGGTTCGGAGGAGGGAAATGAAAATGCTCAGGGGGCTGGAGCAGCTCTGCTATGGGGACAGGCTGAGGGAGCTGGGGGTGTGCAGCCTGGAGAAGAGAAGGCTCTGGGGACACCTAATAGCAACCTGCCAGTACCTGAAGGGGGCTACAAGGAGGCTGCAGAGGGACTGTTTACAAAGGCCTGCAGGGATAGGATGAGGGACAGTGGCTTCAAATTAGAGAAGACTAGATCTAGATTGGATGTCAGGAACAAATTCTGCACCATGGAGGTGGTGGAACATGGGAACAGGTTGCCCAGGGAGGTGTTTGAGGGCCCATCCCTGGAGATATTCAAGGTAAGGCTCAACTGGACTCTGGGCAACCTGATCTAGTGGAGGATGTCCCTGCTCACCTCAGGCAAGTTGGACTAGATGACCTTTGGAGGTCTCTTCCAACACAACCATTCTATGATTCTGTTGTAGGGTCTTTTGGGTAGTAAGGTGAAAAGCTTTTTGAAAGTTAAAACCCAGTTATATTAGTAGGCTTTCTTTTATTCACTGCCCTGCAAAAGAGATCTCCCTTTGTAGCAATGCTAATTTATCTCCAGTTTGTCTTGGCAGTGTTCTCATTTGAAACTTGAAAAGACAAGGACTTTGCTCAATGCAAACAAATCATTATTGTACCTGGTTTTGCTAGATTTCCCGTGGTCCTTTTGGCAATTTCTTTTAATTGGAGTATTTGAAATGGTGTTTCTTTAGCTTTTCACAGCAAAACAATTTATAGTCATTTGAACAATGGTTCTGATGATTCATGGAATGTTTAAAATGGAGGAGAAATCATTGGAAAAAAAGGTCTAATTTGATGTCCCCTTCACCCCCATGCTTAGGGAGAAGTAATAGCAAATAAAACTCTATGTTAAATCACAGGCTCACAGGATGTTAAGGGTTGGAAGGGACATCCAAAGATCTTCCAGTCCAACCCCCCTGCCAGAGCAGGACCAGAGAATCCAGCACAGGGCACACAGGAACACATCCAGACAGGGCTGGAAAGGCTCCAGAGCAGGAGACTCCACAACCTCTCTGGGCAGCCTGCTCCAGTGCTCTGTGAGCCTCACAGTGAAGAAGTTCCTCCTCATGTTGAGGTGGAACCTCCTGTGCTGGAGTTTCTATCCACTGCCCCTTGTCCTATCACAGGATGCAACTGAGCAGAGCCTGTCCCCTCCCTCTTGACCCCCAGCCCTCAGACATTTATAAACATTTATTAGATCCCCACTCAGTCTTCTCCAAACTAAACAGCCCCAGGGCTCTCAGCCTCTCCTCATCAGGCAGTGCTCCAGTCCCTCAATGGTTCTTGTAGCCCTCTGTTGGACTCCCTCCATCAGATCTCTGTCCCTCTTGAACTGGGGAGCCTAGACCTGGACGCAGTACTCCAGGTGTGGTCTCATCAGGGCAGAGTAGAGGGGGAGGAGAACCTCCCTGACTCTGCTGGCCACACTCCTCTGAATGCACCCCAGGATCCCATTGGCCTTCTTGGCCTCAAATCTGTAAGCAGAAATCCATTTTACACAACCATAGTCCATGTCTGAAAGCAGACAACACAGCCTTCTAGCCCTTTCATACTGCAGTTTTACAGGATAAAGGAGGGTTCATACAAATCTTGTCCAAAAAACCCTACTGCTCACCTAAAACTTTTCTATCCCTGCAGCTGCTCAACCACTTTATTTACTGTTTGATTCTCCTGGAAACCAGCAGAGACCAAGACACTCTCTTACCTGTACATCTGTTTTGAAGCTTATCTCACATGTCAGAGGGCAAAATGTATGGGTAACTGCTACTCCACTTCAGTCTTGAAGCTATGGCATCAAGGCAAAAATATCTGCACATGAATCAGATTTCCAGGTATCCATTTCAAGAAGTTATTCCTTAGACATGGTGCCAACTGGATTACCACTGCCAGTAACACTGCACCCAGGATTAAGTGTTTTAAGGCTGTGTCAATAAATCATCTTCATGGCCCTGCTAGGAACCTGCTATTGGTCTTGTAGGATGTTATCCCAGTAGTCAACTGTTGAAACTCTATTTCCCTCTTGGTCTGCTCCACAGTCTCAAGCTGTGCCAGGGCAGGTATAGGCTGGATGTTAGGAGGAAGTTCTTCACAGAGAGAGAGATTTGCCATTGGAATGTGCTGCCCAGGGAGGTGGTGGAGTTGCTGTCCCTGGAGATGTTCAAGAAAAGCCTGGATGAGGCACTTAGTGCCATGGTCTAGTTGATTGGATAGGGCTGGGTGATAGGTTGGACTGGATGATCTTGGAGGTCTCTTCCAACCTGGTTGATTCTATGATTCTATGATTTGAATTCTCTGGTGGCTAGCGAGGAGAAAGCTTTTTAGCTTTCTTATCTGTGGATCTGCTTGGAAGGTCTTGCTCTCTGTCTCTTAATAGTCCTTTAGCTCTTGGAACCTTCAGTATTGTAATATCCTTGTGGACTTTGATGGAAATTGGCCACTGGGCTGTAAGCTCAGGGGGAGGATTGACTGGTCTGTGTAGACAACATCAGTGTGCAGGTTCTGACAAACAACTGAGAAGCCCATTATTATACTTAAATAGACATTCATTTCAGCTTGCTTGCTTACAGAAATATCAGGACTGACAAATTGCATTCCTCTTGGTGAAAGACGGGTAGTCAAACCTGGTTGTCAGTGCTGCTAATTTGGCAACAACAAGACTTCCAGAGCCATCTTTCCTCATGGGAATCCATTATAATAGAATGGATTAGGTTGGAAGGGACCTCAGAGATCATCTACTTCAACCTCCCCACCATGGGCAGGGACACCTCTCAACTAGACTCAGCTGCTCAAGGCCTCATCCTGCCTGACCTTGAACACCCCCAGGAAGGAGGCAGCCACAAACTCCCTGTGCAGCCTATTCCAGAGTTTCACCACCTTCCAAGTGAAGAATTTCTTCCTCAGCTCCCATCTAACTCTGCTCTCCCTCAGCTTCAAACCATTCCCTCTTGTCCTGTCTCTAGACACCCTTAGGGAAGTCCCTCTGCAGCCTTCCTGTAGGATCCCTTCAAATACTGGCAGGCAGCTCTAAGGTCCTCTCAGAGTCTTCTCTTCTCCAGGCTGAACATCCCCAGCTCCCTCAGCCTGTCCTCACAGCAGAGCTGCTCCAGCCCTTGGATCATCTTTGTGGCCTCCTCTGAACTTGCTCCAACAGCTCTGTGTCCTTCTTCTGCTTGGGACACCAGAACTGGAGGCACCATTCAAGGTGGGGTCTCACAAGAGCAGAGTTAGGGGGAAAAATCCCCTCTCTTCCAATAGCAGTGCTGGGAATTAGCAAAATTTCCAGTACCACAGAGATGGTATGCACTTCCAGAGTGAGAAAACCCATGTGAACATGACCTTTCCCTCAGTTTTCTTCAGGAATAACCCTCTCTGGCTTCATGTATACAACTGAAGGAAGCACAATCAGCTCAAACCCACTCCTTCCTCTTCGTACATCCAGTTTTCCAGATCATTAAATGAAATGTAAATTCCGTCATTTAGAACAGAAAATCCTGGCAGGGGCTGGAGTATCGATTTTCTCCAAGCTGTTTGCTCTGAAGAAGGAGTGTGGGGATCCTTGTCATCATTCCATGCTAAGGCAGAGTTTTTAAAAAGTCTTGGAGGAAGCTGATGTGTCTGAGCACACAGATTCTCAAGTTCCTTCTGGATGTCATCCCACATGCAGGTCAGTGATTTCACATGACCCCAGCTGTTAGGATAAATAGCAGAAGAGGCTGAAGTCGTCAGATACAACCCAGCTCCTCACTGCTGTGATTTTCCTTGGCCCTTACAGCAACCAGGCTGAGCCCTCCTGGTTTATGCAGAGGAGCAAAAGGAAGAGGTGATCCAGAGTTTTCAGACTGTATGTTCACCACCCCCTCAGAAAATAAATACATTAATCAGAAATCAGAGAAGACGTTTTTTACTGGCAAAAACTTGAGATTTTGATCTATTTCAAGTTAATACCTCATGGAAACAAACTAATGAAGAACATTTCAAGTTCATACTCTGCTCTGGTAAGACCTCACCTGAGTACTGCAGCCAGGTCTGGAGCCCTCAGCACAGGAAGGATGTGGACCTGATGGATTGAGTCCAGAAGAGGGCCATGAAAATGATCAGGGGGTTGGAGCACCTCTGCTATGAGAACAGGCTGGGAGGAGCTGGGGTTGTTCAGCCTGGAGAAGAGAAGGCTCTGGGAAGATCTAATAGCAGCCTGCCAGTACCTGAAGGGGGCTACAAGAAGGCTGCAGAGGCACTGTTTACAAAGACCTGTGGGGATAGGATGAGGGGCAATGGTTTGAAATTAGAGAAGAGGAGATTTAGGTTGGATGTTAAGAACAAGGTCTGCACCATGAAGGTGGTGGAACACTGGAACAGGTTGCTCAGGGAGGTGTTTGAGGCCTCATCCCTGTAGATGTTTAAGGTCAGGCTTGACAAGGCTCTGAGCAACCTGACTGCAGGGTGATTGGACTGGATGACCTTTGCAGGTCCCTTCCATACCAAACCATTCTGTGGTTCTATGATAAATAGCTATCAGCATAAATTAATCATACAATTTATCCACTGTGCCTAACTTAGTTAAGAACCTGGAGATGTAGGACTTTGCATGCTCTGAAGTTTCCCTTGGGTAGTTTAAAGGCTGTATAAGAAGCCACAGCTCCCAAAGCAGGTCCCTGTTGTAGACATTTCAAGTGTCAGAAGATGATCCCTCAGTCTTTAATGACATTTTAATGCATGAATTCCTTTATCAAAAAAAAATTAACAAACCTTTGGCATTCTTAAAGATGACTTGCCCTAATTTTTCCTCTGACCTACCAGCAATGTCACAGACAATTCAAGCATGCAGGAAGACTACTGTGGATTTGTCAAGGTATGTCAAGTCAGACAAGTATTCAGAACAAGGACATCATTCCTTCCATGTCAAAATATCAAATGGCCTCTTGGTGTGATCATTTCTGATACTTCAGAAAGTATAGTCATAAAATGTTTTCTGGGATGTAAACTAACATCAAACTGTTTTTCCCAGCTTTTAAGTTTTAGTCCTAAAAGGAGATTGCTGCAAGTGTGGTTCTGATGCCTGAGGGCCTGTGCACAGCACAAGGTATCTGCTCATGCAGGTGGAACAACAAGCAGCAGCTTCCAAAATGAGACCACAGAAGGGATCTCACTGTTCTCAGGTTGTGGCTCAGGAGATTCCTTCATCACTCCAAGTCTGGAGGTTTGTACAGAAGCCAAGGGGTGTGTTGTGGAAATACTCTGGGCACAGGCCACCACATTGGCAAAGGATAAAACTGCAACCACCCGAAATGTGAAGTTTCAAACTCACCATTTGCCTTGATTTTGGGGTATTGATGCTTGCAAGGGCTTGTCCACCCTTCTGGTGCATCATCCTATGTACAAATATTTGCCTAGTGCTTGGAAATTCCTAGGAATTTCAAGTGACCTGCTCTGGTAAGTGACAGCATGTTCAGAATGTCAAAGTGCAAATAATTGTTCTTACATAACAGGGGAGGGATCTAGGAAACTGCTAGGAGTATGTCAAACATTACATTTGAAGGTGGTGTACAATTTGATAAGCCACTTCAAGGACAGCAGGGGCTGTGGAAACACACAGGTCCCATGCTCCATCTCAAACATGAGGAAAAATTATTAGAGGCCAATAAACAGAGAAGCAAGACTATTTATTTGCTTTTTACAAATTCTCACATTAGCTGTTGTGTGTATCCAGGCTTTATTTAGGAGGAAGAATCGGTTCCTGCATGCTAACGATATTCCTTCAGGCTCTTCTTTTTATCTCCAGAACCTGGAGTTCCTTACAGTTCACTCTTCATTAGCAAACTTGTCCTTGCCACACTGCTTTCTCCTCCTGCAGAGCTTCATGAAAGATGTGATTCTTTGGCAGTAAAGGGACACTGAAATACCAAACCTGTTTGAAACGCTTGTTCCTTGTAGTTACCTAAAGCATTTGAAGGGTGGAGGAAGCAGAAGGAAAGTGCTGATTCTTGGTTCTTTTCAAGAGACAGCTTAAAGTATTTTTTTTTCCACAAACAGCTTATTGTTTTTATTGAGTTAATGAGGCCAGCTTTTACTGCAGAGATCTTTAGCAGAAGCCTCATGAACCAAACTTTTCCCTTATTCATCATCACTTTATCCATCAGTGTATTCTTGAAGTGTATTCTTTAAAGGATTTTCTTCTCAGCAAGTGAAAAGATAAAACGATCAGAAGTTTATGGTGCTAGCCTGGGACTTCAGAAACTGCTTTATCATTTCACACAGGTCTTTTGTGCAACCTAAGGTAAATTTCTTCCTGTGCCTCTATTGTGGTTATAAAACAGCATTTCCTGATCTCAGAAGGGGATCAGGGATGAATCCATGGAGGTGCTCCCACACAATGGGAGGTGAAGGCAAGACACACAACAAGTAATAAAGTTTTAATGCTGTTGCTAAGAAGCATTTAATCTTTTCAAACTTGAGATCATTATGTGAATTAATATCTTGACACAAGAAACTGGAGGGTACCCTACATCCTGCCTCCATCAAAGCCTGGTGAGATGAAGGACCTGCACTTCCTCTGGTGTCCTCCATGGTTTTCCCCACACACCACCCATTTCAAAATGCCCCAGCCCTGCCCTGCCAGCACAGTTATTCCCTCACTTTCTTCACTATGCCTTCAGTGGAACACTGGAAGAACCCACCCCCTGTCCCTGTGGGAGAGCTGTCCTCCCTTTTTCATGGATAAAAAGCTGGACATGAGCTAGCAATGCGCTCTCAGATGGCCACCTGTACTCTGGGATGGACTGAAAGCAGCTTGGCCAGCAGGTTGAGGGAGGTGATTCTTCCTCTCTGCTCTCCTGAGACCACACCTGCAGTGCTGTGTCCAGCTATGGAGTCCTCAGCATGGGAAAGACATGGACCTGTTGGAGCAGGTCCTGAGGAGGACACAAAATGATCAGAGGGCTGGAAAACCTCTACAGTGAGGAAAGGCTGAGGGTTCAGCCTGGAGAAGAGAAGGCTACAGGGAGACTTCATTGCAGCTTTCCAGTAGTTGAAGGGAGCCTCTAAGAAAGATAGGGACAACGTTTTCAGTAGGGTCTGTTGTGAAAAGAGGTAATAGTTTTAAACTGAAAGAGGGAGATCAGACTACATATAAGGAAAAAAATTGCACTGAAGGTGGTGAAACACTGGCACAGTTGCCCAGAGGGGTGGTAGAAGCCCCATCCCTGGAGGCATTGAAGGTGAGGTTGTCTGGGGCTTGGAGCAACCTGATGTAGTTGCAGATGTCCTTGCTGACGGCAGGCGGTTGGGCTAGAACCGTAGCATCGTTCTGGTTGCAAGAGACGCGGTCCAAGCGTTAACATAGCACCGCCAAGTCCACCACTAAACCACGTCACCTGGTGCCACGTGTACAAATCGCTTCTTTCCAGAGAGGATGACTTCCCTGGGCAGCCTGTTCCAGCGTTGCATAATCGTTTAGGTGAAGAAACAACTTACACCCCCCTGGTGCGCCTTGTAGCTCTTTCCTCGTGTCCTGTCGCTTGCTACCCGGAGGAAGAGACCGACCCCCAGCCTCCTCTGAAGGAGCTGTAGAGTGAGGAGGTCTCTGCTCAGCCGCCTTTTCTCCAGGCTATAAGCAACGGCAGTTCCCTCAGCTGCTCCTCACGACCCTTGTGCTCTAGACCCTTCACCAAGGGTTCACTTGGCCGCCTTTGGACTCGCTCCAGCCCCCTAAGCGTCTGCCAAAGTCCCTTCCAGCCCAGGCCAAGACTCTGCCCCGGGCTCCACGCAGCGTGACGTCACAGCCCCGCGCCCCGCTCCCCGCCCGGAGGCGGAGCGCAGCGCGCCTGCGCCGCCCGCCCCGCTCCGCCTGCCCTGCCCGCCCTGGCCCGGCTTGCGGGCGCCGCCCAGTGGCGCTTGCGGGGAGCCGCGGAGGGAGGGAGGGATGCGGCCGCGCTTCCGGTCTCCATTTTACGCGGACGACAGCGGGCCGGAGGTCGAGGTGGTGCCGCGGGCGGAGGGGCCCAGCCTGGCCGGGCGCGTTCTGGGGACTGGACTGTCCCGTCTACCTTTCCTTCTCCGTGAGCGCGGGTGCGGGCGCAGCGGGAGGGGGCTCGGCCCGCGAAGGGCGGTGGCGGGTGGGTGAGGGTCCGTTGGCCCCGCGGGGTCCCCCGTCGCTGTGGTTACCGGAGAGGGGTCGTGTGTGACGCGCTGAGCCGCCCCTCTGCTTGCTCCCGCCCGGTTGCTAGGCAGCCTTCGGCCGGTGTCACCGCCCTGGCCGTGGTGTGAGCGGCCGCACGGCGATGGGCTCCGCCAGCTTCCCCAGGAAGTTCACCCCGGGCCGCTGAACCCGCCCGCAGCGCCCAGAGGCTCCATCCGCTTCGTCTCCCCGGGGAGAAGAGAGGGAGGGGCAGGGCAGGGCCGGGCGCCTTTGCCTGCAGCATGGACCAGAGCGTGGTGGATCACCCGGTGACCCTCATCATCAAGGCCCCCAACCAGAAGTACACCGACCAGACCATCAACTGCTTTCTGGACTGGACTGTGGGCAAGCTAAAGTCTCACCTCTCTAAAGTCTACCCCAGTAAGCCGGTGAGTTGTGGGCCAACCCCTTTTGCCTCCTCTTATCGGTAAGATTGGTACTGCAGTAACTTGAGGACTGTTGGCCAAGACTTTCCTTAAGTGCTCTGCAGGATAAATAAAGAGTTCTGCTGCCGAAGAGTTGGTTTCAGGGACACTGGCTGTATAAACAGCTGCTCTTTGTAATGCTTTGAGAAGATCACTCTGTAGCATCCTCTGAGGTGGTGTCACTGAAGACACTTAGTAATGCTTCACTTCTGTAGGAATTGGAATTTAGGTATCTCTGGTAACTGAATTTCTGTAAAGGTAAGAATTCTGTCAGAGTCGTTACAGCATAAGCAATGTAGATGAAGTTACCATTACCCAGTGAATTATCTGAGGTGTGGAGCAGATATTTATTCATAGGATTTGAAACATGCAACTGAACAACCTTAAGAATTACCTTTTTTTCCCTTTTCTGTTTTTCTTCTTAGAAAAGCCATTTTTGGAGATTGTGATGAAAAGTCTGCTCTCAGATGTTCTACAAACTTAACATGACATTTGTGGATGCACCTTTAAGCTTAATATAAAGACCTGAAGCTTTTTTTGGTTTTGTGATGAAAATGTGGTGTATTTGTTAATCCCTTTTAAACTCTACGTTTGCAATTAGACAGAGACTATGAAATGCAGCTAATAATAGAAAGATCGTAATGTAACTCTTGAGAGTGGCAGTTGGATATTTGAATATTTGTTCCAGAAAAGAAAAGGAATGTGTCAGCAGATCCAAGGAAGTTCTCCTTCCCCTCTACTCTGCCCCACCTGAAGTACTGCATCCAGTTCTGGGCTCCCCAGTTCAAGACGGACAGGGATCTACTTGAGAGATTTCAAGGGAGGACTACAAGGATGCTGAAGGGACTGGAGCCTGATCAGGAGAGGCTGAAAGACTTGGGGCTGTTCAGTCTGGAGAGGAGAAGGCTGAGAGTGGATCTGATCAATGTTTATAAATATCTGAGGGGTGGGGATCAGGAAGGAAGGGACAGGGACAGCCTCTGCTGAGTTGTACCCTGTGATAGGACAAGGGGCAGTGGATGGAAAGTACAGCACAGAAGGTTTCACCTTAACATGAGGAAGAACTTCTTTACTCTAAGGCTCACAGAGCACTGGAACAGGCTGCCCAGAGAGGTTGTGGAGTCTCCTTCTCTGGAGACTTTCAAGCCCCATCTGGATGTGTTCCTGTGTGCCCTGTGCTGGATTCTCTGGTCCTGCTCTGGCAGGGGAGTTGGACTGGAAGATCTCCAGAGGTCCCTTCCAACCCCTAACATCCTGTGACTTTTCCTCCACACTGCAGCAGCATGTGGCACCTAGACCTTGCTGTAGAAAGCATCAGACAAAGGTTCAATTTAGATTGTAGATTAGGATGCACCTAGTTCAAAGGAAGAATTATTGGCATTGCTGATTTTTTTTTTTTATATTTTTAAGTGCAGGGAAGGTAAACCAATAGTTTTATGTCTCAAAGGGGTTTTCTGCCTTTTGGAGAAAGAAGAAGAAGAAAAAGCCATAAAAAACCTTCAAATCTGTTAAGCAGTGTTTGAGAGTGTTTGGATTTAGTTGCTGCTGTCAGTAGTTCTCTGCTGAGAGAGCCTATCTGCAGTGAAAGAAACAAAAACATTACTTCAGCTGGTTGTGGCTTCTTCTTCCTCATTAGAATGTCCTCCTCTGACGTATTTGTGTTAAACTCAGGTTTTCTGACTCATCCACTGATCTTGCTACATTTGGCTTCTAAGAAGAAACCTTAATGAAGAAGAGGTTTTCCTGTTGCATTGTAGGTTTTAGCCAGTAGTATAATGTAAAATTTAAGTTTTCTGGAACATCTTTCTTCTGTTGAAATTGAGTCCTCAATGTGCCTCCTGCTATACTAAACAACTAGTTGAGAATCCCCAAAATTGTTCTGGATTAAGGCATGGAGAGTTTTGGGGGTTTTTTGTAGTGAAAATTATCTCAGTAATCCCCATATAATTTAGATTTACTGTTTTTTCAATTAAAATAATAACTGAACTCTGTCTTATACAACCTTTCAAATTAAAGTACTGATGTGGGAGAGGAGAAGGACATTTAATAGGATGTCTCCTGCCCATAGTAAAATCAAAAACTGTATTTTTGGCTTGCTAGGCTCTTTATGGTGAGTGTTACTGCCTTTTTTGGTTTGTTTTATTTTGGTTTTAATTTGTTTAAATCTTTGTGCTTTTAGGAGCTTTGCTCACAGAATGGTAGGGTTTGAAAGGGACCTCTGGACATGATCTAGTCCAACACCCCTGCTAAAGCAGGTTCACCTAGAGCAGGTTGCCCAGGAACATGTCCACATGGGTTTTGAAAGCCTCCAGAGGAGGGAGACTCCACAACCTCTCTGGGCAGCCTGTTCCAGGGCTCTGTTGCCCTCACAAGAAAGAAATTTCATCTTATGTTTAGGTGGAACTTCACATGTTCCAGCTTGTACCCATTGTCTCGTCCTATCTCTGGGTGCCACTGAAAAGAGTCTGGCTGCATCCTCTTGACAACCCAGTGTCTGGATGTTGGTAAGCGTTGATTAGATTCCATCTCAGTCTCACCTTCTGCAGGCTAAACAGCCACACATCTCTCAGCCTTTCATCATCTGGGAGATGCTCTAGTCCCCTCATCAACTTTGTAGCCCTCTGTGGGACTCTCTGGTAGTTCCTTCTCTCTTTTAAGCTGGGGAGACCAGAGCTGGACACAGTACCCCAGATGTGGCCTCACTGGGGCAGAGTAGAAGGGGGAGGAGAAACTCCCTCAACCTGCTGGTAAACACTCTTCTTAACGCAGCCCAGGATAACATTTGCCTTCCTGGCCACAAGAGCACATTGCTGGTTCATGGTTAACTTGTTCACCAGGGCTCCAAGGTCCTTCTCTGCAGAGCTCCCTTCCAGCAGGTCAACTCCTAACCTGCACTGGTGCATGGAATTATTCCTTCCTAGGTGTAGGACTCTACACTTGCCCTCGTAGGTTCCTCTCTGCTCACCTCTCCAGCCTGTTCAGGTTTTCCCTCTTTTAAAAAATACCTAAACCGTATCAGTAGCCAAAGCTTGTTGATCAGATTTCTTCATTCCCTGAGTGTGATAGGTCCTGGAAATAACTTCTGTTACAATGCTATTTTAAGAGTGCAGGAGTACATCAGAACACAGATGCTCTGCAAGGTATTGGAGTGTTCTTGAAGTTAAGGATGTAAAATGGAAATCAGTTGCTCTCACTGCTATACATAGGCTTTCAAAGTTTCCCTTGTGCCTCATTCCAACTCTCATTACCATATCCCATAAGGTAACTGTCATGAAACTTACAGTTTATTAAGAGTATATCTTATGATAATGAGATGGCTAAAACAGCCCAATGAGAAGTTAGGCCTTGAGGCCTAACTAATTTCCCCCTAATTAATTTGTGTAAACAACTAAATATGTAAGTTCCAAGTACATAGGTAGATTTAGATTGGTTTAATCATCATTAAAGTTGAGATATTTAGTGAAGTCACTGAATAAGCTAAATGGGTTTACAACTGTATTAAATTGGTTTATGATAAGGTTCACAGCCATCAATGTTTATTTCTCTTTTTTTAGCCCTGACTGGGCCAGTTTTTCATAGTTAGAGTATCCCTAAATCAAGTCCTTATTTTAGAAAACTTGGGAAAATCAACCTGTATGTATCAGTCTGGCAGATCTTAGCATTTGATTGCACCCGTAAACATCAATTTAAAACTGCTGTTCCTCATTTCCTGTAGTGCTTGTCATCTAGCATATACTTTGCCCACACTTCTAGCCACTTGTGGTGGTTTGGAGTTTTATTTTCTATGGAAGAACGGGAGAGAGGTCAAGTGACCAAAAATAGTGAATGTCTTGTAGCTGGAACAGGATAGCTCTGAGGTTGGCTCTGTTTCTAAAGGAAATTGCTGTATTAGCTTAGGTTTGGTGATTTTGGTAATGTGCTGGGCATGGCTTGGACTAAGCATTGTAGGAGTTTTGCTTGAAAACTGGAAGAAAAAAAATATAGCTCTTGAATTGTTCATTTTAGGTATTGCCTTTTGGATTATGATCTGAAAACTCTTCCAGCTGGCTCTAAACTTTAGGCTCTAGCTTTGGTTTATCTGATCCTATGTGCTTGCTTTGGAAAATGAGGACAATCTCATTATTTTTTTTTCCCCAAGTGTTTTTCCATCACAGTTCAGTGTTTGGGCTAGCAGTGGGCATGCTGTTCCTTGAAGCCCGAGGTGTGATAGCAAACCTCCTTTGGCAGAGGATGAGTTGAATGAATGCCTTTCCTATTTACTTTGGCATGTATGGGAATGACTGTGTTTTTACATTTATCACTTCTTCCATCTGCATTAAAACCCCCCCCAACATTTCAGAATTCCAGGATGGCTTTCACCCTGAGAATTGAAAGTGATGCTTCTGTAGTGTAGAGTTAGGTATTTAAGTTACATAGGAAGGAGTGTGGAGTTTTAAGGCTTCATCTTTCCCCCATTAATGTCTGTAGCTTAATATAATTAACAGTGCTCTGTGTGTGTAACCTTTTCTTTTGTGGTTTTGCAGGGAGCTGAAACATGTTACTCAAGGCAAAGTAGTAGTCAGCTTTGAGCAGTCATTGTAGTCTAGCAGTTTCTTGTCTGTAATGTATTCATATTAAAAATAATTTGCGCTGCTGTTATCATTGAGAAGATAATTACATGGGGTTAAGGGGAGGCTCATGTGTAAGGTACTGCAGAGAAGAACCTGAAGTTGGACATGTAGAAAACTATTAGGAGTGGGACAGGCAAAACAGGACTCCACTGCTGTGTTGGGTGGTGATACAAGCATCTGGAGCTTGGGGTTTTGCTTGTTTGAGCTGCTTATCTGTTCTAGTTATTTCCAGATAATTCATCTCAGGACCCAGAGATAAGGTTTCTGAGACTTTTCTTCTGGCTCCACTGGCCACTCTAAAGCACCAAGTTTTAATTTACAGGAAAGCTTTCAGATGCATTTCTAGCTGCATGCTGCAAACTCTGTTTTTTCTAAGTAGAAAGCTTGCAAGTAAGCTTGCATTCTGTTAGCACCCTGTTCCTGCTTGAAAGGAGCAACCAGAATGGTATAACTCAAAAGAACTTGGTGTGACATCAGAGACAGGCAATTTTGTGTTGTTGTGTTTTAAATGAAAATAGAAACAGTACAGCATTGATGTTGAACTCACTGTAGTGCTCTCTGAATTTAAGCTGCAAATAACTACTTCCCTGTGTAGAACATAGAAAGTGGCTCCTCAGTAGAGGTGATAAACAGTTCAGTACTCTGTGACTTGCTTTGCACTCGTTTTTTTTACAGACCTCTATTTAATCATGAATGGCTAGTATGAATTTAGAAAAAACAAAGCAAAAGCTTTTCAGGGTTAATGAGTACCTTTTGTAACTAGTTGCTTAGAATATCTAATGTTTTTTTTTTTTTTTCTAGTGAAATGACCAGATTTTTTTTTTCAGCAGCTCTTCTACATTCTGCTAAGTTATTTGGGATCTGTAAAAGGCTATTGCAAGAAAAAAAATAATCTTCAAACTACTTTGAAAGCTTTCTCTTAGTCTATTTGTGTCTTCGTATTCATGTGGATAAGATGGCAGAGTGACAACTGAAGCTGGGAGAGAAAGAGGAGTTGTTGTAAGATGAGCTGTTTGCATGATAGGGAAATTCTTCAAATATTTCATGCTGATAATGTGTGCCTGTTCCACTGATGTGAGGCTAGATTTCTTCATTTAGCATTTGCTTACGCTAGTGTTCTCTTTCAAGTGGTAAACACTATGGCTTTAGGAGGCAGGCAGGAGTTGAGCTGAATTGATGTAGCAATTGGATTCTCCCTGAAATCCTTTCAATAGGAGTGAATGTGCAAGAGGTTTTTAAAAAAATTAAAAAGGAAGATAAAAAAGGAAAGGAAAAGAAGGGGGGGGAAGGAGAGGGAGGGTGTGGGAGGGGAAAAAGGAGAGGGAAAGAGGGGGGTGGAAAAAAGGAGAGGGGGGAAGAGCTCTTTATTAAGAGTTACAGCATGTTGGTGACCAACTAGTGCTAGAACTATTAAAAACTTTCTGACAGGGTAAACTGAGTTGAGTGGGGCTGGGATTTTTGTTTGTTTTGTTTAACCATTGCTTTAGTGTTCTGCACATCTTCCTCTAGATAGGTACTCCAAATAGTTTCCTTTTAACAAGCATGCAGTTAGTATCTTTTCTGTGTAGAACAGTGAGAAGGTTTTTTGGTGGTTTGTTGTTTGTTTGTTTGTAAATAAATGATATGGTATCCATAAAGTAATTGAAAAATCCATGTTTGCATTACAGAAGTATTTTCAAGTGTAGAAATGTAAGAACAGCCAAAGAAAGCTTACCAAAGTTTGAAGGCTACCTTAAAAAATAAACCTTTTAGTGGGTTATGCTTGTTAATGCTTTCCTTCTTGTTTCCTCTGGTGAACATTTGGGGTCTTTTTGGGAGGGAGGGGGGTAGGGGAGATGTTTGAGATGGGTGCAGGGACTAGTAAGTGAATTTCTTTGTCAATAAAGATAGAAAATTTATGTCTTCCTTCTGCATATTTAAATATCATTCCATCGTTCTACTAACTATTTTTAGGTTTGGGTTTGTTTGTTACCTTTGCCCTGGCCTCTTCTCCATGTGCTTTTTCAGCAAGTGCCAAGCAATGTGAGCAGGATAAAGAGCAAATCTTTGAAAGAAAGGAATTTTTGAATAGACCTGGCAGTTTTCTTGAGCAGCATTTAGGTGGTGTCAATTATTACAGCACCTTCACCCAGTGTGTAGCAGCAGAATTCTTTTTCAGAATGAATTTGCACGTTGGACTTTCGAAGGCTCTAAAATGTTTTTAAGGCTGTCTGTTGGTGGTTGGAATTGTAAGGGATTTTCTCATCTGCAAATGTTATCTCCAGCTGTATATCTGTACAGCAGGGAAAAGCTAAATTCCTTTCTTTGTCCCATCTCCTAGTCAACAAAGGATCAGAGACTGGTGTATTCTGGCAGACTGCTTCCTGATCATCTCCAGCTGAAAGATGTTCTCAGAAAAGTAAGCTTTATATCAACACCATATAATCTTTGACCAAAATTCCTTTTTTAGGAAATAGGAAATTTAGATTTATGTCATTCAGCTTCAAATTTTCATTGTTGTGTTGAGATGTAACCATAAAATGTTGATACATTCTGGCAAGTGTGTGTAGGATTACTATGCTTGTGGATTGAGGCATGTTTCCAGTTGGTGGGAGAGCAAATGGGCTATGTAATTCCCAGACAAGTGATATGTAGAGTCACTTCTCTGGACAGTTCCCACTATGCTGTAAGTGGAATCATGTAACAGATCTGTGTTGGCTTGGGACATCATTTCTTTTACACACTTAAATCCAAGAACTTAGATTATAAATGGCACTTGGCTAAGCAAATCAAGGTAGGATATTTATATGCCAACCCAGAATTTTCAATTCCTCCATAGTTTTTGCTAGGAAAGCTATTTGTTGTCCTGGTTGTATTCGTAGAGTTGTAGAATGTTTTGAGTTGGAAAGGATATTAAAAGTTCAGTTAGTCCTCTGCAGTGAGTAGAGACATAATCAGCTGGATCAGGTTGCTCACAGCCCTGTCCAGTCTGACCTGAAGTGATCACAGGGATGTGGCTTCTGAGCAACCTGTGCCAGTGTTTCACCACTCTCAGTGTAAAAAAGTTTCTTTCTTAGACCTTTCTTATATTTACCAGCTATTAACTGTTTCTGATGATGTCTGAAAGTTTCTTGGTTATTGCTTTTTTTCCCCCCTTTGATTCTGCTGATTCATCTTGGAAAAAATAATTTTACTAATTTAACTTTGGAATCTTCAGTCAATGTTTAAATTAAATCCAAGTCGCAGATGACATCTCTTGTAGGAAACCTTGAAATACATGCACTTGGTTATCAAAATAGTTCAGATAGTTGAGATTGATGCTACCAAAGAAAAGGGACTTCAAGTGTGTAAAGTTCTTAAATACCTAGAATAAGGTGGTATTAAGGGCAGGTTATCAAGAACTTTTGTTTCAGTTTTGGTGGTACCAAAAAATAAGACATTGGGTAATTTTTCAACTCATTAAACCAGATCAGGATGCCTCAGTAACTAGTTGGAAAATACTTTAGATCATTAAACAACAAAGCAGGATTTTATCTTAGGAAATAAGCAAATTCTGTCATTCTGGGTCTTGGTAATGATACTTGTTGAGGTAAAAATGAAGTTACAGGCTGCAAGAGTGGGTGGGTTGCATTTTAATGTTTAGAGCAAAGTCTCTAAAGGAGAGGATTTAGTGAAAATAGGCAACCCCATTTCAGTATTGTATGGAGAAATCAGTGCAGAGGAATCTTGAGTATTGCTTGATCAGAGACACACTGGTGTTACTTTATAGTATTAGTTCTGACACAGATTTATTCCACTGGGTTTAACTGCTTACCAAAATATTTACTGTGTCTAGCTTTACTAGCAAACTGGAGCTGGAATACTGCCAGCCAGCATTATGTCCTGTACCACTTAAAAGTTCATTAAAATAACTTACCTCAAAGCTTAGTTTTGCTTGTTGAGGACAAAATGAAGTCTGCTTAGAGCAGAATAGTTTTAAGAAGTAGCAATTTCAAGCCATGCTTGTGTGCTAGAGGAGAAATTCTGCTGACCGATGTCTTCCCTCATTGTACAGGGACAATATCTGACTTCAGAGGCATTTTAGTAGCTATAGGCCTTAGTTAATTAAATTTAATGACTTTAGAAATATACTCATCAGTCTTTGCACAAAGTTACAAGCTTGGTGTTTGGAAGAAGAGGAGTTTTTTGTGTTCAAGCTTTTAGGAGCTTTGGGAAGAAAAGGCAGGATTATTTTTCAACTCAATCTCATTCTCTGTCATGTTCTCCTGACTTGATTAGCTATGAATTTTTAATATTATTTGAGAATATACTGAATCTCTCAGTTTAGCTTTAATGATACTTGCTCTTTGATACTAAACAGTGTCATTTCACTGATAGGAAATACCTGGAGGCTGGAAGTTGTGGCACTCTTCAAGCATAGTGCTGCCCAACACAAATATAAATAGAAATACATTACAATAAACTATCACACTGAATAAAGCTTTACACTCTTAAGCTTGCAAGCTGTATGCCCAGCTTCCTTTGCCTTTCTGAGTGGCATGAGGCTCTTCTCAAGAGAGAAGGTTAAAGGCTTTTGATGTGGTCAGAATGCTGATGACTGCATTCAGTGCTCTCTATCATTGCTCACTACCCCTGACTGGTAAGAAGTTGCCCCTCATGGAACATGAGTGGTTAGCAACTGGTCTGTGCAGAGGAGTTGAAATGAATGTGGGTATGGATAGGCTATGCTGCCAGTAATGCATGGTGCTGTCTAAAAGCAAATTATCAAATTTTCTTTTTTCCTAGTGATTAAAACATGAAACTGAGTAAATGTGTGTCATGGTTTTGTTGTTTGGGCTTGGTTTTTAATAGTTTTAAGAGAAAAAAACTTCAAACGTAATATATCCATATGCCATCTTACTAAAAACTGTACCACACTGGTTTCAGAAAATGGAGAGATTCTGGTTTGTTTTTTTATTGCTTTTTTGATTAAAATTTGGCTATTGAGTGTGCCATTTAAATACCCAGTCAAAACTGTCCCTGGTGCTTCAGGCATGCTAGTGTAATGAGGTGTTTTCATTTGACACAGGGAAATAGCTTCAGATTGAAGTTATGCCATCCATGCTAGGTGGATTGCTGGCAGGCTGACATGGCTTCAAGTGTTGCCACTTGTTCACTTCCTAACTTTCCAATATTTAGGAATACTCAAGTCCCATCTAGTCCTTTGCATAGCATTCCTTGAGGGTTCTTCAGCTGAGCATCTTCAGGTCAGGCATGGGCCAAGTTGAAGACTGAAGTGAGATGGAATTTTGGAATTCCAGTGCCTATGTTTTTCCTTTACCTTGATGACTATATTGAATACTGCTCTTCATCAGAGCTCAATGCACATTTTTAACTTTAGGGAAACTGAATCCTGTGAAGGGCTGGAGGTGCTTCCAAAAGAAAAGTTTAAAGTTGTGGTAATGCTGTTTGCTGTTTCTTTGTGTGGTCTTCCATTGGTTCTGCTCTAACTGCAGGTCTCGGGAGGACTGGAATTAAATGAGCATTCAATATGTGATTATGGACAGCTACTAAGAAAATAATTAGCTGTAAAACGATTTTTCTCTTGTGCTAGGCCCAAGTTTTGCTTTACAGTCTCTCTTTTGTATAATGTTTCTTTACTGATTGTAAATGCAATTACTTAAAGTCTTAAAGGAGTCTTAAAGGAGTCTTAAAGACAGGATTGTGGTGGTTCTGGGTTTTTTTTGCTTGTAAATTTCACAAATGTTCTTACTTTAGCACTTCCATTTCTTTAATTTTTAGCAAGATGAGTATCACATGGTTCATCTGGTCTGTACTTCTCGGACACCCCCAAGTTCTCCAAAACCCAGCACCAGTAGAGAAGGTCACGGAGCTGCAACCTCCAGCAGTAGCTCAGTGAGTGGTTTTGGTTTTTTTATCATGCACAGGACATGCATTTCTTCTACACTGAAGAAGCTTTCCTGAAATTTCTCTTTGAGTCTCTGAAATAGTGTGGTGAAAGTAGAGCATGCTATACAAATGTATACAATTAGATTTGATTATTTAAGAGTGTAGCTTTATTTAAACAAAGGTATGTTTTTTTCTTCCCCAAATTGTAGCACAGTGATGTTTATTAGATGATAAAGCACCACTCTTTGTAAGCTATTCTTTCTAACACTCTCAAAGTGCATTTTCTTTACCTCTCCCTGTATCTTTGAGCAGAAATTGAGCAATGTGTTCAGCTTATTCCTTAAAATACTGAGTTCTGCTTTTAGTTAGTGAAAATTTGTACTGCTGAAGGGAGACCACTCAAATGAGTGCCCTTGTGAGACAGGCAGATGGAGCTTGGCAAGTGTTCCTTCTCCTTGACTGGAATTGGCCAGTACTTAGTAGCTTCAACGTAGTCACAGTGTCTGAGAGGCAGAAGTAGAAGCTATGTTAAAAGTTTTATTAGTTAAGAATATTATGTGAACAGCTTGTTTAGGGTGTACTGAGCCTTCCCCTCCTCAGACCCTCCAGAAATGATGCAGTTCTTTGGTTGTGTTTTAACAGAAGTGCAAGTGAACACTTCTGTTCATTTGGTCTTCATTGCTGTCATTTGGTCGTCATCACTCTCATTCTCTGGGCTTTTGCCAAAGCTGGCAGTATCGCTAAGCAACCCTGGAAGGTTAGTCAGAAAGGAATGTAGACAGTACTATTGCAGGTGCTTTTCAGCAGTGGGTGTTGATATCAGCACAGGGGAAATAACCTTCCAGTATCAAGCTATCTGTCTTCATTCTTCAGTTGGAGTGCTGTTTGACTGCTGTGTAACAATCAGAAACAGAAGCAGTTTAAGCAGAAGTAGAGTGGACAGATATTACATTGTCTTTTTACAGGCTGCGTTTCTATCTCTGCAAGCAGGACAGGGAGAGGAGCCCTCCTTTATATTGTTATGTAGATCAGATGTAACTGTTGCCTTTAAATGCTTCTAATAACGACCACTGAAAGGGGTTAGTATGCACGGTGTTAAGTTCATAATACTTGGAAGGAAATAGCCTAAAGCCAAAGCTTGAATGGCCTTTGTGTTTTCCATTTGTTTTTTCTTATTCTCCCCTTTTCCCCTCATTGTCTAGAGGTAAATTTTTCTTGTGTTCCTTTGTAGGGCAAATGTGATACGGATGTCTTTAAGTAATTGCACCTCCTCATTTCCTGAGTTGTCAAAATTAAAGAGGATTTTCTAGTGAATAAACATGACAGTAATGTTTAGCAACAGGGTTTGGGGACTGACTAAAACTAACATAATGCATCTCAAGGGCCAAATTGCAGTCTTCTCATGGTGATAAATAATCTAGGACAGCCAGCTGTTGTTGTGCTTCCAGGGTTAAGTATTGATCCTGGAAAGCATTGAAGGTCTGACACAGTAGTGGTAGGTGTGTTGCTGGGAGCCTGAGTAGTTCCTGGCTACTTTCCTGTTCCTGCCCTGACCCCTCTCCCAGCAGTGAGCACAGCAGTTTGAATTGGACAGCTGGCACAGTGAAGAGGATGATGAGTAGGGGAAGAAACTGAAGACAAAGAGAGTAGAATGGTATTTAAAGTCACTGCAGGCACTGTTGCCTCTGAATATAAAGTCATGTCCTGAGGTTCTAGATAGTTTTGTTAACAGTAGCTGTTAGAATTTTTGCTGCTGTTAAATATTCTTTTGGTTGAGCTTCAGTTTGGTTCAGCTTTTTGAAACTTCAATTCCCAGTGACCTGGGGGACTAGGTTTCCTCTGGCACCTATCTTGAGTCTTCACTCTTCTTATGGGTGCACTTGAGTGCAATTTTGAATTGTTATTTTTACTAAAGGTTTCCTAGAACCAATAAAACTCCACAAGACTTGCCTGGTGCTTATATTCTCAATAAAACTTGAGACAAAACAGTGGAGCAAATAGTTTTCTATGACACACTGCTAAATCTTGTACCTGTGGCAAAAGGATCAATTGTCTCAATTGTATTTATTTTTAAGGACCGTTCTGGATCAACTGCTGCCTCACCTACAAACCAAGAAGCTTCATCTGCATCTTTGAGCAGTAGTACAGATGGAGTGAGGCATCGTAATCCTCCACAAGCACAAAGCAATCCCATACCAAGCCACCAGTTCCCTTATTTAATGCAGGGGTAAGTGAGATTGAAGCCATTCTCAGCTCTTTGATACTCTTTAAAGTGCTTTAAACGTTCAGCTGTAGCTGTGTTTGTTTCACAGTCTGGAAAATTATTTGGCTAGCTAAACTGAAGCCCTAATGAATATTCATTATTTTAGCCAGGAGTCAAAGAGTTAGGTGTTCTTGGTGCTCCCCTTCAGGCTGTTGGTTTTTTGTTCATGCATTGTCCTCAATTTTCTGTTGATAGGTGCAGCTGTAATATTGATGTAGTTAGGAATGTAACTGATAAAATTATTGCTTCTGGGTGTGTTTTCTACCCTTTTATAGCAATCAACACTAGACACTTATCAGAGTCTGATGCTTCTTAGTTTTTGACATATATGAGATGCAGCTCTTCACTTTTCCTTGCTGGATTCAGCCGCAGAAATGATACGTAGGAGTTTTGGGTATATGTAAATGCTTGTGTATCTTCATCACAGTTTGAAAGTGTTTTCATACAATTCAATCAAATATAACCAACATAGATTTCTAGATCAGATCTGTTATTATGTAACTTTCAAAATGCTGCCTTTTTTGTTGTTATCATAGAGTGGCTTAGGTTGGAAGAGACTTTAGAGATCATCTACTCCAACCCCCCCTAACACAGGCAGGGACACCTCTCAAGTAGACTGAGCTGCTCAAGGCCTCAATAAAGCAGCTTTAGGAATTTTTCACTGATGTGACCTTTGCAGTTTCTCAAGCTGTTGTGTGTGTTTGTTTTTTTTTTTTTTTTCCCAAAGGGAAAACAGAAGTTTGTTCTGAGGTGATAGCTGTCATTTCTTCAGGGAACATCTTCAGGATTTTTTTCTAACAAGGCATTATCTGAGCGCTGTATAGATTCTAAAGATTTTTCTCTGGAGAAAACAAAAAGGAACTAAACCATGAACCTGCAACATTATAAGCTGCTTCTGTCACTGGAAGGAAAACAGTTGCCAAGAACTGTTGAAAACATGTTTAGTTTCAATTCAATTTCTAAGCTTTGTTGTTAGAGTTAACCTGAAGGGTGGAGCACTTAGGTTATTCTGACATTTATCTTGCAGAAGTGGTTATACTTTGCCTTTATGACAAAGCCAGGTGACACATTAGGGTAACTGTACAGACTGCTGTTTGGTGTCATGTGAATGAATTTTGGAAAGCAGTTTATTGTGTGTTGTGTAGCTTCCTCTGCAAGAAATTGTGATCTTTTTCATGCAAACATACTCAGGGTGAGGTTTTTGTCAGTATATGTGGTGAACTGATTAGGTTATGGCCTTCAAAAAGGCAACAGAGCCATTTTTTCAGTCTTTTGGCTGAAATAATTAGAGTGGAAAATGTCAGTTTGGAAGGCTTACTGTGCTTGAAAGAAAGGCAGTGTTTTTATGTTTTAAAGTTACTCTATGTCTTTTTGTTAGTGGATTGAGAGGAGTGGATCTCTAAACTGAAAGAGGTGCTGAGAACCTAACATCAACACTGCAGATAATCCAGTATTTTCTTAGTTGAAGAGAGTTTGGTCACCTAGTTGTGACTAAGGTGCATTAGCAATGCATCTAAATAACATCTTTCAGCATTAGTGTAATCCAAAAGGAATGCAGATGAGGGATCTGAGAGCATTCTGTGGTGCAAACAGCACTGGACTAAGAGGAAGTGGCTGGAAATCTTCTTCATAAGTTCATTCTTGATCTGAACAAAATAGCAAAAGAAATGAACCCTAAATATATCTTAGGTATTTTTTTTTTAAGAAGTAATTTAAGGGAACCTAATGAGAAGTTAAGGTAAATCTTTGCTAGACACTGGCTCTGCTTAACTCCAAATACTCTGTGCCAGTGACTGTAGTCTGCAGTCTGTGAAAAACCCTTTATAATGCTTTCAGTAAGATGCATCTGTTTTTTTTTCCTTCAGGGCACTACTGCTTCTTTTCCAGCATTAAGAAATGCTTTCTGTTTTTTAGCTGCTCTCTTACACATCATTTAGGGCAATGAAGTCTTAGCTTTCATGTAATTCATACACAGACTGAGACTTGTTAGGAACAATGGAGATTCAGAGCTGAAATTTGGTGCTTAGTTTCATGACCTAACACTTTTTTTCTAGCTGTACAACGAACTATAGGCTCTGTTGATGGGGAAAGGCCTCCAGATGTTTGGAAATGTAGGAGACTCAGGTTTTTTTGAGCATTTTGCAACCTTTTCATTAGTGAAGTCATTTGTACAAATAAGTAGCATGAAGGTCAGGTGATTAAATGGTGGTTTTGATTGGTTTTCAATTCGTGGCACAAATCTGCAGGCTGTGAATTGAACAGTATTTGGGAAAACATCTAACTCAGATTGCTCAGATATTACAGAGAAAGCAATTGAAAACTTTCTGTTGCTTTTGAGCTTTTTTTTAAATGCTATTTCCTAGAAGTCTGGACTTGAGGTGGGACTGGACAAGTAGCTTCTATTTTCCCCAAGTTTGTCTTGCTGTGGAGAGCTCCTGTGTTTGCTCCTATGGATTTAGTCATGGATCAGGGCCCCACTGTGCTAGGCAGGTATAACCAGAACAGCTGGGCTCAGTCCTGGAATGGCTTGCCTTGCAGATTGGAGAGTGCTTGGAAGCAGTTAAACAGACACAAAACATGAAGGCAGCCAGATGATTTGTCAAGTGTGGGCAGCCCATCTAGTGAGTGTTTTGGTGTTGTGTACAAAGTCACGTTTGGAAGGGAACAGCAAAATGGCATGCTGATAGCATGCACTATGTTCTAGCACATAAATACTCTGCCTCAGCAGCAGCCTTTGCTCACTGTATTTATTAGTTGCCTTTTTTAAAGGAGCAAATAATATAGTGGAGGATACTGAAGTATCACTTGAAGCTGATAACCCAGGCTCATAGGAGACAAACACTAAATGAGGTGTCTCTGTGGGTCAAGGTCATTAACCATACACAATTCTTGGCAGTCATGCAGATGAGAGACTGTATATAAAGCCTTATCTTTCCACTAGTGGTGAGCAGCATCTTGTTGATGGCACTAGTCTGGACCTTGCCTTCAAACTGAATCCCAGTGAGTTTAGTTTAGGTGTCTTCCACAGACCCAAAAATGTAAGTGAGCTTTCTAGCCATTTCTGCCTCTTGCTTTGAAGAATATTCTGAAACTGCCTCTACAATTTGAACCTTGAAAACTGGTTTCTGACTTCTCTAAGCTTGTTTCTACTGTCTGCTCTGCTTTGTTCTCCAGTCATGGAATGCCTGTGTCTATCTGATTTGCTCCTCTGCTCTTGTGCTCTTGGAATACTCCACTTCTTGCCTCTTTCTCCTCCCTTGGGAAAATAAATGAAGAGAAGGCAACATGCTACTTTCCTTATCTTCTAACAGCAAGCCAGCTTGCTTTGCTGAGAGGAGTTTCTTTGGAGGGATTCTACTGTTTCGAGTTGTTCCTGGCTTTCATAAGCTAATTTAATATATTGGCAGTTGTAATAGCTGTAAACTTGACAACATCTGCCTCATTCTGATTTTTTGAAGAGCAGACCAAATACCACTGTGCTAGTTGGTATTTAAACCAGTTGCCAGTTTTTGAATATTGATGTCTACTTTTTCTCATTATTAATCAGATCTGGAAGAGTTAAATCCTGCTGCTCAAAATGAAGAAAACATTGGGGTGGAAAAGGGAGGGGGAAAAAAAAAGGAAGAAAAAACAACCACCAAAATATTTGAATGGGAAAGGAAAGAACATGACATAACTGAAGTCTTTTGTGGTTTGCCTTGATTGACCTGGCTTCTTAACCTCCTATTATGCTTTAAGACATCGGGAAAGCAACTTTCAAAGGAGTTTGAAAGAAAATAGAGGCTTGAATCCTGCAATATTTCTGAAAGACATAGTTGTGAGGGAGAGCTGTTAGCCTAAGGCCTCTCAACTTTTGTTTAGCTCAGTTTTAAAGAACCACCACCCTAAAATGTCAATTCCTGAGAAAAAGAATTGGCAAATTCCTGCAGAACTCTCTGGGGCAAGTTGAGTAGTGCTGCTGCTTGGTGACTAAGATGGAGAAATAGGTGTGGTTGACCAGTGAGTGGTCTTGCCTGTTTGTATCCCCATGTGATGTTCTGGTGCTTAAAGTTGGAGACATGGCTCAGTGATTTGTCACAGTGTAGTACTTAACAATAGCCCTGTACAAGATTTGATTCATCCTTACCTTTTGAGGGTCAAACGTTTTATGGAGTCTTATTTCTCCAAGTGTTTGCCAGGACAGAGGCTAGAAAAGCTTGAAGCCGTAAAGGTAGAAGCATGATTGATGTTTTTCAGTAGCAGCTTGACAGCTTTGCTGTTCCAACATGTTCATTATGCATAAGTAAGTAGCAACAACAGGGCTGTGACTCTGGAAAGACACCTGGAGTATTGCCTGTGGTTATCACAGTTTGCATGTGGTATCTGGAAAGTAGGCTTTTGTTGACTTGTTTGGGTTCTGGTTTGGTTGTGTTGTTTTTTTTTCTTTCCCCCAAACTACTGTCAAAACAGGTTATAGCTAAACACAAACATAAACAATTTTAGCAGAGGGCATGGAGTTGCATGGCAGGCTCCTGTCCAGAATTAACAGTGAAACACTCATGTGTACCAAGGGGAAAGATTTTAATGTCTTCCTCCCATCTTTCTTTCTTTCTGGGCATGTCTTTTATATCTGAATGCCTGGTGGACTAATGAAATCTCTTGGTGATATCTTTGCAGGGAGTGCCTTACTTAGGGGACAGGTGTAGTCTGCAGTACAATTACAGCAGTCTCAGCTTTTGCTGCCTGCAGTCTGAATAAACTTTCCTTCATGCTTTATACTGTCATGCTGTCCTGAAAGATGTCCTGGTTTACTACAGTTCCCTACATCCAAATCTTGGGGGAAAGAGTTGGAAATCTTGCCAAAACATGCTATATGCTCTAGGAGGTAAGAGAGGCTAAGAAGTTTAAAAGCAGACAAAACCAAACCTAAAACTTATGCAGAGGAGCTTGATAATCTCTTGCATGGGAACCAAAGTTAAGAGCCCACAGGGAGGAGAATCACTTAATGCTCAAAATATTGAAGGGGGTGGGGAGGAGGAAATAATTGAGTTGCAATTTTCAGAAGCTGTATCTGAAAGATGAATTTGTTGTCTTTGCTCCTGTTAATTTCTTTGTGTCTCAGACCACAGTAGCATTTCAGGTATTGCTTCTAAAAGAAAGCTACACTAGATAGTGAATTTTCCCTTTGCAGCACCTTTAAGGGTGACCTCTGAACTTAAAAAGAGTTGTGTGGGAAAATTTCCACAGTTGTGTAGAATTTTGAAAGCTTTTCAATGTGGTTTTGTCTCAGAGATGCAGTTAGTGGCAAATAAGTAAACAAACAAAGGAAATAGAAGATACATCCTCTTCCTGTAGAAATAATTTCTTGTATGAAAATAGAATGGATTTTTTTTGGAGTGGGCTGGATCATCTCACTACATGTTACATTGTTATTTCAGTGCATTTTTGTAGGGGGACAAAATGAATGAAAAACTGCCTTTTTTTTTTTTCATACTAGTTCTAATATTAAAAAAAAAAGGCATTTTATAAATTTGGCAGTTTTAAATTGAGTATTTTTCTTTAAATCTATTCTTTTTATTTTTTTTAGCAGTATAGGCAACCAGTTTCCAGGCCAAGGTGTTCCTGCTGGATTTTCTGTGTACCCTGCATTCAGTCCCTTACAGATGATCTGGTGGCAACAAATGTATGCACGTCAGTACTACATGCAATAGTAAGTCTGCATTATCTTAGGTAGTACTGAGTGACAGTAAGGAAAGGAAGCTGTTTAAAAGCTTAAATGCCGTTGGCAGGATCAAAATGTCTGAGTTTGTTTTGTCTGGCTGTCTTCTCTTACACTGAGTTTTACCCAGCAAGTGATAAAAATGCAGGTTTGGATTGGAATGAATGTATTAGTAAGTAAAGATTTAAAGGAAAACAGAGGGGGGTTTTGGCACCTGTTACACCTGAAACTTTGGTTTTATTTGTGTAGAAAAGAAGACAAGAATTGGATTAGAAACTTTAGTGCATGTTGGGTTTTTTGGTTTTTTTTTTTTTTTTTTGAGAAACTAATTTCCTGTTCCCATTTTTCAGTCAAGCTGCTGTTTCTGCCCAAGTGACTTCCAGCACTGAGCCAGTGAGGTCTGCAGTTGGCCAGGCTGTAAACTCAGATCATGCTCCTGCAAATGAGCCTGCAGCAGCACCCAACGTAGCTGTGCAGGAGAACAGGCCTGTAAACCCCAATGTGCAGATGAATGCACAGGGTGGCCCAGTGGTGAATGAAGAGGACTTCAACCGGGACTGGCTGGACTGGATGTACACCTTCTCCAGAGCTGCAATCCTCCTCAGCATTGTCTACTTCTACTCTTCCTTCAGTCGCTTTGTCATGGTCATGGGAGCCATGCTGCTGGTTTATTTGTGAGTACAGCACTGGAGTACAGCTGCTACACCTGCTGGAGTGGGTCCACACAACCACAGAATTGTCAGGGCTGGAAGGACCTCAAGGATCATCCAGTTCCAACCCCCCTGTATGGGCAGGCTCACTTACCACTAGATAGGTTGCCCAGAGCCACATCCAGCCTGGCCTTAAAAACTTCCAGGGATGAGGCTTTCACTGCTTTCCTGGGCAACCTCTTCCAGTGTCTCATCACCCTCATGGGGAGAAAAACTTCTTCCTAATGTCTAATCTAAATCTACCCTTCTCTAGCTTGGATCCATTCCCTCTAGTCCTATCACTAAAAAGTCCGTCCCCAGCTTCCTTGTAGGCCCCACAAAGATAGTCAGAGGGCTGGAGCACCTCTCCCATGAGCTGAGAGAGTTAGGACTGTTCAGTCTGGAGAGGAGAAGGCTCTGGGGAGGTCTGTTAACTACATTTCAATATCTGAAGGAGACCTACAGGAAAGCTGGGGATGGACTGTTTAGAAGGGCTTGTAGCTATAGGACAAGGGGCCGTGGTTTGAAACTGGAGCAGTGTAGGTTTAGGTTGGACATCAGTAGAAGCTCTTTGCAGTGAGAGTGGTAAAATACTGGCACAGGCTGCCCAGGGATGTGGTTGAGGCCCTGTCCCTGGAGACATTCAAGATCAGACTAGAAGTGGCCATGGGCAGCCTGCTCTAGTTGGAAGTGTCCCTGCTGAGTGCATGGGGGTTAGACAAGATGACCTTTGAGGATCCCTTCCAACACAATGCAATCTGTGAATCTGCTCTGTGGAGTGTGTGCTAGTTTATAATCCATTTAAACTGAAAGTTTAGCCAAATGCAAAAGTTTAGGCAGATGTGATGGCTGGAATCAGAATAGAGGCACTTAAAAACACAGGAGAGGCTTATTTAGTATACAGTGGAATGTGGGCCAAGCCTTAGCTGAAGTTCTAATTCTTTTTTTTTTTTCCCCACAGAAAGTCAGCTTGAAACTATGAAAATTAAGGCTGCCTTTGAAAATTAATATAATTAAAGAGCTTGTAAATGGAGAAGATGCCCTATAAAAGTATTCTGCTTAATTGCTTCGTCAGCGTAGATTATTCATCTTGTGGAACAGAGGCCTTGAACAGCACTTGGGAAACTTACAGAACAGCTCTTAGCAAGACCCTTCTTAAACCAGCCATCAAAGCATAGCCAGGCAGTGTAGCTTCATTCATTTGAAAAGCACTTTACAGAATCACAGAAACATTCAGGTTGGAAGAGACCCTCAGGATCACCAAGTCCAACCCAGAACCTTATGCTACAAGGTTCACCTTTAAACCATAGCCCCAAGCACCCCATCCAAACCATCATTAAACACATGCAGGATTGGTGACTCCACCACCTCCCTGGGCAGCTCATTCCAATGCCTGACCACTCTTGTCCTGAAAAAAATGTTTCCTACTGTCCAGTCTCAACCTGCCTAGTGGCAGCTTGAGACCATTCCCTCTTGTTCTATCACTAATTACCTGTCAGAAGAGACCAGCAGCAGCCTCTCTACAACCTCCTTTCAGGTAGCTGTAGAGAGCAATGAGGTCTTCCTGCAGCCTTTTCTTTTCCAGACTAACCATCCCCAGCTCCTTCAGTTGCTCTCCATCAGATTTCTTCTCCAGGCCCTTCACAGCTTCCTTGCCCTCCTCTGCCCTGGCTCCAGCACCTCCACATCTCATCTCTCCACCTCAGTAAGGTGCCCAAAACTGGACACAATACTGAAGGTGTGGTCTCACCAGAGCTGAGTACAGTTCCCTGCAGCAGTTTGAAAAAAGCAGAAAAACCTTTTTGTTCCTTTCAGAGGAAGGGTTTTCAGCTGTTCCATTTTGGTTTGTAGGCACCAAGCTGGATGGTTCCCCTTCAGGCAAGAGGGAGGCCAACAGCAGGCAGCCAATAACGCGGAAGTGAACCACCGGGATGGGCAACATGCAAATAATCCTGATCTGGAGGAGATGGTGAGTAGGAGCAGAGCTGTCTTTTGAGGCTCCTGTATGACATTGTGTCTGCTGGAATGCCTGGACACAAAGTCAACTGCTATCAAATGCAGTCTTTTAACCAAAAAAAAAGCTTTCACTGTCGTCCTCAGAACGGTGCCTGCTACTTAAATCCTTTATTTTCCCAGTCTGATTGTCTCTACTTCTGTGACAGACTTTCTTCCTGCTAGTTTTCTTCAGGCAGGTTGTTCCAAGAGGAGTTATTTACTGTAGGAGGATAACTGCTGGTTGCCTTTTGTCAGAGCTCTGCAAAGAAGCAGTTGAATTGCTTCAATTTCTCTCTTTAAAGGAACGACTTATGGATGAGGGGCTTGATGAAGACAGTGGAGAAGATGCAGGCGAAGATGCCAACACAGAGCAGCAGCCTGGATTCATGGCTTCTGCTTGGTCCTTTATCACAACCTTCTTCACATCACTCATCCCTGAAGGGCCTCCACAGGTTGGCAATTGAAGTGGAAAAGGAACTGTGTCAGGCAGCCTCAGTAGCTATACACAGAAGTGGAGCAGGTTCTAGAGAGTGTTTTAAATACAGTGCAATTTCTGGAAAATTTCTAATGTTATCTTTTTTGATCATGGTGTACAAAAAAATGTGTATTTTTTTTATTTTTTTTTCCCTTTTTGGCTTTCTCATGCATTGAATATTTTAAGCACAAGTGGACTACTAAATGCTTTCTTTTAAATATTCTTCTTTTTCTGAAGAATTAAAATGTAAAGAGATTGGTCTTCCATGTTTGATTTTTTTTTTTTTTTTTTTTTAAATTTCAGATGTGTATTATACTGAGGCTAAAAGGCTTGTACTTAATCTCTACCATTACCTCTTTCAAGAGCTGTTGAAAAGATGAACGTTGACACCTTTCCTAATGCTCTCTTCATCTGAATAATGTATCTCCTGTTAGCTCTGAATTATCACTTGGGCTTTGGACTTCCTGTCATTTCCTGAAAGAATACTGTAAACACAAAGATTACCTGTTAATGGCATCTTCCCTTCATGCCACACAATACCTAAGCCTCTTCTCCTACCTTTAGAAAGCTCAAAGCTTTTGCTTGATTCTATTCCTGAAGTTCATTAAAGCTGGAGATGTTTGACAGCTCTTCAAAGACAATTGACAGTGATGGGATAAACCTTAACTGTTTGATACATACAGTACTTTTTAAGAGGAAAAAATACAGCTGTACTCGGGGGGGGGGGGGAAAAACCCCACATGTACATGGGGTTTGGTTTTGTTTTTTTTTTTTTTTTCTAATAAAAACTGTTATGGGAACTCTTTTGGATGTTGATCTGCACACATGGATGCAAGCAACTCCACAGTGCATCATTAAGGACAAGGAGATGATTGATTTGAGTGGAATAAAGTTATCGTGGTGGTATTACCAATGGTGACTGGAGTTGGTGTGTTTGTAGCAGCAGCAGTGAGTGCACAACTCCAGCTGTGATCTCAGCAGTGGGGTGTCTGTGTCCTTGAGTCGAACTCATCTAATTAAAGCTGAGAAAGGGAAAATTTGACATGAGGTAATGGCGTGGTACTACTGTCAGGATTTTGGTTGCTTTCTCTAGATTTTAATCACAAGCAAGGAGTAACACTTGGGTCTGTTCTGAAATCTGAAGCCTGCATGTGCTCCCCAGCTTCAAAAGGGTTGATCTCTTTTCCTTGTAGAGTAAGAGAGCATATCATAGTCAGTCAGGCTGGAAAAGACCCTTGAGATCATCAGGTCCAACCATTAACCCTGCTCTACCATGTTTACCACTCAACCATATGGCTAAGCACCACATCTAAATGACCTTTAAACATCTCCAGGGGTGGTGACCCAACCACCTCCCTGGGCAGCCTCTTCCAATGCTTGACCACTCCTAATGTCCAGCCTAAAACACCCCTGGTGCTGCTGGAGGCAGTTCCTTTTTGTTCTATCACAAATTAGCTGTGAGAAGAGACCAGCACCTACCTCTCTATCTTGTCCTTTCAGGTAGTTGTAAAGGGTGATAGATCTGCTCTCAGCTGCCCTCTATCAAACTCATTCTCTAGGCCCTTCCCCAGCTTAGTTGCTCTTCTCTGCACCTGCTCCAACCCGTCAATGTCCTCATAGTGGGGGTGCCACTGAGGTGTGGCCTCACCAGCACTGGTGTGCAGAGGGACAATCTGCCCTACTCCTGGTCACACCATTGCTGATCCAAGCCAGGCTGCCATTGGCTTGCTTTGCCACCTAGACGTGCTGCTGGCTCATCCTCAGCTGCTTGTTGATTAGAACTCCCAGGTCCCTTTCTGCAGGACAACTTTCCAGGTAAAAAACAAAGCTCTGAAAATAAGTCTGAAAAGTGAGAACTCCAGGTTTATTGTTTGCTTGCTTACATCAGACTGCTTCAGCTATGGAATATGGTTCCAAAACTTTTTTTGTGTGTGTCTGGGGGGTTTGTACTCTGAAATGTGTCAGGATTTCTAGGCCTTACTGAAAATTGACTCTCAATTGGGGAAAAATAAATAGTTCTTAATTTAAGCAGGCTAAGTAGAAAGGTTTTGAGTTATAATTCTTAGGTACAAATCATGCCAGGAGAAATATATACACAAGTCTTTACAAGCATCATTTACTTGCTGTGTAGGCAGTAGTGGTGAATAAATCTTGTTGAATTATGATGCTGTTGTGGAGAGCTGCTCTCAAGTTGTTCTTTGCTCCATAAACAGTAAATGCTACATAAACAGTAAATGCATTGACCTTGTCCAAGAAGTTTTACCTTTTTCATGTGCATGGATCCAACTTGGCTAACATTAAAGAATTATTACAGAAAGCTGAAGTTTTAGTGGAGTGGCACAGAGTGACAGCCTTGGGTGTCCTAAGACTTAATTCTGGAATGCATTGAATAGGTTTATCCATCTGACCTGTGTGTCCTTCCCACTTTTCCCAAATTCACCTTTCTTTTTGTCCTGGGATTAATGTATCTGTAATAAGTGCAGCTACAACCTGCTGGTATCCAGCTACCAACAGCTCTTGGTTGCTTCTTGGTGTGTTTGCTATTGTTTAAGTGTTGGTTTGGTTTCTATGCTACTGGTGGTAGCAGCTCTCTGCTATTAGCAGACTAGATAGAGAAAGTTGCTTTTATGCTGTTGACCCCAATTTGGTTAAAAAGCAGAGAATTGCCACTGCTTGTTCCAATTCAGAAAATGAGAAGTTTGTTTCTAGATTGTACATTGAAACAGCAAAATGGGAGATCCTGACAGTGGATTAGGTATTGAAGGAGACACTCTTGGGATGGTTTTAACCAGATCATAGAGCTGGGGCAGTGAGCTGAAGAGGCTGGATTTCCACAGCCACCAAGGTCTGAGCAAGGGAAAGCAAAGAGCTGCTTAGTGAGAAAAATGAGTGAGAAATAAGAACGAGATATGAATCATTACCAAAAGGTTGTGAAAGAGCTGGAGGGAGGAACCAATGGTAGGAGCAAAGGTAAGAGAAGTTGTGATCAGGAAGCAAGCATAGAAGAGAGCAGCCTGAGGCAAGAGAAGTGTCATTTTTTTTTCTTTATAAAAAAGGAAAGAGCTTGTTGAAAAAGACGTTTGCTTGATAGTTTTTTTAAGAGAAACTCAGGTGTAGAATTGAACAGCATGAAACAGGTAATGATGGAAGAGAAACAAGAACCTTGGGAAAACGATTGCCTTGTCTTGGTGTAAGGGGTTCCAGCCCGCAGAAAACAATGCGGTGAAATGAGCCCCTTGTGTAGTCGATGAGCAACCTGATGCTCTAATTAGTTAAGTAGAGATAATGAGGGAAGTAACAGGCAACATAAGACAACACTTCGCTTGTGGCGGGGGGCTCGGTAGGGGCCAGGCCTCGCCGTCCCCCGCCGTGCAGGGTGCCGGCTGGCGGCGCTGCTCCATTGGTCCGCTAGGTGGCGCCGCCATCCAGCCCTGCGCAGCGCCCGCCCGGGCTGCCTACTAGCAGCGGGGCCGTGGTGCGCCGGCTCCCAGCGCCCTGCCCGCTGTCCTGCGGGCCAGCTCCGCTCCGCTTCGCTTCTGGTGTAGGGGCGCCTGAGCGGCCGTCATGTGTGTGAAAAGGGATTTCTTTCTGCTTTTACCGTGCTGCTCTGCTTCCCTGCCATTGCGAAGGCTGCTAGCAAGCGATTTGCCTTACAAAGCACTTAGGTCGTACGGGGAACAGGGATGTAGAAAAAGGTAGGGACAGTCTTATTGTCAGGGTCTGGTGCAATAGGGCAAGGGGTGATGGTTTTGAACTAAAAGGGGAGATGCAAACTAGATAGAAGGAAGAAATTCTTTACACTGAGAGTGGGGTACCATGGGCCCAGGTTGCCAAGAAAGGTGGTAGAAACAACATCCCTGGAAAGATTCCAGGTGAGGTTGGATGAGGCTCTGAGCAACCTGACCTAGTTGCAGATGTCCCTGCTCACTGAAGAGGGGTTGGACTAGAAGACATTTAAAGGTCCCTTCCTACCCCAAATATTCTGTGATTCTATGATCTCTGCTAGTAGCAGGCAAAGCACCTTTCAGGGAAGGCTGGGCACCTTTCCCCTAAAAATTCTCACTAACCCAAAGCCTTCTTGTAGCACCCTCAGCAGAAGCAAGTTCTTGCAGATTCACCACCCGACCACTGCCAAATGATCTGAATCCTCCTGCTTGAGATAAGTGGATGAAGTATGGCAGGGGAGATGTGAAATGACTCCCATTGTTGTATCTCTTCTGGCTCAAGGGCTTCACATGCAAGGCTGTCTTCACACAGCCCTGCCTGTAGCTTGCCTGTTGCCGAGCAGTTTTGACAATCAGCTGCCTGTGGTAAGGCTGCTGGCTTGGTGAAGCGCTGCTGTATGTAACAAGTGAGGCACCCTGAGGTCTTCAGCCGGCTGAAAAGAACCAGCCTCCGGCTGACGTGACCCAGGGCTGGCTCTGGGAGCTGTGGGATCATCAGTTTCTCGGGTTGCATGCTAGTTTTCCAACGCTGTTGGTCGTCCACGGTTTTTAGCCCCCTGTGGCCGCAAGGATTGGATGCAACACGTAAATTATAGCACAAACATCAATTGAGATGATCGTGCCTGGCTTGGTCTTGAGATCTCTTAATCTCCCTACCTGTTGATTGTAATGCAAAGGCAGAATGGCTCTTTCTAGCAAATAGCTATGATCTATGATTCCTCCAAGCAAATTTTTTTTGTTTTCTTTTGTTTTAATTGCTGAAGTAAATATTTGTCTTAAAACATCTCAGTGGTTCACAGGGATAAGACAAGGAACAATGGGTTCAAACTAGAACATAGAAGATTTCAGCCCCCAGTGAGGGTGACAGAGCCCTGGAGCAGGCTGCCCAGGAGGGATGTGGAGTCTCCTTCTCTGGAGACTTTCCAAACCCACCTGGATGCATTGCTGCATGGACTCCCCTGCATGATCCTGCTCTGGCAGGGGTGTTGGACCTGATGATCTCTTGAGGTCCCTTCCAACCTCTGATATACTGTGATCCTGTGATTTTCCCAGCCACTGCTGGTGGAGGACAGCTGATGCCATCTTAAAGCTGTTTTGCCAGTTGTTTCTCTGGTGAGAGCTGGAATCCTTATGCCCTCTGACAGTGGGCTTCTGAGGTCCTTTACACAGTGAGGTGACAGCATCTGCAGAGACACCTGGTGGCCAGCCACAAGTGGTGTTCCTCAGGGCTCAGGGTTGGGACCACTTCTGTTTAACATCTTTGTTGATGACCCTGATGAAGACACAGAGGGTGTCAGCAGGAAGTTTGCAGATGACACCAAGTTAGGAGGCAGTGTTGACCTGCACCAGGGTAGGGAGGCTCTACAGAGAGACTTGGATAGATTGGATCCATGGCCAGCATTACCAGGAAGAGCTTCAACAAGGCCAAGTGCCAGGTCCTGACCTTGGGGCACAACAACCCCAAGCAATGTTGCAGGCTTGGGGCAGTGTGGTTGGAAAGCTGCTGGCGGAAAGGGACCTGGGAGTGCTGATGGACAAGCAGCTGAACAGGAGCCAGCAGTGTGCCCAGGTGGGCAAGAAAGCCAAAGGTATCCTGGCTGGGATTAGAGATGCTGTGTCCAGCAGGAGCAGGGAGGGGATTGTCCCCTGGGACTCAGCTCTGGGGAGGTCACACCTGGAGTATTGTGTCCAGTTTTGGGCATCTCAATCCAAGAGAGATGTGGAGGTGCTGGAGCCAGGGTAGAGGAGGGCAAGGGAGCTGGGAAGGGCCTGGAGAATAAATCTGCTGGAGAGCAACTGAAGGAGCTGGGGATGGTTAGTTTGGAGAAGAGGAGGCTGAGAGGAGACCTCATTGCTGTCTACAACTACCTGAAAGGAGATTGTAGAGAGGCTGCTGCTGGTCTCTTCTCCCAGGTAATTAGTGACAGAACAAGAGGGAATGGCCTCAAGCTGTGACTGGGTAGGCTTAGACTGGACAGTAGGAAACATTTTTTCATAGCAAGAGTGGTCAGGGATTGGAATGAGCTGCCCAGGGAGGTGGCTGAGTCCCCAAGCCTGGATGTGTTTAAGGTGGTTTGGATGTGGTGCTTGGGGCTATGGTTTAGGGGTGAGCCTTGTAGTACTCTAGTCCTAATAGATTGGTCTTGGTGATCTTGAGGCTCTTTTCCAGCCTGAATGTTTCTGTGGTTCTGTGATTATGCAGTGTCACAGCAGGGCACTGGGCAGGGGCTGAAAGATGCAGGGGTTGCTGGGTTTATGGGGGTTGCAAAGACTGGATCAGTTCTCTGGTCTGGTCCCCAGCAAGGACACATGAGCAGACCATCTGGTGCCATGGATGGTGGGCAGTGTGGTATGGAGTGAGAGCACCACTCAGCAGCAGCCAAAGCTTCAGATAAGAGAATGTGGCTGTCAAACACTTTGTCTCATGAGACCACAGCTACTGTTCCCAGGTCCCACCCAGGAACTAGGAAGGCACAGTTCTAAGGCACTAAACTGCTCTGGGCAGCATCTGGGGTTTGAAATGCAAGGTAAACACATGTGAGTAAAACATAGGCAGAACCCTAAAGCTGTTGGCCCTCTTCTTGATCTGGTGTGTGTGCATCTCATGAAGGCAGGCAGTGAGCTGAGTGGATTCAGGCCTCCTTGCACTATGGGAAGACCTGGCCTCAAGTTATCAAAGCTGCTTGTAATGAAAAACTTGCAGTTGCAAGGCTCAAGTGACTTGAGCTCCACTTGCAGCTTTGCCTGCAAGGCCCAAGCAAACAATTCATTTGAACTTTGCTCACCTTTGCAGCTCCCTTCCAACCCAAACCATTCTATGACTATCTGGTATCCATGGCTATCTTTCATTTCCATTCCATTCCATTCCATTCCATTCCATTCCATTCCATTCCATTCCATTCCATTCCAGTCCATTCCATTCCATTCCATTCCACATACCCAAGGTGACTTCTCTTGGGCTAGCTCAGTGCTTCCTCTGGCTTGTAGAGTCTCTCTTGTTGATGTGGACAGATATCCAGGCCCCTTTTGTGCATTCAGAGCTGCTGCTGAAAAGCTCTGCTTGGTAGTTGGCCTTTTGTGATGCAGTGAAAGCACTGAATGAATGCTTGGAAAAACATCTTTGCTTCTCCCTTTGCCCTTCTCTCCTCTCCTGGCAGGTCTGTGTCAGCTTGAAAAGTGACCTTGCCAATGGGTTTTACCTGTGTCCAGAATCTGGCAGTGTGAAATGCCCCTGACTGAGAGGGAGGTTGTGAAAGCACTTCCTGTAGGATCACAGAATCACAGAGTTAACCAGGTTGGAAAAGACCTCAGAGATCACCCAGTCCAACCTGTCACCCAACACCAACTCATCAACTAAACCCTGGCACTGAGTGCCTCATCCAGGCTTATTTTTAACACTTCCAGGGACAGTGACTCCCCCACCTCCCTGGGCAGCACATTCCAATGGCCAAACTCTCTTGCTGGGAAGAATTTCTTCCTAACATCCAGCCCAATCCTGCCCTGGCACAGCCTGAGACTGTGTCCTCTTGTGTGGGAGAAGAGACCAACCCCCACCTGGCTACAACCTCCCTTCAGGTAGCTGTAGACAGCACCAAGGTCACCCCTGAGCCTCTTCTTCTACAACTTACCATCTTAAACTCTGTTTCTGTGTTTCTTGGGGAGGGCCTTTCACTTCCCTGTCACTGGGGGTCTTCAGTGTCCCAAAGGCACAAAGAATAACACCACCACAAACACAAGTCAGTTTTTGAATCAGATATGTGAGAGCACAAATGTCCTTAAACTGAGAGCCTTGTTGCCTTGGTAGCCACCTCACAGATGGTGCCACTTAATATTCTCTGCCCCCCTGTGATGCTTAAAAGACCAAGAAATTGGCTGAAGGAACATTAAGGGTGAATGATCTCGATTTTTTGTGAGTTCAACAGAAAACTCTAAATACTGCACTGCCTTTCTGTCTGCCTAGAATTTCCCATTTCTAAGAGGAAAAAATTGTAATTGCAAAGGTGGATAATGATCATCTGGAAAATCAATCTGGTTTGGATTTTAATGGCTACACTAATGGGTTTTTTGCCCATTGTAATTTAATAGCCACAGTGACCTTCCTTGTAGGGATAACAAAGTGACTCACTGTGTAGTCACACAGACGTGTATGCACTCACACTCAACTACAGGAGTACTCAAGGAGTTCCTCTTTAGGCTGCTACAGCCCTACTCAGCATATGGTGGTAGAATCTGCCACGTGGAAGAGGAATTGTGGGTCCTTAAACTGCACTAAAATGAGTCTTAGTGGACAGCAAGTTCTCCATGGGGCAGCAATGTGTCCTTGTGGCCAAGAGAGCCAATGGCATCCTGGGGGGCAGCAAGAAAATGTGGCCAGCAGGTCCAGGGAGGTTCTCCTTCCCCTCTGCTCTGCCCTGGTGAGACCTCACCTGGAATACTGTGTCCAGTTTTGGGCTTCCCAGTTCAAGAGAGACAGAGACCTACTGGAGAGAATCCAACGAAGAGCTATGAGAATGCTGAAGGGACTTGGAGCATCTCCTCTGTGAAAAAAGGCTGAGAGCCCTGGGGCTGTTTAGTGTGGAGAAGAGAAGGCTGAGAGGGGATCTGAGCAATGTCTATCAATAGCTGAGGGGTGGGGGGCAAGTGGAGGTGGCCAGGCTCTTTTGGGTGGTGCCCAGTGATAGGACAAGGAATAACAGGAGCAAGCTGGAACACAGGAGGTTCCACCTCAACATGAGGAGAAACACTTTATGGTGAGGGTGATGGAGCACTGGAGCAGACTGCCCAGAGAGGCTGTGGAGTCTCCTTCTCTGGACACTTTCAAAACCATCCTGAATATGTTCCGGTGCAGCCTGCCCTGGGTGATCCTGCCTTGGGAGAGGGGGTTGAACTGGATGATCTCTGGAGGTCCTTTCCAACCCCTAACATTCTGGGATTGTGATTTTGTGATCAGTTCCTGGGTTTCAGTGATGATTCAGAGCTGACCTCTGCAAAAGACAAACCAGTAAAGAGCAGGGGAACCCAGAAGCAAGAAGCATGAGGTTGGTGTGAGGATGCTGCACTTCAGTGTTTAAATCAAAGCAAGAGAACAAAAGGTGGCTCCTGAGATAGTGGTGGAGGTGGGCTGTAGAAGGAGGTGGTGAGCTGCCAAGCCTGGGGGAGAAGGAGTCCTTGTGACTGTAGAGATGGTTGAGCAAAGCAAGCTACTACTGGCCTGCTGGTGGCCTGAAGCTGTATAGATACACTGTGGTAGCTGGTTGGAAGAGTCACCAGTGAGTAATCTGTGAGTACCAGTGAGTCACCTGTGAGTGCAGGACCTGAGAGGCTTGGTGGAGGAAAATGAGATCTAAGGGGTACAGTAGCAGACAAAGGAACACTGAGGCTGGCAGGCAGAAATCTCTAAGCACTGCTTTTGTCAGAGTCAGGGCAGCCCAGTCAGGGAAATGACCCAGACTGTGGTTTGGTTTGGTTTGGTTTGGTTTGGTTTGGTTTGGTTTGGCTAACCAGCTCTTTGGTGACATCCTTGCTGCTGCTGAAGGATGAGTCTGCAGGACTGATGACTCCTGTTAGACCAATAACTGGTGAAGAAACCTGCCAGTTACTGGACACAAGACTACCTCTGTGCTGAGGGTTGTGTAGTTTTACAAACACTTCCATTTAATAGAAAGAATTTGTAGTGCCAAGGCCAGCAGAGCATTAACACAGATCTGTAATTAACATTGCTTTAGAGGAAGAAAAATTACTGGTGAAGGAACTCAGTGGGATTTCAAATCCACTTTGGGAACAGAGATAATAGAAGAAAACCAGGTGTTCAAAGAGGTGAACTGCTCAGGAAAGATGAGCAGGCCTAAAAGAAATCATAATTCTGTGTTCATTGTATGACAGATGATGAGGAAACAGAAAGGATTAACAATGATCCCACCTTGGATTAAATATTTATGGGAGGGATGGTTCCAAAAAAGTGCTGAGAAAAATCTCCTACTCCAGTGTCAGGAGCCTTGTTTCACAGAATCACAGAAACATTCAGGTTGGAACAGACCCTCAGCATCACCAAGTCCAACCCAGAACCCTACTCTACAAGGCTCACCCCTAAACCAGAGCCCCAAGCACCACATCCAAACCACCTGAAACACATCCAGGCTTGGGGACTCAACCACCTCCCTGGGCAGCTCATTCCAATCCCTGACCACTCTTGCTATGAAAACATTTTTCCTACTGTCCAGTCTAAGCCTACCCAGTGGCAACTTGAGGCCATTCCCTCTTGTTCTATCACTAATTACCTGGGGGAAGAGACCAGCAGCAGCCTCTCTACAATGTCATTTCAGGTAGTTGTAGACAGCAATGAGGTCTCCTCTCAGCCTCCTCTTTTCCAAACTAACCATCCCCAGCTCCTTCAGTTGCTCTTCATCAGATTTATTCTCCAGATACCAAGTCCTAGATTTAGGAGCAGGTAGGTTTCTGTAGTTAAATTCAATCTGGAAAATCTAGGTAGGGCTAGCACTTAGCTAGGATCCAGGTAGTTCTGTGTCCACTGCCAGATTTCACCACCAGGCATTGGTCTTGTAGGAATCATCAGTACTGCAGACTCAGTGCTGACCAGCAGCAGGGCTGTTCCCAAAGCACTGATTATCACAATCAAACTGCTTGCATAGCCTGGATGCCAGCAGAGTGGCTCGGAATCCAGGAAAACTTCAGATGCTTTATTTCAGGAAATCATAGACTCACAGAATTGTCAGGATTGGAAGGGACTTCAAGGCTCATCCAGTTCCAACTCCTCTGCCATGGGCAGGGACACCTCACACCACAGCAGGTTGCTCACAGCCACATCCAGCCTGGCTGCAAAAACCTCCAGGGATGAGGCTTCCACCAACTCCCTGGGCAACCTGTGCCAGTGTCTCACCACCCTCATGGGGAAGAATTTCTTCCTAACATCCAATCTGAATCTCCCCATTTCTACTTTTGCTCCATTCCCCCCAGTCCTATCACTCCCTGACACCCTAAAAAGTCCCTCCCCAGCTTTCTTGTAGCCCCCTGCAGATACTGGAAGGCCACAAGAAGGTCTCCTGGGAGGCTTCTCAGCAAATGTTGGGAGCAGGAAGCAGCAGAGCAAAGGGGGACCGACGAGCTCAGGGCTTTACTGGAGCCTTGGAGCTGCTGACAGCAAAAGTGCCAAACCTCTCTTGACTTTGACTGAAGAACAAAAGCTTGGGAGGGGAGTGCAGCAACAACTCGAACATGAAGCATCCTGCCTGGCAGAGCAGATTTTATAGTCCTTTGAGGGAATGTATCAGTTTAGATGGGTAAGACAGGGAAGAATACAAAGCTAAAGAAGAGAGAACAGGAAGCTTTGCTGACAGGGGGATTACAGGGCTGGAGACTTGTTTTTAAACAAGCTTTAGGGCAAGAGAAAATAAAAATACTAGTGTTGAATAGTCCAGTTAATGATCTTTCACAAGAACTAGCAGTGTTTTAAAGATGGATGGGCAGCCAGGTGAGAATGGGGCAGCAGCCCCTTCCCCTGGGCTCTTCCAGGGGGAGGTTATGTGTTGTGGTTAGCATCCTGCTAGCCAGAGCAGGTCTGTGGGCAGGCTCTGGGGTGCAAATGAAACCTTATCCTGAGGTGAAGTTGTGAGGCCTCAGCCTCACAAAGAGGGTGGTGATGTGGCTCAGTGAGCTCTGGGCTAGTGGAAATGGTATGGAATGCAGCAGTGCAAGGAGCTAGGTGGAGAAACTGGGGATTAGGAGTAAGGATTGCTTCTACTAAGCAAGAACATAGCACTTGGAAACAGCAAAGGAGGGGGGCAACAGAGGAGGGCAAGGAAGCTGGGGAAGGGCCTGGAGAGACTGAGGGAGCTGGGGATGGGTGGTTTGGAAAAGAGGAGGCTGAGGGCAGACCTCATTGCTGCCTACAACTACCTGTAAGGAGGCTGCTGCTGGTCTCTTCTCCCAGGTAATTAGTGATAGAACAAGAGGGAATGGCCTCAAGCCAAGACTGGATATTAGGAAAAAAACTTTCCCAACAAGAGTGGCCAAGGATTGGAATGAGCTGCCCAGGGAGGTGGTTGAGTCCCCAAGCCTGGATGTGTTTAAAGGTGGTTTGGATGTGGTGCTTGGGGCTATGGTTTAGGGCTTGTGGATTAGGGTTCTGGGTTGGACCTGATGATCCTGAGGGTCTGTTTCAACCTGGATGCTTCTGTGGTTCTGTGATTCTGTTGTGTCTCTGCTCACTGCAGGCGACCTTTACAGGTCCCTTCCAACCCAAACCACTCTGTGATTCCATAATTCTATATGGAATGATCAGAGGTTCACAAGGAGTCATAGGTGCAAAGTAACCAGGACAAAAGTATTTATGGAGTCTCTCTTAAGGTATCTCCAAGGAGGTACTGGCAGAAGAGAAGGAGTTACTAGCTCCACAGTTGATCATGTGCAATGCTGTGTAGAGTTCCAGGCCCTCATTTTCACCACAGGGGAGGGAGGGGACACTTGGATCACCAGGAGGAATTAAATAATCTGAGAAGAGGAAAATCTGAGAAAGGACAAAAATTGCTTATGAATACATCAAAGGGAGAAACCCTGGCAGCAAGATGAACTCTTTAGTGTAAAGGACAAAACTGGCCTGAAGTGCAATGGATATAGACTCACAGAATTGTCAGGGTTGGAAGGGACCTCAAGGAACATCCAGTTCCAACCCCCCTGCCATGGGCAGGGACACCTCACACTTCAGCAGGTTGCTCACAGCCACATCCAGCCTGGCTGCAAAACCCTCCAGGGATGAGGCTTCCACCACCTCCCTGGGCAACTTGTTCCAATCTCTCACCAGCCTCCTGGGGAAGAATTTCTTCCTAACATCCAATCTGAATCTCCCCACTTCTAATTTTGTTCCATCTCCCCCAGTCCTGTCACTCCCTGATACCCCAAAAAGTCTCTCCCCAGCTTTCTTGTAGCCCCCTTCAGATACTGGAAGGCCACAAGAAGGTCTCCTGGGAGCCTTCTCTTCTCCAGACTGAACAGCCCCAACTCTCTCAGCCTGTCCTCATATGAGAGCAGCTCCAGCCCTCTGATCATCCTCATGGCCCTTCTCTGGACACCTTCCAGCACCTCCAGATCCTTCCTGCAATAGAGGCTCCAGAACTGGATGCAGTACTCCAGGTGGGGTCTCAGCAGAGTGGAGTAGATATAGGCTCCAACAAGTAAATTTTGTCCAGAAGATGATTCCTAACTACGAAAGTGGTAACTTCCCAAGAAGAGTGGTGGGGATGAAGTGGATGTAGGTTGAAAAAACCCACGAGAGGGCAGAGGACTGCCTCAGTTCTCTGATCCATCACCCTGTAACCCTGTGCTTGCAGGGCTTGCAGTCTGTGAGGAAGCATCCAAAGTGGCACGGCAATGCCACATGCCACCAAAACCACAGGGCACAGGTGAGAGGTGCAGGCTAAGGATCAGACCTGGAATCTGTCCTCAGCACTTCATGGAGTGCTTGTCTCTGTGAAAAAAACAAATTAAATGCCCAAAGATGCTTGGTGATCTGGGGTTTATTTGGATGCAGCTTCCAAAAAGGCTAATGAGAGTTGCTGCAGGGACTTCAGGGAGCTCTCATTCCTTACACCATTGTCACGGTCAAAAGAAGAAAAGCCACTGGGTGGGCCTGGGCTGTCAGAGGCTTAAGAAAAAAATAGATGCATTAGATGCCAACAATTTAAATTAGGTCATGTCTGGCCAGAAGTTTTATTTCTTGTGGCAGAGTCTATTATTAAGTGTACTCTGAGGGGCTCCTATTTAAAATAGTTTCTTTGAATAAATGCAGCTCTGACTGTCTTGAAAGTTCTGCCTGCCCAAATGCTGGTAGACAAATCAGTTCCAGTGGTTATTAGAATCACAGAATTGTCAGGGTTGGAAGGGACCTCAAGGATCATCCAGTTCCAGCCCTCTGCCATGGGCAGGGACACCTCACACTAGATCAGGTTGCTCACAGCCACATCCAGCCTGGCTGCAAAACCCTCCAGGGATGAGGCTTCCACCACCTCCCTGGGCAACCTGTGCCAGTGTCTCACCACCCTCCTGGGGAAGAATTTCTTCTTAACATCCAATCTGAATAATACCATTAATTATGGTTATTGATATAATTCTGGCAATGCTGCTTCAACCTCTTAGAGCACTGAGAGTGGTTTTAACAAAGATTTTCATACAACTTGAGCTAGGTTGAGTAACCTGCTCAAGGGTTGGACCTACATTCACTAAACTGCTCAAGGTTAGGGTTTTTAGCAGAGGGCAAATCTTCTTCAGAGAAAGGGTTCTCAGACATTGGAATTGTCTGCCCAGGGCACTGGGGGAGTCACCATCCCTGGAGGTGTTTAAGCAGCCTGTGGAGCTGGGGCTTAGGGACTCCGCCCTGCTGAGACCACAGCTGCAATCCTGTGTCCAGTTTTGGGTTCCCCAGTTCAAGAGAGACAGAGACCTGCTGGAGAGAATCCAACAGAGAGCCAGGAGGATGCTTAGGGGACTTGAGCATCTCCCATGTGAAGAGAGACTGAGAGCCCTGGGGCTGTTTAGTCTGGAGAAGAGAAGGCTGAGAGGGGATCTGATCAATGTCTATCAATAGCTGAGGGGTGGGTGTCAAGGGGAGGGGGCCAGGCTCTTTTGGGTGGTTCACAGTGATAAGCCAAGGAACAACAGGTTCAAACTGGAACAGAGAAGATTTCAGCTCACCATGAGGAGAAACTTCTTTCCAGTGAGGGTGACAGAGCCCTGGAGCAGGCTGCCCAGGGGGGTTGTGGAGTCTCCTTCTCTGGAGACTTTCCAACCCCACCTGGATGCATTCCTGTGCAGACTCCCCTGGGTGATGCTGCTCTGGCAGGGGGGTTGGACTTCATCATCTTTGGAGGTCCCTTCCAACCCCTCACATTCTGTGATTCTGTGACATGGTTTGGTGTTGCCCCTTCAGTGCTGGGTCTAAGGTTGGACTGGAAGATCTCTGTGGTCTCTTCCACCAGGCTGTTTTCTGTGAGTCCTTCCAAACAAGCTCTTGGTCTGTGGGGCTGCCCATAAGCTACAGCCAACTGCACTCCTGCCACTGTGTGCCAGGTTGTGCAGCTCTCCTCCCCAGGCCAGCATGGGGCTAAAGACACTGGCAGGTGGTTTAGGAAGCTGCTGAGGTGGTGGGCTCCGGGACACAAATAAGAAAAGACAGAGATAAGGGCAGACAAAGAAATGTAAGAGACAAGAAGGCTGTGAAAATGCCATAATGAACTGGTAGGTCTCGAGAAAACCTCTAATCTAATGAGAATGGATTTTGCTTGAGAGATTGTGCTGCTACAATTAATTATTCATGGCAGCAACATCATTAGGGTTTCATTTCATTTTAAGGTCTCTAAGTGACTTGGGAAATTGGGTTAGGCTGCAGAGGAGTTTCAGGAGAGAGGCAGGGAAAGCTTTTCCCTTGTATTGGCGTTGTCTAATATTTTCTGGGGAGCTGTAAGAAGGACAAACACAAATGGCATTCCAGCTCCAGCATCCCTGCATGAAACATGGGCATACATTTGAGCCAGGAAAACACAAGATCTGGGCCAAATGGGAATCTAGATGGCTTTTGGGGAGGGGAGTTAGCTGCCACTGAAATGACCCAGTGCCACTGATGGGGGTCTGGCCATCGTTCAGCACTCTGCATTGACACCAGGCTGTGACCAGTGGCTTCTCTTCTCTCTTGCCAAACTTAGTCCCCTAATGTCTCACACAGCAGAGTGAGGAGGAGCTGCTTTGGCCTCTCTGCTTCTCCTGCACTGCTGTAATGGCATCCTGGCTGGAATCAGAGATCCTGTGTCTAGCAGGGGCAGGGAGGGGATTGTCCCCTGGGACTCAGCTCTGGGGAAGCCACACCTGGAGTGTTGTGTCCAGTTTTGGGCACCTCAATCCAAGAGAGATGTGGAGGAGCTGGAGCCAGGGCAGAGGAGGGCAAGGAAGCTGGGAAGGGCCTGGAGAAGAAATCTGCTGGAGAGCAACTGAAGGAGCTGGGGATGGTTAGTTTGGAAAAGAGGAGGCTGAGAGGAGACCTCATTGCTGTCTACAACTACCTGAAAGGAGATTGTAGAGAGGCTGCTGCTGGTCTCTTCTCCCAGGTAATTAGTGATAGAACAAGAGGGAATGGCCTCAGGCTGCCACTGGGTAGGCTTAGACTGGACAGTAGGAAAATTTTTTTCATGGCAAGAGTGGTCAGGGCTTGGAATGAGCTGCCCAGGGAGGTGGTTGAGTCCCCAAGCTTGGATGTGTTTAAGGTGGTTTGGATGTGGTGCTTGGGGCTCTGGTTTAGGGGTGAGCCTTGTAGAGTAGGGTTGGACTTGGTGATGCTGAGGGTCTGTTCCAACCTGAATGTTCCTGTGAAACATGGGCAGAGATGGAGACTGATTGCTCTCAAAGCAGAAAGGCTTTGGCTGAGGTCCATCCAAAGCAATGTTTAGTGAGTCTTTCCCATGCTGCAATAGAAAGCAAAGGCAGAAATGGTCCTAAAACCCAGCAGCAGCCAGACATCACTTTCATGCATAGCAGCTAAATCTCTTTGTCCTTGGCTGCTCCACCAAGTGTATTGACCATATTGACAGGTGAAAGCACTTTCCTGGAGTGCTTCCCCCTTCACTGGAGAGGACAATTTGTACAGCAGCCTGCATGGGGTGGGTTATGTGTGCCTACAGACAGCCCTCTAGTATGGCCTGAGGCCATGCAGCCTGCAAGGCACAGCTCATACAGTCATAGTTCACCTGGGATGGAAGAGACCTTTAAGATCATCACACCCAACCATGAACCCAGCACTGCCAAGTCCACCACTAAACCACATCCCTCAGCACCACCCCTATGCTGCTTTTCAGTCCCTCCAGGCAGGGAGACTCCACCATTTCCCAGGGCAGCCTGTTTCAGGGCTTGACAACTATTCAGGGGAGACATTTTTCCCCTCATATCTGACCTAAACCTCCTCTGGTGCAACTTGAAACTATTTCCTTTTGTCCTTGTTACCTGAGAGAAGAGACCAATCCTCCACCTCTCTCCAAGCTCCTTTCAGGTAGCTGCAGTAAGCCATCAGGTGTCCCTTGAGCCTCATTTTCTAAAGGCTGAACAACTCCAGGTCCCTCAGCTGCTCCTCATATGCCTTCTGCTTTACCCCTTTCACCTGCACTCCAGCACCTCAATGTCCTTCTTGTCCTGTGGCCCCTGCCCCAAACTGAACCCAGTACTCAAGGTGCAACCTCACCAGTGCCAAGAACAGGAGGATGATTGGTGGGAACAGGGCAAGGCTTAACCCTCCCCTGCTCCCCCTGCTAACTCCAGACCTTACTCACAGTTGGGTTACACAGCCTCGGAGCTGCTAATCCTTGCATGCTATTGAGATTTTCCTTTTTTTTCCTCTTTAACACAGGGATGCTTAGCCTGGGAACTCTGCAGGCATCAGAGTGTTTAAAAAGTCCGTTTTGTTTTTTTTTTTTTTCTTTTTGCAATGTTTATTTGTTTCCCCCCTTTGCAATTCTCCCTGTTAACTGATGGATGTCATTCAGGGACAGATTTAAATGGAAGCAGACAAGGCTCCAGCTCTGCTCTGTCCCTCCAACAGTGGAGATTTGTTTGAAAGCAGTGTTGGGAGCACCCTTGGAATGACTGGAATGTTGAGGGCTTCCTTTTTCATTTCAGAGCACGTGAGAAGTCACCCAGCTATAGCTGGAGATGCTCAGGTGGCCACAGTGGTTCTGTCTCCACCTCTGCTGGATGAGGGTTTGTGTGGATTATTCACAACACTTTAACTGGGGACAGCTCTCAAACAGGGAGTTGGGAGGAACATGGCAGATAAAACTCATATGGACCAAGGCCTGGGGCCACAAGAAATCATCACATTGGGCAATGGCTCTTCAAAGGGAAGAAGACATGTCTCCAAGTCCTGGTCTGCATCCAGTGCCAGCCTTGGCCTGAAACCCAGAAACAATTCCTCTCTTGCTTTGATGTCTGGAAGAGTTTGTTTCACAACGTTTATATCTAGCTGCCAGTGGGAAGGGAAATGTCCTATTGGCATTTGTTAAGCAAGAAGAAGCTACAGTAAGACAGTTTCCAGCTCTCCTACAAGTCCCAAGTGTTGTCTTGCATGGAAATCCACAGCAGCTCCAAGCTGACCTGAAAGCTAAGCTGGATCCCAGCAAGGTTTGGGTGGGCAGGGGTGGTGCCAGCTGGGCCAGCCCTCAGGCAGAAATTAAAAGGGGCAGCTGCTGCTGCTTTGCTAAAGCTATGGCTTGCCAGTGGCACCTCCCAGGCAATGTCTTGGGCATCCTTTTGGTGCTGCAGCCCAGGAAGGCTGGGAAGTCACAGCCTTGCAGCCCTCCCTGGCTCTCTTACCACTGGCTCTCGCTGCCTCTCTGAAGCTGGGGGTGCAGCTGCTTCCTAGGAGGGCTGGAGACACAGCAGGGCAAGCTTTCTGAAGTGTGGGGTGCCTCTAATTGGCACTGAAATATGAAGAGAGGGAGAACACCTTGCAGATGGAGGCTTTCTGCAATGGTGTGGCCTCCTAAAGCATGTGTAGGCAAACAAATTCAACTGGCAGTGCTTGGATTTCCATCCAGTAGCTTGAGATGCCTCATCTCTAGGCCTTCAGATGGTGTTTCCTTCAAATCATGGAATGCTTTGAGTTGGAAAGGACCCTTAAAGGTCATCCAGTACCTCCTCCATGCAATGAGCAGGGGTGGCTTCAACTGGACCAGGCTCCTCAGAGTCACATCCAACCTGACCTGGAATGTTTCTGGGGCATCCCCCACCACTCTGGGCAACCTGGGCCAGGCTTGCACCACCCACACGGCAAAAAAAAGTCTTCCTTTTATCTAGTCTAAATCTCCCCTCTTTTAGTTTGAAATCATCTCCCCTTGTCTGGTTACAACAGGCCCTGCTAAGAAGTCTGTCCCCATCTTCCTTGCTGGCCCCCTTTCAGTACTGAAAGGCTGCTCCAAGGTCTCCCTGGAGCCTTCTCCTCTCCAGGCAGAACAACCCTGACTCTCTCAGCCTCTCCTCACAGCAGAACTGTTCCAGCCCTCTGATCATTTTTTGGCTTCCCTTGGTCCTGCTTCCACAGGCCAAGTCCTTCCTGTGCTGAGGACTCCAGAGCTGGCCACAGCACTGCAGGTGGGGGCTCAGCAGAGCCAAGTGGAGTGCTAGCATCATCTGGGACACTGTTATCCCATGGTTTATGGTGTATATCCCATAAAGCTGGACATCTCTGCTTCTTCTGCAGCTCTCCTCCAGCTGCAGCTGGTGAGGACTGGAAATGTCTTCCCACAGGCTCTCATTTTTATCTCTCTGAGCAGCTTTGGGGCCATGAAACCTCTCCCTCTGTTCTCTGGGACCCTGCTCTTGCTGCTCACCAAGAGGAAAACTTTTGACTTTAAACAGTGGGGGCTTGCAACCTCCCCGAACTTCCAACAGCCACCATGTAGAGCTGCAGCCTGAGTGCTTATTTAGACTTTTGAGAAGAAGGAACCACAGAAGGAAAGGGAAAAAAAATATATCTGCTGAAAAAAAGACCCAAAACAACTAACACCTTTTCTCCTGATGGCTTTTTGATGACATTATTTTGGTGGCTAGACACTTGGCTTCTCAGCAGGTAAATATTCATTTTCTTTTCCCACACAGGGAGAAAAAAAATCAAGGCAAATAAATTTAAGGCAATTCAGTGCTCTCATTTCTCTCCTTCTAGAAAGTTCCCTGCTGGTTTTGCAGCTAAGTAATATATATTTGCCTAACCCTTTATTTCCCGCCCCCCGCCCCGCCTCCCCCCCCCATGAGTGGTCTTGGATAAACACAATAATTTCAAAACCAGAGGTGAAAAGTAACTCCTCAGGGCAGTGATCCTAGCACTGAGCAGTTCTATCATGGCACAGAAAGTGGAAAGCTTAATTCTCTCTGTGGAAGTCGACTGAAGTTGATCCTTTGCTCATGGAAATGGTTTTCCTTTGGTAGTGGTTCACACAAACTTGAATTCCTCTTCCTGGGACTGTATTTGACACTAATCATACCACTGAAGTGCAGCAATGATTTCCTAATTGCCTTTTATTAAACCTCAGCCATCCAGATCCTTGCTGGTGTTCAGGTTGGAGAGGAGGAGGCTGAGGGAGACCTCATTGCTCTCTACAGCTCCCTGAAGGGAGGTTGGAGCGAGGAGGGGACAGCCTCTGCTCCTTGGTGTCAAGCAACAGGACCAGAGGAAATGGTTCCAAGCTGCACCAGGGGAGGTTCAGGCTGGATGCTAGGAAGTATTTCTGCACTGGAAGGGTTCTCAAACATTGGAATGGTCTGCCCAGGGCAATGTCAGTGTCCCTGACCATGGGGTTGGTCAAGCAGCCTGTGGGGCTGGTGCTTAGGGACAGGGTTTAGGACTGACCCTAAACTGGGTTGAAGGTTGGAATGGATGATCTTGGAGGTCTCTTCCAACCAGATATATTCTGTGATTCTGTAACAAAAATTGATGCTTGTTTTCATTCCTTTAAGGGCTCCAGACCCATCTTTTCTTCTTTTTAATTTTTTTTTCCCTATCAAATCAGGAGAAATCTCTTAGAAGGATGACACCATGTGCATTTTTTGTTTCCCTCAGAAGCAGCAGTGTATGAGTCAGGAGAGCTAATGGCATCTACTAAGCTCTGTTATCTCAGGATGAGATGACTTGAAGCAGCATCAGCTGTGAGAAAGCTTGCTCCAAGCTCCAGCTGAGAGGAATTAGCCCCATCCTTCCAGCAGCCTATAGAAAGGCTGGGAGCCTTGCACAGCTGCTGGGAGAAGGCTTAATGTTGTTAGGGCTGCAAGGGCTTGTTGGGGCAGTTTGGTCTGCCTCAGTGGTGTGAGTGGCCAGGAAGGTTCTTGTCCTTGGGGACTGTGTTGGGAAATGCAAATGTTGAGAGTGTTGAAGCTCCATGAGGCAGAGGTAAACGCTGTAGGCTTCAGGAGAGCTGTGTAGGAAGGAATGGGTGAGGAGACCTCACTGCCATCTTTTCATGGATGTTGCCCCTTTGGTGTGGGCAGGATGTTATGACTACAGGACAAGGCACCTGGAGCTAAAAGGTAAGTAGAAATCTGATTTTCTTTAATGGATTCTACTTTGGATTAATGGATTCTGGATTAAAAATGTCAGGGAGGAGGATGGAAGTTAGTGCAGCTAAACAACTTTGAAGCTGAGCATGGAAATACAAACCTCAAAGGAAAAAAAAATAAATGTCCCAATCCTAAGCCTGAAATTACTTGCTAAGATATCTTGAAGGCACCTTGAAGCTCCCATCCCATCTCAAGAGCTGGAGAAGCTAGAAAATACTTCAGGCATTCAAACTTTGAGCTTGGAAAGGGAGAGCTGACAAAGCTGTGCTGGAGGTCATGCAGTTTGGTTCAGCAGATCTGGCTGTTGAAAGAGAGCCTTCAGTGAGCTCTCTTTTGCCTGCCTCTTCTCCTAGGAGTTCTGTTGCCTCTGCTGGGCTGGTTGTGTGGTTCCCACTCTTCTTCCTTGGCTTTTGCAGGCTTGGACTTGCCCTAAGAGCTGGCTGGTGTTAGTTTGAGGTCACAGCCTGGCAGTGCTAAGCATGTGTCTGTCTGGTTTGAAACTGGGGGTTGTTTAAACACCTCAGTGGAACCTGTGGAGTGGGCAAGAGGAATAACAAACTCCTGAAAACTCCTACCTGGTGCCAGGAGAATGAGGGATGAAGACTTTTTGCTTGCTGATCCCAACTGGAAGTGGCTAGGGCCACTTTGTTGGTCCAGTGAGTCTCTGTATGTGTGTACTGGGTACAGATAGGAAATGATTTGTCCCATGTGTGCCAGGCTACTGGGGACACAAACCCGGGCTGTCTCAAGGGGGTGGGAAATGAAATGCCAGCAGTGGTTGGATTTAATGGTTGTATGAGCTTCATTATTTTTCTCTCCACCTCTTTGTTTTCTCTGTTTGCTTGGCTCAGTGCATAACAAGGGCTGTGCAGCTTGGTGCCTGACTCTCCAAAAGTTGGAGTGTGGAGCTTCTTGGTGTTTGCTCCTCCTTGGGTTTTGAATGCTTTCCTGCACAGGTGCCTGTCTTGCTTCCTAATGCTGCAGGAGGGGTTTTGTAGTCCAGCACTGAGAGCTGGCTAGGTTGCTGCAGGTTTTCTACTCTTGGCAGATAAATATTTAGTCCTCAGAAATAATCCTCCTTCTCAGAGCCAATACTTCCCCCAGTTGGATCTCAAAGCTGGACCTGTTTCTGTTGTTGCTCTAGTGGAACAGCTGCTGTGTTGGAAGTAGACTATGGCTGTACTTGAACTGTAAGCTGCCTGCTTGGGCACCAGCAGAACTTAGGATAGAGCTCAACAAAGGCTAAATGCTGAAGTCCTGAGACTCAGCTGAATTTTGTGTTGGAGCACCCCTGTACCCAACTGTGATTGTGTGATGGTGACTGCATGATAGGCATAACACAGTTGAGCCTTCTGAAGTATCCCATTAGGCATCCAATACTCTCTAAGTCTGGAATCATGGATTATAGTTATTGCAAAATAGATTTGTCAGGGTTGGAAGGGACCTCAAGGATCATCCAGTTCCAACCCCACTGCCATGGGCAGGAACACCTCACACTACAGCAGGTTGCTCACAGCCACATCCAGCCTGGCTGCAAAACCCTCCAGAGATGAGGCTTCCACCACCTCCCTGGGCAACCTGTGCCAGTGTCTCACCACCCTCATGGGGAAGAATTTCTTCCTAACATCCAAACTTACAGCTGCCTGGAGGGAAGTTGTAGAAAGATGGGGGTCAGTCTTTTCCCCCAGACACCTTGTGACAAGACCAGAGGGCATGGCCTGCAGCTGTGCCGGGGAGGGTTAGGTTGGATGTTAGGAAGCACTTCCTCATGGAAAGGGGAATTAGACACTGGGGATGAAGGGAGGGGATGAAGCACCATCCCTGGAGGTGTTTAAGGCAAGATTGGATGTGGCACTTAGTGACAGGGTCTGGTCCATGTGGTGGTGGTAGGTCACAGGCTGGACTGGGTGATCTCTGAGGTCTATGCCAGCCTCAACAATTCTGTGTTGTAAGAAAGAGAAGGGTGAGTAAATGCCTCTCCTCTTCATCCCTGAGTTGCTCTGTTTGAACATGGGCTGTCTCTTTTTGAAACACCACCCAAGTGCTCCTCTTCCTCTAACTTTGTGAGCAAACCCAATCACAGCACACTGGGGGAAGTTGTGTCCTCCCCCTTGCTGAATGCATACTTCTGGTTAAATTCCTCTGCATGCTTTCTGCCCTAAACAGCTAAATGTTTAGCCCTTAAAAAATGTTTGCCTTTCAACACTGTTTCCCTCATAGCAGGGCCTGGGTGGGATTCCCAGCTTTGGGCTGCTCTGCAGCTCTAGACTGAAACTAAATACAATGTCCTGGGACCAAGTCCCATCATCTGCAGCAAGTTGGGCAAGAGGAAGTGTTTCTGGTGTTAGCTCAGCTTGTGGCCACACTGGGAGAATTTGTTTTCACACCAAACAGTTGGCTGACTTCTCTGTTGAGGGGAAAGGAGCAACAAGGACTGATCTCTGGGAGAAAAGGCTCTACCTCAGCAGCAGTCCTGTCCTGGGTCATGCTGCTGTTTAGCCATGGTTGTGTGCATGCAACAACTGCCTCCTTGAAACACAAGGGTAAAGGTTTTGCTAGCAGCACCCTCCTGTGCACAATGTGAGGGTTCAGCACACTTGCTTGTGTTTGCTTCTTGCTGCCTCTAGAGCATCAGGGCTTGCACTGCACAGGTTGTGCCTGGTTTTCATTCCCAGAACTGGTGGTCCTGGTGACAGGCTTTGGGGAACTGACAAAGCCTGAATCATAGAATCAGTCAGGGTTGGGAGGGACCACAAGGATCAGCCAGTTCCAAGCCCCTGCCATGGGCAGGGACACCTCACACTAGATCAGCCTGGCCAGAGCCTCATCCAGCCTGGCCTTAAAAACCTCCAGGGATGGAGCCTCAACCACCTCCTTGGATAACCCATTCCAGGCTCTCACCACTCTCATGGGGAAGAACTTCTTCCTCATGTCCAGTCTGAATCTCCCCACTTCCAGCTTTGTTCCATTCCCCCCAGTCCTGTCACTCCCTGACACCCTAAAAAGTCCCTCCCCAGCTTTCTTGTAGCCCCCTTCAGATCCTGGAAGGCCACAAGAAGGTCACCTCAGAGCCTTCTCTTCTCCAGACTGAACAGCCCCAACTCTCTCAGTCTGTCCTCATAGGAGAGGAGCTCCAGCCCTCTGCTCATCCTGGTGGCCCTTCTCTGGACACCTTCCAGCACCTCCAGATCCCTCTTGTAATAGGGGCTCCAGAACTGGATGCAGTACTCCAGGTGAGGTCTCACCAGAGCTGAGCAGAGGGGGAGAATCACCTCCCTTGACCTGCTGGCCACACTTCTCCTGATGCAGCCCAGGCTCTGCTTGGCTTTCTGGGCTGCAAGTGCACACTGACAGCTCCTGTTGAGCTTCTCATCCCCCAGCACCCCCAAGTCCCTCTTCTCAGGGCTGCTCTCCAGCCAGTCCCTACCCAGCCTGGATTTGTGCTTGGGATTGCCCTGACCCAGCTGCAGGACCCTGCACTTGGTCTTGTTGAACCTCATGAGGTTGGCTTGTGCTCACCTCTCCAGCCTGTCCAGGACCCTCTGAAGATGTTTGCAGAGTGGTGCTCAGCATGTACTTTAGTTTCAGGTTGACTTTTTCCAGTTCAAAGAACAACATTTAAAATGCAGGTTTGAAAACACTATCCAGCCTCTTCAGTTTTATCTCTTGTTTGGTTTTGTTTTGTTTGTTTTTTTTTAAACCTTTTTATCCTTGTGCAGCTCAGTGGTATCTTGCCAGGACCAGCCTCTGCTTTGGGTTTTGATCTTCCATTGTGAAAGAAGCAAGAGAGTCCTCTTGGGGTCCTGGAGCTGAGCCTGACACAAGCCTAACCACGGAGCCTGTCTCTGTGGGTGGTACCCAGGCTGTCACTCTGGGCTTGTAAATCACCACCCAGCAGGAGCAGAAAGTGAAGCCTCTTGTCCTTCTTGTGGCAAATATTGAGAGTGAAGTTTTCTCATCTGCCTCCTGAGTGATGAGAGAGGGAAAAACTAGAAGTGGGTAGAGTCAGATTGGGTGTTAGGAAGAAGTTTTACACCATGAGGGTGGTGAGACACTGGCACAGGTTGCCCAGGGAGGTGGTGGAAGCCTCATCCCTGGAGGTTTTTGCAGCCAGGCTGGATGTGGCTGTGAGCAACCTGCTGTGGTGTGAGGTGTCCCTGCCCATGGCAGGGGGGTTGGAACTGGATGAGCCTTGAGGTTCCTTCCAACCCTTGTGATTCTGTGACATTAGGGACACTTGGTTTCCTTCTGGTTGTGGATTACAGGTGCCTGGGGATTTGCTGAGTGTGTTGTTTAGCCTTTCTTCTCTAAACCATATTGCTTCCATGCCAGTTAGAAAGCAAATAATTTCTGCATCTCTGTGCCCTTCATTTGGAGCAGCACTTCCTGACTGCTTGTGTTCCAGGTGGAACACATGAGGTGGAAATGCATCTTCTTCAGATGAACAGGATCCTTGCCAACAGCTGGCTCTGTGTGGATAAAAGCAATAGGATGACTGAAAGAGAAGACAGAATCTTTTTGTTTCACTGCATAATGCCTTCCTGACACTCCTGCAGTGTCTGGAGTACTGAACAACTTCAGCTCAGTGGTGAAGTCCTGACATTTGACATAATCATGTCTAAGGTGAGGGCCAATGGCTTCCAGGTAGAGAAGAGCAGATTTAGGTTGGATGCTAGGAGCAAGCTCTGTGCCATGAGGGTGGTGGAACACTGGAACAGGTTGCCCAGGGAGGTGTTTGATGCCCCATCCCTGGAGATGTTCAAAGTGAGGCTTGACAGGGCCCTGGGCAGCCTGATCTAGTGGAGGATGTCCCTGCTGACTGCAGAGGGGGTTGGACTGGATGAGCTTTGGAGGTCTCCCTTGAGCCTTCCTTTCTCCAGGCTAAGCAACCTCAGCTCCTTCATCTGCTCCTCATACACCTCGTACTCTAGATCCCCCCACTAGCTCCATTGCCTTTCTTTAGACACACCCCAACACCTCAGTGCCCTTTGTGCAGTTTTGGGGCCCAAACCCTAGTTTTTGAGGTGAGGCATCACTAGGAGGAGTCAATTTAAGCTTGCATTTAACTCTGGAGTAACCCTGCCTTGTTACTAAACTGAACTGAATGCTTCTTGCAAGCTCAAGAGCTTTGAAATCTCTCCTAGAGCATCTTGAACTCTGTCCTAGGGGAGGAAGCCAAAGCTAGCACTGAAATGTTCATTTTCTGTGTGCTTCTGGACTTAACCAAATAAACTTCAGCCTAGATAGATTCTGTTGGTTCTGTGGCTTTACAGCAAAATGGAATAAAATGAAGAACTAGAGGCTTGACTATAACATCCAATTGTATCACCACCCAATTACTGTTTTGACCTCTTTACATCCATGCTTCCCTTTAAAGCACCCAGGGTCTGCCCTTCTGGCAGTCCACTTGGCTGCTTCTGTGTCAAGCAAATCACTAACACTGCTCTGCTCAGACCCCACCTCAAATGCTGCCTCCAGGTCTGGTGTCCCCAGCAGGAGAAGGACACAGAGCTGTTGGAGTGAGTCCAGAGGAGGCCACAAAGGTGATCCAAGGGCTGGAGCACCTCTGCTGTGAGGATAGGCTGAGGGAGCTGGGGGTGTTCAGCCTGGAGGAGAGAAGGCTCCAGGGGGACCTCAGAGCTGCCTGCCAATAGCTGAAGGGATCCTGCAGGAAGGCTGCAGAGGGAATTTTCATGAGGGTGTCTAGAGACAGGACAAGGAGGAATGGTTTGAAGCTGAGGGAGAGTAGCTTTAGACTGGATCTTGGGAAGAAGTTCTTCAGCAGGAGGGTGGTGAGACTCTGGAACAGGCTGCTCAGGGAGGCTGTGGCTGCCTCCTGCCTGGGGGTGTTCAGGGCCAGGCTGGATGAGTCCTTGAGCAGCTGAGAGGTGTCCCTGCCCATGGTGGGGAGGTTGGAGCAGCTGATCTCTGGTGTCCTTTCCAGCCTAAGCCAATCTATGATCATAACTCAAGTACTCCACTGTGCCTCTGGCTCCTGTTGGTATGAACACAGTGAGGTGAAAGGCATTGAGTGTCCTGGACAAGGAATTTAGTCAGCTCAAGGCAACAGATGCTCAATTTCTCACCCACTGGGGGACTCAAGTCCTGATGATTTCAGGATCAAGCCAATGATTTCAGGAAGCCAATTGCAGAGAGGTTGAAGTGGATGATCTCTGAGCCCCCTTCCAACCTGAACCATTCTATGAATATGCTGAAGGAAGCGGAAAAAAGACTTGAAAGGAAAATGGCAGGGATGCTTGCAGTGGGGAAAAATAGAATGAATGGGGTTTTAGAGCTGGGAGAAACCTTTTGTTATGCAGATTATTTCTGGCTTTCAGCCTGATCTAGGAAACCACTTCTGTCAAGAGAATGAAAGATTAAAGGCAGAAATTTTAATTGCTTATGGAAAAAAAATATTTACTCCCCATGAGACTGATTCAGCCTCCAAAGTAAGATCTCTTCTGGACCATGCACTGCATCTCAGCTATGCTGGAAGCTAGAGCAGAGAGCAACAACTCCTTGCCATCTTCAAGAGCAGGCTTCTAGTTGCACCACAAGAAAGTGATTTCCCAATCCCCCTGGAATGTGGTTTCCAGCGCAGAATTTCTGCTTACAGTGCTCTTGTCATCTGGTGAATTTAAGGAATGAAATTGGAGGAGGAAACATTTTGTTATTACAGATCAAATAAAGGAAGGGCCAGTGAGATGGATAGCTTGTTGAGTTATCCAGAAGACACTTTGTTTTCCTTCATGTCTGATTCAAATGGAGCAGTGTAAATGTTGCTCTTCTGGCTGTTAGGATGTGATGCAACCCATGGTATGTTTGGGTAGGGCAGGGCCAAACAAGAGAGCTCTTCTGGAGCAAATGAGACAGCTGGGAGGCTTTAGAATCCCCAGCCTTTACCCTGAGCTCTGCATGCCATCTGGCTATGGAATTGGGACCCAGGAGGTTCCACCTCAACATGAGGAAAAAAAAATTCAGTGGTGTGAGGGTGCGGGAGGTCCTGGAGCAGGCTGCCCAGAGAGGTTGTGGAGTCTCCAACTCTGGAGTCACTCAAAACCCACCTGGATGTGTTCCTGTGTGACCTGCCCTGGGTGGTCCTGCTGTGGCAGGGGGGTTGGGCTGGGTGATGTCTGGAGGTCCCTTCCAACCCCTGCCATGCTGTGACTCACATCCTCCTGGGCTGCAGCAAGAGAAGTGTGGCCAGCAGGGCCAGGGAGGTGATTCTCCCCCTCTGCTCCACTCTGCTGAGACCACACCTGGAGCTCTGTGACCAGTTCTGGAGCCTCAGTTACAAGAAGGCTCTGGAGGTGCTGGAAGGTGTCCAGAGAAGGGCCATGAGGATGAGCAGAGGGCTGGAGCTGCTCTGCTGTGGAGGCAGACTGAGAGTTGGGGCTGTTCAGTCTGGAGAAGAGAAGGCTCTGAGAAGACCTTCTTGTGGACTTCCAGGATTTGAAGGGGGCTAAAAGAAAGGGGACTTCTGCAGCTCTCCTCCTCTTACTGTGATTATTATGAACAAAAAAAGTATGGTTTTAGCCTTTGCAGCACCACCCCCTGCAGTACCTAACTCCATCTGTGAGGACTTTGTATCCTGAGTGAACACATTCCCTTGCTGTGGATGTTACTGCCCAGTGGCTTGAGGGCATCAGAAGAGGCGTTGAAGTAAAAATGCTGAGCCTTTTCTGTAGTTTACTTTTTTTTTGGTGTGTGTTACTAGAACATCTAGAGCCTCTAGCAGAAATTCTGGTCCCTCAAGAGCTTTGTTTGGAGGTTGCAGAAGGGTTCAGGTGGAAGGTGGGATGGAGCAGCAGTGTGGGCATCTGTGCTGCTCAGCAGCTTTAAGGTCAGCTTAGCACTAAAAAGAGAGGTTTTGGATGCCCTGTCTAAAGCCATAGCCACTCAGCCATGCTGTGCCTGCCTTGCCCTGGGCACTGGGAGAGAAGGCAGTGACTGGGCTCTGGAGGGAAGGTGGCTGCAGCATGCCTCCATTGGCAATCATGGAATCATCACAGGGTCAGAATGGTTTGGGTGGGAAGGGACCTCTAAAGGTCATCCAGTCCAACCCTCTCTGCAGACAGCAGGGACATCCTCCACTAGATCAGGCTGTCCAGCCTCACCTTGAATATCTCCAGGGAGGGGGCTTCAACCACCCCCCTGGGCAACCTGTTCCAGCGTTCCACCACCCTCCTGGGGCAGAACTTGTTCCTAACGTCCAATCTAAATCTCCTTTCCTCTAATTCCAAACCATTGCCCCTTGTCCTATCCCTGCAGGCCTTTGCAAACAGTCTCTCTTCATCGTTCTTGTAGCCCCCTTCAGGTACTGGCAGGCTGCTATTAGGTCTCCTCCCCAGAGCTTTCTCTTCTCCAGGCTGCACACCCCCAGCTCCCTCAGCCTGTCCTCATAGCAGAGGTGCTCCAAGCCCCTGATCGTTTTTGTGGCCCTCTTCTGGACCCATTCCATCAGGTGCATGTCCTTCTTGCATGGGCTCCAGAGCTGGCTGCAGTACCCCAGGTGAGGTCTCACCAGAGCAAAGAGGCAGAATCACCTCTCTGCTGGCCACACTTCTTGTGATGCAGCCTAGGATGCCATTGGCCCTCTGGCCTTCAAGTGCACACTGCTCATGCCCAGGGAAGAGCTGTGCTGGAGTGGAGCTGCTGAAAGGTGAAGAGGAGGAGAGTTTGTGCTCAGAGATTCTTTTTCCTGTGCCCATGGTTCCCTCCTGTCAGACATGGATCAAAAGCCACACCAATGTGAACTGCTGGACAGCTTCAATCCATGGAGAACATTGTCCTAAGGGAGTTGCTGTCTTTCATGTGTGGTCTCCTTGACTTGTGCTTGTCACAGTCAGATCACCAATGGCCTTTTTGGTCACAACCTTCACTACAACTGGACAATTTTTTTTGGGGGGGAAAAAACCCTCAGACTGCTGCCAAGCCAAGGCATCTGGTTTACTTCCACATGTCCAAACAACAGTAATACCTTTAATGCTATCTGCAGACAGGTTAAAAAAACCCCAAATGATATACATGGGAAAGTGGTTGCCAAGAAATAATGACAGTAATTATTTTCACTGGCTTTTTATTTCTATTTATAGATATATTTTGAGTTTTTTGGGTCTTGTTCATGTGTGTGAGCTCAGAAACAAATCAGCCCCCAGGGCAGTGTGTTGGAGTCTGGGACTAACCACCACCTCAGTAGCCCTCTGGCAACAGGCTTGCACCAACCACTGATGAATGTTGTGGCTCTGCTGTGGACAGCACAAGTCAGGACCTGCAGCAGGAGTTAGCTTATCAAAACTAATTTGGGAACAAGATCTTGCCTGGATAGGAGGATGGAGGACTGCAATCCAATTTAAAACCCCCAGCTGAATCTTCTGTTTCAGTATTGATTAGCACAAGTGGTTGTTTCCCCCTTTCCCCAGCCCAGCCAGACAAGCCTCTCTGCTTTGTAATTAACAGGCTGGGGGCTGAAGGAACTCTGCTCCCCTCCCTGGTTTAGTGTTTCAGAAAGGCTTGAGTCTGAATAAAGCACAAACATCTGGGTTGCATTCCTTGGGTATTCCTCACCCATGCTGAGTGGAGAGGAGCAGAGCAGTGTGCTGGATAAGTGGTGTCTGAAGGTTTAGAGACCTCTGGTTAGTGCCTTGTAAGATGTAACTTGGCATTTTGTGGCAGTGTTCACAGAACATTCACTTCTGGGCTGTGCTGTCCTTCCTTTTGAAGCTTGTTTTCCTTTTTTTTTTTTTTTTTATTATTATGTGGTTGTGCTTGAACTAGAGAAGTGCTCTTGTCCTTCACTGTAATGAGTTTCCCTTTCACTTTGTCTACAAGCAGGTACCAGGCATTGAAGTTAAAGGACTATGGGCTGCTGAGGTGATGTTTTCCTGCAGCCTGTTAGATATTTCATCCAGAATTCAGTGATATCTGAAGCAGCCTTCCTCTTCCTAAAGCTGTGGTGAGGATGAATAAATCTGATGGAGAGCAACTGAAGGAGCTGGGGATGGTTAGTTTGGAAAAGAGGAGGCTGAGAGGAGACCTCATTGCTGTCTACAACTACCTGAAAGGAGATTGTAGAGAGGCTGCTGCTGGTCTCTTCTGACAGGTAATTAGTGATAGAACAAGAAGGAATGGCCTCAGGCTGCCACTGGGTAGGTTTAGACTGGACAGTAGGAAATCTTTTTTCCCAGCAAGAGTGGTCAGGGCTTGGAATGAGCTGCCCAGGGAGGTGGTTGAGTCCCCAAGCCTGGATGTGTTTAGGATGTGGTGCTTGGGGATGTGATTTAGGGCTGACCTGGTGATGCTGAGGCTCTCTTCCAACCTGAGTGTTTCTGTGACCAGTTTGCTTGCAAGGCTTTACCCCCAGTGCCTTTCAAATAGCTTTTTGTTATGTGGCAGAGTAGCAGTGGAGATCCCTTGCTGTGTATGACATGTGTGAAGCCCCTGATTTCATCAGAAGCCATGGCCAAGTGTCACACCACCCTCACAAACACTGATATTGTGAAAACAACAGCAAAGAGGGTGTCAGAATGCCTCTGTGAAGGCACACACAAAGCTCTCTGGGATGTGCCAAGAGGGTGCTCAGCATGGTGCAGGAGTCAAGCAATGAGGTCTCCTTGTCGGAGCACCACAGTCCTATCGGCTTTGTGGCCTCTGTGCTGGGAGATGTGTGATTACACAGAAACATCCAGGTTGGAACAGACCCTCAGCATCACCAAGGCCAACCCAGAACCCTACCCTACAAGGCTCACCCTTAAACCAGAGCCCCAAGCACCACATCCAAACCACCTTAAACACATCCAAGCTTGGGGACTCAACCACCTCCCTGGGCAGCTCATTTCCTACTGTCCAGTCTAAATCTACCCAGTGGCAGCTTGAGGCCATTCCCTCTTGTTCTGTCACTAATTACCTGGGAGAAGAGACCAGCAACAGCCTCTCTACAATCTCCTTTCAGGTAGTTGTAGACAGCAATGAGATCTCCCTTCAGCCTCCTCTTTTCCAAACTAAACAGCCCCAGCTCCTTCAGTTGCTCTTCATCAGATTTCTTCTCCAGGCCCTTCCCAGCTTCCTTGCCCTCCTCTGCCCTGGCTCCAGCTCCTCCACATCTCTCTTGGATTGAGGTGCCCAGAACTGGACACAATACTCCAGGTGTGGCCTCCCCAGAGCTGAGTCCCAGGGGACAATCCCCTCCCTGCTCCTGCTGGACACAGCATCTCTAATCTCTGCCAGGATGCCTTTGGCTTTGGTGGCATAGTGCAGGAGAAAAATCTTCCCAAACCTTCCTCCCTGTCTAAAACCATATATTCATCAATACTTAGCTAAGGGTACCCTTGGTCCTTGTGGTGCCTGAAGTAAAAGTGTTCTTGTGGGAGCTTTTTGCTCTTGAAAGCTGTTGGCATCCTCTAGCAAAGCCTCAGTGACTTTGTAGAGGCTGTGAGGTTGGTCCTCTGGGCATGCAATAATGCCCCTTTCCTGGCACAAAGCAGAAGATACTTGAATTAACCTGAGGAAAATATTAGCGCAGAGCAGGGCATGAGGCAGGAGGAAGGCTGATCCAAGCCTACTGCTGTTCACTCCTCTGACATGGTTGCTGTGACTGATGACAAAGTGCTGAGGGTAGACAGCTGAGATTGATGACAGGCTGAGGATGCTGCTGCTCTGCAAGGAGTTGCTCCTAAATTGCCTCTGTCAAACAAAAGATGAAATAAGTGCCATGGACTTTGCTCTGGAAAGACTCTCTCTCTATCTCTCCACTACTGGCTCAGCATATTTTGAAGAGGAAAAAATACTTTCTAGTTAGTCAGCTAAAAGGTCCTTCTTTGCTTGTTCCACTGCACCACAGAGGTGCTGGGGGAGAAGTTCAGTGCTATGTTTGGGAAAGGGGACATGCAGCCTTGGCTTCTGCTACTCCATCTCTGCACTGTCACAGGTGTCAAAAACGCAATTAAAAACTGGCCCTCATGTGTGTCATGAAATGGCTTGCAGAAAACCTCTCTTAACTCTCCCAGAAATGAAAATGTGTGGCTGACAGCTTCCCTCCAGCCTTGGTGCATTGGGTGGCTTGGCATGGGCTGGAGTCCCCAAGGAGGTTGTGGAGTCTCTTGCTCTGGAGCCTTTCCAGCCCTGCCTGGATGTGTTCCTGTGTGACCTGTGCTGGATTCTCTGGTCCTGCTCTGGCAGGGGGGTTGGACTCAATCTTTAGAGGTCCTTTACCACCCCTAGCATCCTGTGAGCCTGTGATATCTTTAACAACCAACAAAGTTTCCCACCAGCTGCTACTGAAAAGAAAGATTTTATTTACATGACTAGTGCCAGGAAGGTACAAGCCTGGCTGAAAGTAGCCCTGAGAGATGGTAGCTGCGCTGCAGGTGCAGCTCTGTGAGACAAAGTCCTGCTGCTGAGGGAGAGTCTTGAGGTGCAGAGGGAGAAATGCAAAGATGCCTAAACTTCCCCTGCTGCAACTTGAGGTTGTTTTCTCTCATCCTATTGCTTGTCATCTGGGAGAGGAGACAGACCCTGACCTTGCTCCATCCTCCTTTCAGGTAGTTGTTGAGAGTGATAAGGTCACCCAGGGCAGGTCACACAGGAATGCATCCAGGTGGGTTTGGAATGTCTCCAGAGAAGACTCCACAACCTCTCTGGGCAGCCTGCTCCGGGGCTCTGTCATCCTCACAATGACAAAGTTTTTAGGTTCATGTGGAGCCTCCTCTGCTCCAGCTTGCCCCCATTGCCCCTTGTGCTGTCATTGGACATCCCTGGGCAGAGCCTGGCTCCATCCTCCTGACACTGCCCTGCACATCTTTATCAACAGCAATGAGGGCACCCCTCAGCCATTTCCAGCACAGCAGCAGTATCCTCCTGCTTCAAGCTGGTATTGAAATAGAGGAGAAACAAAGTGCAAATCATCAACTCTGATCCACTGGTCAAAGGCAATCAAATGCACTCAGGGAACAGCTAAGCAAATTCTTCCACTCCTACTGTACCTTATGAAAAGTTTACTGGATTCAGTAAGCCCACGACCAAATTCTTTATGGTGGAAAAAATCCCTCCTTGTAACACTTCATCACTTCTCAACCTTCTGGCTAAGCTCAAGGGTAGGATCTGTTGTTGTCAGTTTTAATATCTGGAATGTCCTCAGTGGGAGACCTTTACATTAAATGGGTTGTTTTGCCTGGGAACTGAACTCAGAGCTTGCTCCTTCCACTCCATGCATTGCCCCAGTATTGCAGTGACCTCTGGGGTTGTTCAGCCTGAAGAAAAGGAGGCTCAGGAGAGAGCTTCTTGCTCTCTGCAACTCCCTGGAAGGAGTTGTAGTGAGGTGGGAGTCAGTCTCTTGTCCTACAGATTGTTGCTTGGGAAAAGAGGAAACGGCCTCAAGGTGTGCAGGGAAGGTTTAGGTTGGACATTGGGAAAAGTTTCCTCACTGGAAGGGTTGTCAAGCTCTGGAACAGGCTGCCCAGGGCAGTGGTGGAGGGATTCAAAAGATATACATGAATGTGGTGCTGAGGGAGATGCTTTAGTGGTGACCTGGCAGTGCTGGCTTAATGGTTGGACTTGATGACCTTCAAGGTCTTTTCCAACCACAAGGGTTTTATGAGTCTGCATTTAAATGTTGGTTCAAATGCCTTCATGCCTTAGACCTGCCACCTTCGTTTCTTGTTTCCAAGCAAATGATTTCCATGGCCATGGCTGTGCAGATTTGCAGCCTCAGTTTTTGCTTTCACTTTGACTACTAACCACAGAAACATTCAGGTTGGAAAAGGCTCTGGGGACCACCAGGTCCAACCAATAACCCTACTAATGTGAGTAGCTGAAATTGTTGCCTTGAAATACCAACTGTTCAAGCATACCCAAAGCCAGTTTACTCCTTTATTCCACATGAAAATTAAGCATAAAAGTTTATAGAGGCTCTGGGGAAAAAAAATGTTTGATGTCATTTTCTTTACCAGCAGAGTTCCTACCCATAGAGAAATAAAAAAAAAAAAAAGAGATTAAATCCTTGGTGCTTAATCTGCAAGCAGGATGCAAGCAACCCTGCGTTGTTTCCATGTATTAGTCAGCTGAAATACTCCTAGCAAATCCTCTCCCTTTATCACCCTAATTCTCAGAGTCTGGAAGGAAAATTCAAAAGCATGTTCCAAATGGCCAAGCAGCTGCAGCCCCCTCCCTTGTTCACAACTTTTCAACCTCACATCATCTCAGGGCATTATTTAACTGAACACTGAGCTCCCATTAGTATATGCAGAACAGACAACTCAATTTACCATCTCTCAGGTTTCTGCTGGCAGTTATTCCCCTGACACAAAACAAATGGTTTGGATTTATCTGTGTGTGTGTGTGTGCAGGATGCTTCCTACCACTGCACTTTGTCCCAGAGGGTCCCTCAGTTACTCTTTGTTCTGGAGATGCTGACTTCTGAATCATAGAATCAGTCAGGGTTGGAAGGGACCACAAGGCTCATCCAGTTCCAACCCCCCTGCCATGGGCAGGGACACCTCACACTAGATCAGGCTGGCCAGAGCCTCATCCAGCCTGGCTGCAAACACCTCCAGGGATGGGGCCTCAACCACCTCCCTGGACAACCCATTCCAGGCTCTCACCACTCTCATGGGGAAGAACTTCTTCTTCACATCCATCTGAATCTCCCCACTTCCAGCTTTGTTCCATTCCCCCCAGTCCTGTCACTACCTGAGAGCCTAAAAAGTCCCTCCCCAGATTTCTTGGAGCCCCCTTCAGATCCTGGAAGGCCACAAGAAGGTCACCTCAGAGCCTTCTCTTCTCCAGACTGAACAGCCCCAACTCTTTCAGTCTGTCCTCATAGGAAAGGAGCTCCAGCCCCCTGCTCATCCTGGTGGCCCTTCTCTGGACACCCTCCAAAATGTCCAGATTCCTCTTGTAATAGAGGCTCCAGACCTGGATGCAGTACTCCAGGTGGGGTCTCACCAGAGCAGAGCAGAGGGGGAGAATCACCTCCCTTGCCCTGCTGGCCACACTTCTCCTGATGCAGCCCAGGCTCTGCTTGGCTTTCTGGGCTGCAAGTGCACATTGACAGCTCCTGGTGAGCTTCTCATCCACCAGCATCCCCAAGTCCCTCTCCTCAGGGCTGCTCTCCAGCCAGTCCCTGCCCAGCCTGGATTTGTGCTTGGGATTGCCTCGACCCAGATACAGGACCCTGCACTTGGTCTTGTTGAACCTCATGAGGTTGGCTTGTGCTCACCTCTCCAGCCTGTCCAGGTCCCTCTGGATGGATCCCTTCCCTCCAGCCTGTCTGCTGCACCACACAGCTGGTGTCATCAGCAAACTTGCTGAGGGTGCACTCAATGCCTCTGTCCATTGCACCAACAAAGATGTTGAACAAGACTGGTCCCAGGACTGAGCCCTGAGGGACTCTGCTTGTCCCTGGCCTCCACTGGGACATGGAGCCATTGACAGCCACTCTTTGGGTGAGGCCATCAAGCCAGTTCTTTATCCATCTCGTGCTCCACCCATCAAACCCCTGTGTCACCAGGTTGGAGACCAGGACGTGGGAAGCCAACCCAAGGCAATGTGTTGTCTCAGAAGTCGTGGGCTGGAGGTAGCAGCAGTGTAAGCTGTGCTCGTGTGCTTTGTGAGCTGTGTCTAGGCACTCTTCTTGCCAGATAAGGCACAGGAATCAAAATCATGACTACGGTTTGCCACCAAACAATTTGTTTGATCTGAGGACAAGAAAAATCTCTCCTGTGTCTTCATCTGGCACAATCCAGCACTGCAACCCAATGCTTGGGATAGGATTGGACCCTGTTGTAAGCTGCTGAGAGATGTAAGAGCCAAGGTAGAGGTTCCTTCAAGCAAAATTCCAGCCTGGGAGTCCTGAGGAGGGGAAGCAAAGGAAAGCAAGAGCTGGTGTGCTGTGTGGGGGTTTTGCAGAGTTATCAGTCAACAGCTGTAAGCCCAGACTCCTTGCAGCTGATAACAGATCTGCTCCTTCAGCCTGGCCACTCATGCATGGAAAATCAAAGAAGATTGAAATCTGTTTAGAGAGAAGGAGAAGGGGGAGCCCCAACCTTCAGTAAACTCCAGACTACCAGAAAACTGTCTTTGAGACACCACATGTAGCATGGGGAAGATTAATTTGGCAGTACTGCTTTTAAAGGTAGCTCTGTTGGTTATTGATCTGTGACAGAGAAACTCTGCTCACCTCTTGCAGCTGGAAATTAGGAATATCTGTGTGTGGTTTCATGGTTTGAGTTCTAGGTTAGGAGCAGTTGATAAGAAATATTGGAGTCTCTCAAACTAGAGCTGTCCATCAGGCTTCAAGCAAACTGGGGGGGAAAAAGAGAGAGAGAGAGTTCCCAACCTAGAATTCCAACTGACCTTTATTTGCCTAACAGCAGTTTCAGACTTTCATTCAATCAAACACTAAAAAGCATCTCCCAAGCCTGTAAGGCTGCATGCACAGAAGAATTTATCAGGTTTGTTTTTTTAATAAATGAATTTCTACTCTTACATCTAAATGGTTATAAATTGTGTGGTTCACTCTGGCTGCCTTTAGGCTACCAAGTGCCTCCATGCCTGGAGGTACAGAGTGGATGCAGCCAGGACCTGCTTTTCTCCCTGTTGTGGTTTTTTTTTTTTTTTTTTATGGTAAGGACCCCCAGCATATCCCAGAAGCCTGAGCTGCTGAACCCAAGAGAATTCTTAATCTGGATGATGAGAGGACCAGGAGCCTGAAGTGGGAGTGCAGTCTCTGAGCCTGTGGTCACTGTGGAGCAGGGGCACAAGGGGCAGAGCTGTGGTGCAAGAACAAGGCTCTGTATGGAGACAAACACCTCTGTGCTTGGGCTAGCATCAAAGAGAGAGAATCAGAGCATGGTTTGGGTTGGAAGTGCCTCCAAAGGTCATCCAGGCCAACCTCCCTGCAGTCAGCAGGGACATCCTTCACTGGATCAGGTTGCTCAGAGCCTGACCTTGAATATCTTCAGGGAAGGAACCCCAGTCCCTGTTCCTGTGTTCCACCACCCTCATGGTGCAGAACTTGTTTCTAATATCCAATCTAAATCTCCCTTTATCTAAGTTCAAACCATTGCTCCTCCTCCCATCCCTACAGACCTTTGCAGGCAGTCCCTCTGCAGCCTTCTTCTAGGCCCCCTTCAGGCAGCAGAAGGCTGCTCTTAGGTCTCCCTGAAGCCTTCTTTCCAGCTAGTGCCAAGCCTGTACACGCTTGGAGTAGGACTGAGTCTCTCTCTCTGGTGAGGGTGCTTCACAGGAGCCAAAAGAACTGCTGCTGTTGTCTTGTCCCTGTGACAAGCCTTACAGAACCTCCCCAGTCAATTGCCTAGAGCTGGCCCTCAAAAGCTGTTGATGCTCAGCATTCTCCTTGGCACCTCCTGGGCTGAGCAGTTTCTGAAGGCCAGAGAGCACTCTGCAGCTGCAAGGCACTCTGCAAAGGCAACCTGAGTCAGTATCCTCATGTTCCTTTCATGTCCTTATTCAAACCCCCTCTGCACCTTCTGAGGCCAGCTGACCAAGCAGCATTTCTTGCATCTGTAGGATTCTGAATCCACTTCCATCATTAATGTTCATTACTTTCCTGGAGAGCTACAATTTCATTATTCAGTGTAACAGAGCAAAGATTGCATGAATGCATTTCTGAATGTTAGTTAAACAGTAGTTTTAAGAGCAGAAGAGGCTTCCTCTGCCAACAATGTGCTCCTTATTGTGCAGGTCCTTCGCAGAAGTACAGGGAAAAAAACTTCTATGGCCCTCAAAAGAAAAAAAAAAAGCAGCAAAGTAAATATTTGCTTACCCATTCCTGCTTCAGAGGGGAAGGCAGCATGGGGAGTTTGACAGGTGGTTAACATGAGTGCTTGAATCCATCCAATGCTAACAGCAGGAAATTTGCAAACCCTTTGATATCTGCCTATGAGAGTCAGAGAGGGAGTTCTGCCATGCCTGATCTGTTTTGGTGGCACAGCCTGTGGCTACAGTGTGGTTGCCTCTCACTTTGGTGGTCTGCCCAGCCCCATCTCAAGAACTGAGGCTGTCTGAGCTGAGGAGAACCCACAGCTGAGTGATGGGATGAGAGGGGAGTGATGGCTGGATCTAGGGGCATGAATTCCAGAGCTTTTGCAGCTGGGCCAAAAGCTGACCTGGTTACAAGCAGATACTGGGTGTAGGGTGGGGTGTGGTGTAGCCAAAGCATTTCTTTGCTGCTGCTGCTGAGCAAGGAGCCCTTTCAGCCCGTCTGGGGAAGCCTTGATGATGCATCTGTTGGTTTTAGCACATCATTTGGGGGCCTCTTTAAGGAGCAAGCTAGTGATGCTGTTGCCTTCCTAGAGATGTGCAGGAACCTGGGGATTAAATTATTTTATACATTGCAAAGATGAGGCTGATGGAGCTGAAGTGCTGAGCTCCTTTTTTAATAAAAGGCACCAGCTCAACTCTCTTTCAGGAACTCACTTGCTCTTAATGAATTTACCATGATGCAGGCCCCACAAATTTCCTCTCTAGCTTGTTTTGGCACTCTTAGATAAAAATGCCATCTGCTAAGGAGATTTATTGGCTTTAAGATGATGTCCCTTCCTTATCACCTTGGCTTGCTGGCCCTAAGCTCATCCTAAGATAGCAGCACTTACCTAGACAGCATCAGTTGCTGTCAGACACAAATTGTGGAAAAATCAATTTAAAACACTTTGACCTTTCTACCCCAGGAGTTTTTATTTTATTTTGTTTTTCTTTTCCCACCCCCACCATGGTAAAACCTCTTGCTGATGTAAAATGCTTACACATACATGAGAATCAGAGAACTGCTTGGGTTGGAAGAGACCTTTAAGACCACCATTGAGTCCAAATGTTGACCCAGGAGTGCCAAGTCCATCATTAAACCATGTCACACACCTTTTAAATACCTTCAGGGATGGTGACATATAAATCTGAATTGAAATCTCTTTACATATATGTATGCATAGGAAAAAAATAAATCCTGACCCTCCTCTGGCCTCTTGTTATATTCTACTCTGCTTCCACTCTGAACCCTGCCTGAGTTTCCTCATGGAAGGGCTTTTGCATTTGCATTAATTCTGCAGGAATTAATTTGGGCATTCCAACAGCATCCATTGGTGTGCCCTGGGGTGCTGCTATCAGCCCAAGGTGGGGGGTTCTGAGGCATAATTTTATTTACAGACCCTTCAGCTTGACACTTTTGCTATTTAACTCCTTGCATGTGGCTGCCTGAGAGGGAGGGATGGCTGCAGATGCTGGCTGAAGCTTGGTTGAAGCACCGCTGATACTTCCCAGGTTATTGGGATGATGATTCTCTGATTCTATGATAGGAACTACTCAACTGCAGCCCCATTAACCCATAAAAGCACAGAGAAGGTTGTAAAGCATTGCTACATCAAGACAGAACCAGGGGAAAACCTGGGCCAGGGTTGTGCCAGCCTCAGTGAAAAAAATTTCTTCCTTTTATCTAGCCTAAATCTCCCCTCTGTTAGTTTAAAACCATCACTCCTTGTCCTGTCACAACAGACCCTGCTGAAAAGTCTGTCCCCATCTTTCTTACAAGCCTCCTTTCAGGACTGAAAGCCTGCACTAAGCTCTCCCTGCAGCATTCTCCAGGCTGAACAACTCCAACTCTCTCAGCCCTTCTACATGGGAGAAGTGTCCCAGCCCTCTGCCCATGTTTGTGGCTTCCTCTGGACCACTCCAACAGGTCCAAGTCATTCCTGTGCTGAGGACTGCAGAGCTGGGCACAGCACTGCAGGTGGGGGCTCAGCAGAGCAGAGTGGATCAGAGGGGTAGAATCCTCTCCCTTAACCTTGAGGGCTGGGTGGCAAGTGGAGGGGGTCAGGCTCCTTTTGGTGGTGCACAGTGATAAGCCAAGGAACAATGGCTTCAAACTTGAACAGAGAAGATTTCACCTCACCATGAGGAGAAACTTCTTGACAGTGAGGGTGACAGAGCCCTGGAGCAGGCTGCCCAGGGGGGTTGTGGAGTCTCCTTCTCTGGAGCTTTTCCAAACCCACCTGGATGCATTCCTGTGCAGACTGCCTTAAGTGATCCTGCTCTGGCAGGGGGGTTGGACCTGATGATCTCTGGAGGTCCCTCCCAACCTCTGATATACTGTGAGGCTGTGGCCCTGTTGGCCACACTGATTCTGATGCAGCCCAAGCTATGGTTGGCTTTCTGGGCTGTGAGCGCACATTGCTGGCTCTTCCCCAACACTGCTCCACTGTTCTTGGCTGACTAAACTTTGAAGAGACTCCTGGGCACTACACCTGGGAGTTAAAGGAACCCACCCAACCCTGCTTGACTTATTTAAAACCATTTCAAGAGTGTGTGTCTTTACCTCACAGTGACACAGCCATGCACTGGGGCAGGAGGAGAAGGCTGTCCCAAGGAACAGATGGGACATGTGAGCTGGGAAATGGTGTTCATTCCAAATGTCCTTCTGAAAGCATTGCTTCCCATTCCCTGCACTTGGGCTTTGCTCTCCTACCTTTCTGTCACCTCCTGCCCCTCTGATGCAGGAGGAGGTTGATTTGTTTCAAAGGATGACCTTACAATGATTTGCCTTTCCTCTGGGTCCTCACAGGCTGATGCACAGGCAAAACTAAGTTTTGCTTTACCTCTCTGGAAAATCCAAGCTTAATATCCTTTTTCTTTTTGATCCCTCAATGCAGTGTTGTAACCACAGTGTCCTAATCCCAGCACTGATCTCTCTTCCACTTAGCATCTGAGCTCTGATGAGCTGTCAGCACTTGATGGTGTGTGTCCCTCCTCAGCCTCCCTTTTTAGAGTGGAGTAGGTGACTCTCTCAGCAGCTCTAGCCACTGGCTGGGGAGGTTTTTACAGGAGTCTTTTAGAGGAGTATTTTGTATTTGTTGCCCTGCTAATGGAAGATGTGAGAGCCACATTGCCCCTCTCCCAGGGAAATTATCATCAGGGCAAATTACAGCTGCTGATTCCTGCCAGACGGTCCCCTGGGCCTTATCTTATCTATCTACTCTTTCTTTTTAATGCCACCCTGATCATCATGATATCTAAGTGCCTTAAAAGTTTTTCCATTGCTTCAGAGGGAAGATACATTTCTGGGTGTGTTAGTAGAAAAACCCTTCCCTGGCTCTGGTTATTTGAGGGATAAAAGTTAGAGTGAAATGGGCACTGAAAAAGTGACCTTCCAGTGCAAAAAAAAAAAAAACAACCCAAACCCTTTCACTTGTTGACAAACCTGGCTCTTGTTGCTATTTTGTCCAACACATGTCCTGTGGCTTTTGCTTCTGGCTATGCTTAGGGATTAGCAGCATTCTATAAAGCTTCTGGCTCTGGTGGTGGAGTGAGCAGGCAAGCAGGGACATAATAAGCCCGTGCTCTGCTCCAGTTCATGCTCTCACAGCGTGAAGGATGTGGAGGTGCTGGAAGGTGTCCTGAGAAGGGCCACGAGGATGAGCAAAGGGCTGGAGCTCCTCTGCTATGGAGACAGATTGAGGGAGTTGGGGTTGTGCAGTCTGGAGAAGAGAAGGCTCCAAAGAGACTTTCTTGTGGCCTTCCAGTGTCTGAAGGGGGCTACAAGAAAGCTGGGGAGGGACTTTTTAGAATCATAGAATCAGTCAGGGTTGGAAGGGACCACAAGGATCATCTAGTTCCAACCCCCCTGCTATGGGTGTCAGGTAGTGACAGGACTGGGGGGAATGGAGCAAAATTAGAAATGGGTAGAGTCAGATTGGATGTTAGGAAGAAATTCTTCCCCAGGAGGGTGAAGAGACACTGGCACAGGTTGCCCAGGGAGATGGTGGAAGCCTCATCCCTGGAGGTTTTTTCAGCCAGGCTGGATGTGGCTGTGAGCAACCTGCTGTAGTGTGAGGTGTCCTTGCCCATGGCAGAGGGCTGGAACTGGATGATCCTTGAGGTCCCTTCCAACCCTGACAATTCTGTGATTCTATGCATCTGCTGCCTTCAGCTGACTTTCAGTGATCTCTGGTTGTGTTTGGAGCATCTGAGGCTTTTTTTTGTGGTTGCTGAGAAAGCAGCACCACACTCACTTCACGGGAGATGAGACAGCTTGGCTTCTGCAGGGGAGTTTCACTTTGCAGTGCACGTTCCGAGCATCTGCTGCAAATGTCTGACGTGTATTAAATAAAGCAACTGGAGCTGGGAATTGCTGAGGTGGCAAGAAGCCCACAGAGGATTTCTCCTTCATTGATCTCATTTCTGAACAAGACCATGGTTTGTGTCTCTCAAATGTTCTGTGGTACCCAACTACTGCATTTTATAACCTGGCCCCAAAAGCATGAGGAAGGATTGCTTCCTCTGTGTGTGTGTGCATGTAAGCAGTGTGCTTCTGAATGTGCAGGTGCTGCCAGCACATCCACGCAGCAGATCTGTGCCACTGGCTGTGATATTGTCCTTGGCTCACTCCTGTGGTTTGGTTTGGTCTGGTTTTGAGTTTGGTTATGCTTTGGTTTGGTTTTGTTTTGGTTTAGGGTTTGTTTTGGTTTTGTTTTTGGTTTTGTTTTTGGGTTTGTTTTGGGTTTGAGTTTGTTTTGGTTTTGGTTTTGGTTTGGGTTTGGTTTGGTTTTGGTTTGGGTTTGGTTTGGGTTTGGTTTGATTTTGTTTTTAAAAACCAAGAACAACTTTATTTCTCCAAACAAGACTTGCAGCAGAGCCCCAGGCCAGGAGTGGCCTCTTGGCAGCTGATGCCCCTGGGGCAGAGCTGGAAGCAGGGAGGGTTCTCCCAGCCAGGCAGCTCTCAGTGACTGTGGCACAGCTGGGGGAAGCCAAGGATCCTTCAGTCTCCTCACTCTCCAGTGGTCTGGGTGCAGCCACCCAGTCTGTGACACTGAAGAAAAAAGAATCCCTTTCAGAGCCTTGTCTCTGTCCTTGTGATACCTCTCAGCTTTCACATACCTTGTATGGCTCCTGGAGCACCAGCTCTTGTCTGTTTGCTGGCTGTAGTTGCTACTCTGCCTTTCCTAGAGGTTGGTGCTGCTGAGTTGTGCTGTGTGTATTTGCTGCCCAGGCTGTGAGTGCTTCGATCCTCTCCTTGAAGTCACAGCTGATCCCCTGAGATCTCTGTGGGATCTAACAGCTCTCCATGTGTTCAGCCCTTAGCCTACAGTGGTGTTTGCAAAGGCAGCAGCCTAAAAGCAGGCTTTTCATTTTCTGCCTCCATCTACACTCCAGCCTATTTTCCCATAGCTGTGATGTGATGCCCGGAGCAGCTCTGCTGCACTCCTTCCTTTGGCAATAATTTGGATGGGGGCAGGAGAAAGACTGTGGGGCAGGTATTTCAAGGATAACTTTGCTCTTCTCTCCTGCTGGCACAGAGATTGGAAAGCAAGCAGCAGCAGTAAGTGCAGGTTCCCAAGCCAAAAGGAATCCCCATCTGGCAGTTAGTTCTTCCACCTCACTGCATCTTAGAGGGGAGAGGGACAGAGGTGACTTGGTGCCAAATGAAAACATCTTTCTAACTCACTTAACACTTTTCTTAGCTGTGTTGTGGATTTTTTTATTCTCTGTGTTTTAGTGTAACAGTAAATTGCCAACCATCCCAGAGTTGCATCTACAGATCTGGCAATGGGTGGAAGTTGAGGCATAGGAAGTTCCATGGAAACAGGAGGAAGAATTTTTTCCACTGTGAGGGTGACAGAGAACTGGAAGAAGGCTGCCCAGTGGGGTTGGGGAGTCTCCCTCTCTGGAGATACTCAAGACCCACCTGGATGTGTTCCTGTGGGACCTGCTCTGGGAGGGGGATTGCACTCAAAGATCTCTAGAGGTCCCTTCCAGCCCCTAACATTCTCTGATTCTGTGATCTCTGCACTGTCAGAAAGCAACTTCTCCTCCTGACATGCTCAAAAAGGAACAAACAAACAAAACCCATACACACAAACAAAAAAAACCCTAACAGTGTAACAAAACACAAGAGGGAGAGTGCTTAACCTGGCTGTAGTTCATCTCAGACACAGTCAGTGTAAAGCAAAGAAACTGCAGCCCTGTGGGTCCTGCTGTAGGAGCTGGTGTGATGCCTTTGATCTTGGAGAAAGTAGGAACTATGTGGATCTGACTCAGCAAGGTTCTCCTTTGTGCACCTAAGCAGCAGCCAGCCAGCCTGTTGAAGTCAGTGTGGTAGGTTTAAAGGTACAGCCCCAAACTACCACAGTCAGTAAGGTGATCCCTATGCTTAAACTTTAAGCACATGCTTAAGTGTCCTGCTGAACAGTTAATGAAGGCAGTTTCCCATCTCTCATTGCTTAGACTCCCTCTACAGCAACAGCAGAAGCTGAGAAGGGAGGGGAAAAAGGGGAAGAGAGGCCCCAGGATCTCCTCCAGCAGCCAGTTTTCTTTCTGCTGAAGGCAGAGCTGCTTGGCTTTGCTGCCTGCTGAAAGGTTGCTTCCTTTGAGCTCATGCTCTAATTTCCTGCCTTGTAATTAGCTCTTCCACATGGTTGCCCCAATGTGCACAGCATGCAGTCATATGATGAGCTTATGCCACTGGACAGCCTGAGTGGGCAGAATCACAAGGCAGCCTCTGAAATCCTGCCCTCCACATCTACCAGGCTGTAACACAGGCTGACAGTAGTGGAAGAGCTCAGAGAGCAGGGGCTTGGGTGAATTTGGGCAGAAAGGGATTACTATGGTTGGTGAGAGGCATCTCTAATTGCAGTGGTAGCAGCATTTTCAGGTGCTGGTTTTGAGAAGCACAGTGCCTTGCCTGGAGCACTGCAGCAGATAACAGCAGCCTTGGGGGAAGCTGCTCCCACTTGGAGATGCCAGCTGTCCCTGGCACCTGTTGTGCAGGGGCTTCTGCAGTGTCAGGGCAGGAGGGAAATAAGGGAAAAGAGAAGGATACAATTGCTCTGGAGCACAGAGCCTTCCCCATCTGAACCTCATGAGGATCAACAAAGCCAAGTGCCAGATCCTGCATCTGGGTCACAGCAAACTCCAGTGTCCAGACAGCCTGGAGGGATGAAGGGGTTGAGAGGAGTGTGAGGTGTCCCTGCCCACAGCAGGGGGGTTGGAACTAGATGATCCTTGTGGTCCCTTCCAACCCTGACTGATTCTATGATTCTGTGAGAGCAGCCTTATGGAGGAGGAGGTGGTGGTGCTGGTAGATGAACAGCTGGGCATGAGCCATGAATGAAGGCTCATAGTCCAGAAAGCAAACTGTGCTCTGGGCTGCATCAAAAGCAGCCTGGCCAGCAGGTTGAGAGGATTCTGCCACTTTGCTCTGCTGAAATCCCACCTGCTGTGCTGTGCTCTGGAGTCCTCAGCACAGGAAAGGCATGGACCTGTTGGAGCAGGTCCAGAGGAAGCCACAGAAATGATCAGAGAGCTGGAACAGCTCTGCTGTGGGGACAGGCTGAGAGAATTGGGGTTGTGCAGTCTGGAGAAGAGAAGGTTCTTTAGTGCTTTAGGCCTATAAGAAAGATAGGGACAAGCACTAGCAGGACCTGTTGCAACAGGAATAGAGGTGATGATCTTAAAATAAAAGGGGGGAGATTTAGGCTAGATAGATGGTGGTGAAACACTGGTCCAGGCTGCCCAGGGAGGTGGTAAAAGATCCATCCCTGGAAACATTCCAGGTCAGGCTGGGCAGGGCTCTAAGCAACCTGGTGTATAGTTGGGGATGTCCCTGCTCACTGTAGAGGGTTTGGATTACAGCATCACAGAATCAACCAGGTTGGAAAAGGCCTCAGAGATCATCAAGTCCAACCTATTACCTAACACCTCCTGACAACTAAACCACGGCTCCGAGTGCCACATCCAATCCTTTTGTGAACACCTCCAGGGATGGTGACCCCATCACCTCCCTGGGCAGCACATTCCATGACCAATTACTCTTTCTGTGAAGAACTTTCTCCTCACCTCCAGCCTAAACTTCCCCTGGTGCAGCTTGGGAAAGATGACCTTTAAAGGTCCCTTCCAACACAAACCCTTCTAGGATCCCACCAGCATGGGAGCAGTATGTCGTCACCAGCAGAGGACCTTTAAAGGTCCCTTCCAACCCAAAATATTCTACAATTTTGTGTTTTAAGGTCTAGGTTTTAACGCAGTGCAAGCCACCACCTCTTGGACAGCACTTGAGAAGTCATAGAATTATAGAATGGTTTGGGTTGGAAGGGACCTCCAAAGCTCATCTAGTCCCAGCCCCTCTGCAGTCAGCAGGAACATCCTCCACTAGATCAGGTTGCCCAGAGCCCTGTTGAGCCTCACCTTGAATATCTCCAGGGATGGGGCCCCAACCACCTCTCCAAGCAACCTGTTCCAGTGTTCCACCACCTTCACGGTAAAGAAAATCAGTAAGTGGCAGGAGAGACAATGGGAGGATGACTCCAGGTGTGAATTGGTCAGACTGGGTTGCACAGCTCTCTGCACACAGGGCACACTGGACTGGCATGGGCAGAGTTTGACTCCAGCCTTTACAAAGCAACATTTCCCCCTTCCCTCAAGTACCTGTGCTTCCCAGATCACATCTTAGCCTGAGGTGACAGATGGGATTCCATTGAGTTTCTTCCTTCAGGTCCCAGCCATGCTTTTTACTGTAATTTCTACTTGATAAGGTTTTACTTCAGAGCCTCTCTTTTCCAAGTGAGGTTTGGTGTCTTGTTGCTGTCCTGCTTTGACAGCTGCTTTTATGTCAAAACAAGTGGGAAGCAAGGTGACCTGAACTCTTTTTCTGTGTAATAGAGCCATGGTATCAGCCAGGAGAGCTGATAAACACTAACAAGGTCAATCCTAAACTCCAAAATGAGCTTGGCTGATGAGAAAAAAAAAAAAAAATGAAGAGGTGAGAGAGGAGAAAGAATCTACTTGAGGGCATCAACCTGGATATGGTTCAGCATCTCATAGTGTTAGTTAAAACTATTGAAAATGCTTCCACTATTTTATTCAAAATATCATTGGAGAGTTAAGTATTTGTGGAAGGATAAAATTGTCTACAAGGTTGGGGGGGTTGTGTGTGTTTTTTATTTGTTTTGGTTTGTGGTTGGTTGATTTGGGTTTTTTCTGGTGGTAAGAGACTTGCACCACATTATTTGGCTGTTCAAAGGAACCTATGGTCCTTCCAAGTCATGATTACTCCATCACCTCCGACCCAAACTGATGCTATCTGATCAGCAAATAAAAGATTTTAGCCTTGTTGGGACAGGGAGCCAGGCACTGCCCCACTGCTTCATGTTGTGTGTTGGATCATAGAGTCATTCAGGTTGGAAAAGAACTTCCAGGTCATCAAGTCCTACTGTTAACCCAGCAAGTCCACCGTTGAACCATCTCCCTCAGCAGCACATCTTCTGAATCACTCCAGGGATTGTGACTTCATCACTTCCCTGGGCAGCCTGGTCCAGTGCTTGACAACACTTTCAGGGAAGAAATATTTCCTACTGTCCAACCTCAAGCTCCCCCATTTCCTCTTGTCTTATCCCTTATTACTTGGGAGGAGAGACCAACTTCCCCCTCAGTACAAACTCCTTTCAGGCAGCTGTAGAAAGCTGTCAGGTCTACCCTAAGACTCTCTTTCTCCAGGCTAAACAACCCCAGTTCCCTCAGCTGCTCCTCAGCAGCCTTGTTGCTCTTCTTTGAGCACACTGCAGCACCTCAGAGCCCTTGTAGAGAGGAGCCCAAAACCCAACACAGTGTTCGAGGTGTAGCCTCCCCAGGGGCGAGCACAGGGGGACAATCAGTGCTCTGATCCTGCTGCCCACACTATTGCTGATAGAAGCCAGGATGCTGTTGGCCTTCTTGGCCACCTGGACAAACTGACACCAGGTTTAGCTGCCTCTTGGCCAACATCCCCAGGTCTTTTTCTATCAGACAGCCACTCTGCCCTAAGCCTGTAGCATTGCATGGGGTGGTTGTGACCCAGCATGTGGCTATCCTTGTTGTGTTCTGAACATGTCCTGTGCCCTTGGCTACCTGACAGGTCATTGCAAGACCCAGGGCATGTCCCAGGCACATCATGCTGCAGAATGGGTGCTCAGGCAGCTGGGATGTTCAGCCTGCAGACGAGGATGTTCAGGGGAGACCTTATTGCTCTCTACAACTGCCTGAAGGGAGGTTGCAGCCAGGTGGCTGTTGGTCTCTTCTCCCAGGCAACCAGCAGCAGAACAAGAGGGCAGAGTCTCAAGCTGTGCCAGGGGAAGTTTAGGCTTCCCAGCAAGAGAGATTGGCCTTTGGAATGTGCTGCCCAGGGAGGTGGTGGGGTCAGCATCCCTGGAGGTGTTTAAGGAAAGCCTGGATGAGGCACTTAGTGCCATGGTCTGGTTGATTCTAGTGTGAGGTGTCCCTGCCCATGGCAGGGGGGTTCGCACTAGATGATCCTTGTGGTCCCTTCCAGCCCTGACTGATTCTATGATTCTATGATTAGATAGGGCTGGGTGATCAGTTGGACTTGATGATCTTGGAGGTCTCTTCCAACTTGGTTGATTGTGATTCTGTGTGACTTCTTGCCAGCAAGCAGCAGGAGCAGCAGTCCTCCTCTTTCCTTTCCTTTCCCCCCCTGTAAGAGCTTACAGCTAGGCTGTGAGGATGACTCATTCCTGCCTGCATTTCCAGCCCCGTTCCCCTTGTCCTCTTCTCTTCTCCCACGTTCTCTGATGACAATCCCAGCCCAGCAAACAGCTCCCCCTGTGTTGTCTGCAGGAGGTATTTGTTTGCAGAGAGCTGGCTTTAGCACTCCGTCCTGCCTTAGACTAAGCAGCCTAATAGACTCTTTCAACACCTCCGCGGCGCTGCCTGCTGTGGTAATCATTCAGCGGTCACGGCTCTCTGCAAACAGCAGCACTGAACTCGCCCTTCAATTGCCAGTTTATTATTCTAAGCTGTCTGGGGAGTGGAGTGGTGAGAGCCATATGCCAGTATGGCTGTGGACTGCTTGGGAAGTTCCTCGTGGGATGCTGAGAGCCAAGGCAGGAGTCCCAGCGGCTCTCTTAGCCTGGTGACTGACAGCATCTGGCATAGGCTTAAAATAACCCAGCCCAGAAAAGAAAACACATCCCTCTCCGAGGGAAGAATTCCTACTGTGTGAACACTGAGCTGAGAGAGGAGGGTGCTTGTGTTTGGGAGTCAAGGTTGAGGTGCCTTGACTTGCCAGGAAACCCTGCATTTGGTGGTGCTGGTCCAATGTGCTTGCAGGCAGATCACAGGATGTTAGGGGTTGGAAGGGACCTCTGGAGAGCTTCCAGTCCAACCTGCCTGCTAGAGTAGAACCATAGAATCCAGCACAGGTCACACAGGAACACATCCAGACAGGGCTGGAAAGGCTCCAGAGCAGGAGACTCCACAACCTCTCTGGGCAGCCTGTTCCAGCCCCACAGTGAAGAAGTTCCTTCTCATGATGAGGTGGAACTTCCTGTGCTGGAGTTTCCATCCATTACCCCTTGTCCTATCACAGGGGGCAATTGAGCAGAGCCTGTCCCCTCCCTCTTGACCCTCAGCCTTCAGATATCTTAAGCATTGATTAAATCCCCTCTCAGCCTTCTCTTCTCCAGACTGAACACTCCCAGTGCTTAAGAACTTGGTTGCTTTGGGGTTTCATGAAGCCACTATGAACCAATCCTTTTTTTTTTTTTTTTTTTGCTGAAGCCACTATGAACCAACTTTTTTTTTTTCCCTCTGAAATTTGGTACTGAAGCGAGAAGTGAGCCTCATTTTGGGCTGATGACAGCTGAGCCTTTCCTGGTGCTGACACAACAGCCTCTGACTAGAGAGGGGTCTCATGCTGCAGCACTTATTCTGGACTGGTTCCTGCAGTGGTCCTTGGAGGAAAGCTGGGGCACACAGGCTGGAATAACAAGCAGCAATCATCATGCAAACACATCTGCTGGGTTCAGAGTGTGTACACTTTGTGAAGTGGGACTGCTCTTACAGGCTATTAATGAAAGCTTAACCTCTTCCACAGCACTGGAAAACTGAGCTCCCTTGAAAGATTCAATTATGCCCAGGAAAAATAAAGACATAATGGATTTCTCTGTTTCTCCAGAAATCTGAGGAAGCCTCCCAAAACTTGTATTCCCTCTTTCTGTAATGTCCATACAAGACAGTTTAGTTTCTTATGACTGGATTGTCAAACAAGAACCACTTGTGAATTTTTTTCCATTCACTAACTTCCTCAGCTATGTTTTACTCCCTCCCCCCTTTTCATCCCTACTCCCTCCTTGTATCTACTGTTCAGTACATTCCACCTGCATGCTGAAGGTGTCCCATGTTAGCTTAGCAAGTGGAAGGTCATTTTGGAGGTACTTTTTTCTCAGTTAGAGCAAAACATTGCTGCTTTAATTGGCCAAGATGCAGAAGCATTCCTCCTCTTATCAGGAAGACATCCAAGAGAAAAGGAAGTTAAATCAGATGAGCATCTCTGAAACCCTCCTTATGCCTCATTCCTGGCTGTTGCTGACTTGTGAAAAGGGTAAATCCACCAACAGTAAAACCCTACTAGTGGCTTGTCCACTCCAAACTTCCTTCATGTGTTGCAGCCACAAGCATTAGAAGCAATTCTCTGATGAGGCAGCTGGGTGTCAGAAGCTTGTTTTGTGTGACGGGGGGGGGTTGGTGCTGGCCTCTGGGTGAAACAAGCTGGTTGGGTAAAGCTTGATGCTTGTCTCTGTCAACAACCAGAGTGCTAGGCTTGGGATGGCTGGTGAAGAGAGGAGTAGAAGTTGCAGAATCTGACTGGGGAAAGGGATTTTCATCCCTTGGTGTTCCAGAAATAGCTGATGCTGGGGGTTTGAGTTGGGAGCAGAGTTGACTCTCTAACAGGACAGAGTGGAGGTGGAAGGAGGGAGGAGAGGGCAGGTGAGGAATGAGTGCTCTGATGGGGGATTAAGGATTGATGAAGAGGGAGGTGGTGGAGTCACTGTCACTGGAGACATTCAAGAGAAGCCTGGATGAGGCACTCAGTGCCATGGTCTGGTTGACTGCTTAGGGTTGGGTGAAGGGTTGGACTGGATGATCTTGGAGGTCTCTTCCAACCTGCTTGATTCTATGATCCTCAGAGGTCCCTCCTGACCTCTACCATTCTGTGGGCTCGTGGCTACCACCTTCAGCCTGTATTGATAGTGATCCTTGCAGGGTGAGCAGGTTCTTCAGGAGGAAAGAATCCACCCTTAGCCCCCTGGCATGTCACAGAGGGTGTTGGCAGCAGCGTGCAGCTGCGTGCGGCGGAGCTCGCCTCGCCCCCCGGCCCTCTCCTTTGGGGGCTGCTTCTTATGCAGCCAGCATCCACTCAACATAATGGTTGCTACCTGCCAATGTGCTTTGAGGGATATTGTTAGCATTAAATTTGCCATTTACATTTTCATGTTTGACATAATTGAGGAATGAATGCTCTCATGAAAATTAAACTTGTGGTCCTCCTGGGCTGCTGTAACCCTGTTAAAATGTAATGCGATTCTTTGCTGCCTCTTCTTTTAGGTTTTTTATTAAATAGAATATCCCCATGACTAATTTCCCTGGCTTTAAATGCAGGCTGGGGAAGGAGCATTATTGATAGGGCTGAGCACAAATGGCCCTCTATGCTCAGCCTCTAATGGCCTAATAATGCATTAGACTTGAATCAGAAATACTTGGAGTTGCAGTGCTTATTGCCATTATTGAAAACACCTGGATGCTCCATTCATCAAGGTTACAGCAAAATGGGCCCATTTGTTTATTAGTCTGTCAGTAAACATCTTTATTTAGTTTCCTGGGCCTCTGCTCTCTGCAGCAGCAGAGAGGAACGAGGCTGTGCAGTGCATCTTTTTGTGGTTTGCTGTTATTAGTTTTTCCCCTGACAGAAACAACAAAAAAAAAAGAAAGATAATGAAAAGTTTGGATGGCTTCATAAAGAAAACATTTTTCTTTGGCATTGTTTGTTTGTTTCTTTTCTTTTTTCCTTGTTTTTTTTCCCCTTTAGAAGAGGAGGTTAAAAAAAAAACCACCCTATTGGTACGTAGGCAGGATGATCACATTGCAGAAAGGAGCAGATTTGCCAGACTGACATTTTTCTTTTTTTTATATTTTAAAAGCATGGTTTATGGCAGGCAGCCTCCAGAATATTTTTCCTCCCCCTTCTACAGCTCTTCCCTGCCCAGTAGAGTTTGCTGTCTGGGGGATGAGGATGCTCAGGGGTAGGTGAAGCTCTTGGGCATCACTGATGTTCACAACCAGGGTTCTCAGGAAGGAAACCTGTGTCTGGGCAGGGTTGAAGCCATGACAGATCTCTGTAGCTCTGTCAACAGATGTCCTGCTTCATCAGATGCTTGTCACTTAATTGCTTTTGCCACTCATCCTTCCCCCCCCCCCCCCCGGCAAAGGGATGGACTTGTGTCTGCCAAGTGCTTCCAGACTGGCTGGGGCTGAGGAAGGTGCTCCTGGTTTCCAGCTCTAGACAAAAGAGTTGTTGAAATATTTTGGCCCTGCAAACCCCCCCATCACTCTCAGCTTAGCTGAAATAGACTTTTTTTTTTCTCTTTTCCCCCATGTCAGCAAGTATTAGCTTTCACTTTTTGTTCAGATTTTCTTCTGAAAAAGGAAACTAGAGAAATAGGACATTTTTGATTGTCATTTCAAAACAGGGAAAAGATCAACATCTGAGGATCGAATTTTCACTTTGTTTCATTTTGTTTTGACGTTTCCCAGTCAAAATTCTTCAGAATGTGCAATTCTGTAGAGATTGCAGGTGGAAATCTGACACAGAGCAGACAGCTCCAGCACTGCTCTGGAGGTTAAACCAAGCTCTGGCTGAACCAGGGCTCTCCTGAACAAGGAAACAGCCATGAATACTTGTACCTTGGCTTTGAAGATGAGCACTCTCATGGATGATATTGGCATTTATCTGGATGAGTTTAGTTCTACCATCCCAGTCCTGCTCCATGTTGCTTAAGCTAGACTTTGATGATCCTTGAGGTCTCTTCCAACCTTATTGATTCTGTGATTCTGTGTGATTCTATCTGTCCCTTGTGCTAGATGTGAAGAAACCTAATCTGTTCTCACAGCTCTGGCTTGTGCTGCATCATCAGTGGTCAGATCCACAAGACCAAGCCTTCTGGCTGCAGGGGAATGGCAATCACAGCATCACAGAATGCTAGGGACTGGAAAGGACCTCTCAAGTTCACCTAATCCAACCCCCCTGCCAGAGCAGGATCACTTAGGGTGGGTCAGGAACACATCCATGTGGGTTTGGAATATCTCCAGAGAGGGAGACTCCACAACTCCCCTGGGCAGCCTGCTCCAGAGCTCTGTCACCCTGACAGGGAAAAAATTCTTCCCCTGTTTCCATGGAACTTCCTATGCCTCAACTTCCACCACTGCCCCTTGTGCTGGCACTGGGCATCACCCAGCAGAGCCTGGCTCCAGCCTCTGGGCACTCACCCTGCACATCTTTATCAACAGCAATGAGGTCACCTCTCAGGCTCCTCCTCTCCAAGCTGAAGAGCCTCAACTCCCTCAGGCTCTCTCATAAGGAAGATGTTCCACTCCCCTAATCATTTTCATGGCTCTGTGCTGAACTCTTTCAAGCAGTTCCCTGAGGTCCTTCTTGAACTGAGTGGCCCAGACTGGACACAATATTCCAGATGCAGTCTCACTAGGGCAGAGTAGAGGAGGAAGAGAACCTCTCTGACCTACTAACCACAGCCCTTCTAATACACCCCAGGATGCTATTGGCCTTCTTGGCCACAAGAGCACATTCACACATAGTGTGAGTCAGGTGAGTAGGTGACATGAAAGGCTAGAAGGCAGAGCTCCTGCAGGTTTATCTGGGTCCATTTGCCAAGCATCTTGCAGAATATGGGTGACCTGAATGTGGGTCACACAAGGGATTAGCTGAAAGATAACTGAGTTTTAATTTCTGACTTTGTTTGCCCTTCCTGTCCTAGACAGTCAGCAAGGACAATCATTTCTGTAGTCTGCTTGAAGAGGGTTTGTGTCTGATCCAGTTCGGGGTGTGAGTGCACTAGTTCAGACAACGTGGTGAGCTGCTTGTAGCTGGTGTTGGAGGTTTGCAGAAATACCAGAGCAGGTCAATGCCTTTATTTGATGCTTGAAAAACCATCAGGTGTGTGCTGGCAAGGACAACTTTCCTCTCCTACTCACTTTGGGGTGGGAATGCTCCCTTTTGGACAATATCTTTTTGCATTTCTTCCCTTCCTTTATAAAAACAAATAAACAGTAATAAAGTTTCCCCCTCTCCCTGGGGAAACATTGACGGTAATGGCAGCAAATAAGAGGAATGCTGAGTGAGGAGACACCAAGTTCCATCTAGGATTTGGAGATTCATGTGAGCTGAGGCACTGGCCTGTGCCTCAGGGAATAAAAGGAATGTGGGGCTTGCATCTGCAGTGAGGCAGAGGTTTGGAGCTGTGTAAACTGAATTAGGTCATGTGGATAGGGGTCAGTTTCAGCCTGAGATGGGGAACATTTGCAGCCTGGGTGGTGTCAGCTCTTGTTACCAAAACCAGCAGGGACTCCTCTTACACCTTCATCAATTCGCTGTACAGAGCTTCTGGAAGGCTGCTGCAGACCTAATTCCTCTCTCCAGACTCCTCCTGTTTCATGTCCATCCAACCTGAATTCTGGCAGGATGCATTTCCTGGAGGTCTTGCTCTTCTCTTGCTGCCTGCTTTATTTTTCCCTAAGCACAGAGCAAGCTGAGCAGCAAAGACAGCTGCTGTTATGGAAGAATCTGCAAACTGATCTTAGTACTCTTGGTTATTGTCTTCTTTTGCAACGTGTCTAACACTGTTCAGAGCATGGGAAGAGAGTTAGAGATTGAAACAGTGTAATCCTTAAAATTATTGAAAAGGAAAGAAGAACCTTGCTCTGAACCCTAGGAAAAAAAAATTACTATTGGCTTGCTCACTGCTCATATCTATTGAGTTTGATTGTTAAGAGAGGCAGTGAATGCTTGCAGACTAATCCAGCTCTATATCAGTCTTCTTGTACATCCATTCAGGATCACTGAGTGGAAGTTCCTGATGCTGGAAGGGAGAATAATATGGCAAGATAGGAGGCAAGTGGTGTCACAGAGCAGTAGACACATCTGCTGTTGCCTGCTATTCAATTACTGCTGTTCATAGAGTGATGGGAAGGGCTTGGAGACAAGAGCAAAGGAGGTTGGAGACCTCCAACCATAAATGGGAGGATATAGCTCAGAATAAATCAAAATTAATCTATGAAGAAAGAGAGACTGGGTGTTAATAAAAAACTGGCACAAAGGTCTCAGATTTAGAGCCAGCCCTGCAATACTATCTGAGCACAGCAGGCAGGGTTCCCATGGCCTACCACAGGTTTGACTTACAGCAAGGCTCTGCTTAGTCCCTTAGGCATGAGAAAGAATTTGAATGTGCCTCCACATGCAAAATCTTGCCAGCTTTTTTTCTGGTGTGAAGGTACTGAAAAAAAAAATTCCATGAGAGCTCCAGGTTTTAATTTTGCAGATATATGTGGAAAATTGTTTCTGGATATGTAGAAAGAACCTAACCCTGATCAGATGGTGTGAATGAAGTCTTTTACCCCCATCTGCACACACAAACCGGGCAGGCTGCCTGCAGTTAACTGTTCTTTTGAGATGTAAACACGGCAGAATCTGGTCTCCTGCTTGTTTGTGTTCAAGGCAGTAGAGAAAGCATTCACCCAGAAAAGAGGAGCTCAGAGCTCCCTGGCTCAGGGCTGCAGGGAGGTCTGCATTCCAGCTGGATTCCCAGCCTGGTGCTGCCTCCTGCGAGGCAGTACCCATGCATTGGGTGTGATGTTTGCTTCCAGCCTGGCTGCCTGCTCTGGCTGGTGATAAGGCTCCAGCCCATTGGCGTGCCTCCCGGGCAGCAGAACCCTGAGCCTCACTCACCTTTTCTGTCCAATTCACACCCAGGTGTCAGGAGAGGGTCAGGACACACAGCTGATAACGTTTCTATCGTCAGTCACCCCCTGCTTTTGGTCTGTGCAAAGAGCATACAGCACCCACTGGACTGGAGGGAAAGCAGGACCATGACCTGGTGGTCAGAGACTTAATCCTGGTCTGTGCTGGCTACCGAGGACTCCTTAGGTTAAACAAGCACTGGATGAAAGCCAGACACTTCCCTACCACCTCCCTGCTGGTTGTTCCTCTGCAGGGAAGCAGTGGTATGGGTTGTTCCTGCCCAGAGCCTCAACTGGGAGACTTGGGCTCAGGAAAGTGAGCTGAGGAAAAACTTGGAAACCATCCTTATGTGGCTGAGGATGGAGCTAGGGGAAGCCAAATCCCCCTCCCCCAAGAGGTTTGAGCCCAATGAGTTGCTCTGTGTTTCGATGCTCTAAACCTAAGAGAAATGCAAACTCCCTGCCTTAAGCCTCAGCGATGGAGGTCGGAGCTAGTGGATGTTTCACTTTTCACTTGTGATGAGCTCTGGAGCCACTTCCGACCGATGGCCTCAGGCCAGCCCGAGCAGTGGGAGGTCACTAGGGGAGGACTCTCCACGAGGCTGAAGGTGGCTCTTAGATGTGCCAGTCTGGGTACCCAGGTTCTGCTAACCCTTTGGGAGCCTTCTCGCACCAGCTAACTGCAGGGTAGGGGACGGTGTCCTTTCCCCACCACCAGCACTAGGTGGCGCCACCACACCAGCGGAGGCTCCGTCCCTGCGGCTCCGTAGCCAGTCCCGGGGTCCGCCGGCCGCCGCCGCCGCCGGGGAGCGCAGAGCGGGTACCGGGGGAGGCGGCAGCTGCTGGTTCCTCCCGGGAGGGGGGAAGCGGAAAAATCCCAACCCGCCGTGGTACTACTTGAGCAGATCAAGCTTGAGTAAATGAGGGTTTTAAAAATTGCTTTTCCTTCACTTATCTCAGGCTAGAAGGCATCTGGTTTGGCGCAGGCAATTGGAGTGAATACAATTAAAATTGATTGAGTGAAAATGTTTTAATTGTATAATGTTTTTGCATTGATAATCTCCATAAACTAATTTAATTAGGGGTAATGGGAGCGTGTTTGGGGACGTTTAGGACCCGTTGAGCCATAATGGGTTCAAAATGTCTGAAGTGAACCAAATCGCAGGGGTTCAGTGGCTCCCTTCAGGTAAAACCTTTCAGAGGTGCTTCAGTTGCAGTCTCCCTCTTTCTTTCCCTTTTCCAGCCAAGCCAGACTGAGAACAGAGGACTGGGAACAGTACTGCTAGGCAGGAGCTGAAAGGCTTCCCATTAACAGGTTGCCAAAAGGGGTGGTAGAAGTCCTACCCCAGGAATCATTCCAGGTCAGGTTGGACAGGGCTCTGAGCAACTCGATCTAGTTGAAGATGTCCCTGCCCACTGCAGGGGGGTTGGACTAGATGACCTTAAAATGTCTCTTCCAACCCAAAGCATCCTGTGATCCTATGATTCATCTTGTCATTGTAGTGCTGGGGGTGCTACAGAAGAATCTGGTCTAGGTGAGACTGAGTCCCTGTTTGGGAATATCTTGGCCAGAGGTATGGCTCACATTCCCTCCAATCTTCTGGATCCTAATAGTAAAATTGCATGAAACAGCTTTCTCAGGGGACAATTGATTTTGCAGCCCTTCTCCAGCCCCACACCAGCTGTAGCCATGCACTTTCTGTCAGCACAAACACAAATCCAAGGCTGATTCATGAGCCAGGATCCTAATCCACTGAGACAAAGGGCACTGCCAGTATGAGCCCTTAATGGTTTTTTTGGTTGTTGATTGTTTGTTTGTTTTTGAGATACTGTTGCTGGTAGATTACTCACTAGGAACCCTAATCCTAACCTACAGCTGTCCACAGACCAGGGACTGCACCTTGTGCTCTTCATCCCAAGCCTTCTCTGTGTCTCAGATGAAGATTGGAGCCCTGGAGCAGGCTGCCCAGAGAGGTTGTGAAGTCTCCTCTGGAGACTTTCAAACCCCCCTTGGCTGTGTTCCTCTGCTGCCTGCCCTGGGTGATCCTGCTTTGACAGGGGCATTGGACTTTGATGATCTCTGGAGGTCTCTTCCAAACTCTAACATTCTGTGATCCTAACCTCAGTCCTCCCTTTCTTTTGTGTATCCCTTACATTTCCTTCCCCCTACAGACTGTGGGTTTTTTTTCTTTTCATTCCTCTCACATTCAGCTCAACCCAGTGTTGGTTTCTTTAGCAATCTTCTGGTAAATATACTTCAAAGCATTCAAGATACACTTCAAATACACTGGAACCTGTTTCTGCTAGGAAAGAGTAACAAAAGACCAATGAGTGCCCAGTTTGGAGACACTTTGCTCAATGTTTCTTTGATAAGCAAAGGCTTGGTGAAGGTGTTGCCTTGTCTAAGGCAGTTGGTTTGTTCAGATACACTCTTTTACCTAACAGCTAAGCTAAAATTTGATTAGAGTGGGGAGGAAGTCATTTAGCCAGCCAGTAAACATGGCAAGAATAAGCCAAGCTCTCCCACACGGGGAGCAAAACCTCCAGGAGAGCTTTTGGGGTGGCCTGAAGTGTTCAGGAGAGACTCAGTCAGCAGCAGGTGGCTTTCCAGCAGTGGCTGTTCAGCACTATGCCTTCTGGTTTCATCTCCTTTGGATCAGCCATAAATCTTAGTGACCTGTGAGGAGAAAACTAGAGGGAAGTGCACCACATTAGCAGCTGAGGACAGAAAATCAATACAAAGCCCAAGCATACTGGTAGTTGAGTAACCAGCTAGAAATACGTTATTTTTATCTTTTCTTTTTTTATTTTTTTCCCCTTGGTGCTCTCTGGAGATGTTGAGGTTACAATAAAATCTGTGAGCAGCCCATGAAAATAATATAGGGGAAGAGAGTCTTCAGCCTGAAGCCTCAGCAGGCAAGCAAAAGCAATGCTGTGATTTGAAAATATCTACTGTGATTTGAATTTATCTAGCTGATGTAGTTTGATCTAAATATGCTTTGCATATCTGACCAAGAAATAGCCTGGCTTTCTCTCTCAGTTAGCACTGTATTCACTGGGGATGAACATATACTCTGTCCTGCTGAGGCCACACCTGGAATACTGCATCCAGTTCTGGGCTCCCCAGCTCAAGAGGGACAGGGATCTGCTGGAGAGAGTCCAAGGGAGGGCTACAAGGATACTGAAGGGACTGGAGCACTGCCTGGGGAGGAGAGGCTGAGAGCCCTGGGGGTGTTCAGTCTGGAGAGGAGAAGGCTGAGAGGGGATTTAATCAATGATTATAAATATCTGAGGGCTGGGGGTCAGGAAGGAAGGGACAGGGACAGGCTCTGCTCACTTGCACCCTGTGATAGGACAAGGGGCAATGGATGGAAACTCCAGCACAGGAGGTTCCACCTCAACATGAGGAGGAACTTCTTCACTGTGAGGCTCACAGAGCACTGGAGCAGGCTGCCCAGAGAGGTTGTGGAGTCTCCTTCTCTGGAGCCTTTCCAGCCCTGTCTGGATGTGTTCCTGTGTGCCCTGTGCTGGATTCTCTGGTCCTGCTCTGGCAGGGGGGTTGGACTGGAAGCTCTCCCGAGGTCCCTTCCAACCCCTAACATCCTGTGATCCTGTATGGAGCTTTAATTGCTTCAGGGAACTCCTCAAACATGTCCATTTTCCTCAGGTAACATAGAATTGAACATTTTGTGATCTAATGTTTAAATCTAGGTTGGGCGTTAGGAAAAATTTCTTCTCCCAAAGGGTTGTCAAGCCCTGGAACAGGCTGCCCAGTAAGAGGTGGAGTCACCACCCCTGGAGGTACTTGAAGCATATGTAGATGTGGTTCAGTGGTGACCTGTCAGTGCTGGATTAACTCTTTGACTTGAATGGTCTCTTCCAGTGAAAACTGTTGTATGACTCACCATGAGAGTGGTGAGAGCCTGGAATGGGTTGTCCAGGGAGGTGGTTGAGGTCCCATCCCTGGAGGTGTTTGCAGCCAGGCTGGATGAGGCTCTGGCCAGCCTGATGTAGTATGAGGTGTCCCTGCCCATGACAGGGGGGTTGGAACTGGATGATCCTTGAGGTCCCTTCCAACCCTGACTGATTCTATGATTCTATGACTCTGGAATGGTAGGACAGGGCATCTCCCCATCCCAAAGTCTGCCTGAAATGCAGGACTTGGAGGGTCATGAGAATGATCAGGGGGTTGGAACACCTCTGCTGTGAGGACAGGCTGAAGGAGCTGGGGGTGTGCAGCCTGGAGAAGAGAAGGCTCCAGGGAGACCTAATAGCAGCCTGCTGGTACCTGAAGGGGGCTACAAGAAGGCTGCAGGGGGACTGCTTACAAAAGCCTGCAGTGACAGGATGAGGGGTAATGGCTTTAAGCTGGAGAAGAGCAGATTTAGATTGGATGTTAGGAACAAGCTCTTTACTATGTGGGTGGTGGAGCATTGGAACAGGTTGCCCAGGGAGGTGGTTGAGGCCCCATCCCTGGAGATATTCAAGGTGAGGCTCAGCAGGGCTCTGGGCAATCTGATTGAGTTGGGGATATTCCTGCTGAGTGCAGGGAGGTCAGACTGGATGACCTTTGGAGGTCCCTTCTGGCCTGGACCATTCCGTGGTACTCTGAATCTACGACTAAAAATGTAAACCACTGTGGCCAGACCCACATACTTTGGTGAAGCTGCACTCCTTCATCCCAGCTGAGTTTCTGCCCTGTGAAGTTTGTTTAGCTATCAGCATTTTCTCCTATGGCTCTTGACTTTGCAGATGCCCACTCAGTGCAACACTGGTGTGGTGATGAGGCCCTAGCAGCCTTGTCTTATCCAGCTGGCTTCTCACTCTGTACTTTGCACTTACATTGTTGGAAGAAGGGAATCCAGTTGAGAGAACTCATGGAGAAGTCACAGGATCACAGGATGTTAGAGGTTGGAAGGGACCTCTGGAGAGCTTCCAGTCCAACCCCCTGCCAGAGCAGGACCAGAGAATCCAGCACAGGGCACACAGGAACACATCCAGACAGGGCTGGAAAGGCTCCAGAGCAGGAGACTCCACAACCTCTCTGGGCAGCCTGTTCCAGTGCTCTGTGAGCCTCACAGTGAAGAAGTTCCTCCTCATGTTGAGGTGGAACCTCCTGTGCTGCAGTTTCTATCCACTGCCCCTTGTCTTATCCCAGGTTCACAGTCTTACAGTGTATCAGAGGTTGGAAGGGACCTCAAGAGAGCACCAACCCCCCTGCCAGAGCAGGATCTCTTATGTTAGTCTGCACAGGAATGCATCCAGGTGGGGTTGGAAAGTCTCCAGAGAAGGAGACTCCACAATCCTCCTGGGCAACCTGTTCCAGGGCTCTGTCACCCTCACTGGAAAGAAGTTTCTCCTCATGCTGAGGTGAAATCTTCTCTGTCCTAGTTTGTATCAGTTGTTCCTTGTCCTATCACTGTGAACCACCCAAAAGAGCCTGGCCCCCTCCACTTGACACCCAGGGTAGAACTGAGCAGAGGCTGTCCCCTCCCTCCTGACCCCCACCCCTCAGCTATTGACAGACATTGATCAGATCCCCTCTCAGTCTTCTCCTCTCCAGACTGAACAGCCCCAGGGCTCTCAGCCTCTCCTCCCCAGGCAGTGCTCCAGTCCCTTCAGCATCCTTGTAGCCCTCCCTTGGACTCTCTCCAGCAGATCCCTGTCCCTCTTGAGCTGGGGAGCCCAGAACTGGATACAATATTCCACCTCTCATACCTGTTAGGACTTACGTTCTTCTCCCCTCACAGGTGGGCAGTAAGGATCTGTTGCAGTCCTGCTCAGCTTACATCAAACCTACACTCAGTGTGTGTGGAGCCAGCTGTGAGCTCAGGACATAGAGGCAGCTCCTCAGGGCTGTGCCATTGAATCAGCACAGAACATTGCATTTGTGTTTGACTGCAGGGCTTATCTGGCACATTGCAGAACCTGAGACTCTGAGCCAGAATGAGCCACTCCACGAGCCAGTCATGGAGAAGCAGAAAAAGTTCTCTCCCAGTGGCTTCCTCCACCACTGACAACCTTCCCTAAGTGCATTGTGAACTGATTTTTCCCCCCTCTGCTTTTACACAAAGTAAAGCACATTCCAAGAGCATTCCATGGGCTTGCTGAGCTCAGGGGGGGCAGGAAGGATGATGGTTGACGGTGGGAGAGGAGCAACCTCACAGGCTTCTTCCCCAAGGACTTCCTCATCTACTATTTTATAGGAGGCAAATATCCATTTCCACTCTGTCTATGGCCTCCACTGTATTTTCTTGGAGGTGAGCTGTTAATAGGCATAGTAGTTTATCCAAGCACTTTTATCTAGTGCAGATAATCCTTTGGTTTGCTTCTTTCCTCTCTTCCTGTCACTAGAGAGTGAAGATCTTTGAGAGAAACCCTGCCCTTACTCCAAAGGCATGTTCCCATCAAGACAGTGTGCCAACCATCTGACTGACTGCCAGGTTTATGGATTATTTGTGGTCTACTTTAGCTGGTCCACCAGACCCTTGGTCCATCTTCTCATTGCCATTGAAAAGTGAGAACATCTTTCCTCTGAAAAAGAGCTGGCTTGGATTTGTTCAGCCTGGAAGAGGGAAGGCTCCTGGCAGACCTTACTGCAGCCTTTCAGTTCTGCAAGGGGGCTATAAGAAAGGTGGGGGTCAGACTGTTTAGCAGGGCTTGTTGTGACAGGACAGGGGACAATGGCTTTAAACTAGAACAGAAGAGATTTAGATTAGGTAGAAGGAAGACATTTTTTACCCTGAGAGTGGTGAAGCACTGGCCCAGGTTGCCCAGAGAGGTGGTAAAATCCCCATCCCTGGAAACGTTCCAGGTCAGGATGAGCAGATCTCTGAGCCACCTGGTGTAGCTGGGGGTGTCTCTGCTCACTGTAGGGGGTTTGCATTAGGTGACCCTTAAAGGGTCTCTGTGACTGTGGTGAGGCAGGGAGGTGGAGTTGGAACATCCTTTTTTTGCTCTTATCAGGCAATGTATAAATATGAATCAGCACAAAACTTTTTCCAGAATCCTGAACATTGTGTCCTTAAGAGATCGATGGGGTGGATTGCTTAGAAGGACTCTCTGCAAAGAGTTCAGTGGAAGCCTGGACATTGCTCTAGACTAGACACAAGTCCCAGATAGTTCAAGGGGAGGTGTCTTAGAATCATAGAATTGTCAGGGTTGGAAGGGACCTCAAGGATCATCCAGTTCCAACCCCCCTGCCATGGGCAGGGACACCTCACACCAGAGCAGGTTGCTCACAGCCACATCCAGCCTGGCTGCAAAAACCTCCATGGATGAGGCTTCCACCACCTCCCTGGGCAACCTGTGCCAGTGTCTCACCACCCTCATGGGGAAGAATTTCTTCCTGACATCCAATCTGAATCTACCCATTTCTACTTTTGCTCCATTCCCCCCAGTCCTATCACTCCCTGACACCCTCAAAAGTCCCTCCCCAGCTTTCTTGTAGCCCCCTTCAGATGCTGGAAGGCCACAAGAAGGTCTCCTGGGAGCCTTTTCTTCTCCAGACTGCAAAGTCCCTCCCCAGCCTGCTCTTTCTATATATGCACAGAGTCCTTGTCTGGGAGAGCTTCGAGCCCACTTCTAATTGATTGCTGTGTGCTTTTTGTTTAATCTTCTTCTGGAAACAGAAGAAAGAGCAGCAAAACCCCTTTAGAAAGGCTTCTAAATGTCTCTTGGTAGTTTGTCTTCAGATATAATTGACCAAGCTGAGTGGTGGACCCAACCTGTCCTGTAGCAGCAAGGCTCCTAACAACCTGTGTAGGTGATCCTCCTTTCTAACCCTTCCAAGCCATCTCATGCAGGGTCACTGTTTGCTATCTCTGGGTGATACCTGAACCAGATGGAAACTCAAGTGTGAGACACAACCATTGCTCTTTTATCCAGGCTCACAGGATGCTAGGGGTGGGAAGGGACCTCTGGAGATATCTAGTCCAACCCCCCTGCCAGAGCAGGGCCAGAGAATCCAGCACAAGCTCTATACATAGTGCTCTATACATAGAGCTTGAGACTATCTAGGCCAAGGGAAGTCTTTTCTACCCACAGAAGACTTAGTTTCCTATATTTTGAGCTATATCAAGGCTCCAAGCTGCCCTGTTGCACTGATGACTTTGTTCCATTGGCTGCACAGCTCAGTCAGTACATATAAAATTGCAGGATGCATTTAATGCAATTCAATTAGATTTAGTTGAATTAAAACTCTTATTAAATTCAGCCCAAGGTAAGCCTATAGAATTTTTTTTTCCTTAATAACTCAAAAAGCTCAAGTCTGGATGAGTTTAAAATAATAATCCTTCAAGAGAATATGATTGAATAAGTAAGAACATACAAACATTTAGAAGTCCAGCTAGATATGAAACTCAACTTTATATATCACATAAATCAGTCATTACAGAAATGGAAATCAATTTGGGAGGGTTCTCTCAACCTAATTTTTGCTCTGCTTTTAAGTATTTAAGGAAAGATTGATTTGGTGCCATTTTAATTGGCTTAATCCAGCTAAGTATGGAGGCCCCTGTGCTAACCTAACAAAACATCCTTTATCATCTGGCCATGGGGAAACTCTTGGAGCTGTTTCCCTAAGTTGTAGCAGCCCCCTGTACTGAAGACTTCATCTTTCCTAACACAGCATTTTAAGCAGCTGCTCTGCTACAGTGTTTAAAAATTTCCAGATACTTTGGTCTCAACAGTCACTGTTTGCAGTCTTCCCTTCCCTTCCCTTCCCTTCCCTTCCCTTCCCTTCCCTTCCCTTCCCTTCCCTTCCCTTCCCTTCCCTTCCCTTCCCTTCCCTTCCCTTCCCTTCCCTTCCCTTCCCCCTTCCCCCTTCCCCCTTCCCCCTTCCCCCTTCCCCCTTCCCCCTTCCCCCTTCCCCCGTCCCCCTTCCCCCTTCCCCCTTCCCCCTTCCCCCTTCCCCCTTCCCCCTCTCCCCTTCCCCCTCTCCCCGTCCCCCTCTCCCCTTCCCCCTCTCCCTTCTCCCCTTTCCTCATAGAGCATTGAAACAAGCTGCTGTGGAGTCTCCTTCTCTGGAGACTTTCCAGCCCCATCTGGATGTGTTCCTGTGTTCCCTGTGCTGGATTCTCTGGTCCTGCTCTGGCAGGGGGGTTGGACTGGGTGATCTTTGGAGGTCCCTTCCACACCCTAACATCCTGTGAGAACAGCAAAATGGATTAAGAAAACTTCACTCGTGAGATTTATTTTTTTTCTCCATGGAGGCAAAAGGGAGATGGAGAATTATTCCTTGTGCTGTTGGTGAGACTGCAGGTTTTATCTCTGGGTTGTTGCAGTCACCAGCAAGGAACTGAATGCTCACTGCTCAGTACCTAAGCAGTGCCAGGCACTGTCTTTGTCCACTGTCCAGCAGGCAGGGGGTGAGTGGTTTAACAGCTCTGTAGCCAACTATGTTAAGTGCAGCTTGCCTGCTTAGCCTGGCTGTCTCTGATACAGCACAGGCAGGCCCAAGCAACAGGGCAGAGAGCCAATGGACAAGACCTGGGTGTGAAAAGGAGGAGGTGGAACCACAGCCTGGGACACAGCCTGTGTCCTGGGCTGGTGTGCACCAGTAAAAATTGTCTTCCAGCAGTTACCAGTAACTAATGTGATGGTGCAGTTGCTGTGGAACTAATTTCGTTGTTGCTTTGGCTGAATGCTTGTGGAGTTGTTTTGGTAAAAACTCTAAAAGAGCCTGAGGGACTCTCAATCTGATTTACAAAGCTGCTGGTAACTGTGTCTGGCTGGTCCTGCCCTTGTGCTGCTTGCACAGTCACCTGTGGCTTCCTTGGATCCATTTCCTTGCCAGACCAGAAGGGTTTCCCCTGTAGATGGCTCTGTTTTCCTGCACAACTTTGGGAATGCTGTTGCTCTTAGAGACACCACATCAATGAGATGGTGCTAGGGTCTTCTTTTCCTCTTCCCCTCAGTGTTCCACTCAGAAAGCAATCATTTGGGTTAGCTATCCTTTAACATGCTGGCTCTGAAGGCAGCTAACTGTGAACAGTCAGCCCCTTGCCACACAAAAAGTTGTCTGTTTTTTTGGGTTTTTTTTTGGTGCCTGATTTGGGATTAAACTTTCAGGGTGGCTAAAAATTGTTGGTTGAGATGCCCTGGGCTGCAGCAGGTGGTATCAAGGTACTGATCAGAAGGCCTGCAGTGACAGGGCAGAGGGCAATGGTTTGAAATTAGAGGAGGGCAGATTTAGATTGGATGTTAGGAACAAGCTCTGCAGCATGAGGGTGGTTGAGCACTGGAACAGGTTGCACAGAGAGGTGGTTGAGGCCCCATTGTTGGAGATGTTCAAGGTGAGGCTCAAGAGGGTTCTGTATGACCTGACCTAGTTGAGGATGTCCCTGTTGACTGCAGGGGGGTTGGACTGGGTGACCTTTGGAGGTCCCTTCCAACCAAGGTGATTCTTTGAGGGTGTGCTATGCCTTCCATGTTCTATCTTTCAACCTGCCATAGGTTTAGCTCCTACCTGTGGTATCTCCAAGGTGCTAAGTGCCTAGAGCTGAGCAACTTGAGTGAACTCAGAGCTTCAGCTTCTTGTGTGGGGAAAAAGAATGTCTTTGTGTTGAAAAGAAGAGAGGGAGAGTTTTCCCTCACTTTCTTCCTTCTTGGCACCTGTAGACCAAAAGGTTTTGTTGTGGGCTGAGCTGGCATCGTGGCTGCTCACCCTTAGCAGAGCTTAAATCCCTAGTGGGATGCTGCATCTCTTTGTGCCCTGGTGTCACATAGCTGCCAGGCCCTGAGAAGGCAGCTGCCTGTTGGAGAGTTTTAAGGAAGGAGAGAGAAGGCAATTGCCTTTGTGAGTCAAATGCACAGAGACATCCTAATGTTTATTTTGTGGTGTTTAAGAATAAAAGCTAAACCCTAAAAAAGAAAAAAAGTGCAGATGGTAGCAAGACCTTTTCTGGGATGCAGAACAGACATTGGTGAGATGCAGACCAGGAGCTGCGGTACATGGAGATAATTCCTCCCAAGTCACAGTTACATCAGGAGGAGACCTTGTGTGCTGGTGGTAGGATTTATCCCACCCTGGGGCTAGCAACCCACCTGAGCTCACCTAGTCTCCCTGCCTGCTAAAAAAAGAAACTGTGCAGCCAGAAATATTTGGAAGAGACAGAAAGCTCTGGTGACTCCTAAACTCCTGAGCTCCGTGTATCATTCTGACATTACACTGAGCTATCAGTTCAATGTCTGCATGAATTTCTATCTCTTCAGCAAATGTGATAGCTCAGAGGTATGGAAACTGCAGATTATCTCTCCCAGTTTCCATCAACAGCAGGAAGCTGAGCTGGGAGTGCTGGGTGAGCTGCTCATGCCCAGTGCTGGGACTCCCCTATCCCAGCTGCTGGCTGGGAACACACCTCCACAAAGAGGAAATGAAATCACCAAGCCATAGTCATCGAGAAGAAACTTGGCAGAAAGTGCTATGGGAAGGTCTGGTAAGGTCACCTGAAGCAGAGTCAGAGCTGGAAAGGTGTGTGGGGGTGTGGGGGATGGATTTGACTACAGCTGCAAACTAATTGTGACTCTCTCCAACTACCTGAAGGGAAGTTGTAGTCAGGTGGGGGTCAGGCTCTGCTCCCAGGCAGCTTGTGAGAGGACATAAGGGCATGGCCTGAAGCTGTGCCAGGGGAGGGTTAAGTTGGATGTTAGGAAGCACTTCCTGATGGAAAGGGGAATTAGACACTGGGATGGACTGCCCAGGGAGATGGTGGAGTCACCATCCCTGGAGGTGCTTAAGAAAAGCTTGGATGTGGCACTTGGTGGCATGGATTAGCTGATGTGGTGGTGTTAGGTCATAGGCTGGACTTGATGATCTCAGAGGTCTTTTCCAGCCTCTATAATTCTGTGATTATGTGTAAAACCAGCCCCAAGCTCTTGTCCCAAATACCTTGATGCATTTGAGGCTGAGTTTGGCCTCTCTTGCTTGCAAATGTTGCTACCAGCAAAGACCATTCCCAGAGGTACTGCTGTCCTGATCAGTCTGCAGAAGGATGGACAACAGAAGGAACCTGCCTGTCTAAACAATGCAAGACTCCCCCCAGATTCAAAAATGCTCCCAAATTCCCTGCTACTTTGAAGTGAATACTTACAGCCCTGTGAACACCCAAGAACTTTTCAGAAAGGGCAAAGCAAATGATGAGGGGTTGGAGAGTATCCCATAATAGGAGAGATTAAAAAGATTACAGCTATTTAGTTGAGTAAAGACACTAACAAGAAGTGACATGAAAAAGGTATATAAAATAATGTACATCACAAGAAGGTCAGCAGGTGCTCCTCTTTATCCTGCCTTGTGAAAGAGGCACAGGAGGATTCCTAATTCAATTAAAAGGCAATAAATTTAAGACTGGGAAAGAAAAAAATGCCCTTTTATGTCACATGTAGTTAAGCTGTGCAACTCACTGCCACACTACATTATTGAGGGTAAAGAGTTTTTAGCTGAATTTGGAAAAAATCTATTAGATAGATAAGAAAAAAAGAGAGAGTCATCAAAAACCATCCAAGTCCTGGGGTTTGGAGGGAAAAAGGATCCCAAGGAAGCCTGGAGAAGAGGAGGCTCAGGAGTGACCTTATTGCTGTCTACAACTACCTGAAGGGAGGTTGTAGCCAGGAGGGGTTTGGTCTCTTCTCCCAGGCAACCAGCAGCAGAACAAGAGGACACAGTCTCAAGCTGTGCAGGGGGAAGTTTAGGCTGGAGGTGAGGAGAAAGTTCTTCACAGAAAGAATAATTGGTCATGGAATGTGCTGCCCAGGGAGGTGGTGGAGTCACCAACCCTGGAGGTGTTCAAAAAAAGCTTGGATTTTCACTTGGAGCCATGGTTTAGTTAGTCATGAGGTGCTGGGTGATAGGTTGGACTTGAGGATCTCTGAGGTCTTTGCCAACCTGGTTGATTCTGTGATGATTCTGTGAAGGTAAGCACATGCCTGCTGGGGAACTCATGGATCACCCTTACAGCAGGGGCTGGACTGACAAGTCCTGCTCTTGCTTTTTTTTTTTTTTTTTTTTGACTAAGTAGGACATCTGAGGAAAGAAACTGTCCCCTTTTGGGGTAGGTGGGAAGCTCTGAGGTGAGGAGTGCTGTGGATTCTCTCAGGCAGAGGAGGGATTTGGGCTTAGGTCTGTAATAACTTAACCATCTTCCTGAGTTGCCATCCTGCTTGTTGCCATCCCCAGGTTGCTGTGGGACTTCTTTATTTCTTGGAGAGCACAGTATCACAGTGCAGTATCACAGGTCATTAGAGGTTGGAAGGGACCTCCAGAGATCATCAGGTCCAACCCCCCTGCCAGAGCAGGATCACTTAGGGTAGACTGCACAGGAATGCATCCAGGTGGGTTTGGAAAGTCTCCAGAGAAGGAGACTCCACAACCCTTCTGGCGAGCTTGCTCAAGGGCTCTGTCACCCTCACTGGAAAGAAGTTTCTCCTCATGTTGAGCTGAAATCTTCTCTGTTCGAGTTTGTATCCATTGTTCCTTGGCTTATCACTGTGAACCACCCAAAAGAGCCTGGCCCCCTCCACTTGACACCCACCCCTCAGCTATTGATAGACATTGATCAGATCCCCTCTCAGCCTTCTCTTCTCCACACTAAACAGCCCCAGGGCTCTCAGTCTCTCTTCCCAGGGGAGATGCTCAAGTCCCCTGAGCATCCTCATGGCTCTCCCTTGGACTCTCCCCAGCAGGTCTCTGTCTCTCTTGAACTGGGGAGCCCCAAAACTGGACACAGTATTGCAGGTGTGGTCTCAGCAGGGCAGAGTAGAGAAGTGGAAGAACTTCCCTAGCCCTGCTGGACACCTTTCTTGATCCACCCCAGGATCCTGTTAGCTCTCTTGGCCACTAGAGCACATTGCTGTCCCATGCAGAACTTGCTGTCCACCAACAAGGGACACTTGAAAGTAGGAAATCTGAAAATCAACCAGAGGTGCCCAGGCAGGGGCTGAATGGGGAGAGAGGAGTGTTTGGTTGTGAAGTTTGGGTTGTGGGTTTTTTTTTTTTGCTGTTTCTAATTATGGTTTTGACATCTTAGTTCTTCACTTGGCCTAGACATATGCTGTCTTATTTTTCACAATTTTTAACAGCAATTAAGTAGGCTCTGCCCTAAATGAGATCTTCATTGTCATGTCCATGCTAGTCTTAAATGGAATAGTGAGGAACAGCAGGAAATGTGGGAATACAGAAGGCAACTGCCTCAGGACTGATCATGTTTTTGGTGTCTGCTTTGTGCAACAGAGTTTGTCTACCATGGAGCCAAGCAGTTTCAGATCTAAATGGGAAATGTGTTTCCTGATTCAGCCTCCTCTGACTCACTCCACAGTAGATGCCCAGCACAGGAAGGGAGATGTTCACACAAATTAGGTGTTGCAGGGAGGCTTGGGAGAAATGAGATCAGTTTCTGGCTTTTGCAACTGCCCAGGATTTCTCATCTCTCCTCAGTTTTTTTCATTTCTGTGTGTTTAGAGCTTTGGTTCTACAACTTTGTCACCTTCATTTAGCATCTTAATACCAGGAAACGAGAACTTTCTGTGTGAGCATAGTTCTGCAGCCACCACTTGGAAAGAATAGTAGGTGTAATGAAAAAGGCATCTGGGATTTCTATAGAGGGACCTAGGTACTCAGATTGTTCTTGCTTCTCCAAATTTCATACTCAGCTTGTTCTTGCTCTTCAAAATTCCACAGCTGATCTTGTTGCTCTGTGAGTAGTTACCTAGATATTTGTAGTGACTCTATCGTGTAATGCATTTGGTAATTTGGGACTCAGGATAGGGAAGGTCCTCACAAACTATGAGATCCAGATTCCTGATACTTCAGGCAATCACATCATACATCCCTCTTCACTTCTCAGGCTGAGATTTAAAGCTAGTTTTGATTTTTTGCTCCTTACCCCATCACAGGAGCTGAGTTGGTTGCAGAATTTGGCTCTCTTGGTGGCTGGAAACTCTTGAAGCACATTGTAGACAACAAATAACAGTGACAGCTAATGACAGACAGGATTACTTATGAGTACTCCTGTGACAGCCTGTGAAAAGTGAACATACAAGGGGGAAACATAGCTTAGGATCACATCAGGTGATCCATTTCCAGCTGAGGAGGGAAATCCAATAGCCCTGGGCAAAACACCAGTGCAATTTCATAGCAAATACTCCATACAGTCCTAGACCCCTCCCTGTGCACAGAAGTACAGGACCCAGAATAAGGAAAATCACTTCAGAGCAGACTGCAAGAGCAGGATTGACCCAAGGTCTGAGACAGAAGCCTCATTCCTGACATGAATGAGGTAAAACTACACACAGATGGGTTCTGCAAAGACATCTTATGGAAACAGATATTTTCCTATGCCCAAGGAGGAGAAAGGCTGTTGAAGTGCAAGGGAAAATATGGTAAAGGACACAGAACAATTCAGGACCTCCTTCCAAGAAGGAGACCTTATCACAAACAGTGTTCAAAGTTAGTGGAGAGGAAACCAAGGCCTCATGTCCCACATCTAAAGGGAGGCAGCTTTCTAGACTCCCAGGTTGGAGAAGCTTTTTAGACTACTGCTCTGTGGTTGTAGTCTTTAAAGTCAGGATATTGGTCTACCTTCTGTCCATGCCCAGGTGCCTTCAGCAGGTTGGTTCAGGGCACTCAGAAAGCATCTGGTACCTTCCCACCAAGCTGTGTAGGCAGTAGTAACACAGGAATCTGTGTGGGAGATGGGTTTGGTGACCACCAGGAGCATAGAGGAAGGTAGTGGCTAATCCCAAGTCCTTATGATGTTCAGCATTTGTGCTTGCAGACCTGAGATCAGAGGCTGTGGAAGTGTCACCTGTGGGACATGCTGAATTTCTGGAAGCCTCTGTCTGTCTGCATTCATAAGGTGAAATGAAAAAGCCCCAAACTTTTGTCCTTTCCTCTTAAAAATGAAATGGAGATGAATGTGAATCTCCAGCCTGAAAACTGCTGACCAGTGACCACAATGATTATTAAAATTTCCCTGCATTGAAAATCTCTATGGAAAAAACAAAACAAAACAAACCCAGACTCTGTTAATTTGTTTTGCAATGCCCTTGATAAGCAGAGCTTTGAACTTGGTTTGTGTATACTTAGCAGAGATGCAAGAAAATCCAACCACAACCACATGCCTTGGGAAGGATAAGGAATATGAGGGGAGTGATGGGGCTGAGGGTACCAGGATACCTCTCCTAGGAAGAAAAGCTGAGAGAGTTGGGGGTGTTCAGCCTGGAGAAGAGAAGGATCCAGGTAGAACTTATTGCAGCCTTTCAGTACTGCAAGGGGGCTAGAAGAAAGATGGGGACCTCCAAAGGTCATCTAGTCCAACCTCCCTGCAGTAAGCAGGGACATCTTCAACCAAATCACAGCCCTGCCCAACCTGGCATTTTGTGTTTCCAGGTGTGAGGCATCCATCACCTCTCTGGGCAACCTGGGCCAGTCTTTCACCACCCTCAGTGCAGAAACATTCTTCCTTGTACCTACTCTAAATGTGCCCTCTTCTAGTTTAAAACCATTGCCTCTCCCTCTCTGCTAAGGGTAGGTGTGACCTGCTATGTGTTCACCTGCAGGATCAGGGCAGTGTAGGACAACCCCTCCTAGGAAGACAGGCTGAGAGAGTTCAGCCTGGAGAGGAGAAGGATCCAGGGAGACCTTATGGCAGCCTTTCAGTACTGCAAGGGGGCTAGAAAAAGATGGGGACAGACTTTTTAGCAGGGCCTGTTGTGATAGAACAAGGGCTGATGGTTTTTAAACTAGAAGAGGAGAGGTTCAGGCTAGGTAGAAGGAAGGAATTTTTTTACAGTGAGGGTGGTGAAGCTCTGGCCCAGGTTGTCCAGAGAAGTGGTAAAAGTCCCATCCCTGGAAACATTCCAGGTCAGGATGGGCAGGGCTCTGAGCAACCTGGTATATAGTTGGGGATGTCCCTGCTCACTGGAGAGGGTTTGGATCAGATGCCCTTGAGAGGTCCCTTCCAACCCAACCCCCATATGATTCTGTGATCCCACCAGCAGAAGCCTGCCATGGAGGCACAGCAGCCTTACAGCTACCTGCAAGGGTGAAGGACAGGTCAGCTGCCCTGATGGAGATCACAGAAATCTTCCCTCATTTCCCAGCCCATGCTAAAGGTTTTCAGCCTCTCTCAGTTCCCACTGACAGCCCTAACGGCACCAGAGGCCGACAAAGAGGAATTACAATCCCGTCCTCTTTCGCCCTGTGATTTCTCTCTCCTTTTTCTTGTTGACTTGTCCTGACTGGGAAGACTTCCCCCCCCCAAGTTTTGAAAGGTGATCTTTCCTCTTAAAGGATCATGAGAGCAAAGGGTCAATTCCTTGCCTTGTTTTTGTTTTCCCCTCTGTCTGTTGGCTGCATTTGCTGGTTTGTATTCAGGAGCTGTGATTGGCATCGAAGCTGGCAGTGACAATTGTCTCTGCTGATCTCTAGACTTCATTAAATTAGATAGTTAACATTCAGAAAAAGGCTATGCTAGTTTCTGCCAAAGTGAATTTCCTTGATTTCCTCTCCTGCCTTGCTCTGCTCCCTGCCTGGCCCTGTTGTGGTTTTCTGAGCTGACACAAACCAGTAATGGCTTTCTTTTAATATTTTATTTTTAGTTTTCTGCAGGTCACCTTTCAGCTCAGGGCTAGGGGAAAAAGAGCAAGATTGGTAGGGCTGTGCTCTGAGGGTCTGCACAGCCAGCTGAGGTATTCTCTCTCCTTGCTGAGTGGCCAGGCTGTGTACTCCACTCTTTTTCCTCGATATAACACCTGCATCTGATGGTTTTAAACTGTCTCTTTAATTTTTCTCTGCAGAGTTCAAGCAGAGAAAGTGAAAGAGTGTAAATAAGTCACTATTGGGTGTAAGAAAGCAAAAAAATTAAAGAGACAGTTTCAAACCATCACACTGCACCTGGAGAAAGGGAGGTTTTTTGACCCTGAACATTTCCAGGGATGGGACTTTTACCACTTCTCTGGACAACCTGGGCCAGAGCTTCACCACCCTCACTGTAAAAAAATTCCTTCCTTCTACCTAGCCTGAACCTCTCCTCTTCTAGTTTAAAAACCATCAGCCCTTGTTCTATCACAACAGGCCCTGCTAAAAAGTCTGTCCCCATCTTTTTCTAGCCCCTTGCAGTACTGAAAGGCTGCCATAAGGTCTCCCTGGATCCTTCTCCTCTCCAGGCTGAACTCTCTCAGCCTGTCTTCCTAGGAGGGGTTGTCCTACACTGCCCTGATCCTGCAGGTGAACACATAGCAGGTCACACCTACCCTTAGCAGAGAGGGAGAGGCAATGGTTTTTAAACTAGAAGAGGGCACATTTAGAGTAGGTACAAGGAAGAATGTTTCTGCACTGAGGGTGGTGAAAGACTGGCCCAGGTTGCCCAGAGAGGTGATGGATGCCTCACACCTGGAAACACAAAATGCCAGGTTGGGCAGGGCTGTGATTTGGTTGAAGTTGTCCCTGCTTACTGCAGGGAGGTTGGACTAGATGACCTTTGGAGGTCCCTTCCAACCCAAACAATTCCTTGATCCTATTAACTCAAAAGATGCTAATTTTGCTGATTTGCTCTTGTGACTGGATCTGGATATTGACAAGCAAGTAGTGGAAAACAGAAGATATGGAGCTTCCAGTCAGAACATCTCCATATCCTCCAACACCTGCCTCCATTTGCAGAGCTCATTATTCATGCTCATAATAGTTGTCCATGCTCATAATAGGGAGGTTTTAAATGTTGTTGGTCAGTGTTTGGTGCCATTACTGTTTGGGTGGGATTGGTGCTTCTAAAAATGGTGTCCTTTGATGTGACACAACTGTGCTGCCTTCCCTTTCTTGAACAGATCCACCTGAAATCTTCCCAGCCAGTAAGGGAAGCACTGAACCACAGAATCACAGAATGTTAGGGGTTGGAAGGGATCTCCAGAGATCATCCAGTCCAACCCCCCTGCCAAAGCAGGATCACCTAGAGCAGGTCACACAGCAACACATCCAGGTTGGCTTTGGAAGTCCCCAGAGAAAGGAGGCTCCACAACCCCCCTGAGCAGCCTGTTCCAGGGCTCAGAGACATTGCTGAGATATTGCTCATCCTCCACCCTCTCTGCAGTGCTGCACAACCTTGACCAACACAACCACTGGGGCTTTCTTTTTGGTCGAGGTTCTGTGTTTTGTCTGCTCAACACCTGCTCAAAAACTCTAAGCACACACCAGAGGTTTGTGCATGTATTGATTGGGCAACACAAAAGGGGGGAATCTGATGACAGCTGCCATTCCAGCAAGGCTGTTGTCACCTTCTTGCTTCAAAAAACATCAAATTTGGTTCTCAGGCAGGAAAGCAAGGAGAGGTGATGCTGTAGCAAGACAATTAGACACTCATTCCAGCTGCTGAATTATCACTTCTGTGTTACCCAATAACACTTCCTAATTATAAGGGTTGATCCTGGCAGCTTTGAACTGCATTTTGTTGAGTGTGAAATATGTTCTCTCTCTCTCTCAAATATTATGCTGATCTTATTTTCTGTCCAAGAAATTGAAGGTGTCTCTACCTAAAAAGAAATAAAGGAAAAAAAAAAAAAGGTCCCCAGGAGACTATCAGAGGATCAATTTTTCAGCATGGGATTATACAGCTTGGCTGTATAGGCTTAAGGTTTTTAATTTGCTTACACATAGATAGACTTACTTGAGCTCTATACATCACCAGATCAATGCAAATCTGTTTTCCTAGAAACTTGGGTCAATATTAAAAGAATTCCATTAACCAGCAATAAGGAGCCTGGATTAATATGATTACCACAGGCATCCACAGAAAGGATCAGGGAGTTTTCTTCATACTAACCTGCAACAATATCATGGTGAAAATCTTTCCCTCTGCTTGCTGTCTCCTGAGAAGAAAGGCTGAAAAAAAGGGTAGGAGAAGCTGTGGAGACAATTTTATTTTGTTTCATTAACGTTGTCTTTTTTTGGGGGGTTAGTACCTCTGGCACACACTAAGCTTCTGCAGCTTCTGGGTGGGGAAAAAGGAAAAGGAATCTCTGGATTCTGAAGGGCACCAAGCAAATTGTGACATTTCTAGGACAGAAAGTTGCTTTTAACATTTTTTCCCCCCACCTTAATTTATTTATTTTATTTGAATCAACAGTAGGTAGGGAAAAAGGATGAAAGTTTTCTTCCTGTTGTTTTGAGCAGAGCAAGTCTCGTCTGGCAGTCCTGCCGAATTAACATTTGAAGGACAATTTTCCTCTGACTGCAGGCCACAAATAGGAGATCTGTAGTGCAGAAGATAATTCTGAGATCCAGAGTTTTGTAGTAGGAAATCAAGATTTTCCTGCTCTGGCAGGTAGGGGTTGGACCTGATGATCTCTTGAGGTCTCAGGTATACTGTGAGACTGTGATAACCTCTGGGTAGCAACTTGTGATGGGTTGAAATGACCCACCCCAACCCACCCCCCTCCCCAGTTAGAATCATGGAATCATAGAATCAGTCAGGGTTGGAAGGGACCACAAGGATCAGCCAGTTCCAACCCCCCTGCCATGGGCAGGGACACCTCACACTAGATCAGGCTGGCCAGAGCCTCATCCAGCCTGGCTGCAAACACCTCCAGGGATGGAGCCTCAACCACCTCCCTGGACAACCCATTCCAGGCTCTCACCACTCTCATGGGGAAGAACTTCTTCCTTACATCCAGTCTGAATCTCCCCACTTCCAGCTTTATTCCATTCCCCCCAGTCCTGTCACTACCTGATATCCTAAAAAGTCCCTCCCCAGCTTTCTTGTAGCCCCTTTCAGATCCTGGAAGGCCACAAGAAGGTCACCTTGGAGCCTTCTCCTCTCCAGACTGAACAGCCCCAACTCTTTCAGTCTGTCCTCATAGGAGAGGAGCTCCAGCCCTCTGCTCATCCTGGTGGCCTTTCTCTGGACACCTTCCAGCATGTCCAGATCCCTCTTGTAACAGAGGCTCCAGACCTGGGTGCAGTACTCCAGGTGGGGTCTCACCAGAGCTGAGCAGAGGGGGAGAATCACCTCCCTTGACCTTCTGGCCACACTTCTCCTGATGCAGTCCAGGCTCTGCTTGGCTTTCTGGGCTGCAAGTGCACACTGACAGCTCCTGTTGAGCTTCTCATCCCCCAGCACCCCCAAGTCCCTCTCCTCAGGGCTGCTCTCCAGCCAGTCCCTGCCCAGCCTGGATTTGTGCTTGGGATTGCCTCGACCCAGCTGCAGGACCCTGCCCTTGGTCTTGTTGAACCTCCTGAGGTTGGCTTGTGCTCACCTCTCCAGCCTGTCCAGGTCCCTCTGGATGGATCCCTTCCCTCCAGCCTGTCTGCTGCACCACACAGCTTGGTGTCATCAGCAAACTTGCTGAGGGTGCACTCAATGCCTCTGTCCATGACACCCACAAAGATGTTGAACAATTTGGAAACAATTTCCCCTCCAAAATAAAATTGCCAGACCAGCTCAGTTGGGAAGCAAATGAAGCTCTATTTACCAGCACAGCTACAATCTAAAATATGAAATGCAATGAATATGTAAAAAAAATATACAATATTTACATGGATTTACAGTTTATAAACACTTCCCTGGACAAAACCAGGGGGTTACCAACAGCTTCCCCTTCTGTGTTTCTTTCCCCCCACCCTGTAGAAAGAAAGGGAGAAAAAGAAAGGGGGAAAAAGAAAAAAAAGGGGGGAAAAAGGAAGAGGAGAAAAGTAGAGAGTAACTTGTTAGTAGTTAGCCACAACAAGAACACAGCCAAGGTCAGCAACAGCCAAGCAGCAGCCACCAGCTGGTATCAGCCAGAACAACGAAGCTGAGAGAAAAATAGCTTAAACAACTAACTTTGTGTTAATCACCAGCCCAATGGGATTATTTGGACCTTATAATTATTTCCCCTTTTCCATCCAAAGGTAATTTGTTTACATTCTACCCCTTTCCTACTCAATCTGTGGAAAAATTTCCTAGGCAGCAGCCTGAAGCAACCCCACAACCCCTGCCTTTGCCTACTGAATCACAGCACAGGGATATCACGCTCTGGATGATGGAACTCTCGTCAGGTTTCATGGCAAGTTATCTGCCAGGCTGTGAAAAAAGCCTTTTCTGCAGGTTTTTCACAGCCCCTCAGCCCCTCTGGTGCTGGGTCTCGGGGTCTTCTCATTCAAAGTGTTAATGCAAAATGCATTGGCACTTGCTGGCGAGAGAATTCGGCCTGCTGGTGCTTTGGTCACTTGTCCCTTTTTGAGCCTGGAGGACACAGAACAAGCAGCTCTCATTGTAGAAGGACAATTATCTTGTGTTCCTGATGCTGCACAAGTGTTTTTCTCTCAGCTTTTTTTTCTGTTGCTTTACCCCCTTTTTTACTGGTCAAACAGGATGGTGAAGGGACTGGAGCACTGTCTGGGGAGGAGAGGCTGAGAGCCCTGGGGCTGTTCAGTCTGGAGAAGGGAAGACTGAGAGGGATCTGATCAATGTCTATCAATAGCTGAGGGCTGGGGGTCAAGAGGGAGGGGACAGGGACAGCCTCTGCTCAGTTGCACCCTGTGATAGCACAAGGGGTAATGGATAGAAACTCTAGCACAGGAGGTTCCACCTCAACATGAGGAGGAACTTCTTGACTGTGAGGCTCCCAGAGCACTGGAACAGGCTGCTCAGAGAGGTTGTGGAGTCTCCTGCTCTGGAGGCTTTCCAGCCCTGTCTGGATGTGTTCCTGTGTGCCCTGTGCTGGATTCTCTGGTCCTGTTCTGGCAGGGGGGTTGGACTGGAAGCTCTCCAGAGGTCCCTTCCAACCCCTAACATCCTGTGATACTATGATCTTTCTGGTCCTAAGTTGGGAACTGATCTCTGTAAATAGAATCATAGAATGGTTTGGGTTGGAAGGGACCTGCAAAAGTCATCTAGTCCAAGCTCCCTGCAGTGACCAGGGACATCATCCACTAGTTCAGGTTGTTCAGAGCCCTGTCAAGCCTGACCTTGAATATCTCAAAGGATTGGGACTCAACTGCCTTTTTGTACAATTTCTTGCAGTGTTCTGCTACTCTCATGGGAAAGAACTTCCTCCTAGAGAGGTCTAAGGCCATTCCCTCTTGTTCTATCACTAATTACCTGTGAGAAGGGACCAGCACCTATGTCTCTATCTTGTCCTTTCAGGTAGTTTGAATCAAATGATTAATCACAGGGCCTAGGCTCCAAACGCAAGGGGATGGATAGCATTGGTCCAAAGTGCCCAAGATACCACTTGGCTAATGAATAATGCTGTAATAACACAATCTGATTCTTCTGCATTGCACTCCAAGCAGAAATCTAAACAAACCAAGGCACCTAAAGGCCTTTTTGGAAACTTTTATGCCTGGTGGAGCCTCTCCCATTTCACTCTGTGGAAGAAATCAGAGTGTTTGGAAAGTTTTCCTTTCCAAGCTGTAGCACAGCCTGCTTTATCTAATGGACCCTTTAATGGAACTCCCATTGGTTCTTTATGGACACTGTTCTTCATGTCAGCTGTGTCTCACTGCCTTGGAATTTGCCCTGATAAACAGCACAAACGTTTGTGTGCTTCATTTCATTCCTCTATTCCTAACTGTGTCCCTTTGGACCTCCTACACCCTCTCCATGGAGCTCCAGAGGACTGGGGAAGATGAAGGCCAGTTTGTGAGCACACTCTTCCAGATGGACTCTCTCCCCTCACAGAGCAAGAAAGTTCTTTGGATGTGTTACCCCCAGCTTTAGATTTTCAGGCAGCTCTGGAAGGATAATTAGGATTTTGACATCTCCTGTCTGTGACTGCTGATTGCTTAAACACTGTCCTTGTTGACTTGACTCCTTTCAGCTATTTGCTTTGGTTTTTAGTGTGTGTCTCAGAGGGAGGCTGTGCCTCTTTAAAACCTTGATTTGCTCACTTATTAAAGCCTCACATTAGGTAGGCAAAAAGGCAAATTAAAACCCTTAAGCAAACAGGGTGTGACAACGTGTGGGAAGGACTCCTGGTGGGTGTTACAAGGTGACAATGTGTGGGAATGACCCTTCATGGTGATAGGCGTTCTGGATTGCTCTAAAGGCCTTTTCACACCTGAGGAAATTGGAACTGTTTCCCCCCCCAAATAGACTTTACAACCATCCATGTGAGTATTTAATGAAATGAAATGTGGTTTGGGTTTCAAAGGAATCTCTTGAAGAATGTTGAAGTGAGCAAAGTGGTGGAGGGAGTTGAAAGCTGTGGTTTGGGAGGCAGCAGGAGGGGTGCAACTGCCTCTACAAGGATGCCTTGGCAGTGGGTTGAGCAGTAAATGATACTCTGGTTGCTGTTGGAGCTAATGACTCTTGCTTTGGTGCCTTTATGGTGGGTTTCCCCCCACCCCAACCCAAATAGATTGCTTTTCACCCAAGCACTTTGTTAACACTTGGATAATAACCAACATCCCTTTTGCACGACAGCTTACCTTAGCCACATGGAGAACAAAATGGCCAAGATGTGATCAAGCTTAAGATAAACACAGCAGAGGATAAGGTTCTGCACTAAATTGCTTCATGCAGAGTGGAGACCATCAACCACTTGCTCCTGTTTCCATTGCTGCTCGTGGAGATGTTCAGGCCAACAGCTTTCTCAGAAGCAGCTAAGGTAAGCCTATAAGGATCACAGGATGTTAGGGGTTGGAAGGGACCTTGGGAGAGCTTCCAGTCCAACCCCCCTGCCAGAGCAGGACCAGAGAATCCAGCACAGGGCACACAGCAACACATCCAGACAGGGCTGGAAAGGCTCCAGAGAAGGAGACTCCACAACCTCTCTGGGCAGCCTGTTCCAGTGCTCTGTGAGCCTCACAGTGAAGAAGTTCCTCCTCATGTTGAGGTGGAACTTCCTGTGCTGGAGTTTCTATCACAAGAGGTGATAGATCTTGCCTGTTCCCAAAGCCACCAGGTGAAAGTCTATTAACAGATACCAACAGATGTAGCTACAGACAGATTGAGAAATTCAGTCCTCTCTAGTAGTGTTTTTTCCTTCCTAAGCCCTTCCTCCAAGCATGTGTGGTTCTGTACTCTTGCTTTCAGCATAACCAAAGGGGAAACACAGTTTGATCCCAAATAGTTGCATTCCTGATGTCCCAGGGCAGCTTCTTCCTTCCAGTCCTTTGTCCTTCATTTCCAGCAGATGTAGCAGAGCTCTTGGTTTTCTTTGAGGCTGCTGCTTACCAGGAAGCTCAGGCACCCCCTAGATGCTTTTTTCCTTACCAGCAGGCTTCAGCAGTTAGCTACATGCTAGTGGCAGGTAATGACACTCCAATAGGAAGCCACCTCCACCTCTAACAATACCTTAGCAGGTCTCATGGTTCTTATTTGGTGTATTTTTAGTCACCAATCCTTTGAGTAAATTTTAGGGTTTTTTTTTTTCTTTTGTTTTGTTTTGTTTTTTTTTTTTTAAGCTGAGTTCCTTTCATCAGACTTTGGTGATCTCTAATTACAAAATTCAGCCAAGACTCAACCAACCAAGTGACAGAAGTCAAAGAACTTTTTTTTTTTTTCCATCTAGGACAGGCAAATACCAGTTGCTTATTATCACTGGGATGTGGCATCTGTTGATTAGTTGATTAGATGATGTTGGGTGATAGGTTGGACTTGAAGGTCTTTTCCAACCTGGTTAATTCTGTGATTCTGTGATCTGGTTTTATGTCTGCCAGCTGTGCAGGTGCTTGAAAGGTTCTTGATTTGAGATTTCAAGTGGCAAGCAATGAACTTTTGGGTGTCTCCATCTTAGAGTGTGCTGCTAAAGTCAACTTCAGGAGATGTGATGTCTCACTAAGCTCACACTGGGCATTCAGACTTTGAACATTAGGCCTCAAGGAAGATGGTCAGTTTTATTGTCCTGGGTCATGATTACAGGCTCACAGATGTCAGGGGTTGGAAGGGACCTCTGAAGATTGAGTCCAACCTCCCCTGCCAGAACAGGACCATAGAATCCAGCACAGGTCACACAGGAACACATCCAGATGGGGCTTGAAAGTCTCCAGAGAAGAGACTCCACAACCTCTCTGGGCAGCCTGTCCCAGTGCTCTGTGAGCCTCACAGTGAAGAAGTTCCTCCTCATGTTGAGGTGGAGCCTTCTGTGCTGGAGTTTCTATCCATATCCATATCCATAATCCCCAAGCATGGTGCTCCATCATGTCCTTTTTGGGTGAGAGCCACTCTGTCCTTCTGTTTTGCTCTTAATCTTTTCATATGAATCAGCAAACAAATGGCAGCTTTCAGTTCTCCCCTGAGCCCCTGGCAGAACCTGCATGTCAGTGCCCACCACGTTCCCTGGGCACTGCCAGACCTTCTGGGGCTGTCATTTCTTCTCTCTTTGGCAAGGGCTTTTACAAGCCTGCACTGAAATTCTGTGTTCACATGTGGCTTGTACAAATCCAACTGTTTAAACTGGGTCCTGGGGAGGGTCTCACCAGGCCCATATCAGGAGGGAAAGTTGGTGCGGGAATGGTTTCCTATCCCACTGCCAGTTCCACCACCCATCTCATACCCCATGGAAACAGCTAGTATGAAATACCAGATTTGTTAGAGGAGATATTTTAGGGGGAACATGAGTTTTAGCTATTTTTATTACTTGCCTTTCCAACGTTAAAGGTTTTTAAAGACAGCCTGAAAAGGCTCCTGCTCATAGGACCAAGCAGCAGCTATGCCTTTGCATCTCCTTTCCACCAAAGCAGCACAGGGGCAGGCATGGAAAAAACCCACCTCTCTTCCTCCTCCTCCTCCTCCTCCTCCCTTCCCTCCCCACGCTTCTCTTGATCTGCTGGTGGCTCCTAAAAGGATTAATTAGAAAGATGTGAGCAGGGGTTGGAACGTCAGAAAACAATCGTCACTTTCCTATCTGACCCCTATCACCAGCTGCAGAATTAACAAATTGAATGTCGTCAGCAAACAGGAGTTGCAGATGATAGGAAGTTCATTACTAGCAGCACAAGGGCTTGTTTTCAAAGCCCAGTTTAAACAGCTCTTGCTGATTAAATTCCTTGCAGGGGCTCCTGCCAGACACGTTTAAAAAATAGGGACATCTAACATCTATCTCTCCTGCTCTCTTTTTTTCTCCTTGTCTTTCCCCCCACACCCCTCCTGTTACTTTTTTTTCTTCTTCCATTTTTCTTTTTCTCTTTCTCTTTCTCTTTCTTTTTCCCTTCTTCTTTTTTCCCTTCTTCTTTTTTCCCTTCTTCTTTTTTCCCTTCTTCTTTTTTCCCTTCTTCTTTTTTCCCTTCTTCTTTTTTCCCTTCTTCTTTTTTCCCTTCTTCTTTTTTCCCTTCTTCTTTTTTCCCTTCTTCTTTTTTCCCTTCTTCTTTTTTCCCTTCTTCTTTTTCCCTTTCCCTTTCCCTTTCCCTTTCCTTTTCCCTTTCCCTTTCCTTTTCCTTTTTACTTTCCTTTTCCTTTTTTCTTTTCTTTTTCTTTCTCCTTTCTCTTTCTCCTTTCTCTTTCTCCTTTCTCTTTCTCCTTCTTTTTCTCTTTCTCCTTCTTTTTCTCTTTCTCCTTCTTTTTCTCTTTCTCCTTCTTTTTCTCTCTTTCTCCTTCTTTTTCTCTTTCTCCTTCTTTTTCTCTTTCTCCTTCTTTTTCTCTTTCTCCTTCTTTTTCTCTTTCTCCTTCTTTTTCTCTTTCTCCTTCTTTTTCTCTTTCTCCTTCTTTTTCTCTTTCTCCTTCTTTTTCTCTTTCTCCTTCTTTTTCTCTTTCTCCTTCTTTTTCTCTTTCTCCTTCTTTTTCTCTTTCTCCTTCTTTTTCTCTTTCTCCTTCTTTTTCTCTTTCTCCTTCTTTTTCTCTTTCTCCTTCTTTTTCTCTTTCTCCTTCTTTTTCTCTTTCTCCTTCTTTTTCTCTTTCTCCTTCTTTTTCTCTTTCTCCTTCTTTTTCTCTTTCTCCTTCTTTTTCTCTTTCTCCTTCTTTTTCTCTTTCTCCTTCTTTTTCTCTTTCTCCTTCTTTTTCTCTTTCTCCTTCTTTTTCTCTTTCTCCTTCTTTTTCTCTTTCTCCTTCTTTTTCTCTTTCTCCTTCTTTTTCTCTTTCTCCTTCTTTTTCTCTTTCTCCTTCTTTTTCTCTTTCTTTTTTCTTTTTTTTTTTTTTTGCTGTTGTTTCTTAACATGTGCCAATTATTTGTCTCCTATCTGCAGGTACTGGCAAGTATCAGTGCTCTGGCCCCGCTGTCTACAACCTTATCCATTTGGCGCCTGCTCCAGCCCTCTCACATTACCAGCAGCAGGGTCTGTTTTCAGCTGTGAAAAGCTGTGAGCACGACTCCTTTCTGCCCCTCCTCCCACCACAGCCTCTCTTCCCCCTTTCCTTTTTTTTTTCCTCCCTCCTCTCACCATTCTGCTCCCTTCAAGAGCTAGGAAGCAAAGGAAAAAAACCCAGCCAACCAAGCAAAACAACCCTTGGTAACCTGCTGTTGGGAATTTGTGTCCAAGGAAGGGTAACAAAGCTGGTGAAGGGTCTGGAGCACAAGGGTTATAAGGAGCTGCTGAGGGAACTGGGGTTGGTCAGCCTGGAGGAAGGGGGTGCTCAGGAAGCTGACTCTGAGACATGAATTTGTAAGGCAAACAGGCTGTATTTGCCCTGCTGAGGACTCCAGATCTGGACAGGGCACTGCAGGTGGGGTCTTACCAGAGTGGATCAGAGGGGTAGAATCCCCTCCCTCCACCTGCTAGAGATGCAGCTTTTGATGCACCCCAGGATACGGTTGACCTCCTGGGCTGTGAGCACATGTTGCCAGCTCATGTCCAGCTCTTCATCCCTCAGTACCAGCCCTACTGCACAGGACTGCTTTCAATCCCTTCATTCATCAATAGATATTGGGGCTTGCCCTGAACCAGGTGCACGACCTTGCACCTGGCCTTGTTGAACCTCATGAGGTTCACATGGTCCCACTTCTCAAAATGGACCTGCCCAGGTCCTTCTGGATGATATTCTGTCTCCCAGGTGTGGCAACTACACCACTCACCTTGGTGTCATCTGCAAACTTGCTGGGGGTTCTCATTTTCAGGCTAAACAACTCCAACTATCTGAGTCTTTCCTCATCACAGAGCTGTTCCAGCCCTCCTAAAGGATCTTGCACACTCTCCCTGGAGCTTCTGTAGGTTAGCTGATCCCCAACCCATCAGTGGCTCCTTCAGCTCTCAGTGACAGCAAGACTTGAAATCATTCAGCACCAGTTTTGGACACCTTGAGATCTCTGTGTCAACCTTTGCTTCTCTGGCTGCTTGTGGTCAGTTTGGATCTTGCTAGCCAGCACCTTGCTCAGTCCCTCTGTTACACCTTGATCTCAAGCACTGTAGTGTTCAAACAGGGCATTTGTAAAGTGTTTGATTTGGAGAGGGGAAACTTGCTGCAAGGGAATTTGTGTTGGCCAAGCCCTACTGCTCTGAGGGAAAGAGGGATCAAGTGCTGTGAGATTGCTTCTCTTGTTCACAGTCAGAAGAACTTCTGTGACAGTGGTTGGACCAAATTCTTCCTTGTGGTGCTTTCTCAGAGCCTGGGTAATCACATTTTTTCTCGCCTTTAAGTTTTCTCTTGCCTTTTTTCCTGTTTCTCTGACATTTATTGCTTCCAACCAAACCCCAGCGATGTTGCTCCAGTGCTGAACCTCTGCTGCTTTCCATTGTCACCTGAGTCTCTGGTAGCTATTGCTGCCCTCCCAGCCACCCAGCACACTGAAGGATTAACTTCTGCCACTTTCCTGAATGTGAGCTGAGGATGACGTCACACAGCTATGCTGAGGTCTGTGCTCCAAGGGTCTCATGATGTAGGATAAGTAAACACAAGTTACATAGCTACTGATGACACCCTTACCATTGCTGTTGCTGCAGTCCCCCAACAAGGGTTTAGCTGAGATGTCTTGTGGAGAAGGACCTGGGAATGCTGGTGGACAAGTTGTGCATGGGACAGCAATGTGCCCTGGTGGCCAAGAAGGCCAAGGGGATCCTGGGGTGCATTCAGAGGAGTGTGGCCAGCAGATCCAGGGAGGTTCTCCTCCCCCTCTGCTCTGCCCTGGTGAGGCCACACCTGGAATATTGCATCCAGCTCTGGGCTCCCCAGTTCAGGAGGGATGGGGATCTGCTGGAGAGAGTCCAAGGGAGGGCTATAAGGATGCTGAAAGGACAGAGCACTGCCTGGGGAGGAGAGGCTGAGAGCCCTGGGGCTGTTTAGTCTGGAGAAGAGAAGACTGAGAGGGGATTTAATCAATGTCTATCAATAGCTGAGGGCTGGGGGTCAAGAGGGAGGGGACAGACTCTGCTCAGTTGTCCCCTGTGATAGGACAAGGGGCAATGGATATAAACTCCAGCACAGGAGGTTCCACCTCAACATGAGGAGGAACTTCTTCACTGTGAGGCTCACAGAGCACTGGAACAGGCTGCCCAGAGAGGTTGTGGAGTTTCCTTCTCTGGAGCCTTTCCAGCCCCATCTGGATGTGTTCCTGTGTGACCTGTGCTGGATTCTCTGGTCCTGCTCTGGCAGGGGAGTTGGACTGGATGATCTTTGGAGGTCCCTTCCAACCCTTGACATCCTGTGAGCTGTGATCCTATGCCTGGCCCAAGGTATTCACATCGAATTTGCAGCCCGTGTTAAAAGACTGTGCATTAAAGAAGAAGTTATTGAGAATCTTGCTCCTTCCCTTACTTCTAATCTGGTGAAGGAAAGCCCTTGCAAAGAAGTGCATTAAGCAGTCTATATGAGCAGTGACACAGCAGAGTAAAACCCATGGCTGGGCCCCTGGGCTTGCTGCAGGACAGCTCTTTATGGGGAGGGCCACCACGGAAGTACCATCTTCTGTGGCTCTACACCACACTGTAATAAGGTTAGCTCACAGCAAACGTCTAATTGAGGTCCTGTAATAAAAAGATTTAGCGTTTTCTCTAAGGACTTCTCCCCCAGGCAGCTTTCTTGTGTCACTCAGTAACCTAAATTAAAATGACCCTGCCCATTCCTCACCTTTTTACCCCTTTTCTGCCTGTATGCTTATTCCCAAAGATGCCTTTTTGCTGGTGGGGGATTAGGAAAGCATTAGTGGTGGGAAATGAAACAATATGGAACTTGTCTGGAGTTTTTTCTTTCTCTCTCTTTAGATTTTCCACTCTACCTTTTTCACACCAGGCTGCCACCTCTCCCACTTTCCTTATCACCTTTTGTTGCAGCCTGTTCTTGGAGAGATTACTGAGGAAATAAATATCCATGCTTCCTCATTTACTCCACAAACAGTTCTTCTGCATGAAGGGGGAATGGAGAGATGGTTTTCTGGAGCAGTCTGAGTGTGTATCTTCTAAGGGAGGAATGGAGAGATGGTTTTCTGGAGCAGTCTGAGTGTGTATCTTCCAAAGGAGGAAGGGAAAGATAGTTTTCTTGACCTGCCTGCATGGATATCTTCTAAGGGTCCATGCTGGAACTATGTCTGATTCTCATAGGAAACCCTGGTGCTAGGAGATGCTTGTAGTTGTGGGAAACTGGAGACTATCACCTAGAACTTCCATCCCTCTTCTTTCTCTCTCACCTCAAGCATGTGGAAGCATTGCTAGATAATTTGTGCCCTGCAGATAATTTGTGCCCTGCTAGATAATTTGTGCCCAACCCTGGGCACAAAGAACTTGCTCCAAAGTATCCTGCAGTTGACAAGAGACTTTTCAATGGTTTTCCTTTAGGATCAGACATGCTGTGACCTGAGTTTTGCCCTAAGTTGGCTAACTTAGCTGAAGTAGGTAAGGGGCCACTCTTCCCAGAAGGTTACAGAGGCCACCCTTACTTTGTGTCAGAGGTAGAGATGCTCCTTGTGCTGAAATCCCAGACTCCTGTGGATCCCTGGCTGAGCCATGCAGATCTTCTGAAGCCTTAACCCAGGGAAAATCCATTCAACGCCTCATCATGCACAGAAACCATACTGTTCTTCCCTCCATTCTCAGTACCCCCATCCTTGAAGTCAGGCTTTGTGGTGGGCAGCTCCTCTGCACAGCTACTTTACCCCATTCCCTGACTTGCCTTGCCATTTGCTAACCAGGAACAGTTCTTCCAGACCAGAAACATTCCTCACTCTTTGATTATCCTAGCCACAGTGCAGTGCTATAGAAGACACAGAATGTTAGGGTTTGGGAGGGACTTCTAGAGATCATTCAGTCCAAACCCCCCTGCCAGAGCAGGGTCACCTAGGGCAGGCCACACAGAGACACATCCAGGTTGGTTTTGAAAGCCTGCAAAGAAGGAGACTCCACAACCTCTCTGGGCAGCCTGCTCCAGTGCTCCAGCACCCTCACAATAAAGAAGTTCCTCCTCATGCTGAGGTGGAACTTGCTGTGCTGTAGTTTCTATCCATTACCCCTTGTCCTATCCCAGGGTGCAACTGAGCAGAGGCTGTCCCCTTCCTCTTGACCCCCAGCCCTCAGATATTGATAGACATTGATCAGATCCCCTCTCAGTCATCTCTTCTCCAGACTGAACAGCCCCAGGGCTCTCAGCCTTGCAGAAGACATTCAAGCTGAGATGATGACTCATTAAAACATGCCAAGGTTTTTTTTTTTAGCTTGTCTTTCCCACCTCTGCTTTCTCAGTCCCAGACTGAGTCAGGGTGTCCAGGTGAGAGGTTTTTAGTTCTAAGCCCTTGGTTGCAGTGACACCCCCAGCAGCTGTCCAGGAGTGAGCAATCCTCTTGTTATCACGTACTGTAAAATCCAGGAGTGGCAGATCCCCTGGGCACATGGCAGGGCCCCAAAAATATTGCCTGGCAGTGCTGTCACTCTGTTGCAGGCTATCAAATTAATACAGGGTTTGACTTTTCCATCTCACAGTTTAATGCTTTGCACTGAGCTGGCGAGAGGCAGGGAGAGGCCAGCTGCAAATGGCCATTTGCATCAAAAGCTCCCCAGTCACCCTCGATTAGAGCCACCACATCTTTTCCCAGCTAATGAATTGCTCCCATCTGTGAAATTACAGCTCCTCACTTTGGGTTTGTTTAAATGAAAACTGCAGGGCTGGTATGGCAGGGTGTCTGCTGCCTCCAGGTCCCCAGCTCCCAGGCTGAGCTGAAGGTGAGAGCCATCCCTCTGCCTGCTGGGGTGTGGGGGGCTGCTGGTCTGGCCTTTGACAAGAAGCACACACACAAAGCAGCCCTGGCCTTGTGTGAACCATCCCAGCAGAGAGGAGAAGGGCATCAGGGACCTGCTGGAGGCCTGGGGCTCCTGATGAGTCAGTGGAGATGCTTTCTGCATAATGCTTCTCCTCCGGGAGCCTGACCTATCGATTGCCAGGAGTCTCAATAAATTCAGCTGGCTGGTTTGTGTCTGCACTCCCTAAGCAGGGCTAGGACAATGATTAGCTACAAAGATCAATAGGGAGGAGTCTTTTAATCGACCATGTAAAATGTGTCATTCATCACTGATGGTGTGTTAATTAGGGTTTAATTCTTGAGGGGGCATTCACCTGTCCCTCCCAGTTTTCTCTCTTTTCTTGAAGCCCTTCTTGAGAAATCCAGAGTAGCTTGGAAGATGGAATGATGGAGAATGGAGGCTTTGTTGTTCTTGCAATGTGCTTTCCAGCATATCCTGTCACTTCCCACCCTGAGGAAATGCCCACCTGCCCCTCCTTTCACTGGCATTCACCAACTCTGTTTAGCATCCTGGTACACTGATGCTAATGGCTTGGCAGCAGCAGGGACTCAGTGCCTGGCAGCCACCAGAGATCAAACAGTCTCCAAGACACTGCTAGATGCCCAGAGACATAGCAAGCCAGGGAACTGGGGTGCCTTGGCTCTCCCAAGGCAATGTGAAGAGGCTTCCAGCCACCCCCACAGCTGATCCTCCTGATGGAGCTGCTCTTTGCATCCTTAACTCTCACCTATGGCTGAGATCTGGGGCAAGGAAAGGAAGGACACTCTGCCCATGTGGCTCAGCCTGGGAGGATCAGGAGTACAGCCTGGAGCAGTAGCAGCTCTTCAGCTCCTAAGGGGCCCAGTCCTGTTCTCAGGACACAAAGGTCTGAGAAGAGAGCTGACTTTCTTTGTCATGAGTGTGTAAGACGCAAGGTTTGCTTGAATTTCTTTTGAAGTTAGTTTTTTTTCTCAACAGGCTCGTTTATATTTAGGTAGATTTCTTTTCCTTTTCTTTTCTTTTGTTTTTTTTTTGGCATGAGAATAGACCACTTTTGTTGTGAGACACCCCCTCTTTTTCTTTTCCCCCCTCTTCTTTTCTTCCCCCCCTCTTCATTTCTTCCCCCCCTCTTCTTTTCTTCCCCCCCTCTTCTTTTCTTTCCCCCCTCTTCTTTTCTTTCCCCCCTCTTCTTTTCTTTCCCCCCTCTTCTTTTCTTTCCCCCCTCTTCTTTTCTTTCCCCCCTCTTCTTTTCTTTCCCCCCTCTTCTTTTCTTTCCCCCCTCTTCTTTTCTTTCCCCCCTCTTCTCTTCTTCCCCCCCTCTTCTTTTCTTTCCCCCCTCTTCTCTTCTTCCCCCCCTCTTCTCTTCTTCCCCCCCTCTTCTCTTCTTCCCCCCCTCTTCTCTTCTTCCCCCCCTCTTCTCTTCTTCCCCCCTCTTCTCTTCTTCCCCCCCTCTTCTCTTCTTCCCTCCCTCTTCTCTTCTTCCCCCCTCTTCTCTTCTTCCCCCCCTCTTCTCTTCTTCCCCCCCTCTTCTCTTCTTCCCCCCCTCTTCTCTTCTTCCCCCCCTCTTCTCTTCTTCCCCCCCTCTTCTCTTCTTCCCCCCCTCTTCTCTTCTTCCCCCCCTCTTCTCTTCTTCCCCCCCTCTTCTCTTCTTCCCCCCCTCTTCTCTTCTTTCCCCCCTCTTCTCTTCTTCCCCCCCTCTTCTCTTCTTCCCCCCCTCTTCTCTTCTTCCCCCCCTCTTCTCTTCTTCCCCCCCTCTTCTCTTCTTCCCCCCCTCTTCTCTTCTTCCCCCCCTCTTCTCTTCTTCCCCCCCTCTTCTCTTCTTCCCCCCCTCTTCTCTTCTTCCCCCCCTTTTCTCTTCTTCCCCCCCTCTTCTCTTCTTCCCCCCCTCTTCTCTTCTTTCCCCCTCTTCTCTTCTTTCCCCCCTCTTCTCTTCTTTCCCCCCTCTTCTCTTCTTTCCCCCCTCTTCTCTTCTTTCCCCCCTCTTCTCTTCTTTCCCCCCTCTTCTCTTCTTTCCCCCCTCTTCTCTTCTTTCCCCCTCTTCTCTTCTTTCCCCCCTCTTCTTTTCTTCCCCCCCCTTCTCTTCTTTCCCCCCTCTTCTCTTCTTTCCCCCCTCTTCTCTTCTTTCCCCCCTCTTCTCTTCTTTCCCCCCTCTTCTCTTCTTTCCCCCCTCTTCTCTTCTTTCCCCCCTCTTTTCTTTCCCCCCTCTTCTCTTCTTTCCCCCCTCTTCTCTTCTTTCCCCCCTCTTCTCTTCTTTCCCCCCTCTTCTCTTCTTTCCCCCCTCTTCTCTTCTTTCCCCCCTCTTCTCTTCTTCCCCCCCTTCTCTTCTTCCCCCCCCTTCTCTTCTTTCCCCCCTCTTCTCTTCTTTCCCCCCTCTTCTCTTCTTTCCCCCCTCTTCTCTTCTTTCCCCCCTCTTCTCTTCTTTCCCCCCTCTTCTCTTCTTTCCCCCCTCTTCTCTTCTTTCCCCCCTCTTCTCTTCTTTCCCCCCTCTTCTCTTCTTTCCCCCCTCTTCTCTTCTTTCCCCCTCTTCTCTTCTTTCCCCCCTCTTCTCTTCTTTCCCCCCTCTTCTCTTCTTTCCCCCCTCTTCTCTTCTTTCCCCCCTCTTCTCTTCTTTCCCCCCTCTTCTCTTCTTTCCCCCCTCTTCTCTTCTTTCCCCCTCTTCTCTTCTTTCCCCCCTCTTCTCTTCTTTCCCCCCTCTTCTCTTCTTTCCCCCCTCTTCTCTTCTTTCCCCCCTCTTCTCTTCTTTCCCCCTCTTCTCTTCTTTCCCCCCTCTTCTCTTCTTCCCCCCCTCTTCTCTTCTTTCCCCCCTCTTCTCTTCTTTCCCCCCTCTTCTCTTCTTTCCCCCCTCTTCTCTTCTTTCCCCCCTCTTCTCTTCTTTCCCCCCTCTTCTCTTCTTTCCCCCCTCTTCTCTTCTTTCCCCCCTCTTCTCTTCTTTCCCCCCTCTTCTCTTCTTTCCCCCCTCTTCTCTTCTTTCCCCCCTCTTCTCTTCTTTCCCCCCTCTTCTCTTCTTTCCCCCCTCTTCTCTTCTTTCCCCCCTCTTCTCTTCTTTCCCCCCTCTTCTCTTCTTTCCCCCCTCTTCTCTTCTTTCCCCCCTCTTCTCTTCTTTCCCCCCTCTTCTCTTCTTTCCCCCCTCTTCTCTTCTTTCCCCCCTCTTCTCTTCTTTCCCCCCTCTTCTCTTCTTTCCCCCCTCTTCTCTTCTTTCCCCCCTCTTCTCTTCTTTCCCCCCTCTTCTCTTCTTTCCCCCCTCTTCTCTTCTTTCCCCCCTCTTCTCTTCTTTCCCCCCTCTTCTCTTCTTTCCCCCCTCTTCTCTTCTTTCCCCCCTCTTCTCTTCTTTCCCCCCTCTTCTCTTCTTTCCCCCCTCTTCTCTTCTTTCCCCCCTCTTCTCTTCTTTCCCCCCCCTTCTCTTCTTTCCCCCCTCTTCTCTTCTTTCCCCCCTCTTCTCTTCTTTCCCCCTCTTCTCTTCTTTCCCCCCTCTTCTCTTCTTTCCCCCCTCTTCTCTTCTTTCCCCCCTCTTCTCTTCTTTCCCCCCTCTTCTCTTCTTTCCCCCCTCTTCTCTTCTTTCCCCCCTCTTCTCTTCTTTCCCCCCTCTTCTCTTCTTTCCCCCCTCTTCTCTTCTTTCCCCCCTCTTCTCTTCTTTCCCCCCCTCTTCTCTTCTTCCCCCCCTCTTCTCTTCTTTCCCCCCCTCTTCTCTTCTTCCCCCCCTTCTCTTCTTTCCCCCCTCTTCTCTTCTTTCCCCCCCTTCTCTTCTTTCCCCCCCTTCTCTTCTTTCCCACCCTTTCTCTTCTTTCCCCCCCTTCTCTTCTTTCCCCCCCCTTCTCTTCTTTCCCCCCCTTCTCTTCTTTCCCCCCTCTTCTCTTCTTTCCCCCCTCTTCTCTTCTTTCCCCCCTCTTCTCTTCTTTCCCCCCTCTTCTCTTCTTTCCCCCCTCTTCTCTTCTTTCCCCCCTCTTCTCTTCTTTCCCCCCTCTTCTCTTCTTTCCCCCCTCTTCTCTTTCTTTCCCCCCTCTTCTCTTCTTTCCCCCCTCTTCTCTTCTTTCCCCCCTCTTCTCTTCTTTCCCCCCTCTTCTCTTCTCTTCCCTCCTCTTTGTTTCTTTATCCTCCTCTCCTTTTATTTTCTTTCCCCCCTTCTTTTCTTTCTCCCCTCTTCCTCATGGCAGATGCAAACCAGGCTGCTGCAGTCTGTCTATGCGGTGGACACTGGGAGGTGACACTGCACTAGTTGCCCTATCAGCTGTGCCATGTCTGTGCAAGGAACCAGAAGCTTGGGGTGAAGCCTTTGCATCTTCTGATTTCTGGCATAGGGGAGCTCTGCTTGGAGGCATCTTGATGCTGCCCTTGTGTTCCCTGACTTGAAGTGGGAACTGGTTGGCATGGTCTTCAGAGCTGTTTCTTGCACAGCTACTGCATGGCATCATAGACTCACAGAAAGCTTGGAGTCGCAAGGTCTTGTAGTCCACTCCAACTAGATCAGGTTGGCCCAGGCTGCCCAGAGAAGTGATAGAAGCCCCATCCCTGGAAATATTCAAGGTCAGGATGGATGAGGCTCTGAGCAACCTGGGCCAATACTTCACCCTTCTCAGTGTAAAAAGTATCTTCCTTTTATCTAGTATAAATCTCCCCTCTTTTAGTTTAAAGCCATCACCCCATGTCCTGTTGCAACAAGCCCTGCTAAAAAGTCTGTCCCCATCTTTCTCATCAGGGCTTTTTTATGTATGAAAGGGCTACAGTCAGGTATCCCTGCAGAGAGGCATCCACCAGAGAGAATTTCCTCTTCCCCACCCCTTTCCCTAAGGGAAGGCCCTGGGTGGGGGGTGGGCAGCAGCTGAGTTTCTTCTAATGCTCTCTTCTATGATGGGATTAAGCAGGACCTGCTCCTTTAAAAAGTGTCCCCTTCCCCATCATCTTCCCTCCTTCCAATTACAGCACTAATTTCAGTAATGGAGAATTAATGGAGTAATGGACTGCTGAAGCTGGCCTGAAGGAACTGTAGTGCTCAGCACAAATTGAGTAAATAAACCATATATTAGATTTCTAAACAATACTTTTAAGTCCAGTCCCCAGGGAAAGAGAGTTGTCAAGTCTTACTTAAGTCAACCCAGCAAAATGTATGCAAGAGCTCCACCCATTCATAGCCTGGCAAATGGCACCAGTGGCTTAAAGCCTCAGCAAACCTCTCACATGAATCTCTGCTATCCTGACAGGGGCAGCTTTGTGTTGTTTCCTTCTCCCAGTTCTCCTCCTTTGATTTATTTACCAGCAAGCAGCTTTGTGCCTGTTTCTGTCTCTGTGTCTTGCTAGAGAGCTGCCCCTGTATGCTGATAGAGGATGACTTGCAATTGTCAGGAGAGAGTTATGGAGCCACATGAAGTGATGGATGAGAGCAATGCCCTAAACAGTTTTCAGTCTGCAAAAGTCATGGTTATTATTATTATTATTTTGCTTTTTCTCCCCTCCAAAAGCAGCAGCCCCTGTCAACATTTTTATTATTTGATTTCAAAAAGCAGGCTTTGCACAACCTCAGCCAAATGAGTAGCAATGAGTAATGAAGTAGTAACTCCCCAGGTTTACCCCACTGGCATGGGGCAGGGGTGTGACTAATAGTAATCAACTTCCCCAGCAAGACACAAAGCTGTGGTTGAGCTTTTCCTTAACCCACATGCCTGGTGAGAGCCAAATGCAGGAGGTGGTGAGGATTTTGAAGCACCAAAAGAGGCATAGAGTAGCAAAATGACTCCCCCCATGCCACTCTTCAGGCAAAGAGGCGGGGTAAAACCCAGGCCTCAGCCCAACACCCTGTCTACAGCAAAACTTCTTCATCTTTAAGGGGCAATCATGAAAAGCCATAATTCCTACAGGGCAGCAACTTGTGGGTGTTCAACATCCCACAAGATGATTATTTACTTTCTGTGAGCTTCAGTGTGATCTGAGAATGGTCTTTTTGAGCCTTTGTGGCAGGAATAAGCAGGGGTTTGGTGGTGTGTAGTTTTGTTGGTTTTTTTTTCCTTTTATTTCCTGTCCGATCTGATGCAGTCAAGAGAGTGAAGAGGGCTCCATCTCTCTTTAGGTCATTGCTAAGAATAAACTAAGCAATAGCAGCTTAAGATGGAATTGAAAGAAAGAAGATTGCTTTAGTCCATCAGGCTGGAGATGGGGAGGCTCAGGGGAGACCTTATTACTCTCTACAACTACCTGAAGGGAGGTCATAGCTGGGTGGGGGTTGGTCTCTTCTCCCAGGCAACCAGCAGCAGAACAAGAGGACACAGTCTCAAGCTGTGCAGGAGGAAGTTTAGGCTTGAGCTTAGAAAGAAGTTCTTCCCAGCAAGAGAGATTGGCCTTTGGAATGGGCTGCCCAGGGAGGTTGTGGGGTTGATGTTCCTGGAGGTGTTTAAGGAAAGCCTGGATGAGGCACTTAGTGCCATGGTCTGGTTGATGAGATAGGGTTGGGTGATCAGTTGGACTGGATGATCTTGGAGGTCTCTTCCAAACTGGTTGATTGTGTGCTTCTGAACCATGGTGTTCTACACAGACATCATTAATCTGCTTCAGATGCCTGACACTTACAATCTGGGTATGCTAAAACCACTCCCTCCCTTGACCTCCAGAGAGAACCTGTGAAAGATCAAATAGTCACTCATGTATACCAGGCTGAGGAGATGCAGCATCTCTCAAGGTGTAATCACAGAATGATTGAGGCTGGAATAGACCTCTGAGATCACCAAGTCCAGCCTATGACCCAACACCACCACACTGACCAGACCAGGTCCCTCTTGCAGCAGCCTCTCTTACATTCCTTGTTTTGCTTTGAGATTGTTTTGAATGCTATGCATAAGAAAATGCAGTCATGCTGTGCTGGTTGGAATTATCTAGCCAACAGCCATTAAAATTTGCTTCTGCGACTGGTAGGCACTTTGGAAATGCCCTGGGATAGGTAAAGGAACAACAATAATTTTGGTGTTTTTTGGGGGTTTGTTTTGTTTTGGTTTTGTTTTCAGCTGTAGGGGAAGCTGAACATATTCTGTTCAGATGGGTCTCTGGGAATGATGAGCTTAGCACTGAAGGTTCTCACCCAAAAGTATGGATTGAAGAGCTTGGAAGAGGTCTGTGCACCACTTTGAAGTGCATGCAAGGCTCTCCTTTTAGGAAACAGACTTTTAGAATCATAGACTGGTTTGATTTGCAGGGGATCTTTAAAGGTAATCCAGTCCAGCTCCCCTGCACTGAGCAGTGATGTCTTCAACTAGATCAGACTGCCCAGAGCCCTGCCCAACCTGACCTTGAAAGTTCCCAGTGCAGGGCTTCTACTGCTTCTCTGGGCAACTGGTGACAGTGTTCCACGACCCTCAGGGTGAAAGATTTCTTCCTTCTAGCTACTTCAAATCTCCTCTCTTTTAGTTTAAAATCAATGTTTCTATTGAACTCGGAGCTTGCTGTTTTCACAGCATGAATGCTCTTGAATTCCATCAGGCTGCTGAGCTCTTGCCTCAGCACCATCTCCAAGAGGGGCAGCTCCTGGTTTATCCAGCTTGATAGAACACCACTCCTGCAGACTTCAGAGCCTCCTTTCACATGGCCTGCATTCCTCTCCTTCCTGGAGGATGCTGGTGGTGCACAGCCCTTCATCCCTCCTGGACGCTCCCTCTCCCTTGTAATCCACTCCCATCCTTTTCCTTTGCCACTCTGAAGTTTCAGAAGTCTATTTCACTTCCCTGACTTCCAGTATGTGAAGGGGGCCTACAAGAAAGCTGGGGAGGGACTTTTTAGAGTGTCAGGGAGTGATAGGACTAAGGAGGATGGATCCAAGCTAGAGGAGGGGAGAGTTAGATCAGACATTAAGAAGAAATTCTTCCCCATGAGGGTGGTGAGACACTGGCACAGGTTGCCCAGGGAGGTGGTGGAAGCCTCATCCCTGGAGGGTTTTGCAGCCAGGCTGGATGTGGCTGTGAGCAACCTGCTGTAGTGTGAGGTGTCCCTGCCCATGGCAGGGGAGTTGGAACTGGCTGATCCTTGAGGTCCCTTCCAACCCTAACAGTTCTGTGACTTTCCCACTTCCACCACCAAGTCCAGCTACTTCTCTGCTCTTCATCACATCCCATCACTTTCTTCCCAAACCTGTCTTCTTATCTGGCTGCTTATACCTTCACCCAAGATGAAAGTCTCACCCTTATGAGCCCCTGCTCTTATTTTTCTTAATTTCAGCTCTGACTTCACCTGAAGCACTGCTAACAAATGCTGCCTGGAGTTTTCTTCTCCCAGATTTCAAACTGCTTTTTCATAGCACACAGGTCTCTAAGCTGCACTAGGTGCCTGCATAGGTCTAACACATACAGCACATACATTTCCTGATCTTCTCAGGAGGAACAAGGACCATCTGATGGGAATTTTCAGCAAACACCACGTGCTCAGCCTCAGACAGCTGCCATGGAAACTTCATCCTGAAGTTTTGCAAAGCAGATGAAAATGAAAATTTGTGGTGGAAAGGGAAAAAAAAAAAAGTCAGGGAGCTTAAATAGCAGCCTGCTGCTTGATGGTTAGCCCTTTGGCAGAGGGAAGGCAAAGAGCTGCCAGCTCTTCAGCCTTCTGCACAGAAATCTGAGTATCTGAGGCTCACAACCTGATTAAATGAATATTAATTAACTTTTCCAGTGAAAATGACTCCAGAAAAAACTTAGCCTATTTAACTATCCTTTCAAATTTCAGAGCTATCAAATCACTTCCCTGTTCTGAAAGACCTGGGGCTCTTTAGCCTGCAGAGGGTTGAGAAGGGATCTTGTCAATGCTCAGCAATATCTCAAGGGCAGGTGTCTAGAAGATGGGGCCAGGCTCTTTTCAGTGGTGCCCAGTGATGAGACAAGGGGCAGTGGGCACAAACTGGAACCCAGGAAGTTCCACAGAAGGAGAAACTTCTTTTATGTGAGGGTGACAGAGCACTGAAGCAGGCTGCCCAGCAAGGTTGCAGAGCCTCCTTCTCTTGAGAGATTCAAAACCTGCCTGGCTGTGATCCTGTGCTGCCTGCTCTGGGTGAAACTGCTTTAGCAGTAGGGTTGGGTAGAGGATCTCCAGAGGTCCCTTCCAATCCTACCATACTGTGATTCTGTGAAATGATGCCTTTGGGATATGGCTATGATGAGGTGACAAAGTGGTTGTGCCTGGAGCTGCCACTTTCCCACTCAGGAAGGAAAGGCAGCAGGGCTGTTAGGAGGGGCCAGTTGTAGAGGATATGTTTCTGACACAGCAATTTGTTTGGTGGACCTCATCTAAAGCTATCTAACATTTGTCAGTCACAGAATCACAGAATTAACCAGGTTGGAAGAAACCTTTGAGATCATCCAGTCCACCCAACACCATCTCATCAACTAAAGCATGGCACCAAGTTCCTCATCCAGTCTTGTTTTATACACTTCCAGGGATGGTGACTCCACCACCTCCCTGGGCAGCATATTCCAATGGCCAATCTCTCTTTCTGGGAAGAATTTCTTCCTAATATCCAGCCCAAACCTCCCCTGGCACAGCTTGAGACTGTGTCCTCTCCTTCTATCTGACATAAGAGGAATCTGAGAAAAGACAACCTTCTGCCCCTTCCCCATCTAGCAGTGTTTGCATTCAGGTGGTGACTTGGAAAGTCCTTCTGTTATGTTTTTCTTTCCAGTTTTGCTGTGTGTTATGAGACATTTAGCAATTGCCAGGATAAGTGCAATTATATCTTAAGGGTGGCTGGGATTTGGGCCTTTTTTTTCCTTCTGAGAACTCCTAGCTGTTTTCCCTGGGTGCTGGGGAAGTCTCTGCACCACTCCGTTGCCTAATATTCTTGGGGGAGAGTTGTTAATTCCTTTGAGCCTCTCTTGATTCTGTTTCAGATCATTTTTGTTCTCTTATCCAGAGCCATGCTGTCAGGTCACCTACACTGCAATATTCCTATCACCAAAGGCAAAACCCAACTGTGCTCTTCCTTCTCTTGGGAGTTTCTTTCCAATGGAGGACGTAGAAAACTTCTGCATTATTTTTACCCAGGGTGAATGTTTTGGATTTGGGGTTTTGTTTGGTTGGTTTTTCATTGCTTCAGAATATCTGGGAGAGGAGACCAAGATTTAGATGCCTAATAGGGCCTGATCTGGTGCAAATGGATTCTTGCTTGAATGGCACAATCTTTCTGGCACCTCCTGAGAACAGCTTTGCCCAGTCTCTTGGGCAGTGTGTGTTGTTTCTGAGGGGAAAGTTTGGATGGGGGAAAAAGTTGCTGTTGTTGTTGATAAATCTGCATATGCATTCATTTACACCCTTTCCCTACTCTCCAAAACCTGAATAGTTGGCCAGAAATAGGTATTCCCCTAGAAGAAATCCCCTGGAACACAAGAAAACAGATCTGTAGTAAATGTAGCTTCAGTAGTGGGACTAGGACAGCCCCTGGGCTCGTGTCTGCCTCTGAGCCTTATCTGGACTCAGAGTTGGGGTGCTTTCCCTTGTTCTAGCAGCATTTTGGGGTGCACAGGATATTTGTTTCCCCAAGACCAGATAGTTCACATGAAAAGAGGAGTCAAAAAAAGGGAGAACAAAGTAATTAATTTGGGCCAGTATCTTCTTTGCCACGTTGTCCCCTATCAGAGAGACACCTCCCAGAGCCACCCAGTGTTAGTGCTGCTGAGAAAGGACATGGTGCTGGCCAGCTCTGCCTGTTGCCCCCCAGCCCTGTTTCTGTGGGTGAATCATAGGATGGTCTGAGTTGCAAGAGACTTTTAAAGGTCTTCTAGTCCACCTCTCCTGCAGTAAGCAGAGGCATCTTCAACTAGAGCAGGCTGCCCAACTTCACCTGGAATGTTTCCAGGGATGAGGCTTTCACCACCTCTCTGGGCAACCTGTGCCAGCCTTTCACCCTCCTCAGCATAAGAAATTCCTTCCTTTTAACCAGTCTAAACCTCCCTTCCTGTAGTTTAAAACCATCCCCCCTTGGTCCGTGGTAAAAGGATTGTCGCTATCTTTCTTTTTTTTTTTTTAATAGCTTCCCTCTAAGTACCAAAAGGCCACAATAAGGTCTCCTGTGGATGACTAGGACTGTTAAGACCAGGAAAAGCCATTGGGTAGGTGACAAGAGCCAAAGAATTTGCTGAATGTGTCGGGCTTGATAGCAGCTGCCCCTGGCCAATCTCATTCCTCTGCTGCAGGGCGGATGCGCAGAGCATGTCCCAGACCTTCCTCCTGGCAGGAGATAAGCCCTGGAGCCCCCCATGAAGTGGGCTGCATGTGTCCTCGCCACCCCCCACCCCCCACCATATGGTGTGAAATTGGCTTTACCCTACTACCTGTGGGCAGCTGGTAGGATTTGGAGCCTGATTTCTGGTTATGGAAGAGGTTTCGTTAATCATAGAACAGAATCATAGAATAGAATCGTAGAATCAGTCAGGGTTGGGAGGGACCACAAGGATCAGCCAGTTCCAACCCCCCTACCAAGGGCAGGGACACCTCACACTACATCAGCCTGGCCAGGGCCTCATCCAGCCTGGCTGCAAACACCTCCAGGGATGGGACCTCAACCACCTCCCTGGACAACCCATTCCAGGCTCTCACCACTCTCATGGGGAAGAACTTCTTCCTCATGTCCAGTCTGAATCTCCTCACTTCCAGCTTTATTCCATTCCCCCCAGTCCTATAGCCTGATAGCCTAAAAAGTCCCTCCCCAGCTTTCTTGTAGCCCCCTTCAGACACTGGAAGTCCACAAGAAGGTCACCTTGGAGCCTTCTCTTCTCCAGACTGAACAGCCCCAACTCTCTCAGTCTGTCCTCATAGGAGAGCAGCTCCAGCCCTCTGCTCATCCTGGTGGCCCTTCTCTGGACACCTTCCAGCATCTCCAGATCCCTCTTGTAGTAGAGGCTCCAGAACTGGATGCAGTACTTCAGATGTGGTTTCACCAGAGCTGAGCAGAGGGGGAGAATCACCTCCCTTGCCCTGCTGGCCACACTTCTCCTGATGCAGCCCAGGCTCTGCTTGGCTTTCTGGGCTGCAAGTGCTGACTTCTGGCTCCTGTTGAGCTTCTCATCCCCCAGCATCCCCAAGTCCCTCTCCTCAGGGCTGCTCTCCAGCCAGTCCCTGCCCAGCCTGGATTTGTGCTTGGGATTGCCTCGACCCAGCTGCAGGACCCTGCCCTTGGTCTTGTTGAACCTCCTGAGGTTGGCTTGTGCTCACCTCTCCAGCCTGTCCAGGTCCCTCTGGATGGATCCCTTCCCTCCAGTCTGTCTGCTGCACCACACAGCTTGGTGTCATCAGCAAACTTGGGTTTAGCCTTGGTTTTACCCTGCAGGTAGCAGAGACGTGTGGGGTCGTCATTCCTGGGCTTGGTTCCACCAACTGAGGTATGGAGTGAAAAAAAAAAAAAACAAGGAAAAAAAAAGCCACCCCCTCCCTAAAAACTGGCTTGTGTTAAGGCAAAAGGAAAGTATTAAAGCACACAATCCCACAAAATGTGCAGCACAGTTCTCCCCCAGCCCAGATGGCTGCTTGGCACTGGGCCATGGTAGGTGCAAACCTAGGAGGGGAAAGGCAGTGCTGAAGAATGTGCAGTTAGAGATTTCCTCAGGTTTCCCCAAGCTGGCAGAGCTGTGCTGGGACCACAGACTTGGCAGGCATCAAGGGAAGCTCTCTTCCTCTGCAACTCTCAGGGGACCTTCGACCGGCACTGGGCACTGTGGTAGGGAGCTGAGCTTTGACAAAGAAACTTTGGATGGATCTGTGCAGCCCTGTGGAGGGTGATGTAAAGGATCCCAAACGACCCCCACTGCACTGGAAAGGGAGTCAGAGATAACACAGCCTCCTCTTACCAGCACTAATTATCCAGACACAGCATTGCCCCCACAGAAATATCATTGCTTCCAAGACCAGAGTGAGGGTCCCTGCACCCTGGGGAGTCTTCAGATAAGTGGAGCACCTCTGTTGTGCTGCAGGCTCTCAAATGTTCCATGAATTGGGCAGGATTTGGCCCCAGGGTGAAAGCAGAGCAAGAGCTTGCCACTGTAACAGCAGTCTGCCTGGAGGCAGGATTCTGGGGTTTCACTGAGATTCAGAGCATCAGAGAAATGTCTCAGGTTGGAAGAAACCTCAGAGATCATCTACCCCAACCTCCCCACCATGGGCAGGGACACCTCTCAACTAAACTCAGCTGCTCAAGGCTTCATCCATGAGGCTCACAGAGACCTGGAGCAGGCTGCCCAGAGAGGTTGTGGAGTCTCCTTCTCTGGAGACTTTCAAGCTCCATCTGGATGTGTTCCTGTGTGACCTGTGCTGGATTCTATGGTCCTGCTCTGGCAGGGGGGTTGGACTCAAAGGTCTTCAGAGTTCCCTTCCAACCCCTAACATCCTGTGAGGCTGTGATCCAACCTGGCCTTGAAGACCCCCAGAGAGGAGGCATCCACACCCTCCCTGGGCAGCCTATTCCAGAGTCTCACCACCCTTATCTATTTTGTTTTCTCTCACAGTTTCTTCTCCAGTTGCACCACCCAGCATGTGTAGTCTGTGGCAGGGGCTGGGAGAAATGCCTCTTGTCTCCTCCCATCAATATTGTGGACTTGCTTCTGGAAGTCCATGTTTTCCTTGTGCTAAGGACTCCCAATCTGGACTCAGCAATGCAGGGTGGGGTTTCACCAGAAAAGAGTAGAGCAGAAGAATCATCTCCCTTGTTGACCTGCTGGCCATGCTGCTTTGGGTGCAGCCCAGCATATGGTTGTCCTTCTGGGCTCCAAGCAGATATTGCTGGCTCATCTCCAGCTTTTCATCCTCCAACACCCAGCTGTGGCCTTTCAGTACTTGAAGGGGGCCTGTAAGAAAGATAGGAAGAACGTTTTAAGCAGAGTCTGTTGCAATGGATCAGGGAGCGATGGTTTTAAACTACTAGAGAGGAGATTCACACTCAAGAGAAGGAAGAGATTTTTTTACTCTGGGGGTAGCAAAATGCTGGCCCAGGTTGCTCAGAGAGGTGGAAGAAACATTCCAGGTGACAGGGCTCTGAGCAACCTGCTCTAGCTGGAGATGACCTTGCTCACTTCAGTTGGGGAGCACTAGATCATTTTTAACAGTCCTTTCCAACCCCAAACATTCTATGATTCAAAGAACATTGCATCTAGCCGCCCTTCTGAAAATCCTTTGGGATCCAGGCCCTGAGTTTGCTTTGTGTGTCTGCTTTGCTCTTTATTTTGCCTGTTGAATTGCCAACACCCCCTGTGCACTGCCCCAGAAGCAAGGAGACCTCACATCCCTCAGGATCATATCCCTACCACACTACTGACTAGAAGAGCTAAGCAGGGTGGGGACTTTTAAATCTCTTTTGCAAGATTTGTTTTATTTCCCCATCAAGAATCCAGCCCCAAAAAAATTGATCTCTGAAGACATTCTGATGGTTTATGAAGTTGCCTTTTGTGGCTATCTGGGAATCATGTTGGTGGACTTGGAGTGTTTTCTTGATTTATCACCCTCCTGCATCACACCAGTATAAAAGTCTGTGATTCATATATATATATATATATATAATTATATGTTTTATTTTTCTTTCCTTAGAGGTCCATGTGTTAGTCACATGTTGAACAGAATTTAAGTGTGTTGATCCTTGCAGTCTGGAGGGAAAAAAAAAAAGGGCCAGGAGTTAGCTGGAAAAGGCCAGGTAGACTTGGAAAGCAGAAGTAGGAAGGCTGGTAGGAAGGGGAGAAGATTTAACTAGGGCAGAGGGAGCCCTGAGACAAAAGAGTCCTCAGACCACAAGGTGTATTTGTCTTTGGTGCTGGCAGAGCTGTAGAGGCTCTGCAGGAAGCTCTGCACTGCTGGAGGGCTGCTTTCAGCTGAGACACTGGACCCAGGTCCTATTTTTTCTGGCTCTGGTGGCTGTCCAGGAGGAAGTGAGAGATCTTATGACACTTTTTGGGAGAGAAGGACAGGATCCCAGTGCTGTGGATAAAGTTTCCTGTCTGGCAAGGAAACACGTTCAGCTCTGTGGATGGTATTAACAGGTGCCAATGTCAGGCTCTACAGCCTGTCAGGAGAGCTGCTTTGATGGTGGAGCTGCAGGAATTTCCCCCTCTTTAGTTCTTTCCTCCTTGATTGTAACACAAGTTTGGCCTAGAGCAGAAAATGAATTATGTCAGCCAAATCTCCTTTCTAACAGTCATGGTATGAATGGAATTTGGTACCAAAAATTAGCCTGCACATGTAGGCTGTCTAATGACACCTCTATAGGAAGATGATCATAGAATGGATTGGGTTGGAAGGGACCTCAGAGATCATCTGCTCTAACCTCCCCACCATGGGTAGGGAGGGCAACTAGACTCAGCTGATCAATGCTTCATCCAACCTGACCTTGAACACCCCCAGGGAGGAGGCAGCCACAGTCTCCCTGGGCAGCCTGTTCCAGAGTCTCACCACCCTCCTACTGAAGAACTTTTTCCTCAGATCCAGTCTGAGCCTGTTCTCCCTCAGCTTCAAACCATTCCTCTTTGTCAATTGCTGGACACCCTCAGCAAAAGTCTCTCCCTGCAGGAGACCTAAAACTGAGAAATTCTCTGCTGTACCAGTACTAAAAGTACTCTAAACCAACAGAAATTAATGCCCTGAGAATCCAACTGCTCATGGTTATGTTTGACAGGAGCATCATGAGGAATGGGTCTTGACCTGTGCCAATTGGTTTGTTGAGTATCATTTAAAGCCTTTTGGTCAGCTCATTGTTGTGTTTCCCCCCTTTGTTTTTTTTTATCAGTTAGCTGCAGGTGATTTGTATGGAATACAAAGAATGAGCAGCATCTCTCAAAATTGATACTGAGGTGAGCAGGAAGGAAGAACAAGGGAAACAAGCAGACACTTCTTTAACAGGCTGGTTGCTGAATGGCAGCAGCAGGGCTTGACTGGAAGCATCACTGCTTTTAGCCTGTGATTTATTGCTGGTGTCCCTTGCCAGGACTGGCCTCCAGCCTTTGATGTCAGTCAGCTCTGAATTAATCACGTTGTCATGCAAAGTGCAAGGGCAGCAGGTTTGGTTCATCCCTGCAGCGATTGTGGTAGCTTGCCTTGCTTGCTGACTCCCTCTCACCCTCCCCAGGAAACACCTTCTCAGCTCTGAATATTCTAAAAGCTGAGGTGGGTGTGTGCAGACCTGGTCCTGCCTCCTAACAAATGGAACCTTTCAGCCAGGGCTAGGGAGGAATTTAGGAGATCATATCTCAGGGGAAGGGGGGGTGGAAATCAATATTAAGATGTACAATTGCTCCCATGGTAGTGAAAGAATGAGTTGATCTACATGGCAAATGACAGCCCCCAAGATAGCAGGGATTATGTGTCTTGTCTTTCCAGGCTGAGCTCCACTGGGGCTGCTCTCTGGGTCCCTCAGGCAGAGATAATCTAATTAGTAATACAAAGACCAGGTCGATTTGAAGAAGTCAAGAGGAGGGGGAATTGGATAGAGAGGGGCGGTGGGGAGGTGGATGTCAGCAAGAAACAGACTCTGGGAAAAGTTGCAGAGGAGAAGAGGAAAACGTGGAAGCATGTCAGTTTGTCTCTACAGACAGGGGAGCTGCAGATTCACCAGGCTATAGCCAGGCACTGCAAATTAGCAGCTGCTAAGAGCCCTCACAGGCATTCATTCCATCACACCCTTGGAGTGGAGGACAGGAGGTGGGGTTGGGCTGCTTGTCCACTCTAAAGTCAAGGGCACCTGATGCAGAAGTGGCTTGCAAAAGCGTGCTTTGCCACCTAACCCAGATACTCATGAGCAAACAGCAGCCCTGCACTTTGTCCCTTCACTAAATTATGTGGAAAGAGCTCTCTCTTCTCTTCTCTTCTCTTCTCTTCTCTTCTCTTCTCTTCTCTTCTCTTCTCTTCTCTTCTCTTCTCTTCTCTTCTCTTCTCTTCTCTTCTCTCTCTTCTCTTCTCTTCTCTTCTCTCTTCTCTTCTCTTCTCTTCTCTTTCCTCTCTCCCTCTCCTCTCTCCTCTCTCCTCTCTCCTCTCTCCTCTCTCCTCTCTCCTCCTCCTCTCTCCTCTCTCCTCTCTCCTCTTCCTCTCTCCTCTCTCCTCTCTCTCTCTCCTCTCTCCTCTCTCCTCTCTCCTCTCTCCTCCTCCTCTCTCCTCTCTCCTCTCTCCTCTCTCCCTCTCCTCTCTCCTCCTCTCCTCTCTCCTCTCTCCTCTCTCCTCTCCCTCTCTCCTCTCTCCTCTCTCCTCTCTCCTTCTCCTCTCTCCTCCTCCTCCTCTCCTCTCTTCCCTCCTCCTCTCTCCCTCTCTCCCCTCTCCTCCTCCCTCTCTCCCTCTCTCCCCTCCTCTCTCCCTCTCCCTCTCCTCCCCTCTCCTCCTCCTCCCCTCCTCTTCCTCCTCTCTCCTCCTCCCTCCCCCTCTCCTCCCCTCCTCCCTCCTCTCTCCTCTCCCCTCCCCTTCTCCTCCCTCCTCCCCCCTCCTCCTCCTTCCTCTCTCCCTCTCCTCTCCCCTCCCCTCTTCCTCCCTCCCTCCTCCCCTCCTCTCCCTCCCCTCTCCCTCTCCTCCTCCTCTCCCTCCCTCTCTCCCCTCCTCTCCCCTCTCTCCTTCCCCTCCCCTCCCTCCCCTCCTCCCTCTCCCCCTCCCCTCCCCTCCCCTCCCCTCTCCCCTCCCCCTCCCCCTCCCCTCCCCTCCCCTCCCCTCCCCTCCCCCCTCCCCTCCCCTCCCTCCCCCCTCCCTCCCCCCCCTCCCCTCCCCTCCCCTCCCCTCCCCTCCCCTCCCCTTCCCCTCCCCTCCCCTCCCCTCCCCTCCCCCCCCTCCCCTACCCTCCCCTCCCCCCTCTCCCCTCCTCCCTCTCCTCTCCTCTCCTCTCCCTCTCCTCTCCTCTCCTCTCCTCTCCTCTCCTCTCCTCTCCTCTCCTCCCCTCTCCCCTCTCCCTCCCTCCTCCTCTCCTCCTCCCTTCCCCTTTCCCCTTCCCCCCTTCCCCTTCCCCCCTTCCCCTTCCCCCCTTCCCTTTCCCCCGTCCCCTTTCCCCCTTCCCCTTTCCCCCTTCCCCTTTCCCCCTTCCCTTCCCTCTCTTTCTCTCTTTCTTTCTCTTTCTCTCTTTCTTTCTCTCTTTCTGCCTTTCTAGCTGTCTTTCTTTCATTCTATCCTTCTGTCTGTCTTTCTTCCTTTCTGTCTTTCTTCCTTTCTCTCTTCCTTCCTTCCTTCCTGGCTGTCTTCCTGCCTTCCATCCCCTGCCTGCCTGCCTGTCCTTTTTTTTCAAGAATCAAGAATCATAGAATCAAGAAGGCTGGAAGAGACCTCAAGGATCATCGAGTCCAACCTGTCACCCTAAACCTCATGACTATCTAAACCATGGCACCAAGTGCCACGTCCAATCCCCTCTTGAACACCTCCAGGGATGGTGACTCCACCACCTCCCTGGGCAGCACATTCCAATGGCCAACCACTCTCTCTGTGAAGAACTTTCTCCTCACCTCCAGCCTAAACCTCCCCTGGCACAGCTTGAGACTGTGTCCTCTTGTTCTGGTGCTGGTTGCCTGGGAGAAGAGACCAAACCCCTCCTGGCTACAACCTCCCTTCAGGTAGCTGTAGACAGCAATGAGGTCTCCCCTGAGCCTCCTCTTCTCCAGGCTAAACACCCCCAGCTCCCTCAGCCTCTCCTCATAGGGCTTGTGCTCAAGGCCTCTCCCCAGCCTCGTTGCCCTTCTCTGGACATGCTCCAGCAATTCAACATCTTTCCTAAACTGAGGGGCCCAGAACTGGACACAGGACTCAAGGTGTGGCCTAACCAGTGCTGTGTACAGGGGTACAATGACCTCCCTGCTCCTGCTGGCCACACTATGCCTGATGCAGGCCAGGATGCCATTTTTTTTTTTTGCTCTTTTCCAGCCAAAGCCTGAGGTTTGGTCCCAGTCATAAGCAGTGGAGCTGTACTACCCATGCTAAGCAGGAGGTGAACTGTTCTCCTGAGGATGGGGTGAGGTTTCAAGGGGCTTCTCTGAGTGGGGGCCTGGTTTCTCCACTGGCCACAGTCACTCATTCTGCAGCATTGCATGTTTTGGAAGTGATTTAAAATTAAGAAGTAAGCATCAGCATTCCCCTCTGAGTGAGCCTCTAGCAAGCACTACTTGGAACAGGAGCTGCCTTTCCCTCTGTGGGTGCAAGGCACCCTACTGGGTTTTGCAGGGGCTGTGTCTGCTCTGTCAGTGCATCCTATCAACATCCTATCAATCCTATCAGTGCATCAGCACAAAGTTCCCCTGAGAGCTGCAGCTGCTTTGGGCAAGACCCAGGTGGATGGATGTAGGGCTGAGCACATCCTCAGTGGGTGCAAACTGACCTGAACTCAGAATAAATTCCCTCCTAAATGATGGTGGCATAGAAGAGAGTTCCTTAGGTCCAAGACTGGGCTTGTACCTGATATTTTGATGTGACTTTCTGGCAGCAGATGTTAGTACTAAAATATTTTCAATCTTATTTTTGCTTTTAGACAGGCTGCATCTCTGTGTTGGTCTTGTCTCTCAAGTAACAGAATCAGAGAATGGTCTGGGTTGGAAGGGACATCCAAAGCTCATCCAGTCCAACGAGCCCTGTTGAGCCTCACCTTGAATATCTCCAGGGATGGGGCCTCAACCACCTCCCCCAGCAACCTGTTCCAGTGTTCCACCACCCTCATGGCAAAGAACTTGCAGCAAGTGATAGGACAAGAGGAAAGAGCCTCAAGTCATACCAGGGGAGGTTTAGGTTTGATATTAGGAAGAGTTTCTTAACTAGACTCAACTGCTCAAGGCCTCATAGAATGGTTTGGGTTGGAAGAGACCTTTAAAAGTCATTTAGTCCAACCCTCATGCAGTGGGCAAGGACAACAACTAGATCAGGTGAAGCCTGGGACAAATCTGAGGGTTATGGAGAAGCTCTTTCTACAGAGTGTGATCATTTAAATTCAGCTCCTCCACAGCTGCAGGAAAAGCAAGAAAATTCTGCAGAACATCCTCTCACAGGTCTCTGCTCTCCTTAATACTTTTAATTTCCATCCAGTCATTAGGTTAAAGGAGCAGTTTGCTCAAAATAAACAACAATCAACCAAACAACCAAACATGGGCACAAGCAAATTCATCCAGAAAAATGACTGCAGCAAACTGACTTTTTCTCCCATGTAAGATGAAGAGTCCAATTTTACCATCCCTTTGGGGTTGTTTTTTTATTTTTCACTAGCAAAACTCTCCCTAGATCTGAAAGGATAGCAGGATTAGCCCCCAGTCACAGCACAGCAATCTACCCTTTTTTTTTTGCTACCTCCTAGATCTCACCTCTTTCACTTCAGGACCTAAGTTCTTTGGTGGTCTCCTGTTTTGACATCTGCTTGCTCTTATCTCTAATCAGTTTTGCTGATAGACATTTCCCCTGAGTGTGGAGACACAGCCTAATAGATTAAAAAAAAAAAAAAAAAAAAAAAAGAAATCCCCCAACTGCTACTTAGTAGTCAGGAAATTATCTTTGTGGCCTGCAAGGGTGAGAGATACAGTTCCTAACATTCCCATGCAGACAGCTCTGTCTCACTCAATTTTATCTGATTTGCTCTATTCTGCTCTTTATGCTCTTGTAATATAATGTCATAATGACTGCAATACATTTCTGTTAAACCTGCAATTAAGCAGAAGGAGCAATATCCTAAGACACTGAACCAACAGGGAAGTGCACTGTTAAACCACACAGTAATTTACTACAGCCTGTACCAAGGGTTACACCCTCTGCCAGAGCCAGGGGCTGAACTGGGAACATGCTGCTTAAGGTGAGAAGGAGAGGTTGGAATGATTTGTTACCTGATGCAAAACTCTGCAGGGAAAAAAAAAAATCACCAAAACCTCAACCCAAACACCATCACACATCAAAGTGCAAGGGTGAAATGGGTAGAATGAAATGCTTTGCCCACAGCTGAGGCTAACTAGAATATTCCATGGTTTACCCTGATGTTTGTGCAAAAAGCTGATGGCTCTCCAACAGGTGGAAATGCCACAGAATTGTTCAGCAATGAATTTCCAGCTGGACAGCTGTTATGCACAAGGGACAGTGAAATGGTCCCAAGTGCCTTCCAAAACCTTAGAAACCATTGCATGAACCATAACATGAGCAGAGTGTTAGAAAGGATGCTGTGAGGAAGATGTTACCTATTGGCAGGATGTATGAGCAAATCCCTGACAAACTTTTGTTGGTCTTTAATAAAGCAAACTAAGAAGCCCCACAGGTAGGAGGGATTGAGTCCTGGGTGATTTTGATTCCAACTTTCCATAGGAGTGAGATGGTTAAGGAATGTCTGAATCTGGACTTTTAAAGGGTAGTCTTTCTTTAAAATCTCTCTTTTTTTTTCTTTCTTTTTTAATTTTCTTTTTCCCTGGGTCTATCAAACATAAATTTTTTATTGAGTTCCCTTCTGCTGGTTTGTTTTTACTCCATTTCAGTGAAAACAAAGAGCACACACTTGCAAAAACATATCTGAGTCCAGACGGTCAGTGCAGGAAATTCCTGCAGCTCTGCTGAAAACTGGGACTGGAGGGAGGGGAGGGGAGTGGGGGGCACATACTCAGCACCTCTGCTGAAGGACGAGCTGTAGCACAAATCCAAGAGACACCTGAGCACTTGGGGGCTGCCCTGCCAGCCAACAGCACAAGGCAGGTCAGGCTGCCAGCTGGCAAGCGCTGCGGGGCCACGGTGTGGACTTCCAGCCTGTGGCTCAGGTGGACGCAAAAGCCCTGTGCTGGGGAGTGGAAAATGTTAGCCAAGGTGTGCATGGAGTCACCTGGAACTGGGGCTTCATCCTGGAGTCCCAGATTCCAGTGCCACAGCACCACTTGTTTCGATTTGTTTCTGCAGCACCATGTAAATCTAAAAGCCTTTTCCACACTCACAGGGCTACAGTCACAAACTGAAGTGAAGTGAAGGATGCTGAGGACCCCTCAAGCATCAGTCACAAACTGAAGTGAAGTGAAGGATGCTGAGGACCCCTCCAACATCCTCAGCATAACTTAGACTGCTCCTTTGCCCAGAACAGGTAAGTGACTCAAATTTAAAAGCCTTTCCCACACTCACAGGGCTGCAGTCACAAACTGAAGTGAAGTGAAGGATGCTGAGGACCCCTCCAGCATCCTCAGCATGACTTAGACTACTCCTTTGCCCCAGAACAGGTAAGTGGCTCAAATCTAAAAGCCTGTTCCAAACCCACAGAGCTATAGTCACAAACTGAAGTTGTGAAGGATGCTGAGGAGCCATCCAGCATCCTCATCCAGCATCCTCATCCAGCATCCTCAGATCCTCAGCATAACTTAGACTAGTCCTTTTCCCCAGAATGGGTAGTGACTCTGAGCACATGTGATTAAAGTAAATTAATTAAAGACAGCAAAGCCAGGAATGCAAACTGTGTGCTAGACATTCAGGTTTTGATGGCTCCTCATCTCTGGGCCTTATCTGCAGTCTTAGCCCAGCACCGGCTCCAGAGTGCTGCTGTCTCTGTGCTGCTGTGGATAGGGAAATAACAGCAGCTCTGCTCCCTGGGAAAAGGCCATGCAGAGCCTCAAATTGTGAGGCCACTTTTCTTGTCACTCCTTGCAAAGTGGTGATCTCATCCTTGCCGCCTCCAAATTTTCTATCTCCAGTGTAGGAGAGGGAGGCAGCAAGGGACGAGGGGAGAGGGAGAGGGAAGCTGTGCAAAGAAAGATTCCATTGTTAGAATGCTCTTATTTGTGTGAATGCTTGCCAAGACAACAAGATTGGGTCTGATGACATGAACTCAAGGGTCAGTGGGAGCTGTGCAAAAATGCCTGAACTCCTTGTGCTCATGATCCTGAGGAAAAATAAAGGAACTTCCAGATGTGAGCAAGCCTTCTTCCAGCCATCCAGCCCCCTAAACCTACCAGTTTATAGAGCCTGAAGGTCCCTCACCCCTTAGCATGGCTGAGCAATTGCAGTATTTGCCTTGCAGGGAGAGCTGCATCAAAATCCTAGACCCAGCCACCAAAGCACTTCAGGTGTGTTTGCATTGAAGGAAAGATGGATCAAACTTCAGGAGCATAGCCATAAGGAACAGGACAAATCCAGGATGCACCCTTAAAAAAAAGCCTGGGAATGAACTGCAAAAGCCTAAGCCTGTGGAATACCTCTTGCATGAACTATTTGGACTCATAGAATCATTTTGACTGGAAGAGACCTTTAACATCCTTGAGTCCAACTGTTAACCCAACACTGCTGAGTCCACCCTTAAACCATGTCCCTCAGCACCACATCTATTAAATACCTGCAGGTATTTACCTGGAGGTATTTAAAACACCTGGAGGTATTTAAAAGGATGAATTAAATACCTCCAGGTATTTAATATATGCCTTTAAATACTTCCAGGTATTTAATTTATGCTTTCAAATACCTCCAGGTATTTAATTTATGCTTTTAAATACTTCCAGGTATTTAATATATGCTTTCAAATATCTCTAGGTATTTAATACGTGCTTTCAAATACCTCCAGGTATTTAATTTATGCTTTCAAATACCTCCAGGTATTTAATATATATGCTTTTAAATACCTCCAGGAAAGGTGACTCCACCACTTCCCTGGACAGTCTATTCCAGTGCCAGACAACCCTTTTGGGGAAGGAATTTTTCATAACATCCAAGCTAAACTTCCCCTGTTGCAACTTGAGGCCATTTTCTCTTGTCCTATTCCTTGCTACTTAGGAGAAGAGTCCAAGCCCCACCTGACTACAAGCTCCTTGCAGGTAGCTGTAGAGAGATGTAAGGTCTCCCCTGAACCTCCTTTTCTCCAGGCTGAATCACCCCAGTTCCCTCAGCTGCTCCTCATAAGATGAGCTCTAGACCCTTCACCAGCTTTGTTGCCCTCCTTTGGACATTCTCTAGCTCCTTCATGTCCTTGTAGTGTTGTCCCAGATGTGGGTCTGGATTTCAGCATGCTTATACCAGCTAGGCTCCTCCAGCTTTCCCACCTTCATGCTCCTGAGTGACCACCCTGCCCTGTTTCCACCAGCCCTCGTAGGCAAAGGGTTTTCAGTGCACAGACATCACCCCCTGCCATGAGCCTTGAGGCAGAGGTGTGGGGAAGCTGTCCTGACTCCAGGCACAACCTTCAGGAAAGAGAGTAAGGAGGGGGAAAAAATGCAAATTAGTTTGGGGTGGGTTTGGGTTTGGGTTTTTTTGGGGGTGGAGTTTTTTTGTTTGGTTTGGTTTGTTGTTTTGTTTCTTTGGGGTTTTTTTGTTTGTTTAGAGGTTTTGTTTGTTTGGGAAGTTTTTTTTGGTTTTTTGTTTGTTTGTTTGTTTTTGTTTGGGTTTTTGTTTGTTTAGGGTTTTTTTGGGGTTTTTATTTGTTTGGGTTTTTTCTTTGGTTTTTTGTTTGGTTTTTTTTGTTTGTTTAGGGGTTTTTGTTGGGTTTTTTCTTTGGGGTTTTTGTTTGGGGATTTTTGTTTGGTTGTTTGGGGGTTTTTGTTTGGGAATTTTTGTTTGGTTGTTTGGGGGTTTTGTTTGGGTTTTTTGTTTGCTTGTTGGGGTTTTTTTGTTTGTTTAGGGTTTTTGTTGATTTTTGTTTGTTTAGGGGTTTTTGCTTGTTTTTTGTTTGTTTAGGGTGTTTTGTTTGGGTTTTTTGTTTGTTTTTTTTTATTTGGGTGTTTTTCTTTTTGTTTGGGTTTTTTGTTTGTTTGGGGGTTTTGTTTGTGGTATTTTGTTTGGGTGTTTTTTATTTGTTTGTGTTTTTTTTTTTGGTTAGGGTTTTTTTTCTTGGTTGTTTGCGTTTTTGTTTGGTTGGGGGTTTTTTGTTTGGTTGAGTATTTTTTCTTTGTTTCCTTGGGTTTTTGTTTGATTTCTTTTTTCCCATTTTTAAACTCTTCTTTTTTTTTTTTTTTACAAAAAAAAAAAAGGAGAATTTCATCCTTCCTGCCATTAGGACCGAAAGAGAAGCTGATGAAAGCCACAGTAGATTTGCTTCATCGGACAACATAATACATCATTCAAAAGATAAGTTGCAAACAGTGGTCCTAATCTTATAAGATTAACCATAACCTCTGCCTCTCCTCCCCCCACTCCCCTCCCCAGAATCCCAGCCACTCTGGAAAAAAAAAAAATATGCTGTCTCCTGGTCCAGTGATAAGTGATTTCTTTATCAATGTGATCTATCCAGCAGTGAAATGGATATCCCTTTTTACAAGGTATGACAAGGTTTTGGTATGGAATATTCCCATTACAAGAGGGTTTGATTGATTTGAGAAATGCCCCAGATAATTTATCAAGACTAAATTCTCCTGAACACTGAGGCAGGGTACTGTTCCTAAGTGGGTTAATGGCCCTCCTAGCGAGGATGGGTAATGGTTGGGAAAGTTGCTTCTAGTAAAGAAACTACAGCCTTGTATCATTTCTCTCTACAGCTACCTGAAGGGAGGTTGTAGCCAGGTGGGGGTTGGTCTCTTCTCCAGGCAAGCAGCAACAGAACAAGAGGACACAGTCTCAAGCTGTGCAGGGGGAAGATTAAGCTTGATCTTAAAAAGAATTTATTCCCAGAGAGATTGGCCACTGGAATAGGCTGCCCAGGGAGGTGGTGGGGTCAGCATCCCTGGAGGTGTTCCAAAAAAGCTTGGATGTGGCACTTGGAGCCATGGTTTCATTGTCAGGAGGTGTTAGGTGTTAGGTAATAGGTTGGACTTGATGATCTCTGAGGTCTTTTCCAACCTGGTTGATTCTGTGATGCTGTGATTTTTATACTTCTCAGTTTGGCAAATACTCTGGGTTTTTTTTACTTTCCCTTTGGGGAGGATTTGTCACAGTATCCCAGGACATTTGAGGTTGGAAGGGACCTCCAGAGATCATCAGGTCCAACCCCCCCTGCCAAAGCAGGATGCCCTAGGATAGTCCACACAGGAATGCATCCAGGTGGGTTTGGAAAATCTCCAGAGAAGGAGACTCCACAACCCCCCTGGGCAGCCTGCTCCAGGGCTCTGTCACCCTCACTGGAAAGAAGTTTCTCCTCATGCTGAGGTGAAATATTCTGTGATCAAGCTTGTACCTGTTTTTTCTTGTCTTATTACTGCACACCACTGAAAAGAGCCTGGCCCCCTCCAGTCGACACCCACCCCTCAGCTATTGATAGACATTGATCAGATCCCCTCTCAGGCTTCTCCTCTCCACACTAAACAGCCCCAGGGCTCTCAGTCTTTCTTCACAGGGGAGATGCTCAAGTCCCCTAAGCATCCTCCTAAGCTCTTGCCCATATGACCTGAAAGACTTTGGTCTTTATTAGTGACTCCCTCCTTCTTTCTTAATGACTCCCTCCTTCTTTCTTAATGACTCTCTCCTTCTTTCTTAATGACTCTCTCCTTCTTTCTTAATGACTCTCTCCTTCTTTCTTAATGACTCTCTCCTTCTTTCTTTCTGTCTTTCCTTCATTCTGTCTTTCTATCTCTCTCTCATTTCTTTCTGTCTTTCCTTCATTCTCTCTTTCTGTCTCTCTGTCCTTCTTTCTTTCTGTCTGTCTTTCTCTCTGTCTTTTTTTGGCATTCTTATTCCACAGTGTTTAAGTAGCTTTGTCCCTTCATTTGCACCCAAAGACAGCCCATGCAATAAAAACACAGCTTTCCTCCAGAGTGTCCCAGTGTGGATTTGCAAAGTAGTTTATTATTTTTAAGACAAAGTAGCTTGCTTCTACATTGATATGCCAGGGGCTGAACGAGCCAGATTGGAACAGCAAAGTATTTTAAATGAATCTTTTGCATTAGCAGCAATCTCATTTATTTTAGTTCAGTGTTTTCAGATAGTTTTTCAAAGCTAAGCTGGACCCACTGTGCAAGAATGAGTGTTTCATTAATTTTTATAAGAGTTATAAGAAGCACATGTTTAAAAGCTTCAGCTTTGTACCACGGCGAAGTATATTTTGGATGTATTTATTTACATAACGGGCCACATAAAAAGGAAAAATCTCATATGGAAAAATATACCAAAACCAAGCAAGGGTTACCACAAAGGTTTTAAAAATAAATAAATAAATAGGTATATTTTAATGGTATGGAGTGAAAAGAAACAGGGGCGTTTTTAAAACTGAAATGAGAGGATGTGATTCTCTTTTTTTTTTGTTGTTGTTGCATGTTTCAAGAGCTCAAAGTGAGCACATTTCCACTCCTATCAAAAAGCACAGCAGCCTGCAGGAAACTTTCATGAGGAATCATGAAACACAATGTTCTGCATTTCAAAAGAACTGAGATTTCTCACTTGGGGAAAACAAAGCTTCACAGAATCACCCAGGCTGGAAGAGACCTCCAAGATCACCAAGTCCAACTGATCACCCAGCCATAACTAATCACCCAGACCATGGCACTAAGTGCCTCATTCAGGCTTGCCTTAAACACCTCCAGGGATGCTGACCCCACCAGCTCCCTGGGCAGCACATTCCAATGGCCAGTCTCTCTTTCTGGGAAGAACTCTTTCTAAGCTCAAGCCTAAACTTCCCCCTGCACAGCTTGAGACTGTGTCCTCTTGTTCTGGTGCTGGATGCCTGGGAGAAGAGACCAATCCCCACCTGGCTACAACCTCCCTTCAGGTAGTTGTAGAGAGCACTAAGGTCTCCCCTGAGCCTTCTCTTCTCCAGGCTAAACACCCCCAGCTCCCTCAGCCTCTCCTCACAGGGCTGTGCTCATGGCAGAAAGGTGAGAAGCACTGATTTTGGCTTTGATGTTCTGCTCACTTGTGGTTGAGGTTACATTTTGTTGATGCAGTGTGCAATATATATATATTTATTAAAAATATATAGATAGATAGGTAGATAGAGAGAGGTAGAGATAGACAGAGATATAGATTTAGATAGATATAAATAGAGATAAACAGAGATAGAGATAGAGAGATATAGATTTAGATAGATTTAGATAGACATATATTTAGATATAGAGATATAGATATAGATACAGATAGATATAGATAGATATAGATATAGATACAGATAGATATAGATAGATATAGATATAGATAGACAGATATAGATACAGATAGATATAGGTAGATATAGATAGATAGATATAGATAGATATAGATATAGATACAGATAGATATAGGTAAATATAGATAGATAGATATATAGATATAGATAGATATAGATATAGATACAGATAGATATAGATAGATACAGATAGAGATATATAGATATAGATAGATGGATATAGGTATAGATAGATATAGACAGATAGATATAAATATATAGATATAGATAGATATATATAGATAGATATAGATAGGTATAGAGATCTATAGATATAGATAGATAGATATAGATAGATACAGACATAACATATAAAATCAATATTTTACTAAAGCACAGCAGTTAATGGAATGCACACAAACATAAATGTTTTGACAATGTCAAAACAAGGGTTGCCCCAAACCAATCAGCCCTCTTCTGATGATGAATGTGGTGAAACAGCTTAGGTCTTGGCAAAAGAATTGCATTTTTCTAAAAGAAAAAAAGGAAAAAAAAAACCCAAACCAAACTTTCCAGCCTTCTACCAGTTCCAGTTACCACCAGTACCACTGAAAAATCATCACAGCTAATAAATAAACTCCATCAGCACATCATCCCACCAGAATCAAATCAAGGGCTACTGCAGCCTCCATTTGTCTCAAGGAGAAGGCTGAAGAAATCCTCCAACTGTAATTTGTTTGTACAGGTTTTTCAGAGCTTAGAAACTGTAAGCCTGGCCTTAGCAGGAATTTGAATTACCATCTAAACTAATTTATCCAAGATGCACTCAAGAGATTTTTCTGTATATAAAAGACATATGGATTGGGGTTTTATATTTTGCTCTGCTTTGACTGAAAAGCTGTTGTTTCTTCAGGCAATGTATTTTGTAGGCTGCTTTCCTAACCTAAGGTTTGCATCAAGGATGCAAGTTTTTACATCAGGTATTATGTTTTGTTTTTTTTTTTTTAATCTGAAGAAAGCCTAAGTGATTAATTTTTTTCCCCTCTTAGTGCTGGGACAACATCACTAAGAGCAACAGAAATTTGGTTTCAAAAAAGTCTATAAGATTGGACTTCTGGTGTCCTATTGGACTCACTACAGAGCCTCAACCAATTAGCCTTGGAAAACCATAAAGCTGAAGCCAAAAGTTAATCATGAAAGCAACAGAATCCTCATTGCCCCTTTCTCTCCTCAGCCAGTAACAACTCTGCTGACTTTCCTCCTGCAGAATGTTGTGTCCTGCTCTGGGAAGGCATGCATTCCTGGAAGAGCTGAGGTCCTGAGAATGTCAAAAGCTCTTGAAAACAGGTCCAGCTTCCACTCTGCCAGACACTATGGCAAAGGCTCCTCTGAGAGCTAATTTTGGATAATGAGCAATCAGCGGGGGCAGAACATCTTGTAAGTATCTACAGCTGAAGCCTCTTAAGCAAGATTGGGATCACCCAAAGCTTTTCTCATGGGTGTTAATATGGTGATTAAAGTTTACAAGAGGCCTGGGGTTTTATTTTTGTCTTGTCACATGCAGCTGAGGCAGGAAATCTGCCTTAATGCATGGATGCTGAAGAGGCATAGGACTGTTTGGTCACTTACGTGTGGAATGCAAGCCTTGCTTCTGGAGCAATAACTGCTAAATACATTCAGTCATGATTGCTGTAGGAATGGTGTTGGGCAAAGATGTGGCAGCACACTCAGAAGCCTCCTTTGGATGGCTGTGCTTCCACTGGAACATCTGCTTTAGTTTGCCAGAGTGGCTTGAAGCAGATAGCCCCAGGGATGTTTGTAAGGTGCAGATGTGCTTTTTGTCGCTGTGAGATGCATCCCTTCAGAGCTGGCACTGTCTGCTGGCAGCACTGTATGCCAGGAGATCCTGTCATATCTGTCAGCTATGCTTTCCTCCCCGAAACCTCCTCCTCAAGCTGTGTAGGGAGGATGGATATGAATTGTCAGCTTTTGGAAGGTGACCTACTGAACAAAACATGTAGATTCAGATTGGATGCTAGGAAGAAACTCTTTCCCAGGAGAGTACTGAGACACTGGCACAGGTTGCCCAGGGAGGTGGTGGAAGCCTCATCCCTGGAGGGTCTTAAGGCCAGGCTGGATGTGGCTCTGAGCAACCTGCTCTAGTGTGAGGTGTCCTGTACATGGCGGGGGGGGGGGGGGGGGGGGGGGGTTGGAACTGGACAATCCTTGAGGTCCTTTCCAACCCTAACAATTCCATGATCCTATGTAGGATTGTTTCTTCCACTTGCTGCTTCTGTTCTTTCTCACCTTCATATTTAGAAGAGTGTCTTGAACAGATAGGATCCTAAGTGAGTCTTATCATGAGAACTTGTTGCTCTGGCATAGCTTTGAATGTGAAGCTTTGTAGACATATGATTCTCAAACATTTTTGGAAGCCATGTTTACCACCAGCAGCTTGCCTGCAATTGTGGTCAGATTTATACTTCCTTCATTATTTCATTTCATTTCATTTCATTTCATTTCATTTCATTTCATTTCATTTCATTTCATTTCATTTCCATTTTTAGAAGCTGCATCACTTTAATGTAACCAAAAGCTAATTTAATTTAGACTAATTTTAAAAGGGTTGTGTGAACAATTGTCTTTGTTTTGGATCATGGGGTTTAGCTATTGAGCAAAAAGCTGAGGACCACTGAAGGTTTCACAAAGATGAATTTACATACTTTCACTTTTCTCTCTTAAAAGCACGTGAAACTAAGTTACCTATTTCAGAAGCAATTAGCTGGGGGCTTTTTTTTTTTTTTTTTTTGCTGGTGCTTTGTTGCTATTTGTGTGTGTTGCTGGTTTGCTTGTTTGTTTGTATTTCAATCAGGTGCAAATGCATTCTGGTGGCAACAGCAGATTTTTCATTTCAGGACCTGCAAGGATGGTTGTTGTAACCAGAAAGGATGCAGGAGCCCAGAGCAGGTGTCCCAGCTGCAGGGCTAGGACATGCTTGGGGCAAGTTTTCTCTAGTTTGATCCTTTATTTCCACTGTGTATAAAGCACCTAGATATGGGGGGAAACTGCCACTCCCCTGCATGTGGAGCAGTTTAGGAGAGGCGTTTTTTAGTGCCTGCCTTGTTTGTATGCATTTCATAGAGAGTGGAAAACAACTGCAGAAACCACTGAAAGATATTTTCTGTCTGCATCAGCCTATAATTTGGTGGCTTCAGTTTAAATCATTCCAGTGTGCTCAAAGAGACACCAAAGGATGCTCTCTTAGAATCACTTGGGGAAGCATTAGGTGAGAGGGGCTAAGTTCCTTGCACACATTACCTGACTACAGGCACTTGTGAGATGGCCAGCCTTGATTTGGTTCTTCACCTACAGAGGTCCATGTGCTGTTTGATGTGTCCCTGGGGGCACCACACCTGGGTTTCAGCTGCTGCTCACTTAGCCTGGGTCTCCCATACTTTTATATCATGTGTTCCAGCCTTGTGCCAGTGCCCTGGGACATGTCAGTTGGGTGCCTATGCAAGGGCAATTGACTTGAGTCATACCTGTCCATTGAGTCTTTAAACATGGAGCTGGACAGCCTCCTTTTCTTTCTCACTTTATGTTTTATCTTGAGCAATGAAATGGTAAAACAATTGCCTACATTATTTTTACTAGCTTCTGTATGCATGCAGGGTCTAAGCAAAAGGGTGGCCTCCCATCTTTGAGGGTGGCATCACATCTTTGAGGGTGGCATCACATCTTTGAAGGTGCCATCACATCTTTGAGGGTGGCGTCACATCTTTGAGGGTGCCATCACATCTTTGAGGGTGCCATCACATCTTTGAGGGTGCCATCACATCTTTGAGGGTGGCGTCACATCTTTGAGGGTGCCATCACATCTTTGAAGGTGCCATCACATCTTTGAGGGTGCCATCACATCTTTGAGGGTGGCGTCACATCTTTGAGGGTGGCGTCACATCTTTGAAGATGGCATCACATCTTTGAGGCAAGGCTTCTGTGGGCAGAATTGCAAATCATAGAATTGTTAGGGTTGGAAGGGACCTCAGTAAGAAAGCAGCAAACTGGAAATAGTTTGTTATGCTATTTGTCCCAAACTGGTTTACAGCTGTAAATAGGTAGATTTTCTACACTAACTGCTGAAATTCTTTGTGTAAACATAGCCTGGTGTGAGGCAGAAGAAAAGCAATCAAGAAGCTCAGTTTGGTAAACAGTTTGAGCAGATGTTCTTGAGGAACTGCTGAGACAAGGCTTCATGCTCAGGTCTGGGCTGAGTCACAGGGATGTGAAGATATTCACCTGGGTGTTTGGTGTGCTTGGATGTGCTGCTAAGGTCAGAGAGAAGAGGGACCAGGGAAGGAGAATGTTATTTGCTGGTCACAGAAAAGAAGCAAACATTTATGAGATGTTGGCTTGATGGTTTGGTAGTAAGACTTCAGGACAAGGTCTGAGTTTCTCTTGTTTTGTGCCTACAGTGCCAGCTCTCATTTTAGTTCACCACTGATCTCATTTGTGAAGGCTCTGCCCAACATATTCCTTGCAAGGGTGAGATTTTTATTTGCCTTTGTCCTTTTGCTATCCTCATCAAAGATCAATCAGTGATGAAAGGAAGGGTCTGGTTTCTAGGACAGATTGACTTTAGATTAACTTTTGATGTCAGTGACCAGTATCTTGTCCACCATGTGACAAAAGTCAGTTCTCCATGTGGTACCTCTCTCTGCATTGTCCTCAGTGATGCATTGTACTCAGTGCAGCAAGATGCTGCTACCTGGTGCTCAGAAAGTGTCACTCTCCTGATCTGCTCCATTCACAATGGACAGAAGTTATTTACCAGCATGTGCTGAGAGGCAGCTGGCTGGAAAACAGCTCTGCAGAGAAGAACCAAGGAGTGCTGCTAGACAACCAGCTAGCCATGAGCCAGCAAAGCACACTGGTGGCAAAGAAGTATCTAGAGCTGAATTAGGAGGAGTGCTGCCAGCAGGTTGAGGGAGGTGATCCTTTCCCTCTAAAAGCACTGGTGATGCCACAGATGGAGTCCTGAGTCCAGTTTTGGGCTCCTCAGTGAAAGAGAGGAATGGACATAGGAGGGAGACTTCAGCAAAGGGCCAAAGGGTGATGAAGATGCTGGAGCATCTCTCTTATGAGGAAAGGCTGAGAGAGCTAGGACTGTGCAGCCTGGAGCAAAGCAGGCTTGAGGGCTTTCACTGATGTGTACAAATACCTGACAGGGAAAAATGAAGATGGCAGAGCCAGGCTCTTTCCAGTGGTGCCCAGTGACAGGACCAGAGGCAAAGGGCAAGCACTGAAACACTTGGAGGTTTCCTCTGAACATCAGGAAATACACTTTTACTGTGGGGTCACTGGGCACTGGCAGAGGTCAACCAGAGTGGTTGTGGAGTTTCTGTCTTTGGAGGTATGCGAAGCCCAACTGGATACAATTCTGGGCAACCAGTGCTAGGTGACCCTGCTTGAGCTGCAGGAGCTGTCCTTGGGATCTCCAGAGGCTCCTGCCAGCACGAGCAGCTGTGTGCTTCTGTGTGGTCATGTTTCACACTCTGTGGCTTTGAAGTGGAGTACTCCCTTAGTGTTGTCTGGAAAATATTGTTGATATGATTTATTAGAAACTTGATACTTGCACCTGAAGTGGATGTGCTTGATGCCTGTGCATCTGAAGTTTATGTGGTGGGCTTCTGTTATGCCTTGCCACAAAATCCTACTCTTCTAGAGAAGATAATCTTCCAACACTATTCCCAATGCTCTTCAGATTCCTCCCTACCCACATTCTGCTTTAACTATCTCTCCTGTGAAGAAAGACTGAGAGCCCTGGGGCTGTTTAGTCTGGAGCAGAGAAGGCTGAGAGGGGATTGGATCAATGTCTATCAATAGCTGAGGGGTGGGAGTCAAGAATGAAGGTGCCAGGCTGTGTTTGGTGGTGCCCAGTGATAGGGCAAGGAACAACAGGTACAAGCTAGAACACAGGAGGTTCCACATCAACATGAAGAGACACTTCTGTATGGTGAGAGTGACAGAGCACTGGAACAGACTGCCCAGGGGAGTTGTGGAGTCTCTTTCTCTGGAGACATTTAAAACCCACCTGGGTGCATTGCTGTGTGACCTGCCCTAGGTGACCCTGCTCTGGCAGGGGGGTTGGACTGGATGATCTCTGGAGGTCCCTTCCAGCTCCTAACATTCTGTGATTCTGTGACTGCTTCGCATGCAGCAAAGACAGACCTGTAGCTGGTAGGTGCTGCATCATCACCAGCATGGGTGTGCCCATCCCACTGAGCAGGGAGTAGATCCTCACACAGAAGATCCCTTGGCTCCCTCTAGTTTAGCCCCAAAGCTTAAATGCCCAAGAGGCTATCTGTACCAGAAAGGGCTTGGCTATGACAGGTCCTGGATGTATTAATCTCCTAGAAGATGTCTAGAAATGTCCAGAAATCTCCAGCAACTCTTGAAAAGAAGAAAGTTTGTGGCATCTTTCAAATCCAAGAGTAGTTTTGTCAGGTGAAAAGCTTTGCTGCAGAGCACTCACGGAGCCTTTTGCTTCAAACCCCCTTGTGATCTGCAACTCTGAAGCACGGTCCGTATGTTTTGGAGTCCCTCTCTGAGAGCCACAAACACCCATAACTTATTAATGACCTACAAAGGCTTGTAGGAAAAGCAGGAAAAGTGAACCCAGAGAAAGTCAACCATTAACTTCAGAAGCAGGAAAGCTTTTGAAGTCAAACCTTTTCTAGCTATGGAACTTCATCAACTCCTTGTTATTTACAGTTTGCTCTCCAAACATGATGGCAGTAAAAGGACAGAACAGATGGAAAGAGGGATTTCCCCCCCCCCCTTGCCTGCTCCTTGTACCTGTGATTACAAACACATGACTACATGGCACACAGAAGTGACAGGGTTAGCAAGAACACCATGCTGAAAGGATATCACTGCCCATACAGCTCTGTGAGATGACAACACTTGCAAGGAACTAGCCCTGCAGCACGGTTTTCAAAGCCAACACTTGTAGCAAGGAAACAGCACAACAAATTCTTCCTTTCTGTGACCACAAATAAATTGGTTTAATAGCACAAAATGAAGTACATGATGCCTGCATTTAAACAGCATGCAGGGCTTGGCCCCGGGTGTGCTGCCTGCGAGTAGAAATCAAAACCCTTCAAAGGTATCTTCAAAAGGATTCTAAAAATACTGAAATAAAATCATCCCCCCCATATTTCTTTAAAAAAAAATTAACTATGTTAGGATGTATTAAAGAAACAAAATTATACAAGCTGATAAAGTGAAATCCCAGGAATTGTGGCAGGTTTCACAGACTTCTTGATGGATAACCTGCATCCCTTTGCAGAAAGGGCAGAATTAGAATCATAGAATCAGTCAGGGTTGGAAGGGACCACAAGGATCAGCCAGTTCCAACCCCCCTGCCATGCCCAGGGACACCTCACACTAGATCAGGCTGGCCAGAGCCTCATCCAGCCTGGCCTTAAACACCTCCAGGGATGGGACCTCAACTACCTGCTGGAATCATAGAATGGCTTAGGTTGGAAGAGACCTCAGAGATCATCTGCTCCAACTTCCCCTCCATGGGCAGGGACACCTCTCAACTAGACTTGGCTGCTGAAGACTTGGACTGGATGCTCTTTTGAGGTCCCTTCTAGCCCCCAACATTCTTTGATTCTGGGTGACAGAGATGACCACATCCTGGAACATCTGTTACCACAGCCCCAAGGAGCCTCAGTCAGGGATCCTGTGGCACTTGGGGTGATGTGGAATGCAGAGGCAATCTCTTGGCCTGCCTGAGAGCAGCTGCAGCCTGAATACACATCACATATCTTACCATGCAGACAGCTGCAGAAAAGGGCTTACACCAGTGCTCATGTACTCAAAACCCACCACTGGCATTGGTAGCACCCTGCTGGGCTGCAGTGGGGTGCAGAGGGGCACCTGGCTGGGCAGAGGTATTGATTTCTCACTCCTAAAGCAGCACTGATGATATTCTACTGCTAGTGTTACCCACGAGTTAGTATTTGTGTTAAACTAAGACTGATTTTAGCATCAGGGCACCTGAGAAAGATGAGGGTGAAATTACCAGCACCGTTCATTACATGAAACTCACCACGCAGGCTTGGGAAATCATAGAACGTTTGGAACCTTGAAAAGTCATCTAGTCCAACCCCTCTGCAGTGAGCAGGGACATCTGCAACTAGATCAGGTTGCTCAGAGGCTAACCTGATTTGGAATGGGATGTGGCTTGCAGGGGTGGGGCATCTACCACCTCTTTGGGCAACCTGAGGTAGTGTTTCACCATCCTCACAGAGTCAAAAATCTCTTCCTTCTATCTAGTCTGCATTTCCCTTCCTTTAGTTTAAACCATCACTCCTCGTCCTGTTGCAACAAGCCCTTCTAAAACAACTGACCTCATCTTTCCTATAGCCCACCTTGAAATACTGAAAGGTCACAATATGGTCTTCTCTTCTACCTGAACAAGCTGTCCTCTCAGCAGAGGCATTCCATCCCCCTTATGGTTTTTGTGGCTTCCTCTGAACCTGCTCCAACAGCTCCATGTCTTTTCTGTGCTGTGGCCTCCGGTGAGGAGTATAGCAGCAGAATTCCCTCCCTTGACCACACTTCATTTGATGCAGCTCAGGTTATGGTTGGCCTTCTGGGCTGTGAGCACACATTGCCAGCTCATGGCCAGCTTTTCACCCACCAATACCCCCAAGTCCTTCTCTGCTGCTCTCAACCTCTTCATCCTCCAGCCTGTATGGATGCCGAGATGCAGGTCGTTAGCTGATACCTGTATTTCCTTGTTTACATCCACAGGGATACTCCAAGGAAAATAAGCTGCCCATACCCCAAGGTTCTGCTCTCCTTCTTTTTGGGAGGGGTGGGGATGGAATGAGTCCTGGTGGTGCTTTCTAAGTTGTTCTCCTTTCTGGTTTTGTGGTTTCTATTGCCACATCCTCCAAAAATGCACACACCAGAGAAAGCAGCCTGCACTTGGAAGCCATTTATTTTCTTTCCATAGGCACATCCCCACGCTCTTTAATGTAAATAGAGTAGGTAGGGAAGATAGCTGTGAAGGGAGAATGTTGTGTTTAAAACCCATTGGAGACAGCAAAGTTCTGATCCCTCTTTTTAATCATAACAAACCACTACTTACAACTCTTATCAAGCAACGTCTGCGCAGCGTCTGCATCCTTTCACTAATTTCAACAAACCACCCCGAGGAGTGGGAAGATTAGCTGTGGGGTTGTTTATTCTCATTGGAGTTATGGCCATGTTCTTCTCAAGTGAGAGAGAAAGAGAGAGAGAGAAGAGGAAAATAAAAATCTTGTTTATATCTATCTGGTCTGTCCTGTGTTCCCCCAGCAGGAGGGAATAACGCAGAGGGATTTAAGATGCGAGCAGATGTGGTGGTCTGCCTTGTGGTGCTTCACTGCATTTGGGACATGAATGACATCACAGGATGTTAGGGGTTGGAAAGAACCTCTGGAGATCTTCCAGTCCAACTCCCCTGCCAGAGCAGGACCAGAGAATCCAGCACAGGTCACACAGGAACACATCCAGACAGGGCTGGAAAGGCTCCAGAGCAGGAGACTCCACAACCTCTCTGGGCAGCCTGTTCCAGTGCTCTGGGACCCTAACACTAAAGAAGTTCTTCCTCATGTTGAGGTGGAACCTCCTATGCTGGAGTTTCCATCCATTGTCCCTTGTCCTACCCCAAGGCACAAGTGAGCAGAGGCTATCCCTGACCCCCAGCCCTCAGATATTGATAGACATTGATCAGATCCCCTCTCAGTCTTCTCCTCTCCACGTAATAAAAGTGAACCACTGTTATTATGCCTTTTCACTTTTAGGCTCCAAGCACTGTTTCCTGTATTTTGTAGATACAGATTCAGACCACAGAGCCTAGATGTTCATTGTGGGGATTTTCAGCAGGGAAGGAAGTAAAGGATATTGTGTGTAAGCATCACCAGTGAATTGTTGAGCTCTGGGGCCTTTTCTTTTTTTGGTTTGATGTCTGAACTAAGAAACCAGAAGGAAAAATTGTTGAGGGTTAGCTGTGATTTAAAAGGAGTTAATTTTCTTTGTGGGTTCTCTCCCACTTTCTCTGTATCCCTCTCTGCATGCTTCCATATGTGGGTCATATTGCATGGTGCTGGGTTATATTGCATAGGGGGGCTGGACTAGGTGACCTCTAAAGGCCTCTTCCAACCCAAAACATTCCATGATCCTGTGATTTTGGGGGAAGCTTTTGTAACTGCAGAAGTGTGCTTGATTTTGCAGCAGAATGGTATTTTGAATTGAAACCCAACTTCTTTCTTCCTTTTGTAAAATGTTTAATTTAGAAGAGAAAGCTTTTCAGATATTTGGATCTGTTGGTTTGGGGTTTTTGTTTTGTTTTGTTTTGTTTTTTCCCTAACCTCATTTGCTCAACTCCACTGAAGCCTAGAGATGGTTTTGGCCAGTGTACAACTGCAGGTTTCAGTAATTATTCGTTGTGTGAACATTTTGCTATGACCAGCTATGGGTAAGGCTGGTAAGGCTGACAGGGAATTCACAGCTATCTTTTTCCTTGACAGATCTGTAGACTAGACAGAGAAGGATAACTCTGAATTCAGCTTTCAAGTCGCAGGGGAGGTTACACTACCAAAAGACATTGGATAGGATCAATCAAGGAGGGCAATGCTGGAAGGCAATCTCAAATCAAAAGCTACTAACAGGATTTGGTGGCAGACCAATGGATTATTTAGACCTTATCATTATTTCACTTTTTTACATCCAATGGTAATTTATTTACATCCTACCAGTTTTCTACTCAATCCACAGAAAATTTTCCTAGGCACAGCCTAAAACTGCCACACAAGAAAATAAGAAAATGTTTTGGTTTGGTTTGGTTTGGTTTTGCAACTGAACCTACTTACACACCTTTTTTTTTTATCTCTGAGAGCAACCTTGCTTTCTAGTTCTGCATGAGGCATAGTACACAATGAACCAAACTCAGTGACCCTGCCAAGCAAGTGACACCATTTTTGTTGCCAGTTTGAGTCTGATGGTCTCATTTCATAGAATCATAGAATGGTCTGGGTTGGAAGGGACCACTGAAGGTCATCCAGTCCAACCCCCTCTGCAGTCAACAGGGACATCCTCAACTAGATCAGGTTGCCCAGAGGTCTGTCAAACCTCACTTTGAATATCTCCAGGGATGGGGCCTCAGCTACCTCCCCAGGCATACTGGACTCCAAGGAAACTCTGATGGAGCACTGGAAAACAGGCTGTCCAGAGAGGTTGTGGAGTGTCTTTCTCTGGAGACTTTAAAAATCCATCAGGATGCATTCCTGTGCAGACTACCCTAAGTGATCCTGCTTTGGCAGGGGGGTTGGACCTGATGATCTCTTGAGGTCCCTTCCAACATCTAATATTCTGTGATACTGTGAAACTCCACTGATGCATGCACACTTGTACAAGTGAGACTAACTTTGGTATTCCTGCCTTGAAGGCAGAGCAGAAACCTTTACATTTTTGAGCCTTTCTTCTCTCTGGATTTTGCCAGCCAACAGCAGGAAGCTGGAGGCCACCATAGATGAGCTCCATGTTCAATCCTCTGGCCAGCAGCTCTCACCACAACCTGGGCAGGAATGAGAGTCTGGGGAAGGAATGAGAGTCTGGGGCAGGAATGAGAATCTAGGGCAGGAATGAGAGTCTGGAGCAGAAATGAGAGTCTGGAGCAGGAATGAGAATCTAGGGCAGGAATGAGAGTCTGGAGCAGAAATGAGAGTTTGGGGCAGGAATGAGAGTCTGGGGAAGGAATGAGAGTCTGGGGCAGGAATGAGAGTCTGGGGTAGGAATGAGAGTTTGGGACAGGAATGAGATTCTGGGGCAGGAATGCGAGTCTAGGGCAGGAATGCGAGTCTGGGGCAGGAATGCGAGTCTGGGGCAGGAATGAGAGTCTGGGGCAGGAATGAGAGTCTGGGGCAGGAGCTGAGGAAACTCTGGGGGGGGGAATTAAATTTTTTTTTTTTTGGTAATTTATTTGTCATTGTATTGCTGAGGGAGTTTGTCTTGGCCCTGTTTATCTGGGGTGGAAGAGGAAGCTTGCAGGCAGCATGATGCATGGGCGCCGAGTGCCGGCATGAGGTCATGGAGCAAGGGAACAGAGCTGGCTGTGTCGCATGGGCTGGGGAGGGAGCTGCTGCGGCGCGGGGCGGCCACTTTATCTATTAGGTAACGTCTGAGGGAGATTGGGGGAGAGGGAGAATTTCACTGCATTGTGTTGGGCCAGGCCGTTGATGTGTTACCAAACATCTGCGAGGGACCTCGGAGGGTTTCTTTCCGCAGGTTCCAGTTGAGTCACGCAGAGGGAAAGTCGAATCGAGCAGAAGGGAAAGGCTGTGAAAGGGGGAGAGGGTTAACTTCCCTCAAAAAAAAAAACCACCCCAAACCAAAAAACAACAACCAGCATCCCAGGAGGGTTTTGCCTGTGCTGGATTTCCCACTGGGAGACTGCTCTGTGCACTGTGCAATGGAAATGGTGGGATGGAGTGTTGTCACACAGTCACACAATCAATGCCAGGGGCTGGAAGGGATCTCCAGAGATCATCCAGACCAACCCCCCTGCCAAAGCAGGATCACCTAGAGCAGGTCACACAGGAACTCATCCAGGTGGGTCTCGAATATCTCCAGAGAGGGAGAATTCACAACCCCTCTGGGCAGCCTGTTCCAGTGTTATGGGCTGGTGGTAAAGGAGCACTAATCCTATTGAGCAGGAACACATTAAAACTCTTCGCAAAGTGCTGGGAATTTTTTCTCCCCCAACAACCTCTTCTCTTTAGGGAATGACCAAAAAGTCAAGAACTGTGTAAGAAATAACATGGAAATGCTGGTGCCAGCCTCCTTTTTGTAAATGGAAAGTTAACAGCTGGAAAGCAAACACATTGCTAAGGGCCAGCTCGATGCTTTGCTATCTCTCCTGAGAGCATCTCAGAGCTGCCACAAATAAATGACCTCGTTCTCCCAATGCTCCCCTCAGGAAGGTATGTGAGGAGTCCTTGGCTAGCTAGCTTCACAACACAGTGTGCATCTTGGGGGTGGTGCAGCCATCATGGGCAGAAAGTGAGGAGCATGCCTGGTAGATGTTCCTAGCTAAGGATGCTTCAAAACTGCTGCTGCTTTTGCTGACCTAACCAAAAGAGGCAGAGGAGCAGAGCTCTCCTTTGAGGTTCACTGTCCCAGTGAGCACTGGGATCACCACTTCCCCTTCCACATACATTATAGTCCCAAGAGTGTTAAACAATGCTCCATGTTGTGGAATACTGTGTCCAGTTTTAGGCTCCCCAGTTCAAGAGAGACAGGGATCTGCTGGAGAGAATCCAACAGAGAGCCAGAAGGGTGATTAGAGGACTTGAGCATCTCTCCTATGAAGAGAGACTGAGAGCCCTGGGGCCGTTTAGTCTGGAGAAGTGAAGGCTGAGAGGGGATCTGATCAATGTCTATCAATAGCTGAGGGGTGGGTGTCAAGTGGAGGGGCCAGGCTCTTTTCAGTGGTGCACAGTAATGAGACAAGGAATAATGGGTTCAAGCTTGAACATAAAAGATTTCACCTCAGCATGAGGAGAAACTTCTTTCCAGTGAGGGTGACAGAGCCCTGGAGCAGGCTGCCCAGGGGGGTTGTGGAGTTTCCTTCTCTGGAGACTTTCCAAACCCACCTGGATGTGTTCCTGTGTGACCTGTGCTGAATTCTATGGCTCTGCTCTGGCAGGGGTTCCTGTGCAGACTACCCTGGGTGATCCTGCTTTGGGCAGGGGGTTGGACTGGATGATCTCTGGAGGTCCTTTTCCCACTTCTAATGCTGTGATACTGTGTGCTGTGACACACACACATGTGGAGCCATCTGCCCCCACCCAAGCAGCTGGAAACTTGCTTTAGCAACACATTTGGTTCCTGGCAGCACAGGGAAGGTGCCTTTCCCCTTCTCCTGAGGGCCAGCAAGTGCCCAGGAGAAGGGGAGCAGCATGCACAGAGGGGTTACATGGGGGCTGGCCCTGCACCTTCCAAAACTCAGCATAAATCAGGATTAGTGCTGTGGCGCCTGGAGAGCTGTGCCAGCAGCGGGCGGACGCGAGAGGGGAATCAGGCCCCACGCAGCAGGCTCCCCCAGTGGCATGTTTATTCCTGCCAAGCTCCCATCTTTTATCCCCTGAACAGAGCAGCCTGGTAAGCCCCTCTAAGTCTCTGGTATGCCAAAATTGATATGGGAGCCCTGCTCTCTCACCCTGCTGGAAGGAAACTTGGGGGGAAGAGCCTGGTGCTCCGCATGTCAGCCGTGTCAGCCACAGCCCTCCCTGCCCATCCAGCCACCCTGAGGTCCCCTCTCATGGGGTGGGCTCTTTATTTTTCTGTTTGCAACCTGCTGGTGGGGAGAAAAGAGAGGTGCTGGAGGGCAATGGGAAACTGCTGAGTGGAGAAAATGCAGCCTTCCTCATCCTCCCTCCTCCTCCCCTCCCCTCTCCTGGGAGCAATTGATTTAGGAGCTTTTCTTGAGTAAAAATTTCATCACGAAAGAGCTTTCCTCTGAGAGCTGCTGAGAAATTGTCTGGCCCCCCACTCTCTTATTTAGGTGTACATATATATGATATGTGTGTGTTCATATACAGGAGGATTGCAGCTTTCCTGACCTAGGTGGCAGGTACTTGAACTAATGGGTTTATTTGCTGTCCTTGCCTGCAAAAGGAGATGCAGTCCCAGGAATTAAGGTGGCAAAAAAAATGACCAAAGCATCATTGCCAAAATGTCTGAAAATTCCTCCTGATGGATTATGAGGGATAATAACCTCGACCTTTTCTCCAAGGCAGGGAGGAGCACTTAGGAGACAGCAAGGAGGTTGCCTAATGTTTTTTGTTTTTTTTTTTTTTTGCATTAGAATTTCAATGAAAATCAAGTAAATCCACAGGCTAAGAGCTACCCTTAAAACCCATGGTATTACTGAGATAGATTTGGGGTTGCCTCTCATCTTTCTAGATTTTAGACACAGGACAGGAGTGTTGTGTTCCAAGTCTTGCTCTTATGTGTGGATGCCTGAGCAAGGTCCTTCTGAAGCACCCAGATGTCCTACCAAGGTATTGGAGGACTCTATGTCCTCTGCAGTGGAGTGCTTCATAGGATCAAGGACTATCAGGATCATAGAGGTTGGAAGGGACATCTGGAGACCATCCAGTCCAACCCCCATGCCAGAGCAGGACCAGAGAATCCAGCACAAGGCACACAGGAACACATCCAGATGTGTTTTTCATCTAGGGCAGGCAAATAGCAGTTGCTTATTATCATTGGGATGTTAATTAGTTGATTAGATGATGTTGGGTGATAGGTTGGACTTGAAGGTCTTTTCCAACCTGGTTAATTCTGTGATTCTGTGATCTGGTTTTATGTCTGCCAGCTGTGCAGGTGCTTGAAAGGTTCTTGATTTGAGATTTCCAGTGGCAAGCAATGAACTTTTGGGTGTCTCCATCTTAGAGTGTGCTGCTAAAGTCAACTTCAGGAGATGTGATGTCTCACTAAGCTCACACTGGGCATTCAGACTTTGAACATTAGGCCTCAAGGAAGATGGTCAGTTTTATTGTCCTGGGTCATGATTACAGGCTCACAGATGTCAGGGGTTGGAAGGGACCTCTGAAGATTGAGTCCAACCTCCCCTGCCAGAACAGGACCAGAGAATCCAGCACAGGTCACACAGGAACACATCCAGATGGGGCTTGAAAGTCTCCAGAGAAGAGACTCCACAACCTCTCTGGGCAGCCTGTCCCAGTGCTCTGTGAGCCTCACAGTGAAGAAGTTCCTCCTCATGTTGAGGTGGAGCCTTCTGTGCTGGAGTTTCTATCCATATCCATAATCCCCAAGCAAGGTGCTCCATCATGTCCTTTTTGGGTGAGAGCCACTCTGTCCTTCTGTTTTGCTCTTAATCTTTTCATATGAATCAGCAAATTGCAGCTTTCAGTTCTCCCCTGAGCCCTGCAGAGTCTTGATGCACCATGCTATTTCAAATGTATTTCTAAGAATCCCTTACAAAGAAAAAAGTGAATTCTATTTGAAAAAGACCTTTCAAACCTGTTAGTGGGACTAGGTCTACAAAACATGAAGATTCTTCTCATTAATTAGGGAGGTTCTCTTGGCCACCAGAGCACATTGTTGTTCCATGCAGAACTTGCTGTCCACCAGCACTCCAAGGTCTTTCTCTGTGGAGCTGCTTTCCAGCAGGGCAGCCTCTAACCTGTCCTGGTGCTTGTTGTTATTCCTCCCCAGATGTAGGACCTTGCACTTGTCCTTATTAAACTCCATGAGGTTTACCTGCAGCCAGCTCTCAGCCTGTCCAGGTCACGTTGGACGGCAGCACAGCCTGAGGGGTGTCAGCCAGCCCCCCCAGTTTTGTATCATCAGCAGACTTATATTGTCACTTAAGCCAGGTTGGTAAGGAGAGCATGCCACTGGAAATGGCTCGCCTCCAAGCCCTGTGCACACAATGCAGAAATCAAACACACTCTTTTGTCAGTAATTGCTGGTTTCAGACCTGGTAGGACCTAGGGTAGGACCTAGTTCATCTAAATCATTCTGCCTCTATAGATGATCATGTAAAGGTAGTCTGCTGCCTGTGAGAGTTTTGAGATATAAATTGACAGGTGCTGTACACAAGTGATGCAACTCACCTAGGAATCACTGCATCACAGAATATATCTGGTTGGAAGAGACCTCCAAGATCCAGTCCAACCCTTAACTTGGCCAACACCAAAGGGTCAGCACTAAACCATGTCCCTAAGTGCCAGCCCCACACACAGCTTGAACACCCCCAGGCATGGTGACTCCAGCACTGCCCTGGGCAGACCATTCCAATCTTTGAGAACCCTTCCAGTGAAGAAATATTTCCTAACATCCAGCCTGAACCTCCCCTGGTGCAGCTTGGAACCATTTCCTCTGGTCCTGTCTCTTGCCACCAAGGAGCAGAGGCTGTCCCTTCCTCGTTCCAACCTCCCTTCAGGGAGCTGTAGAGAGCAATGAGGTCTCCTCTCAGCTTCCTCTTCTCCAGACTGAACACCCCCAGCTCCTTCAGATGCTCCTCGCAGGCCAGGGGCTCCAGGTCCTTCTCCAGACCTCGTTGCCCTTCTCTGGCCAGGCTCCAGCCCCTCAATGTCCTTCCTGCAGTGAGGGGCCCAGAGCTGCACACAACACTCAAGGTGTGGCCTCAGCAGTACTGAGCACAGGAGGGTGATCACCTCCCTGTCCCTGCTGACCACCCTGTTCCTAATCCCAGCCAGGATGCCATTGGCTTTCTTGGCCACCTGGGCACTGCAGGCTCATGGTCCATTGATTATCAACCAATACCTCCAGGTCCCTCTCAACCTCTTGCAGCTTTCCAACCACACATGCCCAAGTCTGTAGCTTACCATGGAGTTGTTGTGACCCAGGTGGAGAACCTGACACTTGGCCTTGTTGAACTTCATACAGTTAGCCTTGGCCCATCAGTCTAAGCTGTCCAGATCCCTCTGTAAAACCTCCCTACCTTCTAGCAGACCAACACAGCCACCCAGCTTATCATAGAATCAGAGAATCATAGAATCAGTCAGGGTTGGAAGGGACCACAAGGATCAGCCAGTTCCAACCCCCCTGCCATGCCCAGGGACACCTCACACTACATCAGCCTGGCCAGAGCCTCATCCAGCCTGGCTGCAAACACCTCCAGGGATGGAGCCTCAACCACCTCCCTGGGCAACCCATTCCAGTGTCTCACCACTCTCATGGGGAAGAACTTCTTCCTCATGTCTAGTCTGAATCTCCCCATCTCCAGCTTTATTCCATTCCCCCCAGTCCTGTCACTCCCTGGTACCCTAAAAAGTCCCTCCCCAGCTTTCCTGTAGCCCCCTTCAGATCCTGGAAGGCCACAAGAAGGTCACCTCTGAGCCTTCTCTTCTCCAGACTGAACAGCCCCAACTCTTTCAGTCTGTCCTCATAGGAGAGGAGCTCCAGCCCTCTGCTCATCCTGGTGGCCCTTCTCTGGACACCTTGCAGCATGTCCAGATCCCTCTTGTAACAGAGGCTCCAGAACTGGATGCTTGGTAGCATCTGCAGACTTATTGAGGGGGAATGAACAACTCTTTATAAATATCTGCATATTGATACCAAAAAAAAGGTAGTTGGGACTAAAGGAGAGCACCCCCAAACAAAAGAGCAGGGATTTCCCAGTTCTGGGAGCTCTTCTTTCCCTTACCCAGCACAGAACTGGTGGCAGAGGCTGCAGCCTTGCGTAGCTCTTTGCCTGCTGGGGTGAGCCCATGTTGGTTTTGAGTGCACTTAGTGACTACTTACTCAGTGAGTATTTATTTTAAGTGATCTGTTTCTGTAGACTTTGCTGGCAGTAAATTCATTATTTGAGTTAATTGGGGAGATTAAACACAAAAGAACTGTGATAGAGCAATTCACTAATGAAGACTGGTGTTAGGGGAGGAGTCTGATATCCTTTTGTGGTGGGGCATCAACTCTGCAGGGTGTCAGCTCCTACAAAACAAACTGAAAGGAGTGCAGAGCAGCTCACACCCAGCCAGAGGCTGACTGAGTCCCCAGGGACCAGGCAGGACCAGAAAGAGACATATTAGAGGGCACAAATAGCAACGTGGAAATGGCAGCTCAGGAAGTATCTCAGAGGAGATAGATGATGAAAGACTGCCTGAAAATCAGCCTTTGGCATGGCTGCATGGGCAAGGAAAGAAAGTGAGCTGAGAAAATTGGAATGATTTTCCCTCCCCCCCCTCAAGCAGTGCCCTTTATCCTCTCAAATTCATGATCAGTATTGATACCTGGATTCAAATACTAAATTCAAAACTTGGAGTGAATGTTAAGTGCTGAAGATTTCTAAAGCTGTAGCAAGAAAGAAAAAAAAAGAAAAAGTGGGGGAAAGGCAGAGAAATTGGAGGATTGGTACATTTTTACAAGTAATGGACCAGGACTCTGTTTGCTTCACAATAAACTTGGTGCTATTTAATTATTTCTCTCTATAACCCTCTGTTAGTAAACCAGAACCAGTGAGATTTTCCTTCTCCCTGCCCTCCTGGAGCCTGTGTTTCCTGAAGAACATGTTCCTCTTGCAGGACTCTCCTGTTCCACTGCAAACTCTGATATTTGGACTTTCTTTGGCTACCACAGGAGCCAGAAAAGTTCCTTGCAGTAACAAAGCTGAGCCACAGAAGGGACACAATTAGCTGTGCCCTTGGTTTAAGAATGGTTAACATACAGAACCTCAGAATAAATACTTCTTCATCTCATTGCACAATAGTCAATATATAAACAGTTTGCATTCACATGGGGGGAGAGATATAGGAGCAGCTGATAAACAACCCCTGTAAGGGAAGAGCTTGAACAACCTCAAAGATGTTCCCAGCACTGCTTTCTTGACATGCTTCCTTCTCCCCATTCCTTCCTGCTTGCTGTGAGGGAAGAGCTTGCAGAAGCTCAAAGATGATCTCAGCACTGCTTTCTTGACATGATTCCTTCTCCCAGCTTGGTGCTGCTCATTAAGAAATGGATAGATGTTCCTCAGTGTCTGGGGGTAAGAAGTGGGAGCCAGGAGATCCCAAAGAGTCACACTAAATCCCTATCCTGATCACCTGACATCCTCTTCAGGTGTCTGTTTGCATCAATACCCATCACCTGGAGGGAAACTCCCACCCCCTAGAGCTGGCCAGGAACAAAGCAAGGCTCTAAGAAGCTTGTGGTGAGCAGCCTTCATCTTGAATTTTGGGAAGAAAAGCTTTCTGGACTGTGTAGAACAAGATGCTGAGGTGAGGGCTGTCCCCTACTGTGCACAGGGACTTGGTGTGGTGGCTTCATTTGCTACTTCTGGCTATGGGCACGAATGAGTGACAGCAGTGTGTTGGTTTCCTTCTTGCACAGGACACCTAAGGTATCTGCCTGTGTGCCTGGTGTGCAGTGTTCTACTGTGCTGTTAGCACAGCTGAGCACAAATGGTGTTATCCTCCTTGGCCCTGGTGTGGCTCCAAGTGCTAATGGCCACCTAAGGTGTAGAAAAGTAATAAATGGTCTATGAAGTGCTACTCAGCTCCCTTCAGGGATGGGTTGCTCTCTTTCCTGGCCTTAGAAGCCTCATCCCTGGAGGTTTTGAAGGCCAGGCTGGATGTGGCTCTGAGCAACCTGATCTAGAGTGAGGTGAGCCCATGGCAGGGGGGTTGGAACTGGATGATCCTTGAGGTCCCTTCCAACCCTGACAATTCTGTGATTCCTCCAGCCCTTTAATCAGTGTGCTGTTGAGGACTTAGCTAAAACTACTCCTTTGTCAGCCTTGCTTCTGCCAGAACTAGATCTCTTTCAGTGAAATAGTATTTTACCCCAAACTCTTGCAGTGCTTGTGAAACTTGGTGGTGGAAGGGACAACAGCTGTGAAGTTATTCATTTTCCAGGGTGACCTTTTTTTTACTTTCAAAGCAAAAAAAAAAAAAAACAAAATGCCAAATTTGAAGAAGAAGAGGACAAAAAAGCCTCCCTTATTTCCCTCCTTTTCTTAGAATGTCCAGAAATCCCTCCTGGCCATATTTACCCCATGCCTTGAAATGCTCTTGGCTGTTGGCTCGTGCGTGCAGGGATGCCTGCTGCAAATATTTTCTTTTCTTTTTTTTTTTTTTTTTTTGGTGTGTGCATATTTATATCTTGGTGGCTGTGTTGCCAAGGAGCTCTGAAAGAAAGCAGAGCTGAGATAACTTCTAATCCACCTTTCTGTGATAGTGTGGCGCAAGTGAAAGAATCCAGGGGTCCTTCTCCACTCTTAGCTATGCTCTAGGTTTGGTAGGCTGGGCTGTTTAACAGGCACTTGGGACTTTGCCCTTTCCTCCCCCTCCCCTTGCTCTGTCTCACAGCTAGCAGGGGAGAATGAAAACCCCTGGGCAGTTGGGAGCTTTAAGTAGATGTGGAAACTGAATTAATTTTTTTTTTTTTTTTTTTGGGTAGGGTCTGGGTCACTGCCTTGAGTTGTTCATGTTGATCAAGATGTGCAGGGTGAGTGCCAAGAGGCTGGAGCCAGGCTCTGCTCAGTGATGCCCAGTGACAGCACAAGGGGCAATGGTGGATGTTGAGGCATAGGAAGTTCCATGGAAACAGGAAATTTCTTTTCCCTGTGAGGGTGATGGAGTCCTGCAACAGGCTGCCCAGGGGGATTGTGGAGTCTTCTTCTCTAGAGATGTTCCAAAACTGCCTGGATGTGTTCCTGTGTGACCTGCTCTAGGTGATCCTGCTCTGGCAGGGGGGTTGGACTGGATGAGCTTTTGAGTTCCCTTCCACCCCTAACATTCTGTGATCTCTGCCTGCTAGCAAAGTTCTCTCTTTGCCTTTCTTTGTCCATCTTTGTGGGACAGGGCTCATTGAGCTGGAGGGATGCAAGCCCTGCCTGAGCTGCTGTTGCTTTCCTGGTTAAGGAAAAGGATGGACACAAAACGATTTCTTTATCCCTCAGTAGTTCCTCAGATGTGAAAATCCATCTCCTTGGTTTCTGTCCCACTGGAGGACCTCTGGACTGGTTGCAGAGGCAGCAGGATTCCAACGCAGCCGATGACCTCATGGTCCTTCCTTTCAGCATCGATTTTTGTTGCTTTTACTCAAAGCAGAGCCTAGACTTTCCCTATCTGGGAGAAAGCCCAGGGTCTGAGATCATCTTGTCATTCTGTGATGACACTTCCTGCCTCAAAGAAACTTCCCTCTCAAGCAGAGATTGCATGCTCAATGTGATGCTTTCCCAGAGCCTCCTAAAACAGGTTTGGTTTTGGAGCAAGCCTTTTCTGCTGGAAGTGTTCCTCGTTGCAGGATTCCTGACTTGGCTCCTTCTGCATTTGTTATTTGTATCTAATGCAATATACTTGCTGGTAGCAGGGTCTTGCAGAGCTATTTGGCTGCCATTGTCCCTGTGTAGCAAATAGAAAGAGACAGTTTGACAGAGAACCTTTGGAGGATAATTAATGCTTGCTTTTGACAAGGGTTTCAATTAAGTGTGTTACTCTTCCTCGTCCTCTGGATATTATGAAAAATGGGCCAAATGTTCCCATGGTGTAACTGCATTAATGGCCTCAAACAAGATGTAAATACATGCAGCACCCCTGCAGGTTTCATTGTCCATAGGCTTTTCAGGATGTTCACTGCTTTTGCCTTTCTCATTTGCCTTTTTTAGCTGGTGGAGTCGGTTTGGCTTTTTGGAGTCTTGTTAGACCCCAAAGGTAGGTTTAGAATAAAGAAAGGCTACTTGGCACCTAGCTTGTAGCATACTGGTGGGCTGGCACTGTTGTGTGGTTTGTCAGTGGGTTTGAATGGCTGGATACCCATCCAAAGGTAAGGTATCCATTGCTGGGCAGTTTACTCTCAATGAAGATCAAAGTCTCAGAGTATATCAGAGGTTGGAAGGGACCTCCAGAGATCATCAGGTCCAACCCCCCTGCCAAAGCAGGATGCCCTAGGGTAGTCCACACAGGAATACATCCAGGAGGGGTTGGAAAGCCTTCAGAGAAGGAGACGCCACAACCCCCCTGGGCAGCCTGCTCCAGGGCTCTGTCACCCTCACTGGAAAGAAGTTTCGCCTCATGCTGAGGTGAAATCTTCTCTGTTCAAGTTTGAACCCATTGTTCCTTGTCCTATCACTGTGTACCACCCAAAAGAGCCTGGCCCCCTCCACTTGACACCCACCCCTCAGCTATTGATAGACATTGATCAGATCCCCTCTCAGCCTTCTCTTCTCCACACTAAACAGCCCCAGGGCTCTCAGTCTCTCTTCCCAGGGGAGATGCTCAAGTCCCCTAAGCATCCTCCTGGCTCTAAGATGCAAAGCAATGAGCAAGCACAGGTGACAGTCTCATTGCATGGGCTTTCAGGAGCCTTAGGTCAAAAGACTTCAGCAAGCCAGGTAAGGTATTTCCTATGATCAGGGAAAACCTCTGCTACAAAGACAGCATGAGGGAGCTGGGGTGGTTCAGCCTGGAGAAGAGAAGGCCTCAGGGAGACCTAGTAATGACCAGTACCTGAAGGGGACCTTCAAGAAAGATGGAGAGAGGCTGTTTACAAAGGCCTGCAGTGATAGGATGAGGGACAGTGGCTTCAAACTAGAGAGAGAAGATTTAGATTGGATGTTAGGAACAAGTTCTTTACTGTTAGGGTAGTGGAACACTGGATCAGATTGCCCAGGGATGAGGTCCCATCCCTGGAGATATTCAAAGTGATGCTCAACAGGGCTCTGGGCAACCTGATCTAGTGGAGGATGTCCCTGCTGAGTGCAGAGGGGGGTTTGACTAGATGAGCTTTGGAGGTCACTTCCAAGCCAGACTGTTCTGTGATTCTCTTTTGCCATTTTGTAATACTCCTCTCAACACAAAAGGATGTTGCATTCTTGAAAACATGACTGAGAGAGAATGAGCCATTTATCATGAACATGAGTGATTAATTCTGCCATCTTCTCATGTTAGAGTGCTTGGCTTTGCAGCCTTTCTTTCCCACCAACATGTCACTTGGGTTGTAGTTTCCTATTCTTACAGCATTCAGAGCATAATGAGAATAGCAAAAGATGACCTTATGCCATTGTCCTGATCTCCCTGCCTGCTCCCTCAACAGGAGTGGGATCTGTAGGTCTGTGCAATGATTCTTGCACTAGCTGAGCTTAGGTGTAGTTTAGAAGTGGTCAGACCTCTGTAAATGTTGTTAGATAGCTGAGGGCAGTAAGATGTTCACAGGCATCCTCTGACAAGGCAGGAAAGGCAAATGATGACTCCAGGCCTTTGTGGCTTCTCTTTACCCACCCCATTCCCCAAATTGTTTCTCCCACCTGCTGCCCTTCCTGCCTATGTGTCCACATCTGCTCCAATCCTCCTTGTATCTCCTTTCCTATGTGCTTTCCTCATTCATCTGAGCTTTATCTTCCTCTCTCCCTCCTGCCCCTCTGATTACCCTTCTGCACCTCTGTCAGGCTGCTCTCATCCTTCTCTGCCAGTGCATTAACAAGGGAGGTGGATGGCACAGCACAGGCATCTTCCCTACTGTCAGCTCTCCTGTCTGGCTCCATGGAGGCCCCAGATAGACAGGAGAAAAGACTGCAGGAAGAATGATTACAAGCAACATTTCACTTGGCCCTTTAGCCTTGGGATGTTCTGTGGAGACAGCCTAATCTGGTTGAATGCAGGAGCAGAGGGAGGTTAGAGCAAGGGACCATCAGGGATCTTTGCAGACAAGCTAATGGGTTCCAGCTGAGCATTTGTGAACACTAACTTATTTTTGCAGAGGCTGAGAGTGTGGAGTGAGGCAGAAAGCACATCCCTGACAAGACAACAAGCTGCTTCCCAAATGCTAAGCCTCTACTCTCAAGCACAGAAGAACTCAGAGCTCTGCATGTGGCTGAGTGATTCCCCCCCTCACCAGCTCTCCATCTCCAAGCTACAAAGTTCAGGGACATCCTACCTGAGGTGAGTGCCCAGAAATACTTCAACATGAAAGGCAGTCAGAGGTGCTAGCAAAATGAGCCTCCTGCTTGAGAGGCAGCCTGTGCACACCTTCTGATCCTGCCTACAGCACAGGAGGAGAACCATTACCATTTTAACTTCCTCTGCTTCTATGTGGTTTTAGCAACAGTCCCTTCCCCATCATGCATACCCCAGGAGTTTTCTGCTTGTTTCTGTTTTTTAAGCCTGTTCCTAAGATACCTTAATGCCAGTCCCTCAATTTCAGGCCTCCAGGCACTGAGGCAGTGATGCTTTGTGCCCTTTCACAAGACTCCAGTGCTGCTCACTTGCAAGGATGTTTGGCTTCCTTTGTCCTGTGGCTGGTGTGTAGCTCTTGGAACACAACCAGCACCTGCTTGGTTGTCTCTGAGTCCATGCCTGCCTTCCTGCTCTCAGGTGAAGCAGCAGTGATGGTGGTGTCTTGAGTCCCTACCTTGCTGCTCTTCCAGGCTCTTCTCAGGTGCTCTGTTCAAGCCTGATACCCAAAATTGTCTGTTTGTTTTGCTTTGCAAGTTGATGTGCTAATGAGATGAGAGTATGGCTTCTGGTGGTGGCTATTACAAGACAGGAAAAGGCTTTTCTGGGCCATCTGATCAGTGGATTGCCTTGGAGATACTCTGGGGGGCTGGGAGATCCTTACTTTTCCTCTCTAAAATGTGGCTTTCTCAGGGGTTCCCATGGATAACTTCAGTCATCATGGTCTTTGCAGGGTTGTGAGGTGCGGTAGGGTAGTGTCACTCAAATATGCCCAACAGAAGGACACAGAGCTGTTGGGGTGAGTCCAGAGGAGGCCACAAAGATGGTCCAAGGGCTGCAATACCCCTGCTATGAGGACAGGCTATGAGGAGCTGGAGTTGTTCAGCCTGGAGAAGAGAAGACTTCAAGTGGACCTCAGAGCTGCCTTCCAGTACCTGAAGGGATCCTACAGGAAGGCTGCAGAGGGACTTTTCATGAGGGTTTCTAGAGACAGGACAAGGGGGAATGGTTTGAAGCTGAGGGAGAGCAGGGTTAGACTGGAGCTGAGGAAGAAGTTCTTCAGTGGGAGGGTGGTGAGACTCTGGAATAGGCTGCCCAGGGAGGTTGTGGATGTCTCTTCGCTGGGGATGTTGAAGGCCAGGCTGGAAGAGGCCTTGAGCAGCTGAGTCTAGCTGAGAGGTGTCCCTGCCCATGGTGGGGAGGTTGGAGGAGATGATCTCTGAGGGCCCTTCCAACCTGAGCCATTCTGTGATTCTCTTCAAGTCAAGGAAGCTGTGATACTGAAGATGCAGATATGAAACCAAGGTTCTCCTCCTGTCTCCAAATCTGCTCACTCTGCTTGTGGCTTATGGGATGGATTCCAGACTACAGGAACTTTCTGAATGGGAATACTAAGTGTAGGAGTACCTTTTATGCTGTGTTATGGAACCTTTTGTACTGGATTGAGGTCTGAGCCTGCTCTGTGCTTGCCTATCAGACAAAACCTTTTATTTAAATAATTATCCCCCAGAGTCTGTGCTAAGTGAGTAGAAATAAACACATGCAGAGTTAGGAGGGGAACCTAGAGCTGTGTGGAATGTGCCAGGTTGGGTGCTGTGAGAGGAGGAGCAGAGTCTGCAAAGTGCCAAAGCTAGGCATGTTCTGAGGATACAAAAAAAATACATCAATAAAGACTAACTGATGTGGCAACTATGAAAAGTGAGGTGTTTCAGCAGCCAGAAAACCAGAGTGACCTCTCTGCTGTGCAAGAATGAAAGCTTCAGAGTGTTTGTGGCTATCTGATAAGTTTTGGTTGCATCTGGGTAGTTGTCATAGAGGATCATGTGCTGGCTGGGAGAAGAGTGCAATGTTTATTAAAGGCTGGACACTGGATCTATTCAGGAAAAAAAACCCAGAGAAGCTCTCCTTGGGATTTGTTTGCCATCTGCCTGGTAGCTGGATCCATTCCTGCTTTAACAGCCCACACAGAGTGACACTCTGCAAACACAACATTGTCACCTGAACAATTCACTCAACAGCTCCCTGTGCTGTCAATCAGGGCAGACTCATTTCTCTTCTTCTTCTTAAAAAAAAAAAAAAAATATCCCCCCTCATTTTTCCCCTTTTGTCTCCAAGCCTTTGTCGATGTTGACAGCTCATCCTTTGGCCATCATTCATCCTGGCTACTGCAAACTTTGGAGAAAATAAAAACCTTGCTCCCCTAATCAGGTTAGAGGGCCTGCAAATTGAATTCAGCCCCTCTCAGTGTCCCCTCAGCTGGCTGTCGTTAGGAGCAAAGGCTGGCCCTTGGCAGAGGTCCAAACACCAGCTAACTGAATTTGAGATGCTGGAGTCTTGACAGGCCAACCAAGGTAATTGAAGAGCTGTGGGGATCTTGTCAAATTTCAGGCACTGGGGATTACACTGGGGGAGGGAATCTTTGGGACCTATCTACAAAAAGGGACAGGGTACTGGAAAGCAGCTCTTGGGCACAAAGGAACAGAGGAAAAAATACTGAGAGGCAAAAAATGAGGGTTTGGATATCTTGACTTCTTTGCCCCCTACCCCACCTCTGCCTTGACCGAGTGCCTAAATCCAGATATTGATTGGTTGGGGGTCCCCCAGGTGTTGTGTAAGCATGAGGAATTAGGAAATGCTGTGTTTGAGTAATGCTAGCTCTTAATATTTTAAGGACTGAAAAGAGAGCCTCCAAATTCATGTTTGGATTTATCACAGGATCACAGAGGTTGGAAGGGACCTCAAGAGATTATCAGAGCAGGATCACTTAGGGTAGTCCTCACAGGAATGCATCCAGGTGGGTTTGGAAAGTCTCCAGAGAAGGAGACTCCACAACCCCCCTGGGCAGCCTGGTCCAGGGCTCTGTCACCCTCACTGGAAAGAAGTTTCTCCTCATGGTGAGGTGAAATCTTCTATGTTCAAGCTTGTACCTGTTGTTCCTTGGCTTATCACTGTGAACCACTGAAAAGAGTCTGAAGTGTCTTATCTTGGAGACCTATCAACTCTTCCCTTCATATAAGTTTGCCTTTCACAGTCTCAGAGTATATCAGAGGTTGGAAGGGACCTCCAGAGATCATCAGGTCCAACCCCCCTGCCAAAGCAGGATGCCCTAGGGTAGTCCACACAGGAATGCATCCAGGTGGGTTTGGAAACCCTCCAGAGAAGGAGACTCCACAACCCCCCTGGGCAGCCTGGTCCAGGGCTCTGTCACCCTCACTGGAAAGAAGTTTCTCCTCATGCTGAGGTGAAATCTTCTCTGTTCAAGTTTGAACCCATTGCTCCTTGGCTTATCACTGTGAACCACCCAAAAGAGCCTGGCCCCCTCCACTTGACACCCACCCCTCAGAGATTGATAGACATTGATCAGATCCCCTCTCAGCCTTCTCTTCTCCAGACTAAACAGCCCCAGGGCTCTCAGTCTCTCTTCCCCGGGGAGATGCTCAAGTCCTCTAAGCATCCTCCTGGCTCTCCCTTGGACTCTCTCCAGCAGGTCTCTGTCTCTCTTGAACTGGGGAGCCCAAAACTGGACACAGGATTGCAGCTGTGGTCTCAGCAGGGCAGAGTAGAGGCAGAAGAACTTCCCTAGCCCTGCTGGACACCTTTCTTGATGCACCCCAGGATCCCATTGGCTCTCTTGGCCACAAGAGAACATTGCTCTCCCATGCAGAACTTGCTGTCCACCAGCACTCCAAGGTCTTTCTCTGTGGAGCTGCTCTCCAGCAGGGCAGCCTCTAAACTGTCCTGGTCCCTGTTTTATTTCTCCCCAGAGGTAGGAGATTTGAGTCACCTTGCTTCAGCTAGGACCAGCTCTCTCCCAGCAAAACTGTGTTGGCTTGGTCACTGATGTCTCTCCTACCATCACAATTTGCCAAGGCAAAAGGGAAACTCTTCTTAATCAGTGTTCCAGCACTTGTAAATAGTTTGGTAAAAATGTTTTGGGTTTTATCCACATGCTGGGGGAGGTTGTGATGATGAAAATATGTCTGGTCTGTCGATACTTGAGGATTTGGGGGATTTTTAGCACTAGAGGGTAAGACCCCACAGCTCCTGTAGATGTGCCAGTGAAATGCATACATGGAAATTCTGAGGGAGGACCAAGAAAAAGTGCTGCTGCATGGGCTGCAAGGTATCAGCAGACAGGGCTTTATGAAAGAACCTCTGGGGCATCTAATTCAAGCCTGGAGAGAGCCAGACTGATTTCAGAAGTGTAAAGCTGGACCTAATTAGGCTCAGAATCACACAGAAATATTCAGGTTGGAAGAGACCCTCAGGATCACCAAGTCCTTAACCCTACTCTAGAAGGGTTACCTCTAAACCATGTCCCCAAGCACCACTTCCAAACCACCTTTAAACACATCCAGGCTTGGGGACTCAACCACCTCCCTGGGCAGCTCATTCCAAGCCCTGACCACTCTTGCTGTGGGGGAAAAATGTTTGCAACTGTCCAGTCTAAACCTACCCAGGGGCAACTTGTTCTCGCTGCTGAGACTTTTCTTCATCTAGGTGCAGGATGCAGAGCCTGGAGGAGGAGGTTCTCATTGTGCAAATGTCAGTTTCTCTTTGTAGAGATCTGAATTCCTGTTGGAATGTGTAGCTGGAGCTGCCCTGGTTGCAAAGTAGCACAAGGTGTGGAAGCAGATGCCTGCACTATCTGTGTAGCTTCCCTCTTCCACTGAGGAGCACTTGGCTGATCTGATTGCAGGTGGCTTTGATCTGTTTGATAGCACTCCAGTTATAGATAAATTAATTGCATCCTTGGCTACAAGTCATAATGCCCATAGCTTTGCAAAGCCCCTCTCTTGCCTTCCAACCCCATCCCCCTCCCCAAGAGGAAGATGTTTTGCAAAGGAAAACTGTGTTGAGTGCTCCAGGGTCGACACACTCTCAAGACACTTCATCTGTTTCTTAGCCCAAGCCTAGCTCTATGCCAGCCAGGCAATTTCAGCTGGGTTGCTGGTGCATGTTTGGTCTCTCACCATTTAGCATTGTTATCAGCTTCTTCAGCCTCTCATCCATCATTCAAAGTACAGTTTAGGAAACCAGAATAACACAACATACATTATAGGCAGTCTTCAGCTTCTGTAGGCTTGCACAGCCCTAGAGGAGGCAAAGAAACTATGCTGGTTTAAGGAAAAAAAGGAATAAATATTAAGATCTTGTTCTGGTTGTGCAGCAGCAGTGTTGTAAGTGGGATCAGGAATGTAACCCATTGCTGAAATTGTTGACCAGGAGCCAACTCCCAGTTGCCCATAACTTTTCCAGGTTTTGTCCCCTTCCAGGACTAAATGTTTGCTTTGGATTGCCTTAATATGGTAATGGGGGCTCTAATATTTCCAGTTCTTCTCCTCATATGTGTGGAAGACTGCATGATGCCATGTGATATTCCTGGTGTGCACTGCCTCAGCTCTCTCTGTAAGAATTCAGTAATGTTCTTCTGAAGGTTGCTACAGAGTGGAATGGGGTCACAAAAATGATCAGGGGGCTGGAACACCTCTGCTACAAAGACAGACTTGAGGGAGCTGGGGGTCTTCAGCCTGGAGAAGAAAAGTCTCCAGGGAGACCTAATAGCAGCCTGCCAGTACCTGAAGAGGGTTACAAGAAGGCTGCAGAGAGACTGTTTCCAAAGGCCTGTAGGGACAGGATGAGGGCAATGGCTTCAAACTAGAGAAGAGCAGATTTAGATTGGATGGTAGGAACAAGTTTTTGACCATGCCTCCTAAGTTTAGGTCTCTAAAGAGCAACAACCCTTTGAATGATATGAAGCTGTCTCTACCCACTCAATCCATTACTACCACAAAAAAACCCCAACAACCCAAACCAACAAATCCCCAACCAAAAAAGGAAACCCAACCAAAATAGAATTTCTAAGGTAAAACTGATGGCCAATAATGGCCAAAATTAAAAGGAGTGCATGGAGGTCGAACAACTCTGGGAGAATTATGGCTTGGGTGCAGACTCAAAGCCCCTGTGGAGCAGAGGACCTCCACTAAGCAGACTGCAAATGGGTTCCTGACACATACTTGAGCTGGGGTATGTTTGGGTTGTTTTTTTTCCTTTTGGACTGTGAGATCTCTAGCTCAGGTGAGGTGAATGTAGAGGGTTTGGTGGTTATCTTTTTTTTTTTTTTTTTTTCCTACCTCTGACTGCTTGTTGAGCTGTTTGTTGTCCTGAGGTGCCACCTGTCTAGGATATATTCCCAAAAGAGACCTGTCATAAAATAGAATCATGGAGTGGTTTGGCTAGGAAGGACCTTCAAAGCTCATCCAGTCCACCACTCCTCCAGTGAGCAGGGACATCTTCAACTAGATCAGGTTGCCCAGAGCCCCATCCAAACTGGCCTGGAGTGGTACAGTGATGGGGCTTCTACCACCTCTCTGGGAAACCTGTGCCAGTGTTTCACCAGCCTCATCTGGTGACAAATGTCATCCTTATCTAGTCCAAATCTCCCCACTTCTGGTTTAAAACCATCACCTCTTGCCATGAAACTACCTCTTCAGTAAAAGCTACCTCAAGAGGAAACCACAAGTCACTTCTTTAAGGACTGTCCTTGTTTTCTAATCCCTCCTGAAGTCTCCATCTTCTGCCTGCACTTTTCACCTTCTAAAACCTGAAGGGTACCTCCTTTTATCATACTGAATTTCTAATGGACAGCCTCTCCAAAGTGGCCTTGTGAGTGTTTGCTGCACAGCTGAGAGTGAGGCCTCACTTTGTGTAATGGTTTAATTATAATGTCAATGTGGATTCATTAGCATGACAGCTGTCACTGCAAATGGGTGAGCAGGGAGGCTCTTGGAACCCCTGGGGTCAGGGTAATTGATGTAGTGAACAGAACATTGTGTTCCTTGAACAATGGGAGGGGTCTCCATTCTGACCTGGGGAGGGCAATCAGTGTAATAGGGGAATCGATAGCAGCTGAATTTTCATCCCTGATCAGATTGATTCAACCATGTTAACCTTCGTGTGCAGATTATGTTCTGCTGGAGCCTGGGTGGCTCTAGCACACCCTGAAGGAGGACAGGCAAATGCTGATGCCTTCATTTTTAATATAAATCTCGAGCAGACACAAGGGCAGCTGCAGTCTTGCTCCACTACTCTGATCCAAGGAAAAGATCTGCCCGGACATCTGGAGGCAGTTCTTCATGTTTGTTTTGCCGTTGCTTCCCCTGCTCTTAGTCTTTCTTGACATGTATTCCAGAGCTAGCCTTCCCCTTGCCAAGCCTGCTTTTGGAAAATGAGCTAATAGCAGAGGATTTGCTCATTTTCCTGCAAGGATTTTGCCCCAAGTAGTGGTGCAGCATTCGTGTTGCCTTCATGGCTCTTCATGGTGCTTTCATGGATGTGCTTTGCTCTGCAAATCCATCATAGATCTTCTGTTGATGATGGTCCAGATGGAGTTTGGCTCATGTTGATAATTGCTTCCTGTAACAGATGCTCATCTATCTCTTCTTGCCTTTCTGGTGTTATTTCTACATCTGATCAAATGGAGAAACAAAGAAATAGTGTTGAAGCTTGCAAAGGCTAAGACAAGTTTGGTGGTGCTCTAGAATCTGTGGGTGTTTGCTCTCATATTTGTAAGACAACCTGAATCACAGGATATGTCTGCTTGGAAGAGACCTCCAAGATCACCCAGTCCAACCCTTGACCCAGCACTGAAGGATCAACACTAAACCATGTCCCTAAGCCCAGCTCCACAGGCTGCTTGAACACCCCCAGGGATGGGGACTCCAGCACTGACCTGGGCAGACCATTCCAATCTTTGAGAACCCTTCTAGTGAAGAAATATTTCCTAACATCCAGCCTGAACCTCCCTGGTGCAGCTTCAAACCATTTCCTCTGGTCCTGTCTCTTGCCACCAGGGAGCAGAGGCTGTCCCCTCCTCACTCCAACCTCCCTTCAGGGAGCTGTAGAGAGCAATGAGGTCTCTCCTCATCTTCCTCTTTTCCAGCCTGAACACCTCCAGCTCCCTCAGATGGCCAGGTGCCCCAGGCCCTTCTCCAGCCTCGTTGCCCTTCTCTGGACAGGCTCCAACCCCTCAATGTCCTTCCTATGGTGATGGGCCCAGAACTGAGCACAGTACTCAAGTACCTGAATTCACTCCTCTGACAATAGAAAGCATTGTTTGGGTCAGGGAAATAGAAGCTGAAGAAACTGAATTAATTATGCTTAAAGGCTGCACTGACATCACTGTTCTGAGCTGCCTTTTCTTTCTTCTTTGACTGGGGGAGAGGTGCTCACCACCTTTCCTTCTTTCACTAAGAAGAGGGAGAGGTGTTCAGAGACTTTCTTCTCTCTCTTTTAACAAAAGTCTAGAATTTTCCATGAAAATTCTTGCTGGAAATCATGCTGAGCAATAAAACTTAGACTGAGTGGCTAGATGTTTAAACAGCTGAAGGTCTCCTTTGCCCTTCAGGATAATAGATTCACAAACTGGTTTGGGCTGGAAGGGAGCTTTAATGGTCATCCAGTCCAACTCCCTTGCAGTGAGCAAGGACATCTTCAGCTAGATTGGGTTGCTCAGAGACCTGTCCAGCCTGACCTGAAATGCTTCCAGGGATGGGTCATTTACCACTTCTCTGGGCAACCTGAGCCAGTGCTTCACCACCCTCACTCTTAAAAATGTCTTCCTTATATCCAGTCTTCACCTACCCTCTTGTATTTTGAAACCATCACCCCTTGTCTTGTTGCAACAGCCTCTGCTTAAAAGATTGTCCCCAGACAGTGGTGACTCCACCACTTCCCTGGGCAGCCAGTTCCATGGCTTGACAACCCTTTGGGCAACAAATTTTCCTATATGTCCAACCTAAAGCTCCCCTGGGTTGTTTCCTCTGATTGCCTACCTCACATCCACTTCCTTTCAGGTGGGTGTGGAGAATGAGAAGGTCTCCTCTGAGCCTTCTTTTCTCCAGGCTAAACAACTCCAGAAGTGACTTCCATGATAAAGTCACCAAAAAGGCATTCTCTGGGCAAAGGGAGCAACCTGTTTCAGTTGAATCCCCAGGCACTGAAGACCCCTGTCTAAGATAGATATGGGGGATATCAACTGGCACCTAGTTAAAATGTAAAGGAAAATTATTAGCATCAAGGAAGGATGGGGAAAGGAAGGCAAGGGCACAATTGTCTTGACTCCTGAGGAGGCTGGGGTGTGCACATGCACATGGTGTCACCTCTGTTGGTTCTGTAAGTGCTTTTAAAATAATGAAATTACTTCCAGCAGAAGGAGGAAGAGAGATGCTTGCATGATAGGGAGTTTGGGGGAGGAGAGAAGAGGGGGGGAGTAGTAAGATGGTTTGCTTTTGTGATTTGGAAATATCTAGGACTGAATTTATACCAGCCAGGGTATTTATACCAGCCAGGGAAGTTTTGCTGCCAAGTCTTTTAAGGCTCACAGAAGAAATGAAGCACAAAGCAAGGGGGGGAAAAAAACTATCTGTGGAAGCACTTTAGAATAACTCCAGAGGAAAAAAGGAGAAATGGGAATTCCATATGCTGCATACTATGTGGTCTTTAGAGATCTGCTTTGAGGAAAAGAAGAAGGGGGGTTGTGTAAAATAAAAATGTGCATATAAATGCCTCCTGCCAAACTGGCCTGAAGGTTGTGACCAAAAGCAAGAGACTTCAGAACTAATCATTTTGTTTGTTTCTGGAAAGAAGAAAGAGGCTTTGGTGCAGTAACCCTCTTCCTATGTTCTGAATATTGTCAGGATTAAAGAGAGCATTTAGCAGGAGGAAGTCTTTCTCTAGGGGAAAGAAATGGGGAAAGTCTTTCTAGGGGAAGAAATGGGAGGAAGGGAGAACCCTCCTGGTAATAATTTCTGTATTGAGAAGGCTGGGAATAGGTGCAGTGAATTTGGTGATGAATGGCTCAGCTAGAGCCCTTGCACAGAGGGGACAGAAGCAGCCTGGGCTTGGGCTGGAAGGCTTACAATTCAACTGCATACCAGGTAGTGTGATTCCTGAGGAAAGGAATTAGAGTTGCAATTTGTGCTCATGTAGTTGCCTCCAGCTTCCAAGCATCAGTCTGGGAAATGTGTCACAGGTCAGATGCCCAAGCATCTGGAGATCTGGCATGCCTAACCATATCTAACCTTACTCAGAGCTGGGGTAGGTTCTCTGTTAAAAATAAAGCTAAGACCTTCTCTCCTCAAGTCCTTCATTCTTCCTTAAGGGTTCTGTTTTTGTTTCTCCCTTTCTCCTGTGACTACTAAGCAATCTCCCTGAAATCCTGGGGACTGTCAAGAGAAATGATGACATGCCTTCTCTTGCAAGTAGACCAGAAGTCTGCAGTGGCAGAGTCAGAGCTGATTGCCTATCTTATCTCAAGTCACTAGTCTGTAATTCAGGCTTTTGCAAACAACTACCAGTCATGTTTTCTTCTGGAGCTACAGGTTAGTGTTTAATGCACTACTTTTCTGGGACTTTGCCTATCAAGCCTGAGAAAAAACCTTTTGCCTTTTTGATCCCAGGTGGAAAGGGAATCAAATTAAAATCCAGGGTCCAGAGAGCCTGGAAGGTGAGAGGGTAAAGGACAGGGAGCCAATCTTCACTCAGGACCTCTCTCTCTTGTAAGCACCCCTCAGGCAAGACAGGCCATGGTTTATCAAATAGTAGGTAACTTCAAATCAAACAGAATTCAGTTAAATTGACTTAGGAGAGCCACTTTGTTCTGGACTGCTTTGCTGCTGGTGGTTATTTCAGAGTGTTTATTTTTTTGACGTATAAAAGTTTAAGTGAGATCTATGCAAAACAGAAGCCAACCAACAACCCAAAACCATATTACTGTGGAAAGTCCTCCTTTGACATTAACCAATTTCCCTAACAGGTACCAAGCCCTCAAACCATAGATGATGTCCAGTTTCTGGTGAAAATATGGCAAGGAGAAAACAGCCAAACCTCAAAAAAAACCCAAACAAAACCCACAAACAAACAAACAAAAAAAACACCCCACAAACAAAAAAACCCCACAAAACAAAACAAAAAAAAAAAACTGAAAGCCTAAAGTGACCCACCAAAACGAACCCATGGGTTGAGAGAGTTTGAGCTTCAACGATCCATGAAATGACTGGAACAACAAAATGGGAGCAAGTGGGGGGGAAAATAGTCCCAGGAGAGGTTTAGGTTGGGCATTAGGGAAATTTCTTCACCAAAAGGAGGGTAATCAAGCCCTGGAACAGGCTGCCCAGGGAAGTGGTGAAGTCACCAGCCCTGGAAGTATTTAAAAGGTGTAAGTGTGGTACTGAGGGACATGGTTTAGTGGTGGATGTAGTAGTGCTAGGTTTATGGTTAGACTTGATGGTCTTAGCAAGGATTTTCCAGCCTTAAATGGTTCTAAAATTATTGGTGTGGCCACAGTCTAGCTGCTTAGAAGCAATGGTGTGACCAGCTGCCTTTGTGGAGGACATCTACCTGGGACATAAAGGCTGGTGTGGAACAACAAGCAGGATGTGTGGTTGTCTACAGACCCCTGGCAGTTGCAAGGCTAAATTCCTTCCAGTGCCCCTTGCTCTCTGCTCCTTGCTGGAAAAGGAACCTTCCTCTCTTCCTTAGAAAAAGGCAGGAGGTGAACTGCTGGTGGAGAGTGGAATAATTTTACTTCTCAGGAGGTGATCACATATTTACTGCTACTGCTCCTAGATGGTTTCCTGATGTGGTAGTTCAGAGATGCCATGCAAACAGTAAGCCAGCAGGAGCAGCTGGTCAGCATGATGAGCAAATTTCCCTGCACGTGTTAGTAGGATGAGGATCTTGCTTAAAGGATTTGTGTTTCTTTTGTCTCAAACTTGTGCAAACACCAAGGCTTCCTCTCCTCCTCCCTACCTGTTTGTAGTGATGAATCTTGGACACAATGCACCCAGGGGGGGTGCAGCAGCTTGCTTTGTCCTGCCTTGCTCGTGGGTCAGTCCAGTTCTGATACATTCTGAAATGAAGTGGTTCAGGTTTGTGTTCTCTTGAGAAACACAATGGTAAAATCTGCTCCTTCCAGCTTCTCAGACTTGGGAATGATTGTGGAGTTTATCATATTTTCAGTTGGAAGGGACTTGCATCTAGTCTAACTGCCTTGAACACTTCAGGGCTGCCCAGAAGTTAGTCTGTGTCATGATGTCTAACATCAGGTTGCCCAGGGAGGTGCTTGAGGCCCTTTCCCTGAAGATATTCAAGGTGAGGCTCAATGAGGCCCTGGGTAAACCTGATCTAGTTGGGGATGTCCCTGCTGAGTGCCTGGAGGTTGGACTGGATGACCTTTGTAGGTCCCTTCCAGCCTGGGCCATTCTAGGATTCTGATTCCATAAATCATTTTGGTACTAGTTGCTGCAGAACACTGCAGTAAACACCCTGCCTAAAAGAAGTTGCACTGCAAGATGAAAAACCTCACATTGCAAAGTCTGAACAGAAAACTCAGCCAAGGGAGATATGCTTTCAGCTAAGCTGAGCTGAACTGACATAACTCATCAGTGTAGGGCAGGAGCAATTCTGAAGTCCCTCTCCCACACAGCCCCAGTTAGCATGCTTTGGATTATGTTGTGGGGCAGTCCTGGAGGTCACAGACTGTGTTTTACCTGGAGAGACTGAAAGGAGAAGGTGCATGCAAGATTTGAATTTGTGGAGACCTTCTTGTGGCCTTCCAGTATCTGAAGGGGGCCCACAAGAAAGCTGGGGAGGGACTTGTTAGGGTGTTGGGTAGGAATGGGACTAGGGGTAATGGATCCAAGCTAGAGGAGGAGAGATTTAGATGTTAGGATGAAATTCTTCACCATAAGGGTAGTGAGAGACTGGAAGAGGATGCCCAGGGAGGTGGTGGAAGCCTCATCCCTGGAGGTTTTTAAGACCAGACTGGATGTGGCTCTGGGCAACCTGCTGTAGTGTGAGGTGTCCCTGCCCATGGAACTGGATGAGCCTTGAGGTCCCTTCCAACCCTGACAATTCTGTGATTCTTTTCACTTGCTTTGGCCTTCACTCTCTCCAAAATTTTAACTTGTGGTGCATCACCTTTTTTTTCACATGCTTCCATTTTGTTGCTCCAGCAATTTCATGGATCATTGAAGCTCACCTCTCTCTGGGTTGATTTTTGGTTGGTCACTTTAGGCTTTTTCAGTGGGTTTTTTGTTTGTTTGGGTTTGGGTTTCTTTTGTTTTTTTTTTTTTTTTTTTTTTTTTTTTTGTTTTTGTTTGTTTTTTGTTTTTTTTTTTCTGGTCTGGCTGTTTTTTCCTTGCCATATTTTCATCAGAAGCTGGACATCATCTATGGTTTGTTTTAGAACCTTACCCATATGCTGCTTCTACCACATTCTAAACACTTTAATAGCTGCTTCTATATCACAGTGCATATTAATCAGTCAAATCTGCTCTCTCTATCCATCATAACATTTTTGTCTGCAGGCCTCCCACCTGCCCAATTGCACAGGAAACTTGCTTGAGGCAGAATCCCTGGCCAGGCAAATCACAAATGGTACATTTGTCTGCTGATAGTTTTTTTCACTTCATATAGAAAATAAAACCCAAACCCAAAGCTTGGTGGCTCTTTTATGCACAGCCTGACCTTGTAACACTAACAACTATCAGTTTTGTGGCTTCTGAGGGAAAGCTCTGCTGTGATCTCAATTAAATAAATTTTCTGCTTAATGCCAGACTTTAGAACTCCTAATGAGGTGCAATGTGAGCTTGATTGTTGTGTTTGCATCATTACTTGATTCCTTGTGACTTCACCTTGCTGCTCACTGATTCAGTATTGCTGCATGCATAATGGGGGGGAGTCTTTATTAACCTAACCCCTTTTCTGTTGAAGCTTCTGTAGGCTTAAATCTGCTCTCAATACATTGGATGAGTTTCACTGCTGCTGATTGTTCACCTTGATTCTATGATTCTAATTGCCACCCTCCGTTACCTGAAGTGGGTTTGCACGAAGGATGGAGAGGGACTGCTTACAAAGGCCTAGAGTGGGGAGCAATGGCTTGAAATTAGAGAAGAGCAGGTTTAGATTGGATGTAGGAAAAAGCTCTTTACAGTGAGGGTGGATGAGCACTGGAACAGTTTGCCCAGGGTGATGGTTGAGGCACCATCCATGGAGATACTCAAGGTGAGGCTCAACAGGGTGCTGGGCAACCTGATCTAGTTGGGGATGTCCCTGCTGAGTGCAGAGGGAGTTGGACTGGATGACCTCTGGAGGTCCCTTCCAGTCTGGGTGATTCTACAGCTCTGTGAGGCAAGGGTCTTACCAGCAGTCATTGCTTCCTCTGATTCTTGCTAGTTCTAAGTACAGATTCATCCTGTTCTCAGCCCCAAATAAAGCACAGTCAGCCTTCTATATCTCTTTCTAGCTACTACCTGTGTGCACTGCTGTGGTACCAACACTTAACACTTCAGGTGTGCTGTTGTAGACCTTTTATTTCAGGCAAACAAGCTAAAGCCCACACCATTTGGCCTGAATGCTCTTTTGCCAGTGCAATATGTTGGAAGCATGCTGCTCCTCAGCTTCTGCTCTGATTTGAGGTTTCATGATCGAGAGAGCTGAAATTGTTTAGACAGTTCATGAGAACAAGATACTGATGCTTTTTGTTAGTGAAAGGAAAAAAAGCCAACATGGGATCTATCAGCATGTAATATGACCATGAAATTAAGCACAGCCACAGCATCCCCAACCACACCCACTGAATCACTGCAAAAAATGCTCTTGAAACCAGCTTTTCACTTCCCATTCCCTGCGGTGCAGCAGGAAAGCTTTCAGACCCTCTCTGGTAATAACAGCACTGGCTCCTGACAAAGTGGCAGGGAGGAGGAGAGGAAGCCTTTGTGTTCTCACAACTTTGAGACAATGGAAACATGAATTCTTGTCAGCAAAGTCAGCCCTTGATTGCTGAGCTGTGCTGGGACAGACTTCACCTGGGCTGCCTTGCCATTGTAACACACTCTCCATGCCTCATGCTGCCACCTCACTGCTGTGCAAAGCACTTTGCACCAAAATGCTGACATTTGTGGCTTGAGGCAGCACCTATAAAGCTCAGAGAGGTACCAACTGGTGCCTGAAGTGAGAGCAGCTAATTTCTTGACCTCTACATTGAGCTAAAATCCTTTGGTGCCTTGGACAAGCCACTGCTGGACCAGAAGGGTCAGCACTTGCAATTGATCTCCCTGAGTCACAGAGTCAGAAATCACAGAATCAGCCAGGTTGGAGGAGACCTCCAAGATCACCAAGTCCAGCCAATCACCCAACCCTGTCTGATCAACCAGACCATGGCACTAAGTGCCTCATCCAGGCTTTCCTTAAACACCTCCAGGGATGCTGACCCCACCACCTCCCTGGGCAGTCCATTCCAGTGGCCAATCTCTCTTGCTGGGAAGAACTTCTTTCTAAGCTCAAGCCTAAACTTCCCCCTGCACAGCTTGAGACTGTGTCCTCTTGTTCTGTTGCTGGTTGCATGGAAGAAGAAACCAACCCCCATCTGGCTACAACCTCCCTTCAGGTAGCTGTAGACAGCAATGAGGTGTGTCCTGAGCCTCCTCTTCTCCAGGCTAAACACCCCCAGCTCCCTCAGCCTCTCCTCACAGGGCTGTGCTCCAGACCCCTCCCTAGCCTGGCCTCTGATGACAGACTCCTGCCACTTGCAGAGCAGATAACCATGCTGGGGATGACAGCTCCATGTGCCCCCTCTGAGGGAGTGGTGCCCTGGGGACTGGGTGTGTGGTGTGTCTCACCCTTGTCACCATGGCCATGCAGGGAGCCTGCCAAGCCTGACCAATGGCATCAGATGACTGGGGCATGTCCCTCAAAAGGGAAAACATTGCCAACTGGTTTGGGAAGTCCCACTGGGACCCAGACTGTTGCTATTGCTGGCAGGAGACCTGGTTTAGAATCATAGAATCAGTCAGGGTTGGAAGGGACCACAAGGATCAGCCAGTTCCAACCCCCCTGCCATGGGCAGGGACACCTCACACTACATCAGGCTGGCCAGAACCTCATCCAGCCTGGCTGCAAACACCTTCAGGGATGGAACCTCAACCACCTCCCTGGACAACCCATTCCAGGCTCTCACCACTCTCATGGGGAAGAACTTCTTCCTCTAGTCTTTGATGCAGTATTCCAGATGTGGTCTCACCAGAGTGGGGTAGAGGGGGAGAATCACCTCCCTCTTCATCCTGCCCTGATTAGTTGGATGATATGTTGTGTAAGGACCTAACCTAGCTCCTATTTTGGTCAGCTGGAACGCAGGTCTTGCTCCACCCCCCAACAGTCAGAGGTGTATTGATGTGCTCAGGTTAAGAGCTTGAGATGTCAGAAATGTTGGTACTGTTGTGGCAGCCTGATTGTCCTTTCTCTCTTCCAAAACCTTCAGACCTTTTAATTTTTCTCTGCCTTGCCCTATTTGCTGGAATATCTGAAGGATTCCTCAAGCTCTCAACTGTCATCTTGCAGCTATTCCAAGAATTTCACAGGTTGATTTGTTAGACTTCAAGATGTTTGCTAGAGTTGAATAACCTTTCTGTATCTTATGATAGGGTCTGGCAAACCTTTGAGACCTAGTTAGATGAGTTTGAGTTTGGAACAAGGAAAGGCACAGCCTCTTCTCCTTGATGGCAAGCAACAGGACTAGAGGAAATGCTTCCAAGCTGCACCAGGGGAGGTTTAAGTTGGGTATTAGGAAATATTTCTTCACTGAAAGGATTCTCAAATGCTGGAATGGTCTGCCCAGGGCAGTGTGGCCAAGAAGGCCAATGCTCTTCTGGGGTGCATTAAGAGTGTGTCCAGCAGATCCTGGGAGGTTCTCCTTCCCCTCTACTCTGCCCTGGTGAGACATCACCTGGAATATTGCATCCATCTCTGGGCTCCCCAGTTCAGGAGGGATGGGGATCTGCTGGAGGGAGTCCAATGGTGGGCTATAAGGGTGATGGAGGGACTGGAGCACTGCCTGGTGAGGAGAGGCTGAGAGCCCTGGGGGTGTTCAGTCTGGAGAGGAGACTGAGAGGGGATTTAATTAATGTCTATAAATATCTGAGGGCTGGGGGTCAAGAGGGAGGGGACAGACTCTGCTCAGTTGCACCCTGGGATAGGACAAGGGGCAATGGATAGAAACTCCAGCACAGGAGGTTCCACCTCAACTTGAGGAGGAACTTCTTCACTGTGAGGCTCACAGAGCACTGGAACAGGCTGCCCAGAGAGGTTGTGGAGTCTCCTGCTCTGGAGTCTTTCAAGCCCCATCTGGATGTGTTCCTGTGTGCCCTGTGCTGGATTCTCTGGTCCTGCTCTGGCAGGGGGGTTGGACTGGATGACCATTGAAGGTCCCTTCCAACCCCTAACATCCTGTGAGCCTGTGCTGGAGTCACCATCCCTGGGGGTGTTCAAGCAGTGTGTGGACCTGGTGCTTAGAGATGTGGTTTGGTGTTGAGCCTTCAGTGCTGAATTAAGGATTGGACTGGATGATCTTGGAGGTCTCTTCTAATCAGACACATTCTGTGACTTTTTAAGAGGATCATGCATGGGGTGAAGACTCTTCTCTTTTTTTTGCAGCATCATGTGCAAGATGCCTTTGTATCACTAATAATCATGTATTTAATGCCTGGTGTCAATCTTCACAGCTGCCCTTCAGAGTAAAATTCTTGCAATTTAAATGACCAAGAATGACTCCAAGAACAGACTGATCAGAAGACAAATGGTCCTTGAGGTCATGGAGTGTCTGATAAATAGCACAGCATGTGAATACAGTCAAACCCTGAAGTAAATCTGACAGCCACCATCTGCTTAAGATGAAATGGAAATTCAGGCTAGATGAGAGGAGAGAGGGAATTGTCACTAGGGGAAGGGTAACATGGAAATTTGTAGGAAAGGTCAGAGCTGATCTTAGGGGTTTATTGTATGTTTCTGATGGAGAGGTACTTTATCTTGGACTGAAGTGTCAGGAGAGCCTGGGGTCATAGAATTGTCAGGGTTGGAAGGGACCTCAAGGCTCATCCAGTTCCAACCCCCTGCCATGGGCAGGGACACCTCACACCACAGCAGGTTGCTCACAGCCACATCCAGCCTGGCTGCAAAAACCTCCATGGATGAGGCTTCCACCACCTCCCTGGGCAACCTGTGCCAGTGTCTCACCACCCTCATGGTGGAAAAACTTCTTAACATCCAGTTTGACTCTACCCATTTTTATTATTTTTCTATTCCCCCCAGTCCTATCACTCCCTGACACCCCAAAAAGTCCCTCCCCAGCTTTCTTGTAGCCCCCTTCAGATCCTGGAAGGCCACAATAAGGTCTCCTGGGAGCCTTCTCTTCTCCAGACTGGACAACCCCAATCCTTTCAGTCTGTCCTCATAGGAGAGGTGCTCCAGCCTTCTAGGTCTAGGATCTAGGTCTTTGCTTTCCAGTTTGGCTGTAAGAGGCAAAACCACAGGTTTTGAAAGTGTGTGCAAGGGTGACAGTTGCCAACCTGCTGGTTCTCATGGTGGGGTCAGCTACTATGCTCTGGGTGATGTGGAGGAGTTTCCTTGCTCAGCAAAGGCAGAGGCAGCTGTAACCACACAGCTACTAGTAGTCAGTTACAGCTACTGCACATGCTACTAGCTGAGGTCTGCAGCTTTCCAGCACCCAGACAAAAAGTTCCTTCCATAGCTTGCTGCATTATGATCCTTCTGACCTTTCCAGTCCCTTTGGTGAGTTTTTCCATCCCTTTTCTTCCAGCTAAGAACAACTCAAAGATGTTTTGGCACTTCCTCCTTCACAGTGAGAATTTGGCCAGGGTCTCTGTGGGAATGACTATCAGCCACTTGCAAAAGAGCCCAGACTCTCCTGAGCCTGTCTGTGAGCCAAAGCTTTTATCAGGGACAGCTGAATCCTCTGTAGCTCTACTGTGACTCCTTTTCCCTCTTGTTGCCTGAGCTGGGCTAGATGGTGTGATTTGAGACTGACACCTGGGAAGTTTGGAATGAAGGCATCTTCCCTGAGGGAGGTGGGCAGGGGACAGCCTGGGCATGCTGCCTGCCCTCATGCTGAAAGGATGTGCTGCAGAAACACAGCCAAGAGCTTGGCTGAGAAGGAGGAATCTTTATCTCTCTGGACTGCCAGAGCTGTGTGGGTCACCTGTCCATTCTTCCCCAGACTTTGGCTTCCCCCTCCCTGAAACTCATCTTCAAAGTCCTTTGTCCGGAGTTGCAGAGGAGCTGTAAATCTGTACCCTAGTTTAGCATGGCATGTACTCTGCCTCTAATCCAATTTCCCTTCTGTTTGTTCTCTGTGCAGCCTCATTCACCCTGACAGCTATTTAATAAACCTATTTGCTTTCCTTTGACATGAGGCAGAAGTGGTGGGTGTTGAAGAGCCATAAGGCCCTAGTGGACAATGAAACCCTTTCCCACTCAACACTCTTCCAGTTCAGCACAGATAAATTGTGTAGAACTGGGAAATGAACCCATCCTATCTTAAAAAGAAAAAGAAGGTGACATTCCCTGGCTGCTCTGCAGTCAGTTCCAGTTGGTTCCTTCCTCCTCTTTCTCTTGGAGCAGGTCAGCAAGGTTGTGAGATGATTGGAGATGATAAATTGTGCCTCTTTTGTGGCTCTGTCACCTACAAAAAAGCAAGCTAGTGGGAGCACTTGCATTTTAAAAACCACCCCACCTCAGATGTGGAGGAACAAAATTGCTCTGAGAAGTTTACAGGGCCACAAAATTAGAAGTTTACAGAAGCTAAGCTGTTAACTTCCCTGCTAGGAAGACATATTGCAAAATACCCAGCTTAGAAACCAGGTTCCTACATCTGGGTGGAGGCCAATCCCAAGCACAAATCCAGGCTGGGCAGGGACTGGCTGGAGAGCAGCCCTGAGGAGAGGGACTTGGGGGTGCTGGTGGATGAGAAGCTCAACAGGAGCTGTCAGTGTGCACTTGCAGCCCAGAAAGCCAACCAGAGCCTGGGCTGCATCAGGAGAAGTGTGGCCAGCAGGGCAAGGGAGGTGATTCTCCCCCTCTGCTCAGCTCTGGTGAGACCCCACCTGGAGTACTGCATCCAGGTCTGGAGCCTCTATTACAAGAGGGATCTGGACATGCTGGAAGGTGTCCAGAAAAGGGCCACGAACACGAGCAGAGGGCTGGAGCTCCTCTCCTATGAGGACAGCCTGAAAGAGTTGGGGCTGTTCAGTCTGGAGAAGAGAAGGCTCCCAGGTGACCTTCTTGTGGCCTTCCAGGATCTGAAGGGGGCTACAAGAAAGCTGGGGAGGGACTTTTTAGGGTGTCAGTTGGTGATAGGACTAGGGGGAATGGAATAAAGGTGGAAGTGGGGAGATTCAGACTGGACATGAGGAAGAAGTTCTTCCCCATGAGAGTGGTGAGAGCCTGGAATGGGTTGTCCAGGGAGGTGGTTGAGGCTCCATCCCTGGAGGTGTTTGCAGCCAGGCTGGATGAGGCTCTGGCCAGCCTGATGTAGTGTGAGGTGTCCCTGCCCATGGCAGGGGGGTTGGAACTGGCTGATCCTTGTGGTCCCTTCCAACCCTGACTGATTCTATGATTTGAGTGCTCATTCATTTTCCTCTGCACACTCAAGGCAATGTTAGGGTATGCAGCACTGCATTGGTGTCCATTCATCATTTGAGTGCTCACTCATTTTCCTCTGTACACTCACAGCATAACAGCTTATTGAGTTAAAATATTTATGAGTTAAAATATTATAACTGTAGTTGGTAAATGATGCCAATAGATAGATGTTCAAAGCAGTATCAGTACTCTTCAGTGGCCTCATCCCCAGCACCTAATTTTTTTTAGCTATTATAGTATCACAGAATTGTCAGGGTTGGAAGGGACCTCAAGGATCATCCAGTTCCAACCCCCCTGCCATGGGCAGGGACACATCACACTACAGCAGGATGCTCAGAACCACATCCTGGCCTTCAAAACCTCCAAGGATGAAGCTTCCACCATTTCCCTGGGCAACCTGTTCCAGTGTCTCACCACCCTCATGGGGAAGAATTTCTTCCTAACATCCAACCTGAATCTACCCATTTCTATTTTTATTCCATTCCCCCTAGTCCTATCATTACCTGACACCCTAAAAATTCCTTCCCCAGCTTTCTTGTAGCCCCCCTGAGTCCTAGAGAGGCTTTGAAAAGTAATTCACTTCCAAACTCACATCTACACCTACTCCAGCACACCAGTTATTTTTTTTTTCCCCCAAATTTCTAACTTGCTTTGCTTTTATGGCAATAGGGGAAGGTCAGCATCAGCAGGAAGAAGTAGCACTGCTCCCTGATGTCATGCAGGAGCTCTATCAGCTGTGGCAGCACCTATTGGCAGTGAAAGGCCAAGTGGCAGGCTGAAATATGTTAGAGAAAAGACTTGCTGGCAGATTGATGGAGGAGGCTGACATCTTTCTGTAAGCTGCAACACAAAGGGAGTTAATCAAGATCAGGAGAAGCGTCCGTCTTCTTGAGAAGTCATTTCCCACCTCAATTAGCTGGTAGTTTAGGCCAAGGGGACACAATGCTTAGGTTCCATCAGTCTGAGTGATGCTTTCTTGAGCAACTCTCACGCCCCTGCCTGCGCTGAATCGCTGTGATGGTGCTGCCGGCAACTGGCAGACTTTGTCAGCAAGGCAATAAATCTTTATTGACAGCCTTAGCTTCGTGTTTGGCTCAGAGAACTGCCCCTCTGAAGCTAGAGGGGAAGAGGAGGAAATATCCAGCCTCAGCATGCACAACGTCTAGCAGAGGGCTGGCAGGAATTTCATTTCTCTTTGTTATATTGATTGTCACATTTTATGAGGGAGCCTGTGCACGTCTCTGGTGCTGGACTGGTCTTGTTTGGGATTTGTTGTTGGTTTGGGTTTGGTTTTGTTGTTGTGTTTTCTTTATTTTCCTCCCTCTCTTTGTATACTTGCTTGGTGTTTCCTTTCCTGGAGTGACCAATGTCCTAATTCTGCACTGGAGTTTGTGAGCTCTGTGAAGAAAACCAACATCTTGTACAAAACAATGACAAGAAGGAAAAAAAAAAAGTTTTAAAATCCCCCAAAGCAGTGATCGAGAAGGCAAAATGAGCCTGCAGGCTTGTGAGGCCAAACAAAGGCAGGCAATAAACATGTGGTAGAAAGGGATGATTTCTTTTAACCTTTTTACTGTAGTCTCTGATATTCTCCAGTATAGATTACAGCCCTTTTGTTTTTCACTCTCTGCATTTGGCAGATCTCTGCTCCCAGGCTGTGCTAATATGTTTTTTTCCACTCTGTGTTCTCCAGTTTTTGGTGTCCCTTGGCATAATGAAACTCTGAGGATTATCTTCCTGCCTGACAAATACCCTGTTATTGTTTTGGACCACACTGGAGGCTCTTTGCAGTGAAATCTTGCAGTAGTAGCATGCAATACACTGGCAAATCAAAGTAGCCTATCTCCAGACCTAGGATTTTACCTTGCAAAGAGTAAATAGAACTTTTTCCGCTTTCTTTTCTTCCTTTTCCTTTTATTTCCCTTTTTCCTTTTCCTTTTTTTTCCCTTTTTCCTTTTTCTCCCTTTTTTCTTTTTGTCCCTCCTTTTTATTTTTTTCTTTTTCCTCTTTTTTCCTTTTTCTCTTCCCTTGCCCAATTTTCTCCTTTTTCCTCCTTTCCCCCTTTTTCCTCCTTTCCCCCCTTTTTCCTCCTTTCCCCCCTTTTTCCTCCTTTCCCCCCTTTTTCCTCCTTTCCCCCCTTTTTCCTCCTTTCCCCCCTTTTTCCTCCTTTCCCCCCTTTTTCCTCCTTTCCCCCCTTTTTCCTCCTTTCCCCCCTTTTTCCTCCTTTCCCCCTTTTTCCTCCTTTCCCCCTTTTTCCTCCTTTCCCCCTTTTTTCCTCTTTCCTTTCCCGTGCTCCCCCTCCTTTTCCCTCCTTTCTCCTGTCTTTCCTGCTTTTCCTTTTTTTTTTTCCTTTTTCTTTTCTTTTTTGCTCCCATCACACTTTGGTATTTCAGCCAATTAAAGTAGAGCTGTGCTAAATGAATATCCTGGATGAGCGTTGCCCTTAGGCATAAAAGCTGAACTGGGTGCCAGCAGCAGGCACTGAGACTGATCCACTAATCCACCCCTGGAGAAGGGGTGGTCTGAATTGCCCTTATCACCCCAGAGACACTTTAATAGTCCCAGGTCTAACTCAGGTAGCTACCACAAGCAGCCTGCTCAAATCACTTATGCAGCAACTTGTTTTTAATTGATAGCCATCAAATTAGGAGCTATAGAAAGTGTCATGAATTCAGTCAAAAGCTTTCTCTTCTCTACACCTTATATTTTGAGTTACTTCATCAACAGTTACAAGAAAGGAATATTAATAGCATCTCCCTCGTGGAAAACTAGCTTGTAAGAGAACATGGGTTTGTGCTGGGGAAGGGGTTTGCAAATCTGTTGTAGGATAGCCTGGTATAGATGTCTCATCTCTGTCCCACTGGTAGGTGTTGCACAAGGACAGCACCAAGGTATTTCAAGCAACAAGTGTTTTGCAAAGGAAGCTATACTGAACCCAGGTCAGGAGCCTTCACCACAGGAAGGATATGGTCCTGATGAAGTGAGTCCAGAGGAGGGAAAGAAAAATGCTCAGGGGGCTGGAACACCTCTGCTATGAGGACAGGCTGAGGGAGCTGGGGGTGTTCAGCCTGGAGAAGAGAAGGCTCCAGGGAGACCTAAGAGCAGCCTGCCAGTACCTGAAGGGGGCTACAAGAGGGCTGCAGAGGGACTGTTTGCAAAGGCCTGCAGGGATAGGATGACAGGCAATGGCTTCAAACTAGAGCAGAGTAGATTTAGATTGGATGGTAGGAACAAGTTCTGCACCATGAGGGTGGTGGAACACTGGAACAAGTTGCCCACGAATGTGCTTTGGGCTCCATCCCTGAAGATACTTGAAGTGAGGTTGGACAGGGCTCTGGGCAACCTGATCTAGCAGAGGATGTCCCTGCTGACTGCAGGGGGGGTAGGACTGGATGAGCTTTGGAGGTCCCTTCCAACCCAGACCATTCTATGATTCTACAGAAAAACTCTGCTGTGGCTTGGACATGATGCCTGTCCTTGAGACATGGATGGCTCTGCAAAGGATGTCCTTGTGCATGTGTGTGGCTCCATTTGGTATCAGAGGACCAAAGGGGTAAAAAAATGTCTTCTGTCCTACACATCAGTGCCTTTTTGGTTGCAGACCATAAGGCAGAGCATCATCTTCTTGTGCTGGGCCCTCCTGAATGGTGGAATCATAGAATCTTTCTGCTTAGAAGAGACCTTTAAGGTATCAGGTCACCCATTAACCCAACACTGCCAGACCCACCTCTAAACCATGTCTCTCAGCACCACATCTGCACATCTTTTAAATACCTCTAGGGGTAGTGGGCCCACCGCTTCCACGGGCAGCTTGTTACAGAGCTTAACAACTGTTGCTGTGAAGATATTTTTCTTAATGTCCAATCTAAACCTTCCCTGGCACAACTTGAGGCAGTTTCCTCCTGTCATATTGCTTACTTGGGAGAACAGACTGACTCCCACCTTGCTACTGCCTCCTTTCCTGTAGTTGTGGAAAGTGAGGAAGTCTCCCTTAAGCCTCCTTTTTCCCCAGGCTGAACAACCCCAGTTCCCTCAGCTGCTCCTCATAAGACTTGTGCTCTAGACCCTTCACCAGCTCTGTTGCCTTTCTTTGGACACTTTCCAGCACCTCAATGTCTTCCTGGTAGTGAGGAGCCCAAAACTGAACACAGTATCCAAGGTGTACAGGGACACAATCACTTCCCTGGCTTTGCTGACCACAAGTTCTACACCCCTGTGTGCTGAGCTTTCTTGGGAACACCAAGAACATTTTGGCCAGGTCAGTGCCACGTTGCTGCTGACAGACAGAGGGGTCATGGAGGTGGTCTTGCAGGGAGCAGTTCAGCCATACTGGTGCCTCAGTAATTGCCACTGCTAAATAGGATTGGGGGCCTGGGAGTCTGCAGCCTTGCCTCTTCCCTGCTTTGCAGATATAACAGCCACCCTGAGGGAAAACCAAGCCTTGATTTTGTTCTTCTGTAGTGAATTCTTGATGGTCAGGTCAGGGAATATTTTCTTCCCCTGCCACCGAGGTGCTGTGTGGCAGAGAGATCACTTCCCTCCCTCTGCCCATCCACCTGAGGGAAGGCACCACAACCAAGCCATGAATTCTGCCTGCCTGGAAGAGCAGATCCCTGCCAGTGAGATTAAAACATCACTGGCACTAAATGCTAGTCCCAAGCATATTTCTTTTCTGTCAGCAAAATATTCCCCTTTTGCCCTCTCTTATCTCCCAGCTTCTCCTCATTCCAGCCTCAGCGCTTTGTTACAGCCCTGAGCACAGCGGCCCCAGCCCAGCCACCTCCATGTCACCCCCATCCCACCTCTGCCCCCCTTTTGGGAGGTCTTGGTGCTAATTAGAAGTGTTATCACTTTGCAAAGGAGGGGCATGGGCTGAGAAGTCTCTGGCATGCTGGGGCTGTAGTGGGTGCCAGCCGCAGAGGACGCTGGCAGCACCCCGCTGTGGCCGTGCGGGTGGGAGAAACCAGCCTCGGGCTGCAAGGCTGTGTGGAAACCACATGGAAAAATCAAAATCAGCTCTTTTCCCACTCCCCTTGCAGGCTAGAGGCAGAAGAACTGTTGTAGGGTTCTTGTACACATCAGGGTCATCTCGTGTCTAGCTCTGCACAAGCCCACCTCAAACATGTTGGGGACAACTTTGGTGTATCACCTGTCCTGGTAGCTAGCAGGGAGAGCAGCTGGGCTGAGAGGCTTTTGGGTTCTGATGACAAGAAGTGGAAGCTATCAGTGATTTCATGCAACAGCAGAGATGGCTTGTTGAAAACTCAGGCCTTGGGACTGCAGAGATAGTTTGAAACAGGGATGAATGTTTTGAAACCCTTTATTTTATTTCTTTTTCCCCCCCTTCAGCCATTTCTGCCTTAGCACATTGACTCTGAAACACTGGCAGCACTCAAAAGGGCTGGCAGAGAGAGCACTCAAACACAGGACTCTCTATTATTTCAAATTCATGCCTTAGAGCAGCAAAGATTCAGCTGAGCCTTTGAAGCATCACGTAGGCTTTTGCTGGAATCTCTCTCTTCTCCTTGATGGAAGGCACTGAGGAGGATGGCTCATTCAGATGCTGGGAGGATAATGCAATGTTGCAGCTGGCAGAGCTCTTCTCTGCTGTAAAAGAAAACTGCCTGCCCTTTCACTCAGCTCTGAGGTGTGAGGCCACACCTGGAGTGTTTTGTCCAGTTTTGGGCACCTGTGTGTGGAGGTGCTGGAGCCAGTGTAGAGGAGGGCAAGGAAGCTGTGAAGGGTCAGCAGAATAAATCTGATGGAGAGCAGCTGAAAGAGCTGGGGATGGTTAGTTTGGAAAAGAGGAGGCTGAGGGCAGACCTCATTGCTGTCTACAACTACCTGAAAGGAGGTTGTGGAGAGGCTGCTGCTGGTCTCTTCTCCCAGGTAATCAGTGACAGAACAAGAGGGAATGGCCTCAAGCTGCCACTGGGTAGGTTTAGCCTGGACAGCAGGAAAAAAATTTTGTCAGCAAGAGTGGTCAGGGATAGGAATGAGCTGCCCAGGGAGGTGGTAGAGTCCCCAAGCTTGGATGTATTTAAAGATGGTTTGGATGTGGTGCTTGGGGCTACGGTTTAGGGGTGAGCCTTGTAGAGTAGGGTTCTGGGTTGGATTTGGTGATCCTGAGGGTCTGTTCCAGCCTGAATGTTTCTGTGGTTCCCTGAAGCAATCCCACTGCACCCCTAGAGCAAGTCAGGTTTAGAGTGTGCTGTGCCATGTTCTGTGCCAATGGCATTATCCCAAGGGGAGCATTACACAAAAATACCTGTGAAGAGCTTGAGGTGACTCTTGTCATCATCAGAAGGTGGTGAGGGTAAAACGTTTTTAATCTGCAAGGGCAGGTTTGTAACCCCTGAAAGCAGTGACCAGGATATCAGAGAATAAAATTATAGAATGGTTTGGGTTGGAAGGGACCTTTAACAGTCATCTAGCCCAACTTCTCTGCAGTGAGCAGGGACAACTTCAACTCCATCAGGTTTCTCAGAACCCTGTCCAACTTGACCTGGAACATTTCCAGGCATCTACCACCTCTCTGGTTAACCTGTGCCAGCGTTTCACCACCTTCACCATAAAGCTTGTCTTCCTTCTATCTAGACTAAATCTACCTTCCTTTATTTTAAAACCATCACCCCTTGTGCTCTGACACACTTTCAGCAATTGTAAGGGGGTCAAACATTCAGAGCAAGCCTCAAAGGTGATGGTACAACCACCTCAGCCATCAGCCTAAGCCCCCCATGGAGCTTCCTAATGTTATCTCCCCCAGAGGCTAACCTCAGCCACTACATATTTGCCTTTCCCACGATATCTAGGGAAGCAGCCTGGACAACAAGGAATGAGACTGCTCTGTCCCAGAGCTAAGCATCTCAGGCTGTTTCCCAGTGCAGCAGTGTGAAATCCTCCTCTGCACTGCCCTTACCTCGGTGCCTGACCAGAAAAGAGTCGCTCTCAGCTTGACAAAAAGTAGACTTTGCAAGGAGCCCTTCCCTCTGAGAGGGCTGAAAAAGTTTTGGAGCTTGGTTTAAGTGAGGCTTTTGCTATTATCTGGCAGAACTTGCAAGCTTTTCCTGCCTGGCAGTTGCAGACAGGGAATTGCTGATAGCCAGTCTGAAGTCTGTCTCTTGCTCTCAGTCAACTCCATAGCTACCTTGTCTGGTGCAGTAATAAGCTCTGGGAAGTTTTTATATTTAAAAGAGGGGTGGGGAGGGGGATGTGGGGTAGAAAAAAAGTCTGGCCTAACCTCAGAGCACTATGGGACTGTGAGAGGAAGCAAACTGGAACCCATTTTCCTCTTTCTTTCTTGACCTTATCCAAGAGCAGGCAGCCTATCTGTAAGTGGCAACTGTGGAAAATGTGCTCTGGCCACTTGGTGTGAAAGATAGGCAAGACTCCGAAAAAATCTTCTCCCCAGCTTATCACCTTTTTGCTGGCTCCACAGCAAACCAGTGCCCCAGTGCAGAAGGAAACTGGCTGTCTGTAAGGCTGGACAGGGCCTCATCAACAACTGATAAGCTCTCCTGTGAACATTCAGGCTCTTCAGAGTTTACTGTCCTTTCAAATACCACAGAAGCTCTAAGCTGGGCAGATCCCTGCACACATGTCTGCATCAGCACAGGCCATGTTTAATGCCATGCATTTGATTCTCCTTCACTCTTCCTCCTATTTCAGGGATGCTGCTCGTGGGTGTAAATGCAGCAGGTCTGTGTGGCATGGTTTATAAAGCTGGGTAGAGGCATTCAAAGGTAATTCTCCTACTTCCCTGGTCCTGGATCAAAACTGCTTCACCTTACCACTAAAACGGTAGAAGGAAGAGAAGAGCTGAGGGAGGAAAAGAAACACTGCAAAAATAAAACCCAGTGCCCAGAAGCTGTTTGGAAGGTCTAATTTAGTTTCAACTGGGCCAGGGATAGCATGAGAAGCCATTGTCCAAGTTTGGTTTGGGTTGGTTGGTTGGTTGGTTGGTTGGGTTGGGGTTTTTTTGCTCTAATTTCTGTGAAAGAAAAAGAAAAAAAAAAAAAAGGTGGTGCTCCAAAGAGCTGCTCTTCAGGGTGGGATGTGCTTGTCCAGTTTGGGTAAGGCAGTTGTAGAGCAAGGTGGCAAAAGCAGATTAATTTTCCTCTGGATGGCCTGGCCCAAGGAGTTGTGGTGAATGGAGTCAAATCCAGTTGGCTGCCAGTCACCAGTGGTCTTCCCCAGGGCTCCCCACTGGGGCTAGTGGTCTTTCATCTCTTTATCAGTGATCTGGATGAAGGGATCAAGGGCCCCTTCAGGAAGTCTCTAGGTGACACCAAGTCAGGTGGCTGTGTCAATCTGCTTGGTAAAGCAGGGAGGCTCTGCACAGGGATATGGGCAGGCTGGATCCATGGGCCAAGGCCAGTGGCATGAGGTTCAACAAGGCCAATTGCTGGGTCCTGCACTTGGGTCACAATAATCCCATGCAACACAAGAAACTTGAGGAAGAATGGCTGGAAAGCCTCCCAGTGGAAAAGGACCTGGGGGCGTTGGGTGCCAGCTGGCTGAACATGAGCCAGAGTGTGCCCAGGTGGCCAAAAAGCCCAACAGCATCCTGGTCTGGATTGAAGCCCTGTGGCTGGCAGGACTGGGACATGGAATGTTCCCCTGTTCTCATCACTGATGAGGCTGCATCTCTAACAGTCAGTTCAGTCTTGGGCCCCCCACTAGGAGAAAGACATCCAGATGTTGGAGGGTGTCCAGAGGAGAGCAGTGAAACTGGTGAAGGGTTTAGAACACCAGCCTTATGAGGAGAGGCTGAGGGGACTGGGGGTGTTTAGCCTGAAGAAAAGGAGGCTTAGGGGGGACCTCAATCCCTATAACTCCCTGAAAGGAGTGTTGGTCTCTTCTCCCAAGTAACAAGTGATAGGGCAAGTGGTTGTCCATGGAGGTGTTCAAAAAGAGATTGGATGTAGCACTTGGAGCCATGGTTTAGTTGTCAGGAGGTGTTCACAGGCTCACAGGATGTCAGGGGTTGGAAGGGACCTTCAATGGTCATCCAGTCCAACCCCCATGCCAGAGCAGGACCAGAGAATCCAGCACAGGGCACACAGGAACACATCCAGATGGGGCTGGAAAGGCTCCAGAGCAGGAGACTCCACAACCTCTCTGGGCAGCCTGCTCCAGTGCTCTGGGAGCCTCACAGTGAAGAAGTTCCTCCTCATGTTGAGGTGGAACCTCCTGTGCTGGAATTTCCATCCATTGCCCCTTGTCCTATCACATGGAGCAAGTAAGCAGAGCCTGTCCTCCTGACCCCCAGCCCTCAGATATTTATAGACATTTATTAAATCCCCTCTCAGTCTTCTCTTCTCCAGACTAGCTCCAGTCTTCTCCAGGGGACTAGCTTCTCCAGACTAAAAAGCCTCAGGTCCCTCAGCCTCTCCTCACCAGGCAGTGCTCCAGTCCCCTAATCATCCTCGTAGCCCTCCACTGAACCCTCTCCAGCAGGTCCCTCTCCCTCCTAAACTGGGGAGCCCAAAACTGAAGGCAGTTCAGGTAATAGGTAATAGTTAGGTATTAGGTCACGGGTTGATGATCTCTGAAGTCTTTTCCAACCTGTGGATTCTGTGATGCTGTGACAAGAGGAAATGACCCCAAGTTGTGCCAGCAGGGATTTAGGTCAGAGATGATGAAAAATTTCCTTCTCTGGAAGGGTTGTCAAGAACTGGAACAGGCTGCCCAGGGAAGTGGTGGAGTCACCATCCCCAGAGGGATTTGGAAGGCATCTAGATGTGGTGTTGAGGGACACACTTTAGTGGTGGACTTGGCAATAGTGGCTTGACAGTTGGACTTGATTACTTTAAAGGCCTTTTCCAACCTAAACAATTCTGTGATTCTGCAAAGAGCAATTGTGTAAGAGAAGGCTTGATTTGATCAAGCTGGAACTTAGAGTGAGCTGCAAAGTTAGACTGGAGCTGAGGAAGAACTTCTGCAGTAGGAGGGTGGTGAGACTCTGGAATAGGCTGCCCAGGGAGGCTGTGGCTGCCTCCTCCCTGGGGGTGGTCAAGGCCAGGTTGGATGAGGCCTTGAGCAGATGAGTCTGATTGAGAGGTGTCCCTGCCCATGGTAGGGAGGTTGGAGGAGATGATCTCTGAGGTACCTTCCAACCTGAGCAATTCTATGATTCCAGCAGCTATTAATTCTGCCCTTTCTGTCCTGTATCTGCAAGATACAGGTTATCCAGCAAGAAGTCTGTGAAACCTGCCACAGTTCCTGGGATTTCACTTTATCAGCTTGGTTTGGTTTATTAGGTGCTTAAGGCATGATTGGATGTGGCACTTAGTGATATGGTCTGGTCCATGTGGTGGGGTTAGGTTATAGGCTGGACTTGATGATCTCTGCAGTCTACTCCAGCCTCAATAATTCTGTGATTCTGTGTGGAATGTCTAATGTACTTCTTTATTAAAAAAAAAAATAATATTTGAGAAAGTATTTTCTTTACATACTGAAGTGAGGGGCCCCAAACTGAACCCACTATTCTTGCTTCAGCTTCACCAGTGCCAAGTGCAGGAGGATGATCCCTTCTCTAGTCCTACTGGCCACACTGTTACAAGCATGCTCTTGCCCCTAGGTCTTTTTCCACTGGGCAGTTTTCCAGTCCCTCTTCCCCAAGCCTGTAGTGTTGCATGGGGTTGTGTGCTCCAAATGCAAGACCTGATGCTTGGCCCCACACCATAGGTATCAGCCCAGCGATCCAGCCACAGATGTAAGTCTCTTCCTCCAGGACCTGCTGTGCTACCTGGGGTCAAGTGCAATTCTCTAGCAAGTGTTTTGCCAACATTAATGCTAGGGGATTTGTCTGGTGGGGTCTTCAGGTCTTCTTTCCATGCTTTTCCCTATCTTGCAAAGATCCAGCTTTGCATCTCCCCTCATTTTTTGTTCTGTGCATCCCTTTCTCAGCCCCAGCTGCCATCAGTGTGGTCTATTTTGTGCATGTAAAAGCACAAAGCAGAGAAAGCAGCTTGGGCTGCCAGGTAGCTTTGAGGTTCCTCGTTAATGCACCTATTTAGAACAGCACTTCCCTCAGATGTAGGGGAGCATATTGCCATTCAGTACAACCACACACATCCTCCTCACTCTCCAAGGTGGCCCTGTTCAGTCAGTTCCCAACAAACACTTGCTTGCCCTCGTGGCAGCAGAATGAAACTAAAGCATCATTAAAAAGCAGATCAAGCCAAAAAGCCTTTACAGTGCAGCTTGCAGCTCACCAAGCAGGAGCCCTGGCAGAGTTTTAGGGGCAGCAAATTTTGAAGGCCATGGAAAGCAAGCTGAACTGATGCATTTGGTCTGGCTGCCAGGAGTAAAACCATCCCTCCAGTGGTCCACTGCCCCACAGCAAGCTCAGTGCTCTCAAAAGAAAAGCAAGAAAAGGAGCAAGAAAAGACAAGCTCAGCACTGCAAATTACCACCCCCCACACACACCTCCTTTCATTTTTCCCCTAGTTGGGCAACAGCATATGGTTGAAGCTGTGAATTTGTCCTCTGGGTACTAAACTACTTAACTTCTCCCTTTGGACCAATGACAGCATTTATGAAGGCTGAAGTTTTAGAGAATAAAATTGTCCTGCTTCCTTATTGTGGGTGATCAGTGTGTCTGCTGCTTTTAAAGAAGACAATAACTTATTATGTTAATCTGTGGGATGTTTTTTTGGCTAGGGAGAGATGTTCTTTTGCTGCAACATCTGATTGTTCGCTATGGTGTACTGCCTGGTGTCAGGAATGATGAGGATCTGCTGTTTCAAGGGAGAAAAATGCTGCTGAAGTTGGGCTGACCTGTTAGGATAGAAGCCCTGTAAAGCAGGGCTTTATCCAGAGCTCACTGGATAGTCCCACTGGATTTAATCACACTCAGAGGACTGTCTCTAACATCCTTGGGAGTAGATGAGTCTCCCTACTTAATGCATGCTTGTATTGGTGTGGGCAGCACCTGCCTGTGTGATATGAAGTGAAGCAAAAGGGCACAGACATCTCTGTTACCCTCAAAGCAGATGGAGCAACAGGAAAAAGTAACCTGCCTGGCAGGGAGGGACCTGGCAGTGCTGGGTGACAGCAGCTGGACAGGAGCCAGCAGTGTGCCCAGGGGGCAGGGAAGGCCAAGGGCATCCTGGCCTGGATCAGGAACAGTGTGGGCAGCAGGAGCAGGGATGGAATTCTGCCCTGTCCTGGGCACTGGTGAGGCTTCACCTTGAGCACTGTGTGCAGCTCTGGGCACTCACTGCAAGAGAGATCCTGAGGGGCTGGAGCAGGTCCAGAGGAGAGCAATCAGACTGGGGAAGGGACTGGAGGGAAAGGCTGATGAGGAGAGGCTGAGGGAGCTGGGGGTGTTCAGCCTGGAGAAGAGGAGACTCAGGGGGGACCTTATCACTCTCTACAACTACCTGAAGGGAAGTTGTAGTCAGGTGGGGGTCAGGCTCTGCTCCCAGGCACCTTGTGACAGATCAAGAGGGCATGGCCTGAAGCTGTGCCAGGGGAGGGTTAGGTTGGATGTTAGGAAGCACTTCCTGATGGAAAGGGGAATTAGAGACTGGAATAGACTGCCCAGGGAGGTGGTGGAGTCACCATCCCTGGAGGTGTTTAAGGCAAGATTGGATGTGGCACTTAGTGACTTGGTCTGGTCCATGTGGTGGTGTTAGGTCATAGGCTGGACTGGGTGATCTCTGAGGTCTATTCCAGCCTTCATGATTCTGTGATTCTGTGTGAATGTCTGAACTCTGCTTAGTTCATAAAACAACCAGAGACAGGAATAGTCCTTATAGTCCTTTCCTCTTTGTCTGCACAGCCCCAACAGGCAGCCATATGTGGTGCTGCTCTGTGAGGGATGGAAGGGATGTGCTGCTTAGGGCTGTAGGAAACAGGAAAACTTAGGGTTCCTATTCCAGTCTTCTTTCATCACCTGTCTGTTTCCCCAGCAGCCAAGTTAGGAGAAAGTCAAGGGCTTTGACAGTTGGGGCAATTTGATTTTCACTGCTATGGGAGCATGTAAGGTTGCTTGTTCTCTCTGGTTCTTTTCTCCAGACAGAATATTGAGTCTTTGAAAGAACAGGACAAGGATTTTGTGGGATTCAGAGAAGCCAGATGAGGTTCAGCTTGCTTACCTCTTTGTGGTGGGTTGAAAACTACCCCCTTCCCCCCTAGCATTAAATTTGCCAGACCAGGCCAGTTGGAAGCAAATGAAAGCTGTATTTACAAGCACAACTACAATCTACAATGAAATGCAATGAATGTGTACAAAATATACAGGATTTACAATATTGACAGGTCTTTACAATTGATAAACAGCACAAGAACCCCTCCTGGCCAAAACCCAAGGGAGCTGCTAACAGCTTCCCACTCCCTGCCCTCCTCCTTACCCCCCTGGACACGAAGTGCAAAGAGCAGAGAGCTCTTTTGTTAGGATACTCAGCCAAAACAAAGAACACAGCCAAGGTCAAGCAGAAGCAAGGAAACCAAAAGAGAAAAAAAATAGCTTCCATTACCAGCCTTATGTTTGTTGTCTGTCCAATGGATAGGTTATCATTATTTTCCCTTTTTTTTTTTTTACACCCAAAAGTGACTTATTTGCATCCTACCACTCTCTGTTCAAGATCTGTGGCAAATTTTAAAGGTACAGCCTAAAACTACCACACTCTTTTAGTAGACCCTCTCCCTGGGGTGCAGGAGGGTAATGTTTGGCTCTGATTTGGCATACTGCTGCCTCTGTATGGTTTTCTTTTAGTGGAGTAGCATCAGTGAAAGAGAATGGTTCAGTTTTTAGTGTGCTTCAAGAAACCCAGAGCAGCTAAAACCACTCTGGTAGCCTAGACAGTGAAAGCAGTTGGTCAGGATAAGAGGTGAAAGCAATTTTTTGGTGTCATTGCTTTCAAGGAGACAGGACTGGAGGCACAATCTTAGGAGTAGTCCTTGCTGAGCATGGGCAGGTGCCTGGCCCTGGCCCACTGAGGTGAAGGCATCTGTCAGTCAAAGATGGGTTTGGTTAATGGTAGCCCAGCTGCACTGTAATCACCCACAGAGACCTTTCTGAAGTACCTATGGCTCCTGAAAGTGAATCAGGAGTAGGAGAAAGACCTCTGTGGAGATGCAGAGCATGTCAGTGCTGGGCAGAGATTTAGGGAAGTCCAACATTTACTCCAGCTGCTATCACTCTCCTGCCATGGTCTTGTGAGAAGCTCAGCTGTTTCTTTCCTCCCTCCTATCAGCCTTCCTCTCTTGGTTTTGCCCATCCAGAGCAAGAGGCAGGGACCAGAATAAGCAAGTCTTGACCCTGCCAGTGCTAATAGCAGTGATGATAGTTGAGCCCTGCTGACACCCTGTGTGATTTAAGGTAAGTGTGAAGCCTTTGCATGTAGGAGTGGCACTGGGAGAGGCATCCCCCCCTGAGAACGTGTCTTTGAAATACCTGGTGCTGGGAGGAATCTGGTGTGCTATGAAGGCAACATGCTTGGGCTGCTCTGATGCATTTTTATGAGGCCTGGGCTAAATCAGCTCTGGAAAGTATGAGTTAGCAGTAATCAGAGGGAGGGAGGGAGTTTTATCCAGGATGTGGGAATGGCTGCAGGCTGCAGCTTGCTAGTGGGGTAATAATGTGCCAGAAGAGATTTCTGTGGGTCACACTGCAGTGGTCCTTCACCCCATTTGCAGAGAAAAGGCAGCTCATGGTCCTGGAGCCACGGGGAGCTGATGGAGGGTCTGGACCTGCCCGTGCCTGGCAGCTGCCCCATCAAGGTGGAGATCTCTGCCTTTGGCTGGAGACCACAGGGCTGATGAACTGGCTGTAAAGGTATCATCACTGAGGGCAGCAGCAAAGGCCCAACAAGAGTGAGAGGAAAAAGGTACAGCAGAAGGAAAGGAGTGGTCAGAAGTGTCCAAATCCCAACTTTAAACCCAGCTGCATTCACACACCCAACCCCCCAAAGTGACACATTCCTGGCATATTGAGCAAATGCTCCAAACACAACTTGGGCTCTGCTGGGCTGCTCAGTGCCAGAGAGGAGAAGGTTGGGATCTACAAAGGACCTGGGTTTATTTTTGGAGTGTGGATGCTGCCCAGCTAGGCACAGCCCATACCTTGTTCTGACTCTTAGCCTCTCTTGTGTCATGAAATGCACATGGACGGTGCTGTAAGGAGAGCACAGCTGATGATGAGGATGCTCACTGCAGAGGGGAGGCAGTGTGTGGTGATGTCCATGCTAGTGTTGTAAGATGTGATGTGTCAGGCAGTATGGAAGGAGCAAGATCCCTCTTTCTAGAGTGGACCAGGGCTTGATGTCAGGGACCCGTTCTCAGTGCCTGTGGAGGGATCCAGCAGGGACTGCTGGTCCTTAGGCTTCCACTTTCTTGGCTTCCACTTTCTTGGCTTCCTCCTCCTGCAAACTTCTTGCAGATAGGGAAATTTCTTGGTGCTTGAAGCCTGAGTTTTGTGAGCCATCCTGTCCTACAAAGCCCTATAAGGTTGTGAATCCAGAAATGTATTGTGCCTAGGAAATGTAAAAGAGCTCCAATGCCAAAGTGCTGGCCCTGATGTGTGTTTCTAACCAGCCATGCTGAGTTGTAGCCCAGGCCAGCAGGAAACAGGGGGAGATGACCTACCAGAGGAGTTACCACAGAAAGCAAAATGTGACAACAATGTTTGGAAACCACTCCAGGGTGAAAGCCATCCTGCAGATCAGGTATCTGATCAATCTACATTTCCACACCGAGGCCATCATCTCCTATACAACTTAACAGATCAGTTGATGCTTTGGGTAAATCCCCAGCTTTTCCATCAGGGGTGGAAGAAAAGATTTTTCCTTCAGGAAAATCTTTGCTGTAGTTCCGTGGACTTGATTTTGTTCCTTGCTAGCAGCCTTCAGAGCCACACTAACTATGTAGAGGGTGCTGAAGTGGATTCCTGGGTGAGATAAACTTCCCTGGTTCCACTGATGCAGGCCAGCTGAGGATTTGCTCTGCTCTTTAGCAAGTTTTTTATGTGGAAATACTATTTCAAAGTGCCCTTTGATATTTTCCCTGGTGCTGAGCACACTGCATAGCAGGAGTTATCTGAAGATTAGAGCTGAAGTCAAGATTTTCCTGGTTCAGCTTTTCCAGCTGTGTTTTTTCTCCCACAGTGCAAAATGCATCTGCATCATTTTAGTTGGGGAGCAAACAGAGGCTTTATTGGACAGCATTGTGCATGCTGGAGGGGAAGCCACTGGGGACAAGGAGATTTCTGCTTGTGTAATGATTTTTAACCTGTCAAAACTGCAACTCTATCAGTTTTGGCGAGAGGTGACTGGAAGTGGAACAGGATAATTGTTAAGGAAAAGGCCTGGGACCCAACAAGATACTGTGGGGTGATAGGCAGCTGTGTACAGGATGGGGAGGGATGGTGTGGACACACTCCCTGCTGGCATGTGGGGATGCAAGTGGGAGAAGAGTTGACAAGTCCATTGTGGGGCTGCCACTCAGGGCTGCCAGTGTCAGAAGGAATGGCAAAATAAGCATCTCAGCATGTCTTGTGTTATCCTGGGCTGGGCATCACCCACGGTGGATTTAATTCATTTAGGGTAAAGTCATTAGGGATCTTTTTAGAGCTGCAGGTTCTGGAGCACAAGCAGCATCCTCAGGCATAAGCACAGCCACATTTGGAATCATAGAATCAGTCAGGGTTGGAAGGGACCACAAGGATCAGCCAGTTCCAACCCCCCTGCCATGGGCAGGGACACCTCACACTAGATCAGCCTGGCCAGAGCCTCATCCAGCCTGGCTGCAAACACCTCCAGGGATGGAGCCTCAACCACCTCCCTGGACAACCCATTCCAGGCTCTCACCACTCTCATGGGGAAGAACTTTTTCCTCATGTCCAGTCTGAATCTCCCCACTTCCAGCTTTATTCCATTCCCCCCAGTCCTGTCACTACCTGATAGCCTAACAAGTCCCTCCCCAGCTTTGTTGTAGCCCCCTTCAGATCCTGGAAGGCCACAAGAAGGTCTCCTGGGAGACTTCTTTTCTCCAGACTGAACAGCCCCAACTCTTTCAGTCTGTCCTCATAGCAGAGGAGCTCCAGCCCTCTGCTCATTCTGGTGGCCCTCATTACTCAGTAGCTATTTCCTATGTAGAATGCCTGAAGGATAGAAGTGTCCTCAAGTGGTCCCAATAATGCAGCATCACCTTACTCCCTTAAAACTCCTCTGGTTTGGGTTCCTGTGGCTTTGAAAGAGGAAATTTCAAGACCTTTTATGCTTAAAGACCTATAAATTATTCCAGCAAGGTCATGTGAATGTGGTTCTCTGCCTGCTAAAGTGGTTGCAAAATAGGCATCTCCAGACCATAATTATGTGAGTTTAGGCTCATCTTGTCTGGATTTTAGACCAGAGAAGATCTGGGACGCTCTGTAAAACTGCCAATATTTACATTTTAAACAGACAGTCAGCAGCCACGAAGAGTTAAGTGAAATGACTTAAACCAGTCCAGCCAACACCAGGCTCCAGCAAAACAACAAATGAATTTCTAGCTAATGAAGCTATGCAAGGACAGGAGCAGAATTAATATCAGTTCATAGGTCAAAGCTGATGTCCTCCTCTGCTGGAATTAAAAGTTCATTGCTAAAAGAAGGAACACAGTTTTGTAAAGTCACTTCCTGCACCTCATTTATCAGCAATCAATTAGCATTACACATTGCTAATCAGGTGTGTATCAGGTGGACTGAACTTTAAAGGAGTTGTGAGCAAATGAGGAATTTTAATTGAATTTCTGGACTTTTTCTGGTTTGGTTCAGTGGCAGTTCGTATTTGACCTGGCAGCTGGATATCTTTATCTGTGAGCTGGAGGAAAATCATAACCTGGAGATAAGACAAAGGCTGGCTGAATGCTGAAAGTCAGGGTTGAGTCAGCAGTGATAGAAACTGCCCTGAGTGGCTTGGTAAGCATAGCCCAGTGAAATCAAGTGGCACAGGTAAAATACCAGTTTGTACACCTCAGAATGAAACAAAACAAAAAAAAAAAAAACACAAGAAAGCAGACTGTGCCCTCAAAACCAAAAAGCTCTACTGGTTATATTGGACCAGCAGGAAAGCAGAGGGCTGCAGCATGCAGCTTCTTTGCCAGCAGTGCTTGCATGAATAAAGCTGGGGAGGGACTTCTTAGGGTGTCAGTGAGTGATAGGACTGGGGGGAATGGAACAAAACTACAAGTGGGGAGATTCAGATTGGATGTTAGGAAGAAATTCTTCCCCAGGAGGGTGGTGAGACCCTGGCACAGGTTGCCCAGGGAGGTGGTGGAAGCCTCATCCCTGGAGGTTTTTGCAGCCAAGCTGGATGTGGCTGTGAGCAACCTGCTGTAGTGTGAGGTGTCCCTGGCCATGGCAGGGGGGTTGGAACTGGATGATCCTTGAGGTCCCTTCCAACCCTGACAATTCTATGATTCTCTGTTGCTGAGCTCTGTGCTCCGAGGTTGGGACTGGTGAGAGCAATACTGAAATACTGCAAGTTGTAAGGTGTGTACCCAGAGAGCACAAGGAACAGCTGTAAAACAAAACCAAGGGCTGGAGGGAGATTCCTTATGCATGTGCAAGGTCTTACATCTGGGGAGGAATAACAACAGCACCAGGACAGGTTAGAGGCTGCCCTGATGGAAAGCAGCTCCACAGAGAAAGACCTTGGAGTGCTGGTGGACAGCAAGTTCTTCATAGAACAATGTTCTCTGGTGGCCAAGAGAGCCAATGGGATCCTGGGAAGCATCAAGAAAGGTGTCCAGCAGGGCTAGGGAAGTTCTTCTACCTCTCTGCTCTGCCCTGCTGAGACCACAGCTGCAATCTTGTGTCCAGTTTTGGGCTCCCCAGTTCAAGAGAGACAGAGACCTGCTGGAGAGAGTCCAAGGGACTTAGGGGACTTAGGATGCTTAGGGGACTTGAGCATCTCCCCTGTGAAGAGAGACTGAGAGCCCTGGGGCTGTTTAGTCTGGAGAAGAGAAGGCTGAGAGGGGATCTGATCAATGTCTATCAACAGCTGAGGGGTGGGTGGCAAGTGGAGGGGGCCAGGCTCTTTTCAGTGGTTCACAGTCATAAGCCAAGGAACAATGGCTTCAAACTTGAACATAGAAGATTTCACCTCACCATGAGGAGAAACTTCTTTAGAGTGAGGCTGACAGAGCCCTGGAGCAGGCTGCCCAGGGGGGTTGTGGAGTCTCCTTCTCTGGAGACTTTCCAAACCCACCTGGATGCATTCCTGTGCAGACTCCCCTAAGTGATGCTGCTCTGGCAGGGGGGTTGGACCTGATGATCTCTGGAGGTCCCTTCCAACCTCTGATACACTGTGAGACTGTGATCTTTGCAAAGGTCCTCCAGAGAGGAGTCTTCACAGGGAGAGAGGAGGCTGAGCACCAAAGGGCTTTACAGTCCAGTGAAGTGAAGTGTGAGCTGAAGCTGACCAAATTCAGGTGGAAGTAACCTGTGTTTTTATTAGAGTGAGCCAGGGGCCAGGGGAGGAGGGTGGCTTCTCTGGCTCCTTAAGCCTTCACATCCAGACAGATGCCTTTCTGGAGATAGTCTTTAAGCCAAACAGTTTCTTGGCCTGGATGCAAAGGTAACTTGATGAAATGGAATGACCTGTGATGTATAACAGGGTCAGACTGGGGGACAGCAGCCCCTCCTAGCTTGCAGCATTACAAATCTATGAACACTTCAACCTGAGGAAGTTAGGACAGTGAGCTGCAATATTTTTCTCTGCTGAGATTTCTCTAAACCTCCTCAATAAATCAACTTATACTTACCCTACTGACCAACATCATACATGAACAGATTATTTCTTTTTTTCCCACGATTTTTCTAAGACATGCTGGGAATGTTTTAATCTTACTACCTTGGAAGAATGGTTTCTAATATTTTTCTTTCTTTTTAAAGCACAGTTAAGAGGCTTAAAGCTTTCCAAAAGTGGGGAGCATCCATATGTAGCACATTAGGCCTTTCCAAGCTAGGTCACTTCAGTTTATTGGTCTTTTCCGAGCAGTTTTTTGGGCTCTATTATATTGGCTCTGACTTCAACTTTACCATGCTGTAGGCTGCCCATACTCCATCACAAATTTGATATGAAAGGGAAAATTTTGACAAAACAGGTTGATACAAGAACCATATCCTGATAAGAGGGAGCTGTTAATCTACACATTTCTCACAACAGCAGCTGGGGTCAGGAATCATCCCTCCTTGTTTGAAATGATTGATTTTTGCACTATCAGTAGAGCCACACTTCTGAGACTTGGTGTCTGGGGAGCTGCTCTCCATGGCAGCCTCTCCTTGGCAGGTTATCTGGGGAAGAAGGAATGCTTGATGTAACTAAAAAAAATGTTTGAGCCCTTTGTTGAGAAAGCATTTTAAACAGGTGCTGCAGCCCAACAGTGCAAGAACCTTACAGCATTTAGATCATAGAATTGTCAGGGTTGGAAGGGACCTCAAGGCTCAGCCAGTTCCAACCCCCCTGCCATGGGCAGGGACACCTCACACTACAGCAGGTTGCTCACAGCCACATCCAGCCTGGCTGCAAAAACCTCCAGGGATGAGGCTTCCACCACCTCCCTGGGCAACCTCTGCCAGTGTCTCACCACCCTCATGGGGAAGAATTTCTGCCTAACATCCAATCTGAATCTACCCATTTCTATTTTAGTTCCATTTCCCCTATCCTATCACTCCCTGACACCCTGAAAAGTCCCTCCCCAGCTTTCTTGTAGCCCCCTTCAGATACTGGAAGGTCACAAGAAGGTTTCCTCAGAGCCTTCTCTTTTCCAGTTTGAACAGCACCATCTCTCTCAGTCTGTCCTCACAGCAGAGGAGCTCCAGCCCTCTGCTCATCCTCATGGCCCTTCTCTGGTCATGTTCCAGCACCTCCAGATCCTTCCTGCAATAGAGGCTCCAGAACTGGACACAGAGCTCCAGGTGTGGTCTCAGCAGAGTGGAGCAGAGGGACAGAATCCCCTCCCTGGCCCTGCTGGCCACACTTCTCCTGCTGCAGCCCAGGCTCTGCTTGGCTCTCTGGGCTGCAAGTGCTCACTGTTGGTTCATGCTGAGCTTCTCATTCACCAGCACCCCCAAATCCTTTTCTTCAGGGCTGCTCATTTACCTGAACATACCCCTGTGCTACCAGTCCTAAGGAGTTCTGGCTTTATTCTGCTGAAGAAGCTGTGTAACTCCAATGCAGGAGAAGTCCCTTGGCTTTAAAGGGGTTGTTCATGGACTCAAAACCATCCACTTACTTAGTGCAGAACTAGGATAAAGTGCTCTGAAAAGCCAAAGGAAGCAAAGTGGGAGACCTGGTGAGCACACAGCACTTGTCCTGCTGCCCTTTTTTTTGCTAGTCACAGCAAATAGCTCCTTCTGCAGTTCTTGGGGAGAATGGAGGGGTGTGAGGTCTTCAGGTGTGCTTTGTTTTTATTTTAGAAGAGTGAGGGGGCTGTCAAAAAAGGCAAAAGTGTGTCCTCAGATTGAAACACTTGGCAGCAGTTTCAGGAGTAAATGAAAACCCAAATCTCAACCTGGTGGAAACATGCAGGAATTTCCCTGAGATACTCAATGGTGTAGCTGCAAGCAGGCAACAAATTGCCTCCTAACCCTTTCAGGCAGTGGGTTGATGACTGTTTGGTTTGTTGCTAAAGAGGCAATGGCTGTTGAGTCACTTCTTGTAATTCTCTCCTTCTTTCTCCTATCTCCACCCAATAATTAATGTAATTATACATTTTAAAAGAGAACTAGCCAAAAGTTTAGCTTCTTTTTTTTTTTTTCTCCTCCAGAGGTTATTACTCCTCACACAGCATTAACATAATCTCACAGCTGACTGAACACTACCCTCTGACCTTTCTTTCCTGGGGGACAAACTCAGGTTTAATTGACATTTGTGTCTGTGAGCTCTGCTGAGGAGAGATTAGCAGTGGCTTAGCTAATTAGTATTTAAATGTTCACTAATGTTTCCAATGGATTTGTCAATTACAATCTTATTACAAATTGATTGAAAGATTTCACTTTTGGGGGGAATAAAAAAAAAACAAAGAAAAAGGAAGGAGAGATGTTAGAGCTGATTCAATTTCTCAAAAGGATTAAATTAAAAATCACATCTGCTGTTATGGTCTTTTCAGTCATACTAGAAGGAAAACATTTTGAATTATAGATCACAGGATGTTAGGGGTTGGAAGGGACCTCTGGAGATCTTCCAGTACAACCCCTCTGCTGAGCAGGACCAGAGATCCAGCACAGGTCACACAGGAACACATCCAGACAGGGCTGGAAAGTCTCCAGGTGCCCTCATTGCTGTTGATAAAGATGTGCAGGGCAGTGGCAGGAGGATGGAGCCAGGCTCTGCTCAGGGATGTCCAATGACAGCACAAGGGGCAATGGGGGCAAGCTGGAGCAGAGGAGGTGCCACAGGAACAGAAGGAGAAACTTTTTCACTGTGAGGGTGCCAGAGCCCTGGAGCAGGCTGTCCAGAGAGGATGTGGAGTCTCCTCTGGAGACTTTCAAAACCCACCTGGATGTGTTCCTGGATGACCCTGCTCTGGCAGGGGGCCTTCAATGGATGATCTTTCAAGGTCCCTTCCAACCCCTAACATTCTGTGACTGGAATCTGAGGAACTGTAAGGAAACTTTGTCATGTTCATTAGATGTTCAGGAATACCAGCATGATGGGGAAGCTCGAATTCATTGACCTTCCATGAGAAATCTAAGTGGAGCAACAAGAATGGGTGACTAGTTGGGGTTGAGTTTGTTTGGTTTGTTTTTTTTTTTTTTTTTTCTTGGGGGGGTGTCATAATTTAAAAAGGTGTTTATCTATATCAGCACAAAATTACTTTGTTTACTGCCTAATGCACAGCTAAGACAAGATGCTTTGGATTGAGCTAGTGAAGAGAGTGCTTTCAGGTTGACCTGCAGCAAACTGACATTTCATTTTTCTGGTGTTTTTGGTTGAGCTTTAAGCAAAGGAAAGGTGGTCCACATGGTCAGAACAAACTGCATACCTTTAGTAGTATTTATTGGAAAGCACTTAGGAATCAATCTCTTTTTCAAAACTGTTGTCACTTACCCAGATATTTTTCTTCAGGTACCTTTCTTCTTGCTGAGCTCTGTTTCCCAGAACCTGTATCAATGTTGGAAAGGGGCTGTAAACTCAGAAGTGCCTACTTGATTTCCAGTCATCCCTGCCTCCCCCAGGCTGCTGTCACAGTGCAGACACCAGCTCATTGTGGGTCCTGAGGCAGTGTCCCAAGGAGTCTCTTGGGAGCTCTTGTTAGAGTAGAGAGGTTTGCACAGAGTTTCTTAGGGGAAATTCTTGGACTGCAAAGGAAGTAGGAATCATAGAATCAGTCAGGGTTGGAAGGGACCACAAGCATCATCCAGTTCCAACTGCCCTGCCATGGGCAGGGACACCTCACACTAGATCAGGCTGGCCAGAGCCTCATCCAGCCTGGCCTTAAACACCTCCAGGAAATGGGGCCCCAACCACCTCCCTGGACAACCCATTCCAGCTCCTCTTCTCCCACATGAGCTCTCTTCTTCCATTTCTTCTCCCACCCACCACCTTTTGTGTGCCCTCTCTCCCCAGTCCTTGTCAGCCCTATTCCATAGCCTCCTTCAGAAAGGGCAGCACGCTCTGGCTCATAGGATGTGCCAGCAGCACATGGGGTCTGCAGCCCTGAGGAGACCCAGCCCCAAATCACTAAACCTCCCTGCAGTCTCCAGCCTGCTGAGATACTGTTCTCTGTCCTTTCCAAAACAACCCCACCCCCACCCCCCGGATCACCAAAGCCATTAATTAAAGTTATCAGGGAAAGAATTTGGTGCTGAGTTTGAGATACACAACTGGAGACATGGGGAGAAGTTCAGAGAGCAAATCACCTCCACATCCTATGGGGCTGTCTGGCATTGAAAGTCTTCAGCCCTTCTGCTGGAAAATGGATGTCTGAGGTAGCCCCAGGACATTTCCCTTCCTCCCTGATACCATAGGTGTGAGTAGAAAGCCTTGATGGGGGAAATGTAAACACAGAAAGACATCTGGGGGCTGGAGCCAACGGCTATGCTCTGTGCCACACTGCAGCCTCTGTGCTGCAAGGAAGGTATTTGCTGGGGTCATTCCTCAATGGGGGAACCAAAGGGGGCAAGGACCTCCCAGCTCCACTGGCTGCTGGATCATGAGAGCAGCAACGAGGGACAGTGGCATCACTTACAACCCAACCAGGTTTTGGGGAGGGAGAGGACACTGGCACCAGGCTGTGGCTCCAATCAGAGTCCTCAAAGGCACATGAGGCACATCTAAGGTAAATCTATCCTCCTCTAGCTTGGATCCATTCCCCCTCAGCCCTGTCACCCTAAAAAGTCCCTCCCCAGCTTTCTTGTAGCCCCCTTCAGATACTGGAAGGTCACAAGAAGGTCTCCTCAAAGCCTTTTCTTCTCCAGACTGAACAGCCCCAACTCTCTCAGTCTGTCCACATAGGAGAGGAGCTCCAACCCCCGATCATCCTCATGGCCTTTCTCTGGATGTGTTTCTTCTTCTTGAATGCAAGAAAAAGGTGGAGAATACAAAGGCTAGTGAAAGGGTAGCTGAGAGATAGGGATCACCATACTCCTCATTTTTGCATGAATACAAATTGTAAGTGACACTGAAGTATACACAATCACTTTTTTTCACTGAAAGCCACAGAATCACAAAATCAGCCAGGTTGGAAGAGACCTCCAAGATCATCAAGTCCAGCTGATCACCCAACCCTAGCCAATCACCCAGACCATGGAACTAAGTGCCTCATCCAGGCTTGCCTTGAACACCTCCAGGGATGCTGACCCCACCACCTCCCTGGGCAGCCCACTCCAAAGGCCAGTCTCTCTTTCTGAGAAGAACTTCTTTCTAAGCTCAAGCCTAAACTTCCCCCTGCACAGCTTGAGACTGTGTCCTCTTGTTCTGTTGCTGGTTGTCTGGAAGAAGAAACCAAACCCCACCTGGCTGCAACTTCAGGTAGTTGTAGTTTAGCCCAGCCTAAAGAACACAGAAGTTCTAAACTCCCACTCAAGAGGCTCTCAATTGAAGCAGGCTTCCTATGAGACTTCAAATGAAACTGAAAAAGTCATCCTGAACTAGAAATTTGACCTGGAATTTTCCACCTCATTGAAATCTCTGCCTGGGAAGAGCAGGCATCCTCTTCTCCAAGACACTGCTGCAGTACCCACACGTGCAGCCGGTGCAAGGAAACATCCCCAGCCAGCTGAAGCTGTATGGTGCAGGGCTGAAAGCTCCTAAAGGCTGCCATTATTTGAGATACTTTCACACAGATTTTTCTGCTTGGCTGAAGGCAAGGAAGGAAACTCTCTCACTCAGCGTTTTGCACAGCCAAGTGTTAAGTCTCCTCGTATCAGAGCTGAACCTCAACCTCATCACTGTTAATCTTCTTGATGGGTTAAGTCTTTGCTTTCTGTCAGAAGATCTAAAGTATGGATGTCAATGATCAGCACATGAAGATTTTTCTGGCAGAGAGGAGTGGCTGCCCTTTTCCACCCCCTTTTTCTCCTCTGTTGAAGAGAGGGAGCATCCACTCCATCCACTCTGTTATCTGCACTCCACCCTGCTGACTGGGCAACCAACTCGAACTGAAAGAAAGTTTATGCTCTTGTGAGACTCCACCTCTCAAATACTGCATCCAGTTTTGATGTCCCCAGCATAAGAAGGACACAGAGCTGTTGGAGAGAGTCCAGAGGAAGCCACAAGGATGACCCAAGGGTTGCAACACCTCTGCTAGGAAGATAGGCTGAGGGAGCCTGGAGAAGAAAAGACTCTGGGGGCACCTTAAAGCTGCCTTCCAATAGCTGAAGGGATCCTGCAGGAAGGCTGCAGAGGGACTTTTCCTAAGGGTGTCAAGAGACAGGAGAAGGGGGAATGGTTTGAAGCTGAGGGAGAGCAGGAAGCTTAGGGAGAAGTTCTTCAGTAGGAGGGTGGTGAGACTCTGGAACAGGCTGCCCAGGAGGGCTGTGGAGTCTTCTTCTCTGGAGATTTTCCAGCCCTGTCTGGATGTGTTCCTGTGTGCCCTGTGCTGGATTCTCTGGTCCTGTTCTGGCAGGAGGGTTGGACTGGAAGATCTCCAGAGGTCCCTTCCAACCCCTAACTCCCTGTGATCCTGCTTGAAAGCAAGGGTTTGTGAGCTGGTCAAACAGCCTGTGGAAAAGAAACCTCAGCTTCCACCAAAGAGCAGTGAGCAGTTCTGTGCTGTGCAGCCAGGCATGTGAGCTTCACTGAATGCAGGAGTTCATCTCTGCGATTACTGTGCCCAGGGATGATTCTGCTTTCAACCACAGCCACTCCACGGGATGCCTGGGTGCACAGGGCTGCCAGTAAACTTGCTTACCCAGGGTGCAGAGCACGGTTTTGCCTCTGTGAGCTCTTTCTTGCAGCTTAGCCCCACAAATCTGACAGGATCACAGGGGGGGTTTTGCAGAGCCAGCTTCAGCCAAATGTGGAAGGCGTGCTTCTGGTTAGAGCCCTGCGGTATTTCACCCAGAGGATAATGTTTGCACTGAACGTCAATGTGCATTGTGCTTCGGTCAGGATAATGCCTAGGCAGTGACCTTATTCAGCCCCAATTAGCTGATAACTGCCAGGGAGTCCCATTCCTCATTGTTAGGAGCGAAGGAGGCAATCATGGGCGAAAGGTAGCAATAATAGGAACGGCTAATTAGACTGTGAGGGGTGCACAAGGCAAGGAAATGAGAAAGAGAGATGTGAGAGTTTCTAGATGGTCTGGATGCCACCTGAAGATGAGGTAACTATCTCAATCCCAGGGCTCAAATCAAGGCTTAGCTCCCTCTGTTTTTACAGCCTCTTCTTCGAAGCCCTTCAAGCACAGCTACACTTTGCAACACAGCAGCTCAGATAGGCACAGTCACAGTACCACAGAATCACAGGACATTAGAGGTGGAAGGGACCTCCAGAGGTCATCAGGTCCAACCCCCCTGCCAGAGCAGCATCACCCAGGGGAGTTTGCACAGGAATGCATCCAGGTGGGGTTGGAAAGTCTTCAGAGAAGGAGACTCCACAACCCCCCTGGGCAGCCTGTTCCAGGGCTCTGTCACCCTCACTGGAAAGAAGTTTCTCCTCATGTTGAGCTGAAATCTTCTCTGTTCTAGTTTGAACCCATTGCTCCTTGGCTTATCACTGTGAACCACCAAAAAGAGCCTGGCCCCCTCCACTTGACACCCACCCCTCAGCTATTGGTAGACATTGCTCAGATCCCCTCTCAGCCTTCTCTTCTCCAGACTAAACAGCCCCAGGGCTCTCAGTCTCTCTTCCCAGGGGAGATGCTCAAGTCCCCTAAGCATCCTCCTGGCTCTTCCTTGGACTCTCTCCAGCAAGTCTCTCTCTCTCTTGAATCGGGGAGTCCCAAATTGGACACAGTATTGCAGGTGTGGTCTCATCGTTCCAGATGTGGTCTCATCCTGTGGCACAGCACAGAGGTGCCAGGTCTAAGTCCTGAAATGATGGTATCTGGGTGACCCCACTATGTCACTTGTGGAGAAGACAGTGATTCTTTGCCAGCAGCAGCCCACCGCTCTCCCACAAGACAAACAAACAAAAACCAACAAAAAAAAAACAAAACCCCAAACAGTGCCCTTTTCCTTGTGCACTTGTGGCACCCATAGACTGATGCCACAGGCAGGTCTGGCCCTCAGGTGTTTTGGAGAGCTATGAGGAAAATGGCATAGTTTGTGAGAGCCCACTCCAGCCCCTTCCAGAGATGTGCAGCTCCTGTGGGGACTTTGATTCCTGCAGCACTGAAATTCCTCAGACTGGAGAAGCTCTCCTTCCTGAAATAGACTTTTAGAGGGACTTTTTCCCCCCCCTCTATTAAATATATAGATCTGTAGAGCAAAATGACATTTGGAGAGCTTGGTGGAACTGTTCATACTGCCAAGATTTCTAGATGAGGGGAAACATTTTTATCTAATCCTATTGCCACAGTCGTGTCTTATAACCTCAGCACTGTCACTCCAAATCCATTTTGCTGTATGTCACTCAGGAGGAAAATGTCTACTGATTCCAGCTAAATTGTGTCTCCATAAATACCCAATCACAGCTGGACAAGTCTACTGAAATCCTGAGGTTGACTGGCATGCCCCTCTAAGATTCTCTTCCCTGCTGCCTTTTTGTGTGTGTGCCTGCACAAAAAGTGACTACTGTGGCCCTTTTTTAAAAGTATTTTCTGTGGGCTATACTCTGTTCTCACTAAACCTTCTGAAAACATCAGCATTTCTTGCTGACATTGCTAGAGTGGCCATGGGCTTGCATCTGATTTGTATCAGAAACAGTGTGGCCAGCAGAACTAGGACAGGGATTGTGTCCCCTGTACTGGGCACTGATGAGGCTGCCCCTTGAATACTGGGTTCAGGTTTGGGCTCTTTACTGAATAAAAGGATTCTGAGGTGCTGGAGGGTGTCCAAAGCTGGTGAAGGGTCTAGAGCACAACTCTTGTGAGGAGCAGCTGAGGGAGCTGGGCTTGTTTAGCCTGATGAAAAGGAGGCTCAGAGGAAGCCTTCTCATTCTCTGCAACTATTGTGAAGGATCATAGGATCAGAGGCTCACAGGACTTTAGGGGTTGGAAGGGACCTCCAAAGATCATCCAGTCCAACCCCCCTGCCAGAGCAGGACCAGAGAATCCAGCACAGGGCACACAGGAACACATCCAGACAGGGCTGGAAAGGCTCCAGAGCAGGAGACTCCACAACCTCTCTGGGCAGCCTGTTCCAGTGCTCTGTGAGCCTCACAGTGAAGAAGTTCCTCCTCATGTTGAGGTGGAACCTCCTGTGCTGGAGTTTCCATCCATTGCCCCTTGTCCTATCACAGGGTGCAAGTGAGCAGAGCCTGTCCCCTCCCTCCTGACCCCCAGCACTCAGATATTTATAAACATTGATTAAATCCCCTCTCAGTCTTCTCTTCTCCAGACTAAAGAGCCCCAGGGCTCTCAGCCTCTCCTCATCAGGCAGTGCTCCAGTCCCTTCAGTATCCTGGTAGCTCTCCATTGGACTCTCTCCAGCAGATCCCTGTCCCTCTTGAACTGGGGAGCCCAAAACTGGATGCAGTATTCCAGGTGAGGTCTCACCAGGACAGAGTAGAGGTTACATTGAGGCAGGGGTCAGTCTCTTCTCCCAAGCAACCGACAACAGGATAAGAGGAAACAGCCTCAAGTTGTGCCAGGGGATGTCTAGGTTGGCCATTAGGAAACATTTATTCACTGAAAGGATTGTGAAGTCCTGGAACAGGCTGCCCACAGAAGTGGTGGAGTCACCATTCCTTGATGTGTTTAAGAGCCTTGATGTGGTGTTCAGGGCTATGGTTTAGAGGTGACCTGGCAACAAAGCTGGTGAAGGACCTGGAGAACAAGTCTTATGAGGAGTGGCTGAGGCAACTGGGATTGTTTAATCTGGAGGAGTGTGAGAGGAGACCTTCTTGTTCCCTACAACTACCTGAAAGGAGGTTGGAGTGAGATAGGGCTTGGTCTCTTCTCCCAAGAAAGGAGCAATCCATCCCTGGATGTATTTCAAAAGCATGCAGATGTGGTGCTGAGGGACATGGTTTAGTGGTGACCTGGCAGTACTGGGTTAATGGGTGGATCTGATGATCTTAAACATCTCTTCCAACCAGAACAATTCTATGATTTTCTGATCTAGACTAGATAATGGAATTTGATGTTCTGTGGCTAAGCCTCTAAGAGGAGACTTGGAGGGGACCTTATCACTATCTACAATTACCTAAAAGGCAGTTGTAGTCAGGTGGAGGTCAGGCTCTTCTCCCAGGCAACCAGTGCCAGGACAAGAGGGCATGGACTGAAACTGTGCCAGGGGAGGGTTAGTTTGGATATTAGGAAGCACTTCCTCACAGCAAGGCTGATTAAGCACTGGGATGGACTGCCCAGGGAGGTGGTGGAGTCACCATCCCTGGAGGTGTTTAAGAGAAGCTTGGATGTGGCACTTGGTGGCATGGTTTAGCTGATGCCATGGTGTTAGGTCATGGGCTGGACTTGATGATCTCAGAGGTCTTTTCCACCCTCACTACTTCTGTGATTCTATAAGAATTGTGGTCTTCCAGGTATTGCCTCAGGGGAACCATGTTTCCTCAACCGGCTGGTGGGAATTCCAAGTGAAAATTACTGATTTTTTTTTTTTTTTTTTTTTTTTTTTTTACTGCTCAGTGCCCTGCATGTCCTGCTCTGTGCATCATGAGGGACTGGGGATCCAGGCTGGAAACTCCCAGAGGTTTGAACAGCAAGCTCTGTGAGGTGAGGGCTGTTTTTCACATCAGCCTGCCCAGGCTGTAATTGAAGGGGATCCCTGATTTTAGCAGAGAACTCGGGGGCATTGCTGCAGTAATACAACACAATAGAGTGCAGGTCGTTAGGCAGAGAAGATAAAGGGCCACTTAAGAGAAGCACTGACAGATGGGAGTGTGGCTCTGCAGCTCGGAGCAGGGAGAAGGTTGGGTGCTTGCCCCTTCTGCTGCTGAACCTCCCCTCACAAAGCCTGGAGAATAAAAGCTTCCTGGCCTGATGGTGGTGGTGATGACAAGGGTAATAAGGCTCATGATAATAAGGACAAGCAGGGTTTCCATTTCCATTACCAGAGCAATCGATTGGAGTTTAAGGGTTTTTTTCTTTTTCTCTTCCCCCCCCCTCCTCTCTGTGTCATCTAAAGCAAGTTCTGCAAGGGCCATGAGCTAAAACCCTGTAAAATGCCTTTAAAAAGGTCTTTGGAAGTGGTGTGGAATTTTAAAACTGATCTGTAATTTAAAGAATGAAAACTAATACAATTGGTGTACAATCCATTTCCATTAGGAGGAGGAAGAGGAGGAGGATACTGCTCAGTCCTTTTTCCTCTCCACATAGGACACATTAAACATACAGGTGAATTATTTTCTCTTTTGTAGTTCCCCTCTCTAGGGAATTTGTGTCTGCAGAACAAGAGATGCAGCTTTTGGCCTGTTGCAGAAATATACCCCCAGAGAGGCTGCTCACTCTTTCACAGTGTCTATCAGAGGTTGGAAGGGACCTCAAAAGATGGGAGGTGGAACACTGGTTGTCCCCCCAGAACAGAACCACAGAATCAGAGAATGGTAGGGGTTGGAAGGGACCTCTGTGGATCATCCAGTCCAAGCCCCCTGCTAAAGCAGGTTTGTCTAGGACAGGTTGCACAGGATTGCATCCAGGCAGGTTTTGAAAGCCTCCAGAGAAGGAGACTCCTTAGTCTCTCTGGTCAGCCTGTTCCACTGCTCTGTCACCCTCAATGTAAAGAAGTTCTTCATTATGTTTAGGTGGAACTTCCTGTGGTCTAGCTTGTGCTTGCTGCCCCTTGTCCTATCCCTCATCCTCTTCCAGCACCCCTTTGCCAATACCTCAAACCACTGACCTTCAGAAGCAGATAAATCATCCAGGCAGAAGATTAACTAAAAGCAGACCTCTGAGCTGTGACCACCAGCCTGGCATGACCTCAGCCCAAGTCTGGTCAAGCAAGTAAGGATTAGGGACTGGGAGGGAAAGAGATGCTGTGCAATGCCTGGGTCATGGCAGGTTGTCCTGGAGGGTGTTCTGACAAGAGAGTCGGTGGGGAAATAACCTGGCTGCTGCTCAAGGTAAAAAATACATTTGGCCTCTCCAGGAGCCTGGAGCCAAGGCAGAAACTGAAGTGCTGCAGAAATAATCCTTGCTCAGAGCAGTTGGCTTTGCTTCAGGTTTGAAACGCTGAGTCAAAGATGCTTTTATATCAAGACTTGCTTGAACTCACTCACTGTGGTCCCAGGCTGGGGCTGGGAGGAGCTCAGTTCAGGTGGGCAATATTTGGGAGCTTAAGAATGAACTATACTTGCAGAGCAAAATGACTTCTCTGTGCTCTGCTGCCCATTCCTCATGGTTATGAGGTGTCTCAGGTGATAGTCTGGCTGCATGGCACAAGGAAAGCTTGCAGGAGTTTGTTAACAATGCAGTTTCCTATGCTTTCCCCCAAAATGGGATGTGTGCATCCACCAGCCAGGTGCCTGGGTAGAGAGCATTGTATCTGCAAACTCAACTTTTTTCCTTCCTTCACACTTTCAGCTGACCAGATGGTACCTCAAATGTATCCAGAGAAGGGCAGCAATGCTGCTGAGGGGTCTGGAGCACAAGCCCTGTGAGGAGAGGCTGAGGGACCTGGGGGTGTTTAGCCTGGAGAAGAGGAGGCTCAGGACAGACCTCATTGCTGTCTACAACTACCTGAAGGGAGGTTGTAGCCAGATGGGGATTGGTCTGTTCTCCCAGACAACCAGCAACAGAACAAGAGGACACAGTCTCAAGCTGTGCAGGGGGAAGTTTAGGCTTGAGCTTAGAAAGAAGTTCTTCCCAGCAAGAGAGATTGGCCACTGGAATGGACTGCCCAGGGAGGTGGTAGGGTCAGCATCCCTGGAGGTGTTTAAGAAGAGGCTGGATGAGGCACTTAGTTCCATGGTCTGGGTGATTGGCTAGGGTTGGGTGATCAGCTGGACTTGATGATCTTGGAGGTCTTTTCCAACCTGGGTGATTCTGTGATTCTGTGAAAGCCTTAGGTGTAAAACCTGAGGCACTTATGCAGAAAGAAAGGGTTGGAAACAAGGGGTGGGGAGAGGGTTGGTTCAGAAGAGCTATGTAGTGTCCTTATAGACACAAACCCACATTACAGGTGCCTCCCACCTTCTAACCCCTTTACAGACTGCCTTCTTGTCTTCCAGAAGCTTGGGAAGAAAATGTGGAAAGCTTGGAGGCTGGGATTTCAAAAGAGCCCGGGAAAAATGGCAAGCTTTGCTTTGATTAAATTCTGATGGGATTGTCATGCTTCCATCAGCTGGATGGCCTTCCAGTACCTGAAGGGGGCCTACAAGAAAGCTGGGGAGAGACTTTTTTGGGTGTCAGGTAATGATAGGAGTAGGGGGAGTGGAGCAAAAATAGAAATAGGTAGATTCAGTTTGGATATTAGGAAGAAATTCTTCCCCAGGAGGGTGATGAGACACTGGCACAGGTTGCCCAGGGAGGTGGTGGAAGCCTCATCCCTGGAGGTTTTTGCAGCCAGGCTGGATGTGGCTGTGAGCAACCTGATCTAGTGTAAGGTGTCCTCTCCATGGCAGGGGGGTTGGGACTGGCTGATCCTTGAGGTCCCTCCCAACCCTGACAGTTCTGTGATTCTATGATTCTACGCTCCTGGAAATCTCAAGCCACAGCACCTGCTTGAAACCTCTTCCATCAGTACTATGGCTTTTGGCAGTGTTTCTTGAGCCCAACCTTTTGCAACAGGTTCTATTTCCCGCCCCTCCCCCCCCTCCTTTCCTGAAACCATGACTTAAAGCAAGGCAACGGCCTGTCAAAGGCAGCCTTACAACCTGGCTCTCCACCGCGACGCCGAGCCTCCTGTCATGCGTGGAATGTAATTACCATTAAGGTTGAAAAATGAGGGAGATGAACAGTAGTGGCAGTTTTTCCTCGAGTTTACATAAACACTGGCTGCAAGGAGAGGGCAGGAACATTTAAATCAAAGGGCTCCTGTCACATCAGCACTTTAAATCTCTAAGCGGCTCCTTGAGAATCATCTGGCCTGGGTGAACACAAACAGCCGATAAAAGCCTTCGGCTGAGGGCGCCTCTTATCTGCTCATTTCAGGGCAGCCTTGCCCTTTACCCACTGTCCCCAGGAAAGTAGCAGTTTTGACACTTTTCTCTTGGCTTGCTAAAGTCTCCATCACAAGAAGAGCAATAAGCAGCTGGAAAAAAGAACTAGAAATGGGGAAGGTGTTTGAAGCGGAAATCAGCGTCTCGCTCACCGAGGGGCTGTGAGAGCTAAAGGCTGAGTGACAGAGGGTACCACTCGCACTCCTGGGGCTGGCTGTCAACTCTGGGGCACTGAGAAATCAAAGCCTGACCTGAAAGCTCTCAGAAACATGGCAGCATCTTCCTCCTGCCACCTCCTGATGAATCTGCAGGGTTGGTTTCCTGCTGGAAGCACCAGAAAATAGGGTTGCCCAGGGAAGGAAGAATCATACAAGGTAAAAGGGTTAAACGATATCTGGTCCAACCTTCTTGCAGTAAGCAAGGACACCTTCAATTAGATTAGGCTGCTCAGAGCCCTGTGCAACCTGACCTGAAATGTTTCCAGGGATGGGGCTTCTACCTCCTCTCTGGGCAACCTGCATCTGTGTTTCACCATCCTCAGTGTAAAAAATGTCTTCCTTCTTTCTAGTCTGAATCTCTTCTCTTTTAGTTTAAAGCCATCACCTCTTGTCCAGTCACAACAGACCCTGCTAAAAAGACTGTCCCCATCTTTCTTATAGCCCCCCCTTTAAGTACTCAAAGGCTGCAATAAGGTCTCCATGGAGCCTTCTCTTCTCCAGGCTGAACACCCCCAACTCTCTCAGCCTTTCCTCACAGAGAGGTGTTCTAACTTGAGAGTTGGACACAACACTGCAGGTGTGCTCATGCCAGCGGGGAGTAGAGGGGAAGTATCCTCTTCCTCAGCCTGCTGTCCACACTGCTGTTGATGCAGCCCAGGGTGTACAGTTGGCCTTCTGGGCTGCAAGCAGCAGAGATGTCCTAAGGGTTTGGTTTTATTGCAAGTCGTGGGGGGAGTTCTTTTCCTTACTCATGCTGAGCTCCCATCCAAAACACCAGCCCACAGGTTTCAGGTTTCATTGGGGACCTGAGGCTCTCAGCACGTTTGCCAGAGGATGTTTCAAAGGTAACTTTTCTGCACAAAGCTGAGCTGATTTATTGTCTCTGTGGTTTTATTGAGTGGGTTTGGCTTCTGTTTTCTCTTTTTTTTTTTGTCTTTTTTCTCTCATGTGAAACTCAGTGGGTTAAGCCAGGATTTGTTGTGTGGTTCTGATGAATGGAAGTCTCCTTATCCTGCCACTCTAAAGCACTTTGAGTCCAAAACCCCACAAAATTGGGTGCTAGTAGAAAACCTGGGTCACTCCTGCCTGTGTCTCCTGGATTTCCTGTGCTGTCCTCCATTTCCTTTCTCCAACACTGTCTCTGGACATCAGGCTGGATCTGTCAACAGGCAGCAACCTGAGCTAACCTGACTTATGTCTTAGCACGGTCCTTCCACTCCCCCCAACCCTTTTGGCTGCCTCCCATACCCAGCAAGGACAGGAGCCATGCCAAGAGATACCCCTGTCAGAGCCTGATAGTGCTGCAATGGAGAGGAAAAGAGAAGGAAGAGGGCAGGAAAGAGGAGGGAAAAGGGACACTCCATTGGGAGGAGGGCAGGAAAAGGAAGGGAAAAGGGACACTCCACTGGGAGGAGGGCAGGAAAAGGAAGGGAAAAGGGACACTCCATTGGGAGGAGGGCAGAAAAAGGAAGGGAAAAGGGACACTCCACTGGGAGGAGGGCAGGAAAAGGAAGGGAAAAGGGACACTCCACTGGGAGGAGGGCAGAAAAAGGAAGGGAAAAGGGACACCCCACTGGGAGGAGGGCAGAAAAAGGAAGGGAAAAGGGACACTGCACTGGGAGGAGGGCAGGAAAAAGAAGGGAAAAGAGATACTCCACTGGGAGGAGGGCAGGAAAAAGAAGGGAAAAGGGACACCCCATTGGGATTCTGCTCTCTTAAACACTTTAAGATGTTCATAGAAAGAGGTTAAATGGTAGTCTTCTCCCTGACAACCATTTTCTGCTGCCATTGCAGTCACCAGTTTCAGCACTTGCCTGAGCTCTTGGGGAAACGATCCTCTTAGGTACAAATGGAGCTCTTTTCATCTTCCACACCAAGTCAGGTTAGTTTAGTCTGTGTGGAAATTGTAACCAGCTGCACATGGTTTATCTGCCACTGAGAGAGGAAATAACAAGAAAAGGGAAAAGAAAGTTTAATGCACTCTCACTTTCAGGTTTTGAAACTGGTACTCACTTTCCACAAAATAATGATGTGTTTTAATGAATACCTTCTTCTTCTTGCCTGCAAACCTTGCCTTCTGCAGCACAAGCATTTTTTTTCCTTGGCTTGTCACCCCCACTGTCTTGCTGAGCCTTTTCTTCTGAGCTGATAGAAATTTGTAAGCCTCAAATATTCCTGGGAGGGAAGAGGATTTCTCTTCCTCCCCCAGATCTTCCAAGTGAAGGTTCTAGGAGAACCCAAATTGAAGATTTCTTATAAAACACCTAAGTCTTGAAATATTTCCACGCTCTTCACTGCCTATCAGGATTTGGATCTCCAGATGGGCTGGAGATTTACATTTGCAGAAATCTTCTCCACAAAGCACAGGATGAGTGCTGTGGCTCCTTTTTTTTGTTCTAAAAAATACCTTTAAGGCCTTAATAAATAAACCTTTTGGAGTCTGTCCCACAGTACCTGAGCTTCCAACCCTGACTGATTCTATGATTGTATGGCAGACGGAGCAATGCTGGGGATGGTTACCAGGTTGAGCCAAGAGTTGAGGTTGCTTAGATGAGTCCATAGTTATGAGGCAGGTCCACAGCCCAGTCAGGACTTCTAGTCCAGGGGTTGGAGATGAAGATAGAGAGGATGAAGAGAGTCCAACAGAGAGCTACCAGGATGCTGAAGGGACTGGAGCACTGCCTGGGGAGGAGAGGCTGGGAGCCCTGGGGCTGTTCAGTCTGGAGAAGAGAAGACTGAGAGGGGATTTAATCAATGTTTATAAATATCTGAGGGCTGGGGGTCAAGAGAGAGGGGACAGGCTCTGCTCAGTTGCATCCTGTGATAGGACAAGAGGCAATGGATAGAAACTCCAGCACAGGAGGTTCCACCTCAACATGAGGAGGAACTTCTTCACTGTGAGGCTCACAGAGCACTGGAACAGGCTGCCCAGAGAGGTTGTGGAGTCTCCTGCTCTGGAGACTTTCAAGCCCCATCTGGATGTATTCCTGTGTGCCCTGTGCTGGATTCTCTGGTCCTGCTCTGGCAGGGGGGTTGGACTGGATGATCTTTGGAGGTCCTTTCCAACCCCTAACATCCTCTGATCCTGTGAAATACAAGACCAAGCATGGATGTACTGGTGATACAGCTCAGGCAGAGATCAGGGGTGGGAACTGGAGGTTTCCCTCCTCAACACAGCTCAGGAGGGAAGGGGAGATCTGTGGAGGCTTCTCAAGGACATACCCCCAGGATGAAGCAATCCACCTGGGGCCCAAGCATGGATATACTCACTCTTTAAAGTTGTGGACAGGTGTTTGCAGTCCTAAACCCTGGTGAGTACTCCCAGTACTATAAATCATTCAGGTATTCATGTTCCTCAGTGCTAGCAATCAATATGAACAACTCCAACGTTCATTGCTGGTGGTTGGCAGAACTGCATCTAACCTTAACCCTTGTCAGGTGGGGGGAAATGCCATCCATTAACTATTAACCTAATGACATGCTTGGAATAAACACATAAATGTTAAAAACCACAGCACTCAAGTGGAGTAGAAAACACCCCAAGGGGCAAGTATTCTTCAGTACAAGTGAGACAAAAATTGGGTGCTGGGAAATGGTGAGAATGTTCTTGAGAGCACAATCCTTTTTGCAGTGTCACACAACTAAGGCAGACTTTTATCAAACCACTCTGGTGATAAAAGCCTGGGATTGAGAAAACCAAATGGAAACTCTCCAACTGCTTGGAGGGTGTTAATGAAGTCCTCTGTGTAATCTGCTGTGTATTAGTTTTTAATCAGGTTCTATATGTGGCCACCTTAAAGAAATATGATGAGATTCCTCCACTAATACTCCACATTCTTCTTTTTGGTCTTATTTGTTCACCTTGTGTTTTCCTGAATAACTGCACTGGGGGGTGGCTGAGAGAGGTGGGAAAAGCAGAAAGGCAAAAAAAAAAAAAAAAAAGCAGAGACCACACTGGAAAATGAAAAACTCCTCTGAGTATTCATCCTTTATGAGGCACATTCTGCATTTCATTCCATGTGTGAAAACAAACTGCAGCTCTCCTGGTACCCAGAGCATCAGTGGACAAAATTGGACTGCTTTAAATACAGTAGAGTGAGTTCATTCAGGCTGCTTTTTCTCTCTCACTAAATTCTTCCCTTGTGACCAGGTTAATTTATGCTTCTGCTTAGCTGTAGATGATTTGGCCCTTCGGTTTTTGATCATCACATAAACCTCTGACCCTTGCTCTGTTTTGATGTGTTTAAAGGGACATGGTCTAGCAGGTGTAGAAGGTGGCATTTTAATTAACAAACAGCATCCTGGCTTGTCTCAGAAACACTGTGGCCAGCAGGACTGGGGAAAGGATTGTCTCCTGGTACTGAGCACTGGTGAGGATGCACCTTGATGACCAGATGCAGTTTTGGACCCCCCCACAATAAGAAGGATATTATGGTGCTGGAACAGGTCCAAAGATGGGAAATAAAGATGCTGGAGGGCCTGGAGAACAGGTCTGGTGAGGAGCAGCTGAGGCAACTGGGATTGTTCAGACTGAGGGGAGACCTTATTGCTCTCTACAACCTGAAAGGAGGTTGGAGTGAGATAGGGCTTGGTCTCTTCTCCTAAGAAAGAAGCAATCCATCCCTGGATGTATTTGAAAGACATGTAGATGTGGTGCTGAGGGACATGATTTACTAGTGACCTGGCAGGGCTGAGTTAGTGGTTGGACTTGATGATCTTAAAGGTCTTTTCCAACCTAAATAATCCCATGATTTCACTAGCTAGCTCAACAGGAAAGGGATAAACTCCAAATTAAAAGGAAATCACCGTGCTGGGGATGATTTTTGGAGTCTTTATGAGAGCAGAGGAGACCATCTGCCTGTAGTATCTCAGCAATTAGGCTCTGCGGCTTTGATCAGACACAGAGATTATGTACAAAAAAGAGAGATTTTATGCTTTTCTTGGAGTGAATTTTCTCCTGCCATGTTAAGCACTTTCTGGATAGCTTCTCTTAAAAGGTTGAGGGATGCAGATTCTAAGGAGGTGACTTAGGAATGACTTTGACCTGACTAAAGGGAAAATCCCTTCATGAAATGCTAGAGATGCTTGCATGTTCCTTCTTCTGGTAGGCAGTGATGGTACTGTGTTTGTCTGAACAAATTAACCCAGAGACTTGTCATTTCTTCCACTTACATGTGTTGGTCAGCTAAAGAGCAATATCCTTACTCCAAACACTGGCAAATTAGTACAGTTCAGAGGCTGAATATCAAACACTGGCAAAGGACTTTGTGTTGAAAAAGAGAACCTTCTGGAAATAAAGGTAGCAACACAAAAGATTGGGTTGGGCTGGGTTTGGGTTTGGTTTGGATTGGTTTGGTTTGATTTGGATTGGATTGGTTTGGTTTGGATTGGATTGGTTTGGTTGGGTTTGGTTGGGCTTGGTTTGGATTGGATTGGTTTGGATTGGATTGGTTTGGATTGGTTTGGTTTGGATTGGTTTGATTTGGATTGGTTTGGTTTGGATTGGTTTGGATTGGATTGGTTTGGTTTGGTTTGGTTTGGATTGGTTTGGATTGGTTTGGTTTGGTTTGGTTTGGATTGGTTTGATTTGGATTGATTTGGATTGGTTTGAAGGAAATTATAAATTACTGGCAAACCTGAAGCCTTGGGGTGTTGGGGATTTTTTCCAGTTTTGCTTCACTTGGATTTATTTCTCTGTTAATCTGCATGATGTTTTAAAGAAGACCTCAAAGGACACAGTGCTCTCTTATACCATTTACAACTAAAACCACAGAACAGGCCTTTTGCTGCTCTCTGAATCACAGAATCAACCAGGTTGGAAGAGACCTCCAAGATCATCAAGACCAACTGATCATCCAACCCTATCTAATCACCTAGACCATGGCACTAAGTGCCTCATCCAGGCTTTTCTTAAACACCTCCAGGGATGCTGACCCCATCACCTCCCTGGGCAGCCCATTCCAATGGCCAATCTCTCTTTCTGAGAAGAACTTCTTTCTAAGCTCAAGCCTGTGACCCTGCTTCATCCCAGCCTGCTGTCCAGCATGTTAAATGCTATGTCACACTCACAAGATTATTTGTGGCACAGCTGCAGCATATTGTATTTTTATTTCACAGCCCCCATCTGTAATTATCTTTCTTGAATTTGGGTTTGACATTGCACAGGTAAGGTACTCCATCACTCACAACAGCCAGAAGTTATTATTTAAAGGTCCAAGTATAAATGATTTGTCACTTCATTTAAGGGTGAGCAAAACACAGACTCCACAGAAACTTAGCCAAGATTTCCTCTCTCCCCAAATGCAGTTTGCACAACCATCTCTCTCCTCAGCTTCCTGGGAGATCATCCTCTACCTCACCACTTGGAGAGGTGAAACAAGCGCAGCTCTTTTAGAAGGAAGAAATCAAGTCAGGGTTTTTTGGTTCCACAGCCAAGTGTCCTCAATTAACACCGGCAGCTATTTAATTTCATTTAAAGTAGGTTGGTTTGAACAATGATTCTTATCTTTCCACTGCAGGATGGACTAAGTCTCTCTTTTAGAGTCACCCAGCAATGGGTATTAGGGGACCTCAGCTGCATTTCTTTCTACAGAAACCTGAGCTCCATTAGCAAAATATAGATTTGAGCAGATATGGAGCCAGCAGCTGGCTTCTTAGAAATAAGATAAAACTGTGAGGAGGGAATTAGAGAAGATCCAAAACCCATTTAAATCAACAGGGAGGCTCTGTAACCTTCAGCAGCTTTTGGATCCCACTCAGAGAGAGTAGCAGAACTTGTTTACCACCAAGGAAGAAATCATTCTCCTTTCATTAAAGCCTTGATTTGGGCTTTCTCTACAATCTGTTATTTCTCTCTCTGACAGTGGCTGCCTGTCTTAAAGAAAATGGGCAGCAAGTGATGCCATGGTGGAGAGGAATGGATCCCTCTTTGTCCTCACTAAGAGAGATGTGCCTAATCTTCTAACATGCTGGTCCCACCCCAAAAGCTGAGCAGATTTTAACTGAGCAATGTGCTGCTCCATGCAGTGGTAGCATAATAAAAACAATTAGTAAAAAAATAATAAATTAAAATAAAATGTATCTGGTTTGAAAATGTCTTCACAATGCAGTGGGTGTGGAGGGCTCTGGTTAATTCAGTTGGAAGAGCTCATTTCTCAAACAAGTTTCTATTATTATGCAATTTTATTTTGGGGTCAGTTTCATCATCATCATCATCATTGAATATTATTATCATCATCATAATCTTTTTTTTTCCTTTTCAAAAATTCACTGATGTTGTCAGGGGAGGCTTTTTGTTAAAACACATCCCCCCAAAAAAAAAATTCTGAGGAAGCATAGGATGAATAAAATGATGATGATGATGCAATTTTATTTTGGGGGTAATTTCAACCTACCACTTATAAAAATAATAATAAAATATAATAATAGTAACAAGAAGAAGATGAAGAAAAGGAGAAGAAGAAAAGAAGAAAATTAGAAGAAGAAAAGGAAAGAAGAAGAGAAGAAAAGAAGAAGAAAATTAGAAGAAGAAGAAGAAAAGAAGAAGAAAAGAAAAGAAGAAGAAAATTAGAAGAAGAAAAGGAAAGAAGAAGAGAAGAAGAGAAGAAAAGAAGAAGAAAATTAGAAGAAGAAGAAGAGAAGAAAAGAAGAAGAGAAGAAGAGAAGAAAAGAAGAAGAAAATTAGAAGAAGAAGAAGAGAAGAAAAGAAGAAGAAAAGAAAAGAAGAAAAGAAGAAGAAAAGAAAAGAAGAAAAGAAGAAGAAAAGAAAAGAAGAAAAGAAGAAGAGAAGAAAAGAGGAGAAGAAGAAGAAAAGAGAAGAAGAGGAGAAGAAGAAGAAAAGAAAAGAAGAGAAGAAGAAGAAAAGAAAAGAGAAGAAGAAAAGAAGAGGAGAAGAAGAAGAAGAAAAGAAGAGGAGAAGAAGAAGAAGAAAAGAAGAAGAGAAGAAGAGAAAAGAAAGAAGAGAAGAAGAAAAGAAAAGAAGAAAGAAGAAGAGAAGAAGAGGAGAAGAAGAAGAAAAGAAGAGGAGAAGAAGAAGAAGAAAAGAAGAGGAGAAGAAGAAGAAGAAAAGAAGAAGAGAAGAAGAAGAAAAGAAAAGAAGAGAAGAAGAAGAAAAGAAAAGAAGAGAAGAAGAAAAGAAGAGGAGAAGAAGAAGAAGAAAAGAAGAGGAGAAGAAGAAGAAGAAAAGAAGAAGAGAAGAAGAAGAAAAGAAAGAAGAGAGAAGAAAAGAAAAGAAAGAAGAAGAAAAGAAGAGGAGAAGAAGAAGAAGAAAAGAAGAAGAGAAGAAGAAGAAAAGAAAAGAAGAGGAGAAGAAGAAGAAGAAAAGAAGAAGAGAAGAAGAAGAAAAGAAAAGAAGAGAAGAAGAAAAGAAGAGGAGAAGAAGAAGAAAAGAAAAGAAGAGGAGAAGAAGAAGAAGAAAAGAAGAAGAGAAGAAGAAGAAAAGAAAAGAAGAGAAGAAGAAAAGAAGAGGAGAAGAAGAAGAAGAAAAGAAGAAGAAGAAAAGAAAAGAAGAAAAGAAGAAGAGAAGAAGAAGAAAAGAAAAGAAGAGGAGAAGAAGAAAAGAAAAGAAGAGAAGAAGAAGAAGAAAAGAAGAGAAGAAGAAGAAAAGAAAAGAAGAGAAGAAGAAGAAAAGAAAAGAAGAAAAGAAGAAGAGAAGAAGAAGAAAAGAAAAGAAGAGAAGAAGAAGAAAAGAAGAGAAGAGAAGAAGAAGAAAAGAAGAGAAGAGAAGAAGAAGAAAAGAAGAGAAGAAGAAGAGAAGAAGAAGAAAAGAAGAGAAGAGAAGAAGAAGAAAAGAAGAGAAGAGAAGAAGAAGAAAAGAAGAGAAGAAGAAGAGAAGAAGAAGAAAAGAAAAGAAGAGAAGAAGAAGAAAAGAAGAGAAGAGAAGAAGAAGAAAAGAAGAGAAGAAGAAGAAAAGAAGAGAAGAAGAAGAAAAGAAGAGAAGAAGAAGAAAAAAAGAAGAGAAGAAGAAGAAAAGAAGAAGAGAAGAAGAAAAGAAAAGAAGAGAAGAAGAAGAAAAGAAGAGAAGAAGAAGAAAAGAAGAGAAGAAGAAGAAAAGAAGAGAAGAAGAAGAAAAGAAGAGAAGAAGAAGAAAAGAAGAGAAGAAGAAGAAAAGAAGAGAAGAAGAAGAAAAGAAGAGAAGAAGAAGAAAAGAAGAGAAGAAGAAGAAAAGAAGAGAAGAAGAAGAAAAGAAGAGAAGAAGAAAAGAAGAAGAAAAGAAGAGAAGAAGAAGAAAAGAAGAGAAGAAGAAGAAAAGAAGAGAAGAAGAAGAAAAGAAGAAGAAAAGAAAAGAAGAAGAGAAGAAGAAGAAAAGAAAAGAAGAGAAGAAGAAGAAGAAGAGAAGAAGAAGAAAAGAAGAAGAAAGAGAAGAAGAAGAAAAGAAAAGAAGAAGAGAAGAAGAAGAAAAGAAAAGAAGAGAAGAAGAAGAAAAGAAAAGAAGAAGAGAAGAAGAAGAAAAGAAAAGAAGAGAAGAAGAAGAAAAGAAAAGAAGAGGAGAAGAAGAAAAGAAAAGAAGAGAAGAAGAAGAAAAGAAAAGAAGAGGAGAAGAAGAAAAGAAAAGAAGAGGAGAAGAAGAAAAGAAAAGAAGAGGAGAAGAAGAAAAGAAAAGAAGAGAAGAAGAAGAAAAGAAGAGAAGAAGAAGAAAAGAAGAAGAGAAGAAGAAGAAAAGAAGAAGAGAAGAAGAAAAGAAAAGAAGAGAAGAAGAAGAAAAGAAGAGAAGAAGAAGAAAAGAAGAAGAGAAGAAGAAGAAAAGAAAAGAAGAAAAGAAGAGAAGAAGAAGAAAAGAAGAAGAGAAGAAGAAGAAAAGAAGAAGAGAAGAAGAAGAAAAGAAAAGAAGAAGAGAAGAAGAAGAAAAGAAAAGAAGAAGAGAAGAAGAAGAAAAGAAAAGAAGAAGAGAAGAAGAAGAAAAGAAAAGAAGAAGAGAAGAAGAAGAAAAGAAAAGAAGAAGAGAAGAAGAAGAAAAGAAAAGAAGAAGAGAAGAAGAAGAAAAGAAAAGAAGAAGAGAAGAAGAAGAAAAGAAAAGAAGAAGAGAAGAAGAAGAAAAGAAAAGAAGAAGAGAAGAAGAAGAAAAGAAAAGAAGAAGAGAAGAAGAAGAAAAGAAAAGAAGAAGAGAAGAAGAAGAAAAGAAAAGAAGAAGAGAAGAAGAAGAAAAGAAAAGAAGAAGAGAAGAAGAAGAAAAGAAAAGAAGAAGAGAAGAAGAAGAAAAGAAAAGAAGAAGAGAAGAAGAAGAAAAGAAAAGAAGAAGAGAAGAAGAAGAAAAGAAAAGAAGAAGAGAAGAAGAAGAAAAGAAAAGAAGAAGAGAAGAAGAAGAAAAGAAAAGAAGAAGAGAAGAAGAAGAAAAGAAAAGAAGAAGAGAAGAAGAAGAAAAGAAAAGAAGAAGAGAAGAAGAAGAAAAGAAAAGAAGAAGAGAAGAAGAAGAAAAGAAAAGAAGAAGAGAAGAAGAAGAAAAGAAAAGAAGAAGAGAAGAAGAAGAAAAGAAAAGAAGAAGAGAAGAAGAAGAAAAGAAAAGAAGAAGAGAAGAAGAAGAAAAGAAAAGAAGAAGAGAAGAAGAAGAAAAGAAAAGAAGAAGAGAAGAAGAAGAAAAGAAAAGAAGAAGAGAAGAAGAAGAAAAGAAAAGAAGAAGAGAAGAAGAAGAAAAGAAAAGAAGAAGAGAAGAAGAAGAAAAGAAAAGAAGAAGAGAAGAAGAAGAAAAGAAAAGAAGAAGAGAAGAAGAAGAAAAGAAAAGAAGAAGAGAAGAAGAAGAAAGAAAAGAAGAAGAAGAAGAAGAAGAAAAGAAGAAGAGAAGAAGAAGAAAAGAAAAGAAGAAGAGAAGAAGAAGAAAAGAAAAGAAGAAGAGAAGAAGAAGAAAAGAAAAGAAGAAGAGAAGAAGAAGAAAAGAAAAGAAGAAGAGAAGAAGAAAAGAAAAGAAGAAGAGAAGAAGAAGAAAAGAAAAGAAGAAGAGAAGAAGAAGAAAAGAAAAGAAGAAGAGAAGAAGAAGAAAAGAAAAGAAGAAGAGAAGAAGAAGAAAAGAAAAGAAGAAGAGAAGAAGAAGAAAAGAAAAGAAGAAGAGAAGAAGAAGAAAAGAAAAGAAGAAGAGAAGAAGAAGAAAAGAAAAGAAGAAGAGAAGAAGAAGAAAAGAAAAGAAGAAGAGAAGAAGAAGAAAAGAAAAGAAGAAGAGAAGAAGAAGAAAAGAAAAGAAGAAGAGAAGAAGAAGAAAAGAAAAGAAGAAGAGAAGAAGAAGAAAAGAAAAGAAGAAGAGAAGAAGAAGAAAAGAAAAGAAGAAGAGAAGAAGAAAAGAAAAGAAGAAGAGAAGAAGAAGAAAAGAAAAGAAGAAGAGAAGAAGAAGAAAAGAAAAGAAGAAGAGAAGAAGAAGAAAAGAAAAGAAGAAGAGAAGAAGAAGAAAAGAAAAGAAGAAGAAGAAAAGAAAAGAAGAAGAAGAAAAGAAAAGAAGAAGAAGAAAAGAAAAGAAGAAGAAGAAAAGAAAAGAAGAAGAGAAGAAGAAGAAAAGAAAAGAAGAAGAGAAGAAGAAGAAAAGAAAAGAAGAAGAGAAGAAGAAGAAAAGAAAAGAAGAAGAGAAGAAGAAGAAAAGAAAAGAAGAAGAGAAGAAGAAGAAAAGAAAAGAAGAAGAGAAGAAGAAGAAAAGAAGAGAAGAAGAGAAGAAGAAGAAAAGAAAAGAAGAAAAGGAGAAGAAGAAAAGAAAAGGAGAAGAAGAAGAAAAGAAGAAGAGAAGAAGAAAAGAAAAGAAAAGAAAAGAAAAGAAAAGAAAAGAAGAAGAAAAGAAAAGAAAAGAAAAGAAAAGAAAAGAAAAGAAAAGAAAAGAAAAGAAAAGAAAAGAAAAAGAGAAGAGCAGAAGAAGAAAAGAAGAAGAGAAGAAGAGAAGAGGAGAAGAAGAAGAGGAGAAGAAGAGAAGAAGAAGAGAAGAGAAGAAGACAAGAAAATAGAAGTTTCTATTATTATTTTTATTATTATTATCATCATCATCATCATCTTTTTTTTCCCTTCCAAAAACTCACTAATGTTGTCAGGGGAGGCTTTTGGTTAAAACACCCCCTCCAAAAAAAAAAAAAAAAGCAAACCGAAACCAACAATCTGAGGAAGCATAGGGTGAAAAAAAAAGAGAAATATCTTTCTTAGCCAGCTCGAGACAGGCCTTTAAAAAAGCTTTAATTTAATGAAGTGAGAACAGCTGATGCTGAAGTGGTTGCTAAGAAGGTGTCATGTAGCATATTGGGTTATATAAACTCCTTGTTTGTGGAGCTTACTAAATAGCTTCTTATCTCTGGGGATGTTTAGCTCCTGAAACATAAAGCTTGAGGGCACAGCTATTAAATTAATGTTTATTGAAGTCTCCTGGGCAGTTTTACTGAGCTATGCTCAGCCCAAAGAAATACCCAGGTCCTAGGCCACTGGTCATTGTATGTGATGGCTTCACAGCAATACCCTAAGACACTAGGAAAGCTCAGAAATACTTTCTCCATTTCCACCAAGGTGTGAGCACCCCCAGTGCAAAACACAGCACCAGCAAGCAAAATACAGAGTGGTCTCAATCTAGACCACAGTTTGCCAGCCCAGTTCTAGGTGGCAAAGAAGTTTCTTCTGCATCAGCAACAAAGAAAACAGAAGGATAGCTGAAGTGCTGCTTCAGCTCTACTGGACAAGTGACCACAGTGAAGCTGTCTGCCACTGCTCACAAAGAGCACCTACACAAAGCTTCAAGCCCAATGTCCCTCTGCAAGGTATGGAGCTACCTCCTGTAGGCAAAGGCAAGTCTCCCTCCCCAGGGAAGCATACCCAAGGGATCACAGAATGGCCTGGGTTGGAAGGGACCTCCAAAACTCATCCGGGCTAACCCCCTCTGCAGTCAACAGAGACATCCTCCACCAGATCAGGTTGCTCAGAGCCCTGTTGAGCCTCACCTTGAATATCTGCAGGGATGGGGCCTCAATTACCTCCCTGGGCAACCTGTTCCAGTGTTCCACTACCCTCATGGTGAAGAATTTGTTCCTAGCATCCAAAAGGAAGTTCTGCTCAGAGTTATCAGGTGTTCCTGATTTTCTTCTGGATACTCTTGGGCAGGTGTTGACATTGCTAAAACTACCAGGTTCAGAGTAAAGCAGGTGAGTGACCTGATTATTTCCTGCTTTGCAAGGGGGCTGCTTTTCCTCTGCTCATCCTGAGGCCCTTGGGCTGAGCAACATTGTCTGTGGGGCACCAGAAAGGGAAGGGCTGTGGAAAACCATCCAGCATTGCTTGCTTGTTGGAGTTTGCAGTGGTGAATGGAGAAATGAGGACGCTTCAGGAATTTCTGCCAGCATGCAGATCATCTCCAAGGACAGGTGTGTGCAGGTAACCTTTCCTTGCTATGTTTTTTTTTTTTTCCTAGCTGGTGCTATGTTGGTTCTCCCTTTCTAGAACTGTCCTTTTAGCTTGCAAGAAGAAAATAGAGCACAATGTAAAGGATATTTGAAACTGCACGTCTATCCCATGGCCAAGAGAGTTTGGAAAGTTTAGGATACTTCCAGCTTGTTAGAAGAGGAGAATGTCCTGGTAGTCCAGTGCAAGAGAAAACTAGATGGAGTTCTATGTGTCCTGGACTCCTAATGAGGGTCTGCTTATCTCTAGTTAAAGATAATCCCATCTCCTCCTGATTTAGTGTGAGAGGTGGGATGATGGGAACTCATAATCTTCTATTTCTCAACCCTCCTGTCCTAGAGTTCAAGTACCCCCCACTGTTTCTAAGTTCTCTTGACATTTTTCTAGCATGCTGCTCCCATTTTTCAAGATCCTTCCCCGTTCCCAAACTGTTCCCACCCAGACTTTTCTATTCCTTCCTTCAGAACTACAACCTTTCATCACCATCCACCTCAAAGTCCCCCTCAGTCCTGCCAGCATCCTTTCCTCACCTTACACATTGGGTACTGTGGCAACCTTTGAAGGCAATTGTCAGTAGCAGTGCTTGGGGAGCTCTCTCACAGTCATTAGATCTGATGACTGGGTTTTCAAGTATTCACTCCCAGCTGTCTACAATGGGAGCTGTTACATGTTGAAATATTCCTCCAAACCTAGCCCAAATAGGGCCCTGTTCTCATGAGCAAAGGGAAATGGCAGGGGTTTCCTCCTAAGAGACAAGAGACTGTGAGTTTGGCTCTGTGTGCTTGTGAACATCTGGCAAAACGTGATGTGGTGACGAAAGCTTCCTTCATGTGCTCAGGTCCTGACAATGTCACCCACTGTTTAGTCTAAACTTCTGTTTCACCAAGTGCTTCACTTTTGCTTTCACTGACCTTGTATATCAGTCTTAGGGCATGCCACACACACACACACACACACACACACACACACTCTGCTGTTTCACAGAATCATGTCAGAGGCTGGAAGGCACCTCGAGAAATCATAGAATTGTAGAATCAGGGTTGGAAGGGACCACAAGGATCAGCCAGTTCCAACCCCCCTGCCATGCCCAGGGACATCTCACACTAGATCAGCCTGGCCAGAGCCTCATGCAGCCTGCCCTTAAACACCTCCAGGGATGGGGCCTCAACCACCTCCCTGGACAACCCATTCCAGGCTCTCACCACTCTCATGGGGAAGAATTTCTTCCTAACATCCAATCTGAATCTACCCATTTCTATTTTAGTTCCATTTCACCCTATCTTATCACTACCTGATATCCTAAAAAGTCCCTCCCCAGCTTTCTTGTAGTCCCCTTCAGATCCTGGAAGGCCACAAGAAGGTCACCTCAGAGCCTTCTCTTCTCCAGACTGAACAGCCCCAACAGCCCCAAATCATCCAGTCCACTCCCCCTGCCAAAGCAGGATCACCTAGAGCAGATCACACAGGAACACATCCAGGCAGGTCTTGAATATCTCCAGAGAGGGAGACTCTTCCACCCTCAACAGGGAGGCTGAGGGTGAAAATTGCAGGTTGAAGACTCTACACCACCCCCCCAAGCTTTGTCCCTCATTGTTGTGGCTAAGCTTGTCATTGCCTAAATGAGTCTGGTTGTGTTGGCAAACCAAGCACTGGGCCCATGACCTCTGCAATATCCTGAGTGCAGATTTCATGAGGCTTATTTCAATAGACATTTGCAAGTGACCTTGAACTGCAGCAAAGCCACCCTGCTGTTCTTTTGTGGTTTAGATGGTCTACACAGCACGTGCATGATGCTGAAACAGATTCCTTCCACAGGAAACCTTGACTCTTGTGTGTGTTCAGATCTAGTCCTAATGATGGGACCTAAACCACTCTTCTCAAAGCTGTGTCAGAATTTCACCTTGCCTTGTTTTGTTTCATACACCTGAAAGAAGGAGGAGTGGGGATAAAGAGTGGTGGGAGCTTCATCCCTGGAAGTTTTTAAGGCCAGGCTGGATGTGGATCTGGGCAAACTGATCTAGTGGAAAATGTCCCGACCCATGGCAGGTGGGGTTGCAACTAGATGATCCTTGAGGTCCCTTCCAACCCTGATAATTCCATGAAATACCATGACATCTAGACTCTCTTGGGTTTGTTATAACTTGTCTTGAACTCTGGTACATGGTCAGTTGGCATTAAGGATGTAGGAGCTCTGGGACAGGAGGATAGCAGCGTCCAGTCCTCTGACTTCTTGCATGAGTGTTTTTGGTCACCTAATGCAACAGCAGCTTTCCCAATCAGAGAGTTGTGGCTGCACTGAAGTGAGCTGTACTGCTCATGTTGCTGAACATCACCCAAGCACATGAGCCAGCAGTGTGCCCAGGTGGCCAAGAAAGCCAAAGGCATCCTGGCTTGCATGAGAAATGCTGTGTCCAGTGGGAGCAGGGAGAGGATTGTCCCCTTGGGCTCAGCTCTGGGGAGGCCACACCTGGAGTGTTGTGTCCAGTTTTGGGCACCTCAATCCAAGAGAGATGTGGAGGAGCTGGAGCCAGGGCAGAGGGGGGCAAGGAAGCTGGGAAGGGCCTGGAGAATAAATCTGATGAAGAGCAACTGAAGGAGCTGGGGCTGTTTAGTTTGGAAAAGAGGAGGCTGAAGGGAGATCTCATTGCTGTCTACAACTACCTGAAAGGAGGTTGTGGAGAGGTTGGTGCTGTCCTCTTCTCACAGTGATAGAACAAGAGGGAACTGCCTTAAGCTGCAACTGGTAGCCTCTCTACAATGTCCTTTCAGGTAGTTGTGGAGAGCAACGAGGTCTCCCCTCAGCCTCCTCTTTTCCAAACTAAACAGCCCCGAAACAGAATGGGAACTACTTGCCCAGGGAACTGCCAGCTTTCCTCTGCCTTGGCAGCCCAGCCCTTGGGCTCCTTTCATCTCAGATCCTGCTGTAGCTATAACACCTGTTGTGGAGCTGAGCAGATAAAGGTAGTGGTTTGCAGACGTGAGCATGCTGGAGAGCCTTAGCTTTTTGGAAGGCCTTGCTTTCTCTGGCCCAAATCCAATACACCACTTAGACATCTGCTTAACTTTAAGCATGTGAGTATCCCCTTTGAAGTCCAATGTATATTGTTTTGCTGGACTGAGGTCAATGAGCTCAGTACCTTGCCGAATTGAGCTCCTGAATGTCAGATTTGATTAAATACTCCCCTTTTTTCTCGGCCCCCTATCCCCCCCCTCCTCTTCTACCATGAAAGCCTGACCAGAGCTAAAACAGCCTCAGCAAAAAAAAGAGAAAAGCAGCTGGTGGTAAGTGAGCCTGGCTCAGCTGTGGTAGCTTCATGTTAAATTGTTGCAGATCTAAACAGAACAAAAGCAGAGAAAAAAAAATTCTGATGGGAGATCTGCTTAAAAACTAAACCATCTCCATTTTCCTAAGGGAGCTGTGGAATCTCAGCTAGGAGTGACCACGCTGCCTTTTCCTTCTCCAGCTCTTCACGCTGTTGCTTCAGGAGTACCACCACTCCTTTTTTGTCTGGCTGCTGCCTGCTAATTGTGCACTTGCTTCTCTTTTGCCTGCAGCTCCAAACTGTGCTCTCCCGTAAGCGGAACGAACGCCGCTCCTTCTCCCTTCCCCCCTCCCTCCCCCCCTCCCCCAGTCTGCTCCTTGTCAATTCGCATCAGTTTAAGGTCAGGAAAGCTAACAGGGAACAAGGCGCTGCAGCATTTGAACTCAACCTTGCTTTCCCAAGGAACAACCTGACAATTAGCACAGGGATCAGCATCAAAAAAGAGCAACCCAGCGTGAAGCCTGTCTAATTAGTCATATGAACGGAGGGCTTCCCCTCCACTTCCTCGGGAACACATGCCTGTCAGATCTGATACAAAGAGACTTCTCTCCCTAACATAATACTGGAATTAGGTTGGGAACAGGTAGCCCAGGCTGAACGGCTTGTCTGAGCAACGGGAGGCTTAACTGCAACGTCTAGTTGCGCTCCCTTGCCCGCAGTTGCAACCTGCTTATGGCCGTGTGCTTTGCAAGGGATTGCAGGACTTCCCTTTCCTTGGAAACCACGGAAAATAAAAGCAGTTTTCAAAAAGGGGCATTGATCCTGTTGCTAATCTTCTTGACTTAATAACACCTCTTGTTTAGATGGCAAGATGAGCAAAGGGAAAAATGAGAGATGAAAGGTGAATGGCAGTCTCCTAATCTCAGAGAATTGTGCTGGTTGAGAGACTCCATGTGCCTGATTTTTTTTTTCTTCTCCTTTTTTTTCTTCTCCCTTTTTTCTTCTCCCTTTTTTCTTCTCCCTTTTTTCTTCTCCCTTTTTTCTTCTCCCTTTTTTCTTCTCTTTTTTTCTTCTCCTTTTTTCTTCTCCCTTTTTTCTTCTCCCTTTTTTCTTCTCCCTTTTTTCTTCTCCCTTTTTTCTTCTCCCTTTTTTTCTTCTCCCTTTTTTTCTTCTCCTTTTTTTCTTCTCTTTTTTTCTTCTCCCTTTTTTTCTTCTCCCTTTTTTTCTTCTCCTTTTTTTCTTCTCCTTTTTTTCTTCTCCCTTTTTTTCTTCTCCCTTTTTTTCTTCTCCCTTTTTTTCTTCTCCTTTTTTCCTTCTCCTTTTTTTCTTCTCTTTTTTTCTTCTCCTTTTTTCTTCTCCCTTTTTTCTTCTTCCTTTGTTCTTCTCCCTTTGTTCTTCTCCTTTTTTTCTTCTCCCTTTTTTTCTTCTCCTTTTTTTCTTCTCCTTTTTTTCTTCTCTTTTTTTCTTCTCCTTTGTTCTTCTCCCTTTTTTTCTTCTCCCTTTTTTTCTTCTCCCTTTTTTTCTTCTCCCTTTTTTTCTTCTCCCTTTTTTTCTTCTCCCTTTTTTTCTTCTCCCTTTTTTTCTTCTCCCTTTTTTTCTTCTCCCTTTTTTTCTTCTCCCTTTTTTTCTTCTCCCTTTTTTTCTTCTCCCTTTTTTTCTTCTCCCTTTTTTCTTCTCCCTTTTTTCTTCTCCCTTTTTTTCTTCTCCCTTTTTTTCTTCTCCCTTTTTTTCTTCTCCCTTTTTTTCTTCTCCCTTTTTTTCTTCTCCCTTTTTTTCTTCTCCCTTTTTTTCTTCTCCCTTTTTTTCTTCTCCCTTTTTTTCTTCTCCCTTTTTTTCTTCTCCCTTTTTTTCTTCTCCCTTTTTTTCTTCTCCCTTTTTTTCTTCTCCCTTTTTTTCTTCTCCCTTTTTTTCTTCTCCCTTTTTTTCTTCTCCCTTTTTTTCTTCTCCCTTTTTTTCTTCTCCCCTTTTTTCTTCTCCCCTTTTTTTCTGTTGCATTTACTTTGTGAATGAAGAAGGATGAAGCTCCTGAAACCTAACAGCTCACCTAACATCCAGGAAAAACAACCCAAATGAGCTAAAAGTGTGTATTTTATGATTAGTTAAACCCCATTTAAATTCCTGAGTCAAACTCTTAATTCAGAGTTTAAAAGTCCTTAATCTGACTTTGTTGAATTTGGAAGTGAAGCAAAAGAGATGGGGGGAAGGGGGAAAGAAAAGAAAAAAAATCTCCTTTTAGACATGTCCTGGAACTTTCCTGATGTGAGCTGCAGAATATATGTAGCATGCTAGCAATTGTGACTTTTCAGTTTTGTGGTTAAACATAAGGTATGTTTTATACTGGCATGGCTTATTTCTGGGAGGAAAAAGGAATAAACTACTTGGACAGAAAAGGCTTTTGCATGAAGGTAAAGAAACATCTGCACAGGGGCTGCATGCATAGAACAAGTCAAGAAGCAAAACAAGGCTCCTACCAGTGCCACAGTGTTATCACTGCATCTGCTGGGTCTCTCTGATGCTGATGTGTTGTGACAAGTCCGTCAGCAGTGGTTTCTGTACAGATCTTAGCCTAGAGTGGGCTTTTTATCTTTCTTTTTTTCCTTCCTTTTTTTTTCTTTCTTCTTTTTTAACAGTTTTCCTTCAGTAGCTGAAGTACTTTATGCCTTGGTTTCACTGACAAGACTGTCCTGCCAGACAGAAGCTGCTCAGTTCCTTCTGTAGAGGCTGCCAAACGGCCATCAGGAAAAGTTTGTTCCTGCAGTGTACCTCAGGCTATTTCCAACAGAAGACTGACAGTTGCATGTCCACATACAGCTTTCTAGCACAGCAGAAGGACAACTCTCCTGTGAAGACAGGCTGAGAGAGTTGGGGTTGTTCAGCCTGGAGAAGAGAAGGCTCCTGGAAGACCTTCTTGTGACCTTCCAGTATCTGAAGGGGGCCTAAAAGAAAGCTGGGGAGGGACTTTTTAGGATATCAGGGAGTGATGGGACTGGGGGGAATGGATCCAAGGGGGAATGGATCCAAGCTAAAGGAGAGGAGAGCTGGATTAGACATTAGGAAGAAATTCTTCCCCATGAGGGTGGTGAGACACTGGCACAGGTTGCCCAGGGAGGTGGTGGAAGCCTCATCCCTGGAGGTGTTTAAAGCCAGGCTGGATGTGGCTCTGAGCAACCTGCTGTAGTGTGAGGTGTCCCTGCCCATGGCAGGGGGGTTGGAACTGGATGATCCTTGAGGTCCCTTCCAGTCCTGACGGTTCTGTGATGCCACTACCAGTCCAAGCACCTGTATCCAGGTGGCTCCTTTCTTTATACACCAGAAAAGAGCACAGATGTGTTTTATTTGATACAGCACTATGCTGAGTCTCAGGAAGCATGCAGGGACTTCCTACTATGGCATTTCCCTTCTGGTATCACAGTTTGTGTAGTTCTTCCTTTGCCCAGCACATGGAGGTGCTGGGCTGTGTCCAAAGAAGGGCAACACAACTTCTGAATGGTCTAGAGACTAACAGAAGCACAGAGGAGTGGCTGAGGGAACTGGGGTTGTTTAGCCTGGAGAAAAGCAATCTCAGAGGGAGGCTATGTCTCTCTACAACTACCTGAAAGGAGGTTGTAGTGAGGTGGGGTTCAGTCTCTTCTCCCAAGTAACAGGTGGTAGGACAAGAGGAAATGGTCTCAAGTTGCACCAGGGGAGGCTTAGGTTTGATATTAGGAACTATTTCTTCCCCTAAAGAGTTGTCAAGCCCTGGAACAGGCTGCCCAGGGAAATGAGATGGAGTAACCATCCATGGAGGCATCTGAAAGACATGTAGCTGTGGTGCTGAGGGACATGGTTTAGTGGTAACCTAGCAGTGTTGGCTTCACTCTTGGACTGGATGCTCTTAAAAGTCTCTTCCAACCAAAACCATTCTAGGATTCCCTTCCTGCCTATCACAATAATACTCTTATTTGCAAAGTACTTGATTTGTACCACTGAAAAGTGCCACAGAAAGTCTTTTCATCATTACTTACTGTCACTGCTACTCCTGCAGCAGCACTGGCAACTGTAGCTTGACCTAAGCATGGGCTCAAGCAAAAATGCCTGGGAACTGAAACTCAGCAACTGAGCTCTGTGTTACCTCTTGTACCAAAAAGAAGGAAAAAGAATGATCCCTCACAGTGATATCTTTATCTATCCATCTATATAGATGTAAACTGAGTGATACAGAAGCAACACCACCTGCTTCAAAGTGGCAAGTTGCATCTCTCTAGTTCAGATGGATGCTCTCTGCTTCCTTCATGCAGATTCTGCATGCATTAATTAACTGAAATCAGCTGCTTGGTGCTTTTAGCAGCTGGTGTTTGAATAGACACTTGGTGGCACACTTTCTCTGAAGACTGAGGAAGGATGGTGTGGCTGTTTTGCTAGAGTCCCTTTTTGTTATCTTTCCTTGCCCTCAGCATGCTGAGTTCTTACAGGCTGCCAGCCTTGTCCTCTGGGGTTTGCAGCTTACCTGGAGAGCACAGCAGCCTGGCATTGTCCTCTGGGGTTTGCAGCTCACCTGGAGAGCACAGCAGCCTGGCATTGTCCTCTGGGGTTTGCAGCTCACCTGGAGAGCACAGCAGCCTGGCATTGTCCTCTGGGGTTTGCAGCTTACCTGGAGAGCACAGCAGCCTGGCATTGTCCTCTGGGGTTTGCAGCTCACCTGGAGAGCACAGCAAATGGTATTGAGAAACAAACAAATAAAACACTCCCCACAGATCTCTGAGATCTTCAGCTCCCAAGAAAGAGAAGAGCATCAACAATCACAGTATTCTGTGGTTTTCAATGCCCATCTGTGTGGTCCAAGCTCAGCTGAATTTCACTGTATCTGGGAGTGCTGGAAAGAGAATTTCCTTCCCTCATGGACTTTTTTGGGCATCCCTTCCTACTCCCACATTGCTGCTTTCTAGAAGGCACACTACAAGTCAGTACTTGCATCACCATCAGCTTTTGCCTTGGCTAGTCCTGGTGATGCAGAGTTCTGTTGCATTCACACATGAAGAAGAATCTCACTCTATCTTTAAACCAAAACCTATGATCTGTACAAGTAATAATGTGCTTTATAATTCTTCCTCAGACCAAGATTCATGGCTTAGGAGAGATACTTGCCCTGCTACCTTTGTTATACAGATACTTGCCTCATTCTAGTGCTCATCCATAAAGCTTACATTTGCTTCCAGCAGAGTTCAGTGGAGTGAGCTGGCTAATACCAGCATCACCTCTCTGTGAACTTGCATTAATGAGTCATTAAAAGAAGAACTGGGCACATGTTGCGCTGAAATTTTGCAGTTATACATGGCACTCATTTGTCTGCCTGTGCTGCTTAAAGATCACAGAATTGTCAGGTTTGGAGGGTACCTTCAGGATCATTTAGTTCCAACCCCCCTGCCACGAGCAGGGGAACCTTCCACTAGATCAGGTTGCCCAGAACCACATCCAGATGGTGGTTGATATATGGAAATTGGGTGGATGGTACCCAATGTCTGTTCAGCTTATAGCTCTGATCATCAGCCAGCAGTGTGTCCAGGGAGCCAGGAGAGCCAGTGGCATCCTGGCCTGGATCAGGAATAGTGTGGCCAGCAGGACAAGGGAGGTTATTCTGCCCTGTACTCAGCACTGGTCAGGCCACACCTTGAGTCCTGTGTCCAGTTCTGGGCTCCTCAATTCAAGAGAGATGTTGAGGTACTGGAAGGTGTCAAGAGAAGGGCAACGAAGCTGGGGAGGGGTCTGGAGCACAGCCCTGTGAGGAGAGGCTGAGGGAGCTGGGGGTGTTTAGCCTGGAGAAGAGGAGGCTCAGGGGAGACCTCATTGCTCTCTACAACTACCTGAAGGGAGGTTGTAGCCAGGTGGGGGCTGGGCTCTTCTCCCAGGCAACCAGCACCAGAACAAGAGGACACAGTCTCAAGCTGTGCCAGGGCAGGTATAGGCTGGATGTTAGAAGGAAGTTCTTCCCAGAGAGAGATTTGCCATTGCAATGTGCTGCCCAGGGAAGTGGTGGAGTCATCATCCCTGGAGATGTTCAAGAAAAGCCTGTATGAGGCACTTAGTGCCATGGTCTGGTTGATTGGATAGGGTTGGGTGATGGGTTGGACTGGGTGATCTGGAGGTCTCTTCCAACCTGGTTGATTCTGTGATTCTATCTTTTCACCATGATGCTTCAACAATGCAATTGACTGCACAGGGCCCAGTAATGAACAGGCACTAATGAACTCTGCCAAAATCTCCTGCCATCAGAGCACAAATGTAGGGGAATAGCCTCAGTGTCAAGTCTCTTTGCCATGGACAAGAACAAAGGGAGAAAAGAGAACAGGGGACAGTAATATGGTCCAAGTCAAAGATGAGTGTCAAATCACAGAATCATTCAGGTTGGGAAAGACCCTCAGGATCATCCAGTCCAGCTGCTAACCCTACTCCCCAAAGTTCATCCCTAAACCATATCCCCAAAAAGATGATGATGAACTGGTAGCAGGTTCCCTGCTGCTTTTTCTGCCGTTCCCCCAAACCCTCAATGAGTATTTTTATTACCAGGCTGGTTGTCCAAACCCATCTTTTCAGCTCACTCTCCTTCCTCAGTGTGGTGCAGCATTTCACAGAATCACAAAATTGAGCAGGTTGGAAAAGACCTTCAAGATAATCAAATCCAACCAATCACCCAACACCATCTCATCAACCAGACCATGGCACTGAGTGCCTCCTCCGGGCTTGTTTTAAACACTTCCAGGGATGGTGACTTCACCACCTCTCTGGGCAGCACATTCCAATGGCCAATGTCTCTTTCTGGGAAGAATTTCTTCCTAACATCCAGTCCAAACCTCCCCTGGCACAGCTTGAGACTGTGTCCTCTTGTTCTGTCACTGGTTGCCTGGGAGAAGAGACCAACCCCCACCTGGCTACAACCTCCCTTCAGGTAGTTGTAGACAGCAATGAGGTCTCCCCTGAGCCTCCTCTTCTCCAGGCTAAACACCCCCAGCTCCCTCAGCCCCTCCTCCCACACCTGTGCTCCAGACCCCTCCCCAGCTCTGTTGCCCTTCTCTGGACATGTTCAAGTATCTTTCTTGAACTGAGAGGCCCAGAACTGGACACAGGACTACTCAAGGTGAGTATTTTGCATTTGTTGTTCTGCAAAGCTCTGAAGACTTTCTGTGAGAAGGGAAAGAAACAGCAGATTCAGTTCCCAGATGCTCCAAAGCTACACTAGAAACCAGAAAGTGAGTTGAGCCTTTCCATGGCTCACATGGGAAGGTTTCAGATGCTCTGAGAGCGCCTTTTCCATGCCTTACAGCTCTGGTTCAAGTCTGTTAGCCATTTCAGCATGTCCCTCTGAAGGAACACTAGCCATGCTGATGCTGCTGCCTCACAAAAGGCTCCACTTCCTTGACACATCACAGTGACTGCAAAGAAAGCCTTTCTCCATGTGAGCCATGCTGCAGCTCAGCCTGGTTCTCATTATGTTCCTCTCTGTACCATTATACTTCTGCATAGACACAGTACCCACCCAACTGGGGTCATGTCTGCTGCTAACAATCTGCTGACATATTAGATAAGTTATATGGGTTTCTTCACTGCTGCCAAGGACAAAATATTCCCATTTCTACAGTATTTCATGATCTTTCTTTTTCTTTTTCTTTTTTTAACCAGATGCTGGTCAAGCTGCAAAAAAAAAAGACAGGGAAAGTTCCTGAAATCCTGTGATCTTTCCTTATTCGTGCTGCCTGCTTTCCTCCCCAGAAGTGTAGGATGCCAAGCAACAGGGAAGTGGCAGTTAGGAGTTCTCCACTTGGCCTGCCCAAGGGGTCTGTAGCTTTTTTTGCTGCTTCTCCCTCTCCCCTGGTGTGGACGTTATGCAATTTGCTTTCAATGTCGCTTCTAATTGAGGAAGGTCTCAGGATTGAATCACCTGTAGGACCTTCATCTTCAACACTGAGCACATGGGAAGTTTGCAAGGCATCTTGATGTCTCTTGCAGAGTATTTTTGCCCCAGAAGCACTGCCTTTGTTTGTGTAACACAAACCAGATACTCTTCATTGCTGTTTTACTGCCAGGAGAGAAACTCTGCACGTTGCCTTTTCTCTTAAAATTGACTTCCCTAAGGAAACAAGGCTGAAACAATTCCCTCTGTCTGCCCATCCCAGCTCTCCCTCTCCAAAGCTTCTCAACCAGTTTTGACTTGGCTGAGAAATAAGGACAGGTTATCAATGATACTAAATGTAGGTTTGTTCTGGGAATATAGAGAGGCAGAGCTTCTCTTTATGCCTCCATTGATGGAGGAGTTACAGCATGACTTGTTTCTCTTCTTTCTTACCAGACAATTGTTGACAGCAAGCTTAAAGTCAGGGGTGAGCAGGCTTCATAGACTCTACTGCTTTCTGCAAAGTATTTCTTTCTCTGTGTCCTCTTCAGTAGAAGCTCTTGAGCAACTGTACTTCAATTTGCATTTGCTCTCTGATCCATTGTGCCATAAAGCAATGGCCTGCTCCTTGGTAAACCCATTAGGGGGTAGGTGCATTAACAGGTTTGTTCCTTGAGCCTAGGAAATGAGTCTGGCTTCCAAACACAGAGTTCTGTGAGGTCTGAGATGTTCTTTCACGTTTCATTTGTCGTGAACTTCTGTTAAAATAAAACAAAGCCATGTGGTGATGTCAAATTATACCAGGGGAGACAAAACTAGCTTTAGCTGAGCTGCATGTACTCTTAGCTCATGTCTCGTAGCTTAAACCTCTTCTAGTCCCTTGGATAGCTAAAGAAGGTTGCTAGGAGCTTCACTGTAAGCCTTCAAGCAGGACTACACCTAGACCAGCCTAAAGCTACTTGGTATCAGTGTGGCACATTGACATGGAGTCTGCTGAACAGATAATAAATCTGCTGTCTGTGTCTCTTCTGAAGAAGTGAACCCAGCTTTTATAAAATCTGTGTTCCATATGCAGAGCCAGCTATGAAGTCTTTCCTTTCACAGGAAAAGCCTGCACTGGTGTCCTCAAGTTTCATCAGCTCTGTTATGTCTCTCATGTCCCTTCCTTCCTCCCCAGAAGATTCAAAGTACCAGTGCTTTAGTCAGGCCTGCTGCTGCTTCTTTACTGGAGACAGATGATGATAAGTAGGTTTCATGTCCCCACTACCTGTCAAAAACAGAGGCTCAGGGGTAAAAAAGATGGGCATGCTGCAAGAGCCTAGGTAAAGCACCTGGGGAGGAGCCACAGCTTCTAATGTCAGCCATGAGAGTCAACCAAGAAAATGTGACTGAGTTATGGACTGACTTAGTGTAACTCATAGTCTGCCTGCAGAAGAGTTTGTTGCAAGCCTTCCCCCTTGAGTTATGGCTCTGCAGAGAGGTTATTTTAAGATCCCAGCATCTGCTGAAATGACCCCATCTTTGCTAGGCTCTGTGTGTGGCATGTTGCCATCAGGATAGCTGAGCTGGGCCCACCAGCAGCTCTGGGTGTTAGCTAAGCTCCAGCTAAACAGCAGCTTAAGAAGATACAGCAATGACACACTGCAGAGTGATCACTGCTTATTGACTCTGGATCTGAGGTTGACTGTGAGGATCTTTCAAAGTTTATGTGCTCTGAGAGTGAGCTGGCATTTCACAGCAGGAATAACTTCTTCTTTAAAAAAAAAAAAAAAAAGCAATGTAAAAGGAAGAGGAGAACCAGAGTGAGTTACAGATGTCAAAGAGTGTAGGCTGCCAGTGATGGCCATAGGAGAGCATTCAGATGACCTAGGCAGTGTCTGAATACACTGAAAAACTCTTTTGTTTAAAAAAAGGAAAAAAGACAGAAAAAAGAAAAGACAGCTTTCAAAAGGCACCATCCCTGGAGGTGTTTAAGGCCAGGCTGGATGAGGCTCTGGGCAGCCTGATCTAGTGTGAGGTGTCCCTGCCCATGGCAGGGGGGTTGGAACTGGCTGATCCTTGTGGTCCCTTCCAACCCTGACTGATTCTATGATTCTATGATAAAAGGGCTAGCCCTTCCTTCCTTTCTCTCCATGTTCAGCCTCCCTTCCCTGCCCATGCAGGTCTCACCTCTGTGCTTCAGGTGCACTCAGAAGTTGGTTCTTTCGGGCTCTCAGTTTTCTGTGCCAGCTCTCTCACTCCCATGCCAGCTGGATCTCCAGCCTTCACCTTGGTGCACACTTGTGTCAATGTAAGAAAACCAGAGCAAGCAACAAGGGCACATCAGAAATCCTCTTCTCTGTGCAGCATCTGCTTCTCCAGCCCCCATCACCACCATCTACACCGGGACAAGTGCGTTCCTGCTCCTCTAATCCCACCACTGAAAGCAAAATAGGCACCAATTTTTCAGGCAAAAGAGCAGAGCCTAGAGACAGACAGTGGCAAGGTTAACACATCGTTCTAGGTTGTATATACTCAGGGTTTAGTGGAGAAGATCAGCAAAATAATGGTGACCATTGTGTTGGGCTTGTGAGTGCAGTCTGTACCCATTCAGTCTTCCAGCACTCAGGTCACACATTAGAGAGGGATCAGTCATTGTAGATTAGCACAAGTCATCCATTTTAGTGACAGCACAACTAAGTAATACTCCCTTTCCTGCAGCAGTTGGTGGCTTCTCTAAAGACATTTCCAAATTCAATTGCTGTTGGGTTAATTCCTCTTCTCTTATGATGCTGCAAACTGGACAGCTGCCGCAGCTGCTGGCTGAATCTTCAATAGAGAGGAGGTCAGGGAAACTATTTTTCAACCTTCAGCAGAAATCTACTGAAACTGTCAATTTCAGAAAGCTGATGGCAAGTTGTTTGACAGATGCCAAGTGGTAAGAGCCTGAATATACTATTGGGAATGTTTATTTGTGGACATAATCTCCTTGTCAGACTGAAGAAAAGGATACCCTGCAGGCTGCAGATATTAATTGACAGATTTCATAAGGCCTTTCTTTGGCTGGAAACAGGAGTGTGTGTTAAACATGGAAGGGCTCTTCCCAGTGCCTAGGAAAGCAGCACTACCAAAGGCTCACAAGCCTTTGAAACTGAACCAGGGAAGGAGAAAGTTCAAATCTTGGTTGCTCTAACAACAAAAACATTTTAGAAGCTCTCTGAAATCTGATCTAATTCCATGCTACAGTGTAATCACAGAATAGTTTGGACTGGGAGAGACCTCTAAAGGTCATCCAGTCCAACCCACCTGCAGGGACATCTTTGACTAGATGAGGTTGCTCAGAGCCCCATCCTGCCTGACCATGAATGTTTCCAGGGATGGGGAGTCTGCCAGCTCTCATGTGCCAGTGTGTCACCACCAGTTTCAAAGGCTTTACTGAAGTCCAGATAGATGACATCGATAGCTCTTCCACCTCAACATGAGGAGAAACTTCTTTACAGTGAAGGTGATGGAGCACTGGAGCAGGCTGCCCAGAGAGGTTGTGGAGTCTCCTTCGCTGGAGACTTTCCAAACAGTCATTGGCTGTTAGGGAGTAGCAAAACCAGCTTTAGTGGACTCTATCTTCTCCTTTGTGAAAGCTGAGGCAGAGCTTACAAATCAAGCTGTCTTCCGACTGCCCTGCTCTGTAAGCAGTACTCACACTAACTCTCAGTACACCTCTTCTAACCAGTGAAATGCAAAGCAGAATACAGCAGGCTGGTATGGTGATCATCTATGGACAAAGCAAGGACACAGATCAGTGACAATTCTGGGCTAGACTCTAAGCTTAGCTAATTCCAGTCTTAAGATACCATCTTGTAGTGATCAAGAGCAAAGGTGGCTTTAACAGCACTGGGTGGTGGCATCACCTGAGCTACAAAGCTGTCATTCTTCAGCCACACTTAACCCACTCAGTTTCCCCAGCATTTCCATCCCTGGGTGCTTACCACCAAATCTTCTCTCTCTCAACCCTTTGGTCTTTTTGTTTTGTTTTGTTTTCTTTCCCCATAACAATTACAAGGTATGTCCATTTATTTTGCCCAAATTCTTCTTGGCTTCCCCTTGTTGATATAAAGACTTTGTTTCAAAGTACTCACTGAACTACACCCAGGCCTTGCCCCTGTCAGCTCTGCTACAGCCTACTCTATGCCAAGGTCTTTCTTTTAGAGTGCCAAGCTCAATTTTACTAACCACTTAATAAATCCATATAATTTATTCTGCTAGGCTAAAGGGAACTTTCTTTTCGATTCTCATACGTTCTAGGCCTTTTTCTGGTACCCACAGTAATCCACAGTGAACAGGGTTAGTATTTTGGGCACTACATAAAGGTAAACATCACAAGTACAGGTTAGAGGCTGCCCTGCTGGAAAGCAGCTCCACAGAGAAAGACCTTGGAGTCCTAGTGGACAGTAAGTTCTGCATGGAACAGCAATGTGCTCTTGTGGCCAGGAAAGACAATGGGATCCTGAGGTGCAGCAAGAAAACTGTGGCCAGCAGGGCTAGGGAGGTTCTTCTCCTCCTCTACTCTGCCCTGGTGAGACCACACCTGCAATCCTGTGTCCAGTTTTGGGCTTCCCAGCTCAAGAGAGACAGAGACCTGCTGGAGAGAGTCCAAGGGAGAGCCATGAGGATGCTTAGGGGACTTGAGCATCTCCCCTGGGAAGAGAGACTGAGAGCCCTGGGGCTGTTTAGTCTGGAGAAGAGAAGGCTGAGAGGGGATCTGATCAATGTCTATCAATAGCTGAGGGGTGGGTGTCAAGTGGAGGGGGCCAGGCTCTTTTAGGTGGTTGGCAATGATAAAACAAGAAACAACATGTTCAAACTTGAACATAGAAGGTTTCTCCTCACCATGAGGAGAAACTTCTTTCCAGTGAGGGTGACAGAGCCCTGGAGCAGGCTGCCCAGGGGGGATGTGGAGCCTCCTTCTCTGGAGATTTACAAACCCCCCCTAGATGCATTCCTGTGCAGACTACCTCAGGTGACCCTGCTCTGGCAGGGGGGTAAGACTGGATGATCTCTGGAAGTCCCTTCAATCTCTAATGTATTGTGATTCTGTGATACTTTCCACAGCATCACCTACACTCAAATGTTTCAAACCTCAGAGTCAAGGTTGATCTCAGCAGCACTGGCACTCACAGCATTCCTGGTGCAAGGAAGCCAAATTAATTAAAACATTATTCCTTGTGCTGTAGTTAGGCAGCTGTCTTTGCAATGGGAAGATTCTCAGCAAGGTTCTGCACACCAGGCTTGCTCAAGAGTTTCTGTAAAACAGAAACACAGATTTAAGTATATAAAAAAAGGGCTGTACCAGGAATTTTAAAGAGAAACCAACACATTTCAACCTGTGTGAGACTTAAGTTCTTGGTCAAGCCCTTAACTTCCTGAAAAGTGGCAATGTAGAAATATGTTTTAAACTCAAAATATATTATTCTACCATATTTTTAAATAATGATTTCCACTAATGGGAAAAAAATGTTCCAATTACTCAAAGAGATTTTGGGGTTTTTTTCTTTTCATTTTAACTCCACGTACAGATGGAACTGCAGCCTGTGGCTTCAGGATAATTTTCATCAATCCTTTCATCAGAGAAAGATCTCTTAAGAAGTGAAAAAGTGAAAGTGCTTAACCCTAAATTTAAGAGGCTACCATGAAGGCAAATGAAGTCACTGGTTTAACTGGGCTAGGCTTTGCCAAACCTCAGCAGAAACTAGGTCTGAAGAGACAACAAACAAACAAAAAGCTAATCAGCTACTAATCAGCTATTAGTGTAACTGAGAACTGCCCTTGCTACTAATTATCAACCATGGTGTGGTGGGATTCAGCTGTGCTAGGTGAGCTATAGGTGCACAGAATGGCCAGTTCCTGTTCTTCACAGCCTCATTAGAGGCAGGGGCAAGGCTAGCATGGGTGGAGGGTCAGATGTGCTTCTTCCTCCCATGATGGTTGCTTTGCTGCCTGCTGGTCTTTAAAAAGCTCCCATGTAGCTCTCTAATGTGGGGCCAAATGAGCACACTGGACTGCAGATGGAGTTCAATCCTTGTGTAACAAAGAATCCTCCAAATAAAAGCCTCAGAAACAGAGCTGATTTCTCTGCCATGAAAAAAAAAATTAAGAATCATAATAGGCAGTAAGTGCTGTCTGGAGGTGTTTTACTCCCCATCATTTTCACCTCCAAGATATCCAATTTACATGGCTTATACATCTGTATAAACTAAACCTATGATCACATTTATTGTGTTTTGGTTTGGGGTTGGTTGTTTTTTTTTTTTTTTTTTTACCCAAGATGTACAGCAAAGTATTATTCCACCAGCTGAGTTATGTTTGCTTCATTTGTTTGTGTAACAGCAATCAAAAAATTTTGCCAAATCTTTTCTATATCTCAAAAAAAAACCCAAACCCACAGCCCAACTTTGCATCCAACAGGAACAAAAGGCTCAGATTTTATTTGCTCTCATTTACTAACTAGCAAATTCAAGCCCTGCAAGATTATAAATGTTCTTCATTAGCAAACCACACACCTTGTTTTAGATTAAATACAAGATCACTGAGTGGTAGAGGTTGGAAAGGACTTCTGGGGATCATCTAGTCCAAATCCCCTGTTCTAACAGGATCATCTAGAGGAGATTGCACAGGATAGCATCCAGGCAAGTTTTGAAAGCCTACAGAGAAGGAGATTCCACAACCTCTCTGGGCAGCCTGTTCCAGAGCTCTGTCACCTTCAAAGTAAAGGAGGTTTTCCTTATGTTTAGATGGAACCTTCTGTGTTCAATTTTGTGCCCTTTGCCCCTTGTCCTGTTGCTGGGCACCGATGAAAAGAGTCTGGCCTTAAATCTCATGTCTTTCATGGGAAAAAAAACTTCATTTCTGCGTCACCTAGGAGCATAATTGATTTGTATTTTTATTACCACTATTGTTATTGCTGAAATCCTTAAGGTTAACCTTGAATAGTGTACTACAGCCAATAAATTAAGCTCTGAAACCAAACTAAACATCCTTGAAAGAGAGGCTTGTAAGGTTGAGCTGAAGTACTGGTTCATAGTCTTCTCTGATCCAGGCTGGTTGGTTTCTTGGCTTTGGTATCTCTAATGAAACACCTTGACTGATTCTGCAGACTGGTGCAGGCAAGGCAGAAAGTCCTAAGCTTGTGCAGTTGTCTTCACACCACTGAAATGAAAGCCCTTGCAGTGCCAGCCTTCTAGCAAACCATGCACCAAGACTTCCACCAACTCATGAATCACTTTCATCCAAGGTTGTTTACAGCCACATTATGTCAAATAACTTTAGTTCCCTTCTGCAAGCTTAGCTGTTGCCAGATGAATCAGTGCTATGTTGTGGGTACTGAAGTACGTTTTCCAAGCCCTAATCCTGAATGCTTTCAAAATTGTAGGCTTAAAAAAAAAAAAAGAAAGAAAAAGGAAGAAAGAAAGAAAAAGGAAAGAAGGAAGGGAAGGGAAGAGGGAAGAAAGAGGAAAGAAAGAGAAAGAAAAGAAGGAAAGACATGAAAGAGAGGAAAGGAAGAAAGAAAGGAAAGAGAGAAAAGAAAAGGAAGGCAAAAAGAAAGAAAGAAAAGGAAAGAGGCAAGAAAGAGAAAGAAAAGGAAAGAGGCAAGAAAGAGAAAGAAAAGGAAAGAGGAAAGAAAGAGAAAGAAAAGGAAAGAGGCAAGAAAGAGAAAGAAAATGAAAGAGGAAAGAAAGAGAAAGAAAAGAAGGAGAGAAATGAAAGAAAGGAAGAGAAACAAAAGAAGGAAAGAAAGGGAAAGGAAAGGAAAGGAAAGGAAAGGAAAGGAAAGGAAAGGAAAGGAAAGGAAAGGAAAGGAAAGGAAGAAGGAAAGGAAGAAGGAAAGGAAAGGAAGAAATGTAAAGAAAGAAAGGAAAGGAAAGGAAAGGAAAGAAATGAAAGGAAAGAAATAAAGGAAAGAGAAACAAAGAGAAAGAGAGGAAGAAAACAAATCCTTTTCATGACAGAAGAGTCCCAATCCTGTTCCCCATTCTGTTAAAATAAGCAAAAGCAATGCCTTTCACCATGCCGTGGTGTGGGAATGCTTCTCCCTCCTTCCTTACAGTGTGGAAATGAGCCAGGAGTATCTGGCAGCCCCTGTCTGCAGTGCCTGACGGGTCTGGAGGCTCGGTCCTATCTGTGAGCCCTAGGTCGTTGCCATCGTGGCTGTAAGGCTTCAGGCAGCAGGAGGCTGCTGGAGCAGTTCGCTGGTGACAGCAGTGCTGCTCCCAGGCCATGCAACACACTTTGCTACAAGCTGCTCTGTACGATCCGGGAGAGCTGCAAATCACGATGCTTCTTCACACTTCCCAAGCTTACCAGGCCAGAAGAAATCTCTTTTGCACAACATTCACCTTCTATCTCCTTGTGTTCTTACTCTTTCCTCTTTTATTTATTTTTTCATGGCTACTTTTCCTTGCATCTACCAGGAGAGATGATTGGTAGGACACAAAGTGTAGCTGAGCAAAAATGGAAAAGCATCTCCTGCTAAAGGCTCTGGAAAGTAGCTAATGGTCCTTTTTTTTTTTCTTTTTTTCTTTTTTTCTTTTTTTTTTTTTTTTTGTCTTTTTTATTTTTTATTCTTTCTACCTCAAAGCCAAACTCTTTGTCTTTGGGCGTATTCCTACAGCTGTATATTCACAGAGGGGAAATATGCAGAGGTCAGCAGTTTCAAAGGCAGTCTCTAATTTTAGGTCCTTAGCTTTGAGTATTTTGGGACAAAGCTTTGGACACAACAAAAGAAACATCAAGGAGCTATAAATCTAAATGAAGTTAGCAACACCAAAGACATCTCCAACCGGAGGTTCAAAACCAGAGGCTCTTCTATTTAAACAAACAACAAAAACTAAGTTCCAGCCTTTGCCAGAAAATGTTTTTTTTCTTATTTCTTGAGGTTTTTATCCTTCTCCACACTTTCCACTATTCCTATTTTCATCTCACCATTCTAGGCAGCTCTGAATTTCTTCTACCAATCCAAAACCTGCAAAAGTCAAGGGAAAAACCTTGCCCTTTCTCATCATGTGCATGTAAGCATCCTGAGATTGAGCTCTGTGTTAAATTTGATTTATATATTTTTTTAAACCCCCAAAAATGCTCTTTGAGACTCCTTTAGCTGAATTTTTAAATACTTTTAATAGGCAACACATTTTTCATTACTGTCTTTTTAAACATGCAGTTTTCAAAACCATTTAAACAGCAAGCAGAAGACCTAATGTGAATTCTAATTGCTTCATAAAGCTCAGAATTGTTGATGGATTAAATAACTTTGGGAAAATGAAATATTTTTTGAAATTAAATATGAAATTAACTCTTAAAATATTAAATATTGATATTAAATTTAAATATGAAACACAAAGAAAATTAAATGAAAACACTTAAATCACTTAAAATATCTGTCACAGATCCTCTGACCCCCCCAAAAAGATCACAGGATGTCAGGGGTTGGAAGAGACCCAAAGAGATCATTGAGTCCAGCCCACAAGATAAGATAAATAAATTGTTTAGGGGTGATCAGATAAATAAATGGATATTGTTCTGAGAGCTCAAGTGTATTTTCCAAGCAATCTCACTGCACAGTCAAATCACTCAGTAGCCAGAAATTGTCTTCAACCAACAAAAATTTGGAGGGACAGCTCTCCTGGAGAGAGTAAGCCCAAAATTTCAGAAGAGCTGCCATAACTGATGGAAGAAGAGGGAGCCACCACAATCTTGCAGTCTTCAAGGAACTGTATCTTGACTTCCAACTTCAAGCTGAAAGCCAAGAAGGAGCTCAGTCTGTCTCTGGCACAGACCAGTAAACAGACATCCTCTTTGTAAGGGCATGAAAACTTTAGGGAGACTTCAAAAGTCCCAAACTAGAAGAGAGTTTTTCAGCTGCTCTGGCAAACAGCTTCCACATCCCTGGGATCCATTTTTATGTCTTATAACATGAGCACTGAAATACCAAAGTTCCTGTTTTCCACAAAAGTTTTGATCCAAGGCAGTGGTTTCAGCTTACAGTAAATCCTTTGCTGTGGCAGATTGTGGGTTGCTTGTACTGCTTCGTGGAAGGCACCTAAGAAAAGCACCTCTGGGTGAGTTTTAATGGATGGTGCTGCAGATGTATTGGCATAGATATGGATATCTACACACAGAGATTGTTCCTGTTGAGAAATACTCCCATCTGCTAAGTAAGCAAGTCAGGGTTTGAGATTTTATACAATTTTGAAGTGTTCTGAAATGCTGTGTGGGTAAAGAAATCCAAAAAAGCCTTTTGTTTATTTTTTTTAATAGAAAGCAGGCAAACAGATCCTTTTGCCATCACCTCCAACAGGGTAGCTGGACAATAAGTAGAAAATTTTGTATTCCTTGAGGACTGAGACCTGTGAAGGAGCTTTTCTGATCCTCTCCATCCCTCTAACATGCAAGCCCTTCTGCTTAGTCCTGATGTTTAATTCAATGTATATTTCCTCTAATTGCAAAACAGGTGGATGGGCTCTTAAGGACCTTGGAATGAAGCTGAGCATGAAACAGATGCATAAAAACAGAGTGCTAAAGATCATGTGGCTTTTCCTAACACGGCTGCCTATTGTTTTAAACCCCCCCACCCACCCCAAATCCAAAACAAGCTCTTGGGCACTTACAGGCATGTGGTGTGTTCATGGGTATTGGCTGTTCTGGGTGCTGGTGGGGATGACTATTTGGCTTTGGTTGTCAGTTAGATGATGTTGAGAAAGCTAAGCAAGACAAACTCCTATGTTGATTTTTATTGTTTTTAAAGCTTACCCAAAAAAAAGGCTTGTGACTTTTGGTACATGTGATATGAAAAGAGGTTGAGGTTTTACACTGCATGGAGGCAGGAACACCCTGCTGCCCCTGGCCATGAGGAGCCCATCCTGGACATCCTCCTCCAGTGCAGGATGAGATGCTGGCCGACCTCTGTGGAGCAACCCCTGCCTGTCCCTGCCATGGGCAGGGAGGGAGGCTCCCCCCAGCCCCGCGGCCTCAGGATGGGGGAGAGTCTCCCTCCTGCTGGCTGGACTGGCAGCAGGAAAAGAACGTTTCATGCCTTCATTTGAGCTTTTTGGGTGGCTAATCTTCAAACCTAAAAAGCTTCTGCAGTACTTGAATTAAATGATCACGTCTGGAGCCCTGCATGGCTTGGTGGTGCTTGAAATGACAGCTAGAGAGCGTTAAGAATACAAGCACTTAGTGACAATTTCATCAGCTTTTAGTGATGGTTTTAAACAAATAAAATAACTACCTATCAGTGAAGTATGCAAACTTGGATTTTTAAAAAGTTATATTATTTTTTAAATACAAATGTTATTGCTTCTATCGAGCACAAATTTTAGGTTTATATGGAAAATACGATGTGTTTTCTGCACAGGAAAGGAGCTTTAAAGCCTAGTGGCATCCAGTGCTCTGTATGTGTGGGTGTGTACAGTCTCACAGGTTTGAATGGGTGTTCCTATGCCTATGGATGCATCTATGCTTGCACCTTGGTTTCATATGTTAATGGACTCCTAATCCTGCACCAGCAGCCGATTTTCTATATGGCTTTGGTTCAGGATGGATATGTTCAGTGGCACTTCTGACTCTGTCCGTGTGTCCATGCTGAGCTATGCCCGGCCGTTCACGCTCTCCCTGGACAAAGACTTCTCCCGTTCAGCAGTGCAGCAGCCTGCAAAGTGTGAATAATTTTCAGTGAGGAGTTACACTAAGTGGGAAAGCTTTTAGCACATTATCCACTGGCAATTGGACTATAATCTAATTGTCAGCCCTCGGGTCTTAATAGAGCCTTTCTCTTTCCACCATTGGATTTGCATCTGGGAGATGCCTAATGGGTTTAAAATGCCTCGCGTTTTGCTCCAAGAAGCCACCTTCCCGCTGTAGGTGACATTGAGATGTTTTTGCTGGGAAATTGAATCTCAGGTACCTAGGTTTCTGCTTTGCTGGCTCGGCTCTTTTCGGGAAGGGAAAAGCCTGACGGGGGGAGATGGCCCCGCCGCAGAAACAGGGCTGGGAAAGGGGGCTGCTCCGAAGCCAGGGAGCCTAAAGAAAGGGTGTCTCCGGCGGAAATAGTCATTAAGTGCAGCAGAGGAGGGAAAAAAGAAAAGAAAAGAAAAGAAAAGAAAAGAAAAGAAAAGAAAAGAAAAGAAAAGAAAAGAAAAGAAAAGAAAAGAAAAGAAAAGAAAAGAAAAGAAAAGAAATGAAAAGAAAAGAAAAGAAAAGAAAAGAAAAGAAAAGAAAAGAAAAGAAAAGAAAAGAAAAGAAAAGAAAAGAAAGGAAAAAAAGAAAACAAGCCCGAAAGCAGAGCTGATAACCTCGTAAGGTCGCAGAGAAGCAGAGCCGGGGATCCCTGTAGCCACCACTTTGTAAAGTATCGATGAGCTCGCAAGACTCGGCCGGGCGCTCTTGAGACCCTGCCCGAGCGAACAGACACTATTCTTTCCATAGAACTAGCTCTTTGCATCTAAAAGGGTGGGAAAAAATAAAATAAAAGTTTAATTTTTTCCTCCCAGGGTCGAGTTCAAGCCGAAAGCAGCACCGCGAATTGTCTTGCAGCGGGCTGGGATCGGGCACTAACTCCCCAGCAGCAGCGGGCGAGAAGGGGCTGGGATGGGCAAGCGGAGTGAGGGTCTCGGCCGCGGCACCCCGCACCCCTTATGGTCCGCTCTAACTAGTGAAAGTGGTAGTGGGCTTGTCTTGCCCTCTGCATAGGAAAGGGTTTCATAGAGGAGACAGGGAATTAACGGGGAAGGAAAAAGCAAATGTCAGGTTATCCCACCGAGAGAGGAGCGGCCGCCGGTTGGCTCAGCCCAGAGCACTGCGAGGATGATGTCCGGGCACTGCGGGGCTGCACGCTGATTTGTACGTGCGGCCTGGGGGCTTTTGCGAGAGAAAATACCAAACAAAACCAAACAAAGAGCGGTGGCCCCTCCATCACTGCGCGGAAGAGCTGCTTAAACCTTAAGAGTGGTGCCTCGGCCGCAGGGCGCAGGGTCACCCGAGCAGAGGCACACCTGAAATCATCCTTCCTGCCCGGTAGGACGCCAGATTTCCAGGCGGGTTTCTGTCCCCGTGTCTCGGTTCCAGTCGTGATTTCGCCTAGGTGAGAAAAGGGCCGGGAGAAGAAGTTTTCATGTTTCGGACGGGATCAGTTCTTCGCTTTGGCTTTTCGGGGATCAGAGAGACGTTTTGGAGGGGCTCTGCAAGGTAGCTCTTTGAAAGTGCTCAGTGGTACAGATCTAATCCTGATTAAAGCTGGTAACTGAAGGAGCGGGACGAGACAAGCAGAGATTACCCGCACGCAGTTTTTTTTTTTGCCAGAGCACAAGGCAGCGAGGAGCTTTTTATGCAAAGGAGGGTGCGGGGGGAGGAAAAAAAGGTACTTTGAAAGCATAAGCAAGCTTAATGAAGTGGCTCTGCCATAGCGAAGTGACATTAGCGACAAATATGGGGATTTGCTAGAGAGAAAACAAACTCTGATGCATAGATACGGTGTGTTCTTTATGTACGAATAAAGAAATAACGAAGGATTTAATTTGAACGGGTTCGTACAGGGCAACAGTCCTGCTCGGGTGCGGCAGGGTTGGTAACTCCCGCTTTCGGCAGCAGGCTTGGTACGGCGGAGACAGTCGCGGCGGAGAGAGTCGCTGCGACGACAGTCGCTGCGGGGACCGGCTGCTCCGGTCGGCATACCCCAGGAAGGGACCATAGGGGATTATTAATTACACCTCCTCGGATGGGAAAACGGGGAGAACAAGAGCTTTGGGGTCGTGGCTTGTCTCCCCGATACCCACCCTGCCTTCCCCCGGTCCTGAAAGCTCTCCCCATCCCCGGAGAGGACTGTGAGCAAGGGCGGTAGAGCAGCCACGGGGAGCCGGGTCCCCCGACATGCGTGTCCCCCAACCCGGCTCAGTCTCGGCGGGGTGGGATCCGCAGGGAGGATTAGGCAGCCGAAGACGAGCCCGGTTCATTGCCCACGAGGGAGGAAGGGGGTTCTCTGGACGTCTAGACAAGGCTCATTTCCTTATCGGAGGCGGAGCGAGGGCAAAACTAAGAAAATAGATTCTCGTGGGATAGAGCGGAAAATGGCACGGCTGAACCGAGCAGAGCCGAGCCCTCTTGTGCGGATGGACGCCCATTAAAAATAATACAAAAGGAAGCCCCCCGCGTCTTTTCACCCTGGTCTTTGGTCTCCAAAGCTACGAGCAGGGACCCCGCGAGTCCTCAAGGCCGGCGCCTGTCCTAGGGGAGCAATCTCCAGCCCTTCCCCGCTCCACAGCCGCGCCGCGGCCTCTCTCTCCCCGCTCAGCCGCCGCCGTTCCGCTCCCCTCCGCCCTGCTGCGCCCTGCCCCGCTCACCGCAGTCCATCCCCTCGCCGGCCTGAGCCCTTCTCCCCCAGCCAAAGGCATCTACCGGTCACCCCGCGGGGCTAGAAGCAGAAGGTGAAAGGGGTCTGGGTTTTGCCGCAGCTCCGGGGGCTCAGCCTATCTGCGCAAGTCGGCGTTTCCCAGGCGGGCGCGGGCAGCACTGAAATGTTCACCGCTACTCGCCGTGCCTCCCGAGCCCCGACGGGCCGCTCACACCGGGAGCAGTCCCAGTTACAGGGAAAGGTGTGTTATGACCTGGCTGCTCGGGGGAACGTAAGCAGTCAAAGGGGAGAGCTGCTTGCTTTTTTTCTTGAAGGATCTGCGCTGTTACTTTGTCAGGAGCTCGGCTTTTCTATTATCCCTGTTTGCGCGGCGCATTCAGGAGGTATGAAACCAAAGGGCGCTTAGGCATCCCCGTCACCACCACCTCAGAAACGGAGAAGAGAGGCTTCCTCAGGCTGTTTTTACCCTCCCCTGTCTTCCAGTTCAGGCAGGCCGGACCAGGCTTTCCAGGTAGGGCCAAGAGAGAGAAGGGCCGAGACGCCAGCATCCCCGTCCTCGCATTCAGGGAGAGATCCCAGTAGCGGAGATGTCCCGAGGGGAACCTAAGCTATTAAAAGGAGTAAAGCGGGTTGAGGACTTTTAATTTGTTTGCTTTCTTGAGGTTGATGTCGGAAGAATCGTTAGTGTCGTTTTCGTTTTGGCAAGAGGCGATGATGCTCCACGAGCAGGGTCTCCGGGTTCCCCGGGTCTCCAGCCTCGGCCGCGGGGACTGACCGGGCTCCTCCTCCTCCACGTCCGTCTCCCCAGGTTTACTCTTTAGGCAAGACCTGGCCCCCAGACCACTGTGGGCCACACTGAAATTGTGAGACCGCTGTAAACGCTTTAGGCGCTTCTAAATGCGAGTCCTGTTCGAGATAGAATAGTTACCTATTCTATTCTATTCGCAAATTCAGATTATAAAAGGACAAACAGTGGTTGGTTCTTGCTCATTTCAAAGCGGTAAGGTGACCTGAATCATTGTTTCTCCGTATTAATGAATTAATTAGGTTCAGCAGGCATAGGAGTGGCGCAGATCGGTTGTGCCTGACCGAGGGAAGTCCTTCCAGCAGCACTTCTCTTGGCACGAGCCTGAATATTAAAAGCCCCTCTGATTCTGTTCTAGGTTTAGAAGCTGGGATTTTAGTGACAGATTTACAAGTCCTCTTGAGTCGTTTTAGTGAGTAAACATTTTAGTCCTCTTTTTATTAAAAGGACTTAGTTACATTCCTCGCTTTTTTAACTTTTTTTTTTTTTTTTAATGGGAGGATGCTTTCATGATGTGTTTAAAAGAGGACTGGTGAGCAACTTACTGAAATCACTGCCTTGGAATAATCGTTTACTGGCACCATCAACCCGACCTGGTTTTCTCTGTCTTTTGTGCTTCATCAATACTGTCTAGTGCGGTAGAGACGATGAAACGGAGCTGGAGAAAATTGTGCCAGCAGTGGCCCACATTCTGGCTTGGCTAGGATGGAAACCCAGGAAGGATCTCACCTGGAGTCGGTAAGGGCAAAGACATCTGACTGGGACGACAATACTTGGGATCCAGTGAAGGAAAACAAAGTGCACTATCAGCCTTAAAGGAACCTTCTGGCAGCAGCAGAAGGCACACAACGAGGAAATAAAAATATTTTTAAGTTGTGGTATTTCAAAATTTGAATTTAAAATAGAAAACGGAAATACATACACATACAAGAACAGACAAAAAATGTCTTTCCCTCTTTCAATCATCTCTCCACCGGTTCTTGTCTCGATAGAGAGACTAGCCCAGGGACTTTCCCGGGACCATCCCCGGCAGTGACCTGTCCCCCCTCCCCTCCTCCCAGTGCTCAGAGGAGCGGGAGGCGCAGCCGCAGCCGGGGACCGGAGCTGGGGGGACCGGAGCTGGGGGGACCGGAGCGGAGAGCCCTCCCGAGGGCCTGTCGGCCGCCTACTTGCCCACCCTGCGGGTGAGCAGAGCTCTCCTTCTCCCATTCTTCTTCCTCCTCCCGTTCTTCCTTCGCCCCTTCTTCTTTTCCTTTTTCTTTTTTTTTTTTTCTCCTTCGCCTTCCTCCTCCTCCTCCTCCTCCTCCTTCCCGCCTCCGCCCCCTCCTCCACAGCCGGGCCGGGGCCCTTGACGTGTCCTGCCGCGGATTGGCCGCCGGCCGATAGGATCTCCGCGGCCCCGCGTTAAGGCGGGGGAGCGCGCAGCGCGCGGGCAGAGCGCTTCCCGGTAATCCCCGGTACTCCCGTCCGGGCGCAGAGCGCTTCCCGGTAATCCCCGGTATTCCCGGCCGGGCAGTGCCCGGCGCAGGGCGCTTTTCAGTGACCTTGCTCCGCCACCCCGGTACTCCCACCCGGACGCAGAGCACTTCCCAGTACCCCGGGTACTCCCGTCCCAGGCAGCTCCCAGCCGAGCTGCCTCTCTGCCGTTTGGCCATGGAGTACACGCCGCCCCCTGCCAAGCCGCAGCTCTCCTCCCGGGCCAACGCCTTCTCCATCGCCGCCCTGATGTCGAGCGGCAGCTCCAAGGACAAGGAGTCCCCAGAGAGCACCATCAAGCCCTTAGGTAAGTGGGGATGAGGGGTGGCCGCCGGTGTCCTTGGGGCGCGGAGCTCCTCTCCTTCTGTCGGTCCCCGGGCAGAGCCGCGCTGCTCTCAGGCTCAGCCGGCTCGAAGCTCCAGCAGCCGGGTCGAGCAGTGGCGGGTTTCCCGCTGCCCGTAGGTTTCCCTTGCAGAAGGAAAAGTCTCACCGCCAAAGCTAGTTAAAGCCTCCTCGTTGCCCACGGGCTGTTCAATGCGCAAACAGTTCTCTTGTAAAGTCTAAAATTTTCCAGCTTTATTTATCCAGCTTCACCATATGTAGAATAACATCACGCCCTACGATAGCAACGTTTTTCCTAGCTGGTATGAAATGAACCTCTCAAATATTTCTTGCAAATCATCTTGTGGGTTTTGAAGTCAAGTAAGACAATCTCCAGTATCGTGCCTAGACTTACAAGGGGTAGTAAAACTTGTACGTAGACCTGAAAAATCCTTTAGCTCCACGGCTACTCGATGTCGGCTTATGCAGACTCGATGTAGGCTCATACAAACTGTTCTACTCTACATCAACTGGAAATATTTTTGGAGTAATTCCTGGAGATTTTCGAGTGAGCGATTTCGCTTCTATTCGGTCGCCTCGATTCAGATTTCCAAAGGCTTTTAAAATACATTATCATCTTCACCCTCCTCCCCACCTATTTCTGCGGCTTGTGGTCCTTGTATGTACCCAGAAGTTCCCAGAAAGCTAATCCTGCCTCCCACCCCGTGTATGGAGTTTACAGGGCGCCAGCGAACGAGATGACATTAAATCTCACAAGAATTTAGCAAATGCAGCTCTCTCAGCGTCTGCTGCATCTAATCAGCTGCCTCGATAGACTTCACACAGTCCAGAGACACACTGCAAACTTTATTTTTCAGTCTAGGTGATAACGTAGGCCGGGAATGTTGTAATGTTCTTATTTGACATATTTACGTGGTCTCCTGTTAAACGTAGCTAGTTTTCTTAATACTTTCTCTTTTCCTCCCCCTTTCTGTCTGAAAACGCTTGTCCAGTTAATGTTTCAATTTTATATATTTATTTTTTAAAACTTGTCCCACGCCGTTCAGTTCGAAAGGGAAGAGAAACGGCTCCCGGTGAACTCGGCTTTTATTAACTGGGAATGTGGGCGAGATCTTCCTCTGTGGGGGAAGGATCTGCTACCGCATCCCGGGGTCAGAGACCTCTCAGCCCTGCTCCCGCCCTCCTTCTCTTTCGGCTGAACCTTCCGGGGAGTCTCTTGAAGCCCCCCGAACTTCCTGGGGCTTGCGGAGGGGAGGGGGCATGGACCGGAGCCAGCCGCGATGGGTGGCAGCTGCACAACCAGCGCCTCCGTATAGGCTGCGCGGCTGCCCGGAGCCTGTTTCTCCCCCGTAATGTGCTCAGCCCGGCTGGGAGGCAGTCAGGAGCCGCCGCTCCGCGCCCGCCGTTCCGGTGCTATTAGGAGCAAGCGTCCCCGCGGAGGAAGCGCGGAACCTGCGAGGTCGCGCTCGGGTTCCTACTGCTGCTTAGAGGCTCAATTTAGGAGCCCCCGACGTGACCCCGGTCCTCAGCAGCTCCTTGGAGCCGAGCGCTCCCTTTTTAAAGGAGAATTAGTGACCTTTCCATGGAAACTCTCGGTTAGGAGCGGAGGACAGCGAGCTGGGTGCACCCTGCCCTTCCGCGCCCCGCGGAGCGGGGAATATCCGGATGGTGACGGGCCGGGGCCGCGCTGTTTCTCGCCGCCCCTCCCCGGGCATCTCTCCCCGGGAGGCCCCGCTCCAGGCTCCTCCCGGAGCTAATCTCCAAAAATCACCAGTCCTGCCTCTCAAAGGATGAGCCGGCGCTTAAGAAACAGCGTGGATCTGAGGGTGTGCTGGATCGGGGCCGGGGAACAGTTGAACCAAAATTGCCATTTTTAATGTGTGTATATATATATATGAAATCGGGTTTTCGTAGTGGTCGCCTTGCCCTAGCTGAGTCTTCTCTCTCTTTTTATCTACCCCCACCTCAAAACCTGCAGAACAATTCGTTGAGAAATCCTCTTGCGCACAGCCTCTGAGTGATTTATCCAGCCTGGACCCTCACGGGGATTATAGCAGTAGCCCTTCGTCGCTGTGCACTGAGCCCCTCATCCCCACCACCCCCATCATCCCCAGCGAGGAAATGGCCAAAATCTCCTGCAGCCTGGAGACCAAAGAGCTCTGGGACAAATTTCACGAACTGGGTACCGAGATGATCATCACCAAATCCGGGAGGTAAGGCTGAGATATCTCCGGACAGCTTCCTAAAAGTGGCTTGAGGTGTGTGTGGAAGGCAAAACAACCGAAATCCCAGTTTTTATTTGCGGACAGCAGCACAGATGGGTTAAGGAGGGAGGAAGAGGGCGGCTGGGCAGAAACGTTGTTTCCTTAAGAATTCGGTCTGTGGCTAAAAGCCGCGCAGGGATTTTGCGGGGCTGGGGAAGACATAGGGAAATGCAGGATCGTGGAGAAGTAAATCCTGTCAGGGCTTGGTCTGGTTTGTTTTTCTTTTCTCTCGGCTGCAAAAATGTGCGAAAAGAATCCCAAGCTTTCCCATTACCTCAAATCGCTCCATGTCTTCTGTAAAGATTTTGGGGGTTTGCGTCAGTCAAACGCAGTTCAGGAGGAAGCAGATTTTTGTAGTCCCTAAAGTTATTTGTTATTAATATAATTCTGTGACGATTCTTTTCTAACTGGAGAGCTCTACCAGCAAGTGTTTTAAAAATAAAATTAAATAGAAAGTGCATATTCTGCCATTTGGAGTTCAAAATGTCAAACGGTTTAAAGTTGTTTCACTTCATTTCTAGTTTAGCGGGAGGGAAAGGGGAAAAAAAAAACAACGAAGTTGTGTTTTGTCGAAATTTCAGTGAGGGAAGCGAAGTTTAGTTTTGAAAATTCCTCTCGGCAGTATCGTGAGTGAGTTTAACATCTTAAACAGGAGACGATGTCGACGGGAATAATTTCTGCACTATTTCCCTAACACCAGTGTGGATCCCATTGCAGAAGTTCGTGCTGCTAAGGAGTTCTGTACCTTGGGCACAACTGTTGTCTGAAATCGTTGTGTACTTTTCACTGACGGGCAGAAGTACACTTCTTCTTTACATTTTTGCATTCCACCCTTTCTTTTTGCTTCAAAAACTTTTCAAACTGCACTTCCCGTGCATGTTGGAGCTACACAGGAATTAACTGCATCACGCTGAAACAGAATCAATAGATGCTTTAAGGTTTTATTTTTTTTTTCAGGTAGTTTAAATAAGATTCTTACATTTAGCAGCTTTCCAGAAGCTCTCTTATTTGTGTTCTTCATCCACGTATTTATTTGCTGATTTGCCTTTATTTCAGGAGAATGTTTCCTACGATCAGGGTTTCCTTCTCGGGAGTGGATTCTGAAGCCAAGTACATTGTGCTAATGGATATAGTTCCTGTGGACAATAAAAGATATAGATATGCCTACCACAGGTCTTCCTGGTTAGTGGCTGGAAAAGCTGACCCTCCACTCCCTGCAAGGTTTGTAGATTTTATTGATGGTCTTTCCTTTCCTTTTATTATTATTTCCCCTTCAACATATACCTGCTATTAATCTTTCTGTGCTGATTACTCTGCTATTTTGGAGACTGTGCTCGATAAAATTCATTGCAAAACTCTGGTAAATTTCTGGGGTACAGAATCGGGAATCTCTGCTTGAGGTTTGATTTATTTTTTATGCTGAATGTTGCAAGGCAAGCAGGATTTGGCTGAAGGTTATATATATATATATATATGCTACATCTTTATATTTTCATGTATATATAATTTTATTTGTTTTAATGAAGTTTGCTTCAATTCAGATAAGAAATCTTAAAAAAAGAAAGAAAATATCGATTTATCTCTTTACTTTGCCCTCCACCCAGTATTTGACCCCATAATTTAAAGCAATCAAAGAGCAGCTAGACGAGTTCAAGTAAAAATAGCACATTACAGCTCAGTGCTGGCTTACACTTGAAATTATATTATTCGTTGCAAAACATATCCAGCATTCCCTAACAGACAATTTTATTCTTGCTTTTGGTTGTCTCTTAGCAGGCAAAGTGGGGATCAGTTCTACAGCACGGAGAGGTTTTGGTTGGTTTGGGTTTTTTTGTTTGCTTTCTAAATTCAGAAAACACAACATTTGCTGAGACATTAGAGGAAAAAAAGCAACCAAATTCAAGTAAATTTCCCTGTTTTTTTTTTTTTTTATTATCCATAAACAAAATGCTGTGGCAAATGACTTTCTAAAATCATTCCATTAACGTAGTTAACGACTGACTTCCTTCAGGACAGCAAACCCGAGACTGCAGCGCTGGGTTGTAGGGTGGGAGGGCACCTCGGTGCGGACCCGCACTTCATCGCGTTCGGTCCAGCAGCACTTCAGTGCATCCTTCAGTCCTCAAGTCCAATAAGGCTGAAGCACATGTCGAACGGCTTTGCTGAGTCAGAGCCGGGGAGATGGAAATAACGTGGATGCCTCTCTGGCTTCAAAGGAACTCAGCGTGGAGGGCTCTGCGCAGGCACACAGATCTGCTCCAGGTGCTTTAGCCTCGGGTTAAGAACTTGCTTCTTCCAGAGACAGAAATTAGAAGTGAAACACAAGAAATGGAAGCAGACTTCCCCCCCCCCCCGCCAGCCTGTGTGAATACAGGGACCAAATCCTGCAAGTATAAATCCCTTGTATAAATAGTTCAGCTGAAATCTTGCTGACTACCGATCTCTGGAAGGCGACTCAGGGAAATAAACAAACACAAAGTGCACGCAGAGAAGCTGTGATTAAAGACAGCAACCTAGGAGTTATGTCGGCTTTGTTTTCATGGCCAAAAACTCCTTCTTGCAATGTGGTTAACGTCTGAGGGCTTCGTTTGACGTATTGTAATGGGCACTGAAAAAAAAAAAAAACAAAGGAAAAAACCATGGATGCTGCTCCAAAGAAGTCAGCATCAAAAGAAGAAATAAAGGAAGGATAGAAATAATTTTAAGGCAGGGTTCTCCCCTTCTTATTTTTCTCAAGTGCCTTTTGGGATCCCTTTAAATAGATTGCTAATTCATGCTCTGACATGCACTAGCTCAGTGAGGAAATACAAGAAAGTAAGAGAAGAGATTGATTCTTGGAACAATTAGCAACTGCCCTGCTGAGTGTTTTAGAGCTGTGATCAAGCCTTCTTGGAGTTCAATATTTATTATAATCCTACTCTGATAGCTCTTTAAAGTCCCCCATCAGATCAGTGCCCCTGTGTGCAAATGTGTATCTGTGCTGTTGCATTTTCCAGGCTGTTTTCAGAAGTGTGTTGCCTCAAAGTGTTAACTGTGTTCCTTTCCTCTTTTGTTTTCAAGATGGTTAGCCAAAAAGACCATTGATCATAGCAGTGATTACTTTTATTCTGTATGAACAGTGCTTACACGGGAGAAAGGGCACAAATGTCTTCTTGTGCTCCTCTTTGGTGAGCAAAGGGATGTCAGCGTGCCCATGGTTGCATTTCTAGTGCTTTTTTTGGGGAGGGTGTTAATGCATCTTTTGAGGTGGGAATCTTGCTCAAGCAGATTAAAAGGAGTACTCCTCCCATCTTGAAACAGGTTTGCTCCTGCTCCAGCAACAAGAGCTCTTAAGGAAGTTGTGATTTCTCATCCTCCAAACACACAGTTTCAGCTCTTCTTGCTTGAGGAGTGTCAGTAAGGGGTGGAAGTGTGCTTAGCATCTGGGTGCTGGTATCAAGGTGCTGACTTCCCCTGCACATCCACAGGCACCACGGCAGCAAGGGGATTACTGAGGAGTTATATTTTGCATGGGGGTAAGACTGCAGGATCCAACCTGTTTGATCTCTTGCTTTTCCTGTTAGTTAAAAAAAACCCAAACCAACCAAAGGAAAAAAAATAACAAAACCCAAACCCCCCAAAAATTGCCCCTCAAAAAAACCCAAGCCAAACAAACCCCAAAAAATCCAAACCAAATCAACCAAATAAAAAAAATTCCAATACTAAGACAACTTTAAAATAAATAAATAAATTAGCAAGCATTCTGAGATTGTGTTTGAAAGATGAGCCCTTCAGGGAACGTTCTTATAAAGCCCAGTTTTATCCCTGCCTTCCTGCTGTCAATGTTCAAGACGAGCTTGTGCTGCAACGAACACTCCAATAAAAATACTTTTCAGAGAGCCTTTTGTGAATTTAAAGTGCTATCTGGGATAAAGAATTCCTCTGTGATATTTTAGGTTTTGTTCTTCCAAATTGCTAAGGCTGTGTGAAATATCAGTTCAGTAAGTTTCAGTGTGTACATCAACTTGCTTTTCTTCCTTTTTCAGCTTCTTTTTCTTTCACTTAGACTTTTTACTTTTTTTTTTTTCCTTTCTTTAACTGCATTTGGCTACAGTAATTTAACGAAGTTATAGTGTTAACTATAAGGGAATTTCAGGTAGGAAGCCTTTAAAAGGTGTTATATTTTGCAAATTACTTGAGACATTAAAAGCAGCATGCACAGGGCTTGTTGGAGCAGACCAGCTCTTAAAACTACATAGGAGAGCGGTGTCTCATTCCAAAATATGCAAGAAGGAAGCGGGACCCGAGCCTTGCATATATCATGAAACATTATATGGAGCAAATTCACATCCAAATATGGCTCCTAAAGCTGTTGTGGACCGAAGTGAGCAGCTCCTCACGTCTGGCCAGCCTCAGGCAGTAGAGCCTGTGCGAACTTCTGGGGGAGCAGGAATGTGCACGTTTATTTCTCTAACCTATTTGCTCATGTGCACTTGTGGTCTTGTCAACCACTTCAGAGGGTGATATGTCTGGTTTCCAACCCTCTTCTCCAAAGCAGACAAGCTCAGGCTGTAGAGAAGCAGGAGGGTAGGTGTAGTTCACCAAGTGGAACCATGTGTTGCAGTGGGATTGATGGTGTGTAGCAAATCAGTAAAAGGAAGCAAGGTCTATTAATACCTTAACCAATGCATTAGCCAAACATTGACTGCCTGCAGTGTAGAGCAATCATGCTGGGCTTTTGAGACAGATGAAGATCTTTACCCATTCTCCAAAACACATTTTGGTCCCAATCAGCCAAAGTGTGCTGAGCCTGATGCTCTGTGACCAGTAAGCTCTATTAACCAGCCAGACAGTCAAAATAAGGAGTCAGGCTCCAAAAAGAAAGCATCACAAGACTGGCTGGAAAGTTGCAGGACAAGTCTGGGGCTTTTTTTTTTTTTTTTTTTTTTTTTTTTTTAATTCTGCCTTCTCTAATCCAGGGCTCTAAAGTTTGAGATTTTTCACAGTACATTAGAGGTTGAAAGGGACCTTCTTCACCCATGAGAGTCTTTTTACAGGAAGGTAAAAGTTAATTTAAAGGAGAGGTAAAAGTCCTTTGACATAACAGAACCCCAGGTCTTGGGGGGTTTCAGATATATCTTTTCTTTTTTTTTTTTTTTTTTTCCCTCCCCATGAGCCTTGCACTGCAATCAGCTGAGTTGAGAGCAGCAAGGATGCCTGTATGCTAGGAATGTTTTATTGCAACAGAAACCCTGGCTCAGCATCCCTCCCGTGGACACAGCTCTATCAGCCAAGCCGTGCTTCAGCTCGGTGTAAGGAAAACATCCTGCACATCTGAAGCAAGCTGTGCCGGTGAAACCTGAGTTTCGCTGTGTCTTGGGGATTCTGCTGGCAAAAATGGAGAGCGCAGGATCAAATCTACTTCCTCTTTGAGCAACAGAGCTCTGCTCTCCAGAGCCTTTAGCGGAGATGTTCCTTGATTAGGGGTCAGTGCAGTCTATTGGAGAGCTACGCCCCATCGTTTGGTGGTTTTTCCGTTTCCCTCTTGCCTAACCAAAACTGTAGCTCAACAACAAGTGTTTATCTTTCTAACCCAGCATCTCAGCACTGTCCCACCCTGCCTAATGGAAGAAATCCATCTGCATGGCTCAAAGGCATCGTCCTAAAAAGAGAGTCAGCCCCTCAGTGATTGATAACCAACAGCAACAGGATCAGACTAGGTCTGGTTTTGCACTAGGTAAAGGTCTAGTTCAGCTTTTAACTCGCTGTCACAAAAGGACATTCAATTTTCAGCAATACATTATCCCTAGGAAAAAAATCCTTGTTTTTAAACAGCCTGCCACTTGTAATTAGTCTCGTTATAATGTATGTATCACCCTATCTGCATGTCTTCTGTGCTTCCTTTTCTCCTGCTTCATTTCCCTTAGCAGTGGATTGGTTAATTACGGAGCCGCCACGAATTTTTCATGTCAGACCACTGTGCTGGCCTGCAGCCTTCACCCTCTTGTAAACAGACGTCACCACAGCTAATGTGTGATCGAGTGCAGGTTAAAATCATTATCACAGCTTAATGTTACATATAAAGAAAAATGCATTTTTATCTGCATTCCCCCATTATCTCTCGGACGACATCGTGTTTTTGCTCTCAGAGCTGTAGTCATTGTTATTTTAAGTGCTTGTTAGTACAGCTGTGGGGAAAGACAGGATCAATTTTTTTTTTCCCTTTTCGTGTGGGAAAAGACACAACAGCAAAACGTTAGTTAATGTCTCCAGTTTAGATAACCAGATAAAAGAAGAGACACGGTTAGAGAGCAATCTAGCACTCAGACGTGGGATTCTTCGTTATGTTCCAGGGAATTAAGTGACTCCACTCATCTGCTTGACTGTCTTTCATTAATGGCTGTATTTAGGGTGTGGGGTAGTGATAGGGCTAGGGGGAGTGGGTCCAAGCTAGAGGAGAGGAGCTTTAGCTTTGATGTTAGGAAGAAATTCTTCCCCTTAAGGGTGGTGAGACATGACAACTGAAATTTTTCATTATTATCACTTGGATCTCTTAGCACACTAGAGTCATGGTCAGCATGACTTCTATTGGAGGCTTAGCTCAAGCCTTTTTAAATAAAAGCTGAAGAAAGCTTTACAGAGGAGACCTTATTGTGGCCTTCCAGTATCTGAAGGAAGCCTGCAAGAAAGCTGGGGAGGAATTTTGTAGGGTGCCAGGTATAGGACTGTGGGGAATGGAACAAAACTGGAAGTGGGTAGGTTCAGATTGGATGGTAGGAAGAAGTTCTTCCCCATGAGTGGTAAGACACTGGAACAGGTTTCCCAGGGAGGTGGTGGAAGCCTCATCCCTGGAAGTTTTGAAGGCTGGGCTGGATGTGCTTCTGGGCAACCTGATGTAGTGGAAAGTGTCCCTGCCTGTGGCAGGGGGGGTTGGAGCTGGATGATCCTTGAGGTCCCTTCCAACCCTGACAATTCTGTGAAATTGTGTCTTGTTCAGGCAGCAGTTCTGTGTCGCTCTAAGCTCTCAGGAAACCCACGTCTGTGAAACCCTGAAAGCAAGAATTTTTGATTTCATCCCTACACCAATTGTGCCCACACCAAACTAAAAGGTGATTTTTTTTTTTTTTTTAATAAGCAGGCCCTTTACCCTGTGTTTTTTCAGATTGTACGTGCACCCTGACTCCCCCTTCACAGGAGAGCAACTGCTGAAGCAGATGGTGTCCTTTGAAAAAGTTAAACTCACCAACAACGAGCTGGATCAGCACGGCCACGTGAGTAACCCTCCTGGTGGGGAAGGGTAAAGGAACCACAGAACAGAATTGCTTGCTTGTGCCACAGGCTTCACCTTGTGGCAGAGAGACTGCAATAGGGAAAGGCTGTTGTGGCCCCCATGTTACACCTCACACGGTCAGCTCTTCGTCCCACAGTAGAGGAGAATGTTGTGTGGAGCTTAAACACTTTGGGTTGCTCTGTTGTTGTGAAAAGTGACTATATATGAGGTTTTGCTAACCTTTCATAAGTTAGAACCCAGGTCAACACAGTGGTTAAATTGTGCTCCTACAGCCACCAGAGACAGAGCATTTGTCAGGGCCAAGTTCAGGGTGGAGTTGAGCGTGGAAGTGAGGGAGAGAAGGGAGGCAGGAGAGCTTTGGGCTGTGCTTCTGCCCACATTTTGCTCTGACGTGGCAGCCTGCTTTGCCACATGTACTGGTTAGCAAGCTCATGTGCTTTTCCATGGTACAGGCAACTGGTAGGGAATGGATGCAGCAGCAGCAGCTCTTTTACTTCCAGACTCAACATAGCATGGGCACAGTCAGCAGGAAATACTGGCGTGACATCAAAATGAGGGTTGTTGAATTATAAACATCAATGTGCCTCAGTCACCCTTGAAATAAAGTGTTGGCTACCTGCAAATCAAGGTGCAACAGGGGGTCCCAATAGTGCCTGCAAAGTGAAGGAATGGCTTGGTAGCATCTCCAAATTGCAAAGGAAGAGCTAAAAATGTTGCTGCTGGCCTTGGTGGCCACCCCAGAGGCTGAAGGAGCAGTGGGATGGTTTTGGAAGGGTGTTGGCTGAGAATGGGGCAGTTAAGAATGAGAGTAAAGGTAGAGTTAGTGAGTGAGGTATGGGGAAGAGAGGGGTGATGAATTCTGGAACATGTGTAGGGGTAATTAACCTGTAAAGCTAAGGAGCTGTGGCATCAGAAACCCCTCCCCTGCTGGGGTATTTCTTGCCTTTTTGGACCATGTGAGACAGCAGCTGTTGGTCCGAGCTCTGTGCTCAGTGCAAATGCTTCTCCTCTCCAAAAGAATTTTCAATCTTTTCAAAACCTAAGAATCTAAAATACATCCTGGGAGAGGGAAAAAAAAAAAAAAAAAAAGAAAGTAATAGCAACAGAACTAGTTAAAAAAATAAAACCAAAAACCAAACAAAACAATAAGAAAGGGAAGCCAGATAGATGCCTCTGTGTTGTTCTTCTCTAAAGATCTCTCTGTGGGTATATTTTTCTTGAATCCAGTTCCCACTGTTGTTCCCTTTCTGGCTAGTGTAGATTTCCACACACCACCACCCCCCCCCCCCTCTCTTTTATTTCATAATCTGGAGAAGGGCAAAGCTGAAGATTTGTGGGCTCTATCAGTGAGTGATGATAGAGCAGTATATGTGCACATTTAAAAAGCAGCATTTTTCATCATAACAGGGGCCATGTGTGCCTCTAATAAAAGGCTTGCTGCAGTATATTGCAAACTAGTTAGGAGCAGCACAGTTCCCAGAAGCCCAGAGGAGTAGAAAGAAGTAGGTCTGAGAAGCTGTCGGGAACAGGGACATGTGACAAAGCAAGAAGACACAATCATCTCAAACACAGATAGAGAATCCTAGAATAGTTTTGATTGGAAGAGACCTTGAAGGTCATCAAGTCCAACCAAGCAACCCAACGCTGCCAGGTCACCACTAAACCATGTCCCTGCATATTGTTTAAATACCTTCAGGGATGGGGACTCCACCATTTCCCTGGACAGCCTGTTCCAAGGCTTGGCAAACCTTTTGGTGAAGCTTTTCCTGATGTCCAACCTAAACCTCCTGTCACACAGCCTGAGGCTGTTTCCTCTTGCATTATCACCTCTTACTTGAGAGAACAGGCTGACCCTTACCTCACTGTACCCTCCTGTCATGTATGTGTAGAGAGGGAGGTGGTCTTCCATGAGCCTCCTTTTCTCCAGGCTAAACAACCTCAGTTCCCTCAGCTGCACCTCATAAGGTTCCTCCTAGGGTTTGTGCTCTGAAATGATCCGTAGCATTTGAGATGCAGCTTCCTGATGAGCTTCCTGCAGAGCGGCAGAGGTGGATTCCATTCTTTATGCCAAGCTCTGGACAGCCAGAGCTGATGGACAGTTAGGAATAAGTCCCAACCCTTGATGCCATGCTGAGATTTACGTGGCAGGTGTCATGCCTTTGTGGAGCACTCCCTTTGAAATAGTTTGTGGGCTTTGATGTTCCTAATTAGGATGTTGGGTTTTATGTGCTGTCCAATTGAAGCTATGTAAGCAACATCACTGGATGCTCAATAGGATGAAAGAAGAAATTAAGTTCTCTGGAGCCTTTGAGGAGGCTTCACTCTGCCATGGCAAACTCCATTTCTGAGCTCCCCTGAATGAAGAGAAGGGGAGAATCGAAACCTCTCCCTTCACTTTGAGAGAGCCCTTCTTAAGCGATGAGGTCTTTTCAGCTGACCTGCTCAAACCTTAGCTATGGTTGAAAAGCCACATTGGTTCTTGAGGCTGTTTCCTGGACCTGAAAAGCACCTTTAAATACCAGTTATAGGTAGAGAAGCTGGATCCACCCTGATTCCAGTTGGTTCCGGTTGCTGGCTTTCTCCATCCTCCAGGAGACACTTTTGGTTGTTAAGGTAATTGTAGTGTTTTCTTTGCAGGGTGGTTCATTTCCTGCAAAGGAATCTGAAGAGAAGAGAGGCATTTGTTTGTTTTCTCTTATTCTGAGCCTTTTTGGAGCTGGCAAGCATCTCTGCTTGTGTGTCTTCAGCAGCATGCATAACCCCAGAGCTATGTATGCATCCTCCCCCCAGCACCAGGCAGAACTTTTATCTTTGGTGTGCATGACATATAGCTTGCTCCACGGAAAGACTCTCAGATATCCTTACCAGAGGAAGGAAATGGCTCCTGCCTCTGAATATTTACAGCTGAGTGAATAATTCCCTTTTTTTTCCCCCCCATTCCCCCCCCCCCCCCCCAGATTGCTTCTCTCAGGGCTTTTGGTTGCACTTAGCTAGGGTGGCATCGTTCCTGGTTTATGGTGATGTGAGCCATGAGTGTATACATTATTGTAATTGCTTTTCTGGCATTTATCATAGCAAACATGGATGTTTGCTTCTCCAAACACAAAGGTGTGAACATGGCCAACGAGCAACTGTGGAAGAAGGGATTCCAGAACTGCCACAAGCAGTTATGACCAGGTTTTGGTGACATTTTTTCTTTTTTTATTTTTTCTTTTTTTTTTTCTTTTTTTTTAAAGTCAGCCTCCAGAATTTAGGAGCCTCCATGCTTCTAGAAAGCAGACTTTGCCTGGCAACACTTCTTCAGAGAACACGGAGGCTACGTTCACAGCGCAGCTCCTGAACTCAAAGCCACCTTGCAGATTTTGCAGCTGGCATCCAGATTGCCTCTGGCAACCATTTTGGAGCCAGTGGGAGCCAGATGCCTACAAACCTGCCTGACCTTAGAGCAAACCAGGATCCTGTAAGGATGGATCCTGGTCATCTCCCCTGCTGGAGGCTGTCAGCACAAAGGCAGATGGAATGTCTGTGCTGTCAGGAAGTGTGTGTCTGGAGGTGCCCTGAGGTTACCTGCACCTGGTGTTTCTCTTGGGGCACAACAACAGCAGCATTGCAGAGCTGGCAGCAGGGATTTTGTGATGCCTGCACCATGCAGTTAGGGGGCTACCTGAACTCTGAGACCACCCTTGAGGGCTGCTCTCCTGTGTATCTAACACCTTGGGGCTGTTTTGGTGGTCCTAGCAGAAGTAGTTGCATGGCTGTTGAGGGGGGTACCTTTGTGCAAGGTCCTGCTGACTTCACTGTCAGTGAGTACTGCAACACTGGCAGCCTGTGTAGGGGTGCGGATGGAGCACTACATACACAGACCCTTATGGAAAAGAAACACTGACCTTAACCTTGGCCACAGGTCTTTTGTGACCTCCTGGCTACATGTGGTGCTTTTTTGTACCTTACTGACTCTTCTTGGCTCGGGTGGGAAGGTGCAGGATAGAATATCACGGCAGGGGATGTTATCCAGCTGCACTTTTGGTTCTGGAAAAACTTTCCTACAGGATTACGTGGTCTCGTTTGAGGAATGGAGTTCCTTTATCACAATTTGCATTCACAGAGCAGTGGAAAGAAAGGGCATGTGTGGGAGCTGCTCTGTGACAGCCTTTTCCTCCTTCTGCTTGGCTGCTGCTCAGATGTGGTGCCTTTGTGTGGATATGGTGACCACGAAAGGCAACGGGAAGCACCGAGCTCTGTGGGCCAACTTCTCAGTAAGCTCATCACCATGCACGTACCACCCTTTCATGTGTCTCTTCCAGCTGCTTAGAGCAGCCCAAGTGACCAGGGTGGTGAGACAAAATTCTAGAAAGAGAGGGAATAGTTGGATGTTAAAGGCAAGGTTGGTGGCTGTTGCGTTTGTGCATCTCTAACACTGAAGTGCTCCGAGAAAGAACCTGAGATGGCAAAAGTGGACATGCATCACTTTCAGAATGGTGGCTCCCCAGCACTCTGTGTGTGTGTCCTTCTCACCAAAGGCCTCCAAGGAGCAGCAAAGAAAATGCTGATGGCAATTTCAGCCATGCCAAAGCTGTCTCCAAGCTCCACGCCCCAACGCGAAGCGCAACCTTCCTCCTTGACCAGCTGAGCACGAAACGCTGCACCACTTCTGCTGGGCTTTAGCTGAAGTGAAGGCTTCCCAAGGAATGCACATTAGCTATTCCAGATGTACAGAGCTGCCTGTAATGTCGTTATGGCCCCTGCAAAATAGAACCACCCACACCGCTGCCAATTTCGTCTTGTGACTGCGATTATATCCCAAACAAGGACCGATGCGAGCCCAGCTCTGTATTTAATTCTTATATTGTAATACTGTGGTTAGAGGCAGGCAAACAGTCCTCCAGCCAGTGGTAACTGGAGCGAGTGGGACTCTCAGTTGGACTCCAGCAAAGGTTGAAATTGGTTAGTTGGTACATTAGGGTTAGAACTGGTTCAGGAGCTCGTAAACAATTAAGGAAGATGAAATGGCAGAGGCTGCTCATGCTGGGCTTCTGTGCTGGTTTCCCTCCCCACTCTCATTTCCCTTAGCCTGTGGCAAAGAGCATCTACAAAGCAGTTTGCTTTAAAGGTTTGCCACTGTAAAAGGATCTGTGGAGTTTTATTTTTGGTCAGCCAGTTTGTGCTGCTGTTGCTGGTGGTGTATTGTTTTGTTTTTAATGCGTTTTTTTTTTTTTCTTCTGTTTTTTTTTCTTTGTTTTTGAGGGGTTCTTGGCTATTTTCACTCTGCACCTGCTTATTTCTGCAAGCAGGACTTCTCAGTCATGAGCTTGAACGAGTTCCACATTTACCCTTGCAGCTTACCTCTGCAAACTGGAGGGGCACACACCAGTGACGACAGTGACAAAGCCTGTATGTGAAACACCTCATCTGTAGGCACAGGTGTTGATGCTTCAAAATCCTGCCCATCAGAGGCACAGAGCAGAGAGAGGAAACTCTTCTTTCCCACCTTCATTTTCTGTCCCTGCCCAAAGGAGCCGGAGAGCTTGCTCTGAAAATCAGCCCTGGCTACTTAGAGGAAACTCTCCTGGGATGCCTTCTTTCCCACCTTTTTCTGTCCCTGCCCAAAGGAGCTGGAGAGCTTGCTCTGAAAATCAGCCCTGGCTAGTTGGAGGAAACTCTCCTGGGATGCCTTCTGTCCCACCTTCACTTTCTGTCCCTGCCCAAAGGAGCTGCAGAGCTTGCTCTCAAAATCAGCCCTGGCTAGTTAGATTTCAGATGTCTCCCCTGCATTGTTAATTAGATCTCTCTTTTATTTTTTTCCCCACCCTAATTATGGTTTTAGGGCCTTTGAGGGTGCTGTTAACCTCCCTTTCAGGACAGTGCCTTGTCACTCTTTCTTGCAGATCATTTTGAACTCCATGCACAAGTACCAGCCAAGAGTCCACATCATTAAGAAGAAGGATCACACAGCTTCTTTGCTCAACCTGAAATCAGAAGAGTTCAGGACCTTTATCTTCCCAGAGACTGTTTTTACTGCTGTCACTGCCTACCAGAATCAGCTGGTGAGTATGGCTGCTAATTTCCATACATATAGCTGAATCCCACCCTGCTGCAAACTCCCTTCTCTCCAGAAAAACTGGGGAGGGAACTAGGAAAACAAAACTTTTTTTTCTTTTTTTCACTCTTCACCCCCTTCCCCACCCCCAAACTGGGAAACTTTCTGACTTACCTTTCCATGCTAATGTCTGATCTAATTCATATTCAGGACTAATTCATGGGACCTAAAGATGACACGAAAGCAGCTTTCATTTTTCCTTCTCTTTTGCCCATGCAATTCTGTTTGCATACTATCATTCAGTCCTTTTCTAATTATAGCTCATTAAGGAGCTGTGCTTATTTACAGCAACCTTTTCACACCACGAGCTGTGAGCTGAGAGAGATTCTGGTTTGCACATGATGATTGCAGGGGCTTAAAAAGTTGACTAATTAAGCTGTAAGGCTCAAATGTAAAGGGAAATCACTCTGAGATAGGCTTTTCAGAGGCTGCCCAGATTACATCCAGATGTTTGAATTTCAATTTGCATGCCAGCAAAATAATATATACAGAATGGAGGAGATCATAACAATGGATTGCTAATGAGTAATTTTAGGAAGTATATAAACAATTGGAAAGCAGAGGCACTGCATGACAGTGGAGAGGGCTTTAGGGTTTTAAGGCTTCAGTCAGTGGAGGTATGTCTTTGGCTTCAATGCAATTCAGAGTATGCTTTAAGGGCTTCAAGACTAGGGCAGCTCAAAACAAACCCAAAAAACCACTTCTCTAATTCCTCAAAAATTAGGGAAAACATAAGCAATATAGGCAGCATCAGAGTCAGTGTACCTGCTGCATTATATAAAGGAGTCTGTGGTTCTTAATATGAAGCAAGAAATTGTTTCTAAATCACAGAATGTGATAGTTTCTGATAGTGTCTAATTGCTGCAAATAAAATATAAAGGAGCCAAAGAAGTTCTGAAGATAAAAGTAGCAGCATTAAGTTGGTCCTTATGATGGACCTCACATCCTGCTTTAAGGCCTTCAGTCCTGGTGGGCAACAAGTTCTGCATGGGTCACAAAGTGCCCTTGTGGCCAAGAAGGCCAATAGGATCCTGGGGTGCGTTCAGAGGAGTGTGTCCAGCAGATCCAGGGAGGTTCTCCTCCCCCTCTGCTCTGCCCTGCTGAGACCTCACCTGGAATATTGCATCCAGTTCTGGGCTGCCCAGTTCAGGAGGGACAGGGATCTGCTGGAGAGAGTCCAAGGGAGGGCTCCAAGGATGCTGGAGGGACTGGAGCACTGCCTGGGGAGGAGAGGCTGAGAGCCCTGGGGGTGTGCAGTCTGGAGAGGAGAAGGCTGAGAGGGAATCTGATCAATGATTATAAATATCTGAGGGTGGGGGTCAAGAGGGAGGGGACAACCTCTGCTCACTTGCACCCTGGGACAGGACAAGGGGCAGCGGATATAAACTATAGCACAGGAGGTTTCACCTCAACATGAGGAGGAACTTCTTCACTGTGAGGCTTACAGAGCACTGGAACAGGTTCCTCAGGGGCGTTGTGGAGTCTCCTTCTCTGGAGCCTTTCCAGCCCTGTCTGGATGTGTTCCTGTGTGCCCTGTGCTGAATTCTCTGGTCCTGCTCTGGCACGGGGGTTGGACTGGATGATCTCTGGAGGTCCCTTCCAACCCCTGACATCCTGTGAGCCTCTGATCAGAATGTATTTGGTTTAAACTTTGAATTTGTATCTGAATGCTGCAGAAAATGCATCCAGCCCTTGGCAGTCTCAAGAACACAATGTTTGGACAGGCAGTTAGAGGTTTGGGGTTTTTTGTGTGTGTGTGTTTTTTGTTTTTTTTTTTTTTCCACAGAACTTTCTGTAGAAACCAGCTAAAACAGTAACAGGCACAAAACCAGCTAAGCCTGGAATTTATTTCTGTAGGATGGCTTTGTGTTTACTGATGCTATTTACACCAGAGAGGTTTCTAATGGAACCTTCCCAAAGCACATACATAGAGTTCTGGAAAATTTCTCAATGGAACATCTCTCTGGAACCCTTAGAGGTGGATGCTGTCATTTTATTTATGACTAATGAAAATGGAGCCTTTTTTTTTTTTTTTCTTCCCTTTTTGCCATTTCTCTCAGAACTGTTTTAAGAAAGGATTGATTACATTTCTGGAGGTTATTAGATAAAAGCTAAATACATTATACTTTCAACAAACTATCTCATAATTTAGGATTTAAAGGGCATGCATTTATTTAAACAGCCAAACCCACTGCCACAGAGTTGAATTGTAGGTCAGGTTTCATTAAAAAAAATGCTTTCTAGCAGATGTTCTCTGATTGTTGGTGAGACAGTCTCTCAGGAAAAATATGGCCATAAATGATTGTGAGTCTCATCTGGCTTCAGTGGATGCAGAAAGTTTCTCCTGTGATGTCATAGCCAATCTTTAATATCAGGAGAATGGAAGTTTGATTGGTGAAAATAGGCTCAGGAGATGAATGGACATCTTTATTATTCTGCAGAGCAGTTGGCTCAGTGTGTTGGTGATCTAAGTCAATGGAACTAGTTAGAGCTTGTCTTTTCTTCAAGGTGTTTTTCAGAATGCTGCCATAAAAACCTTCCCTGGGATGTGAGGCACGAACCCACTGCTCTTTGCCACATCACCGTGGCTCAAGGCTTATGGTGGTCTTAGGAGAAGAATCATAGAATTATAGAATCATCCAGGTCAGAAGGGACCTCCAAAGCTCATCCAGTCCAACCCCCCTACAGTCAGCAGGACATCCTCCACTAGATCAGGTTGCTCAGAGCCCTGTTGAGCCTCACCTTGAATATCTCCAGGGATGGGTTCTCGACCACCTCCCTGGACAACCTGTTCCAGTGTTCCACCACCCTCATAGTGAAGAACTTCTTCCTGATATCCAATCTAAATCTGCTCTTCTCATGTTTGAAGCCATTTCCCCTCATCCTGTCCCTGCAGGCCTTTGCAAACAGTCTCTCTCCATCCTTCTTGTAGCCTTCTTCAGCTACTGGAAGGCTGCTGTTAGGTCTCCCCAGAGCCTTCTCTTCTCCAGGCTGAACTCAGCTCCCTCAACCTGTCCTTTAGGAGAGGTGCTCCAACCCCCTGGTCATTTTCCTGCCCTCCTCTGGACCCTCTCCATCAAGTCTACATCCTTCCTATATGGAGGGCTCCAGCCCTGCACACATCACACCAGGTAAGGTCTCACCAGAGCAAATCAAAGTGTCAGAATCACCTCTCTGGCTCTGCTGGCAACACATCTTTTGATGCTGCCCAGGATGTGATTTGCCTTCTGTGCTGCAAGCTCACACTGCCTGCTCACGTCCAGTTTCTCATCCATCAGCACCCCCAAATCCTTTTCCACAGGGCTGCTTTCTAAATGAGAGAGTGGGACTGTAGAGAGGAGAATGAGACTGTAACTAGTTTGCAGAGCTGTTACCAGATCCTGTGACCATGCCAGTGTTCAGGATAGCTTCCACCAGTTGTGCCTGCATGAAGAGACAGCCTCAAACCCTCGGCCAGTGCTGAGGACCCATGATATTTGACCAGCCCATAGGATTGACTGGTGAGCTGCAGCACCTCCTACATAGTGCCTCAAAAACCTTCCCCAGAGATCTTAGCCCTGTGTGGACCCAAAACACCAGGCAGAGACAGCAGTGGCTCAGAGCTGCAGGGGGTGGGAGAAGAGTTGGTTGGGAGCTGCTGAGCTGCCTAATATCAGCTGCCTAGTATCAGATGATAGGATGAGAAGAAATGAAACTGGATATTGGAAGAAATTTCTTTACAGGAATAGTGGTCAGGCATTGGACTAGGTTGGCTCAAGAGGTGGTGGAGTTGCCATCTTTGGAGGTGTTCAAGAAATGTGTGGACATGGCACTTCAGGACATGGTTTAATGGCTGTGGTGGTCTTAGGTTGAAGTCTATGGTCTTAGAGGTCTTTTCCATGTGAAACACGTGTGTGTGTCTGTGTATATATATATGTATATAATTCTATATATAATTACTGCAGAGCAGTAATTAAATACCCAGGTTTTGTTTTTGTAAGACTGCCTCTCCCTCTCTGATTTTTTCCCTCTCAGAAGACCTCTTTCTGAGAATGAAAAATTTGGTTCAGTTGTCTGCTTTTTTGGTTTTACTGCTGGAGAATTATTTTTTATTTTTATAATTTTGAAGTACCTTTGCTGGATGAGAGCTTTTGATTGCTGGAGGATTTGGAAAAGATCCCTTTTCTTTCTCATTCTCGAGGGCCAGCTCTTAAAAACGAGGTTGTGGCCTCTTCAATCCAGGTTTTTCTTGAGGAAAGCCAGGCTGACATAGCTGCTCAGTATGAATCTGGACAGCCTGGCTTAATGGGTTGAGGCCAGTGGTATGAGCTTCAATAAAAGCCCACTGCCAAGTTCTACACTTGGGTCACACAACCCCATGCAGTGCTGGAAAGTTGTCCAGAGCAAAGGACCTGGGGGTGTTGGTTTTCAGCCAGCTGAATATGATCCAGCAGTGTGCTCAGGTAGCCAAGAAGGTCAACAGAATCCTGGCCTGTATCAGCAACAGTGTGGCCAGCAGGGAAGTGATTGTCCCCCTGTACTCAGCACTGATTTGAGGCCCTTCACTACAAAAAGACATTGAGGTGCTGCAGCATGCCCAAATAAGAGTTCCAGAGCACAAGGCTTAGGAGGAGTGGCTGAGGGAACTGGGGTTGTTTAGCCTGGAGGAAAGGAGTTTGAGGGGAGACTTTCTCACTCTCTATAACTACCTGCACGGAGGATGTAGTGAGATGGGGATTGGTCTCTTCTCACAAGCAACAGGATCTAGGACAAGAGGAAATGGCACCAGAGGAGGTTTAGGTTGGACATAGAATCATAGAATCAGTCAGGGTTGGAAGGGACCACAAGGATCATCTAGTTCCAACCCTCCTGCCATGGGCAGGGACACCTCACTCATTAGGAAAAATTTCTTCCCTGTGAAAGGGATGACAAGCCCTGGAACATTCTGCCCAGGGAAGTAAGTGGTGGAGTCTCCATTCCTGGAGGTATTTAAAAGTTGTGTAGATTTGGTATTTGAGAGTCATGATTTAGTGGTGACCTGGCAATGCTGAATTAATGGTTGGACTTGATGACCTTCAAGGTTTTCTTCCAGCCATAATGCTTCTGTGATTCTGAGAACCTGAGAGCCCTTGACTTCCATGGGCTTCAGCTAGAGCTGGTGACATTCACTGCCTTGCAGGACAAGTCTTCTGCTGGCCCTTGTCAAGCTCTAACCCTCACTTAGGTCTTATTTTCAATTCTTGGTAGAAGTATGGCTGGAAAATCTGAATATGATGGTGATGTCTCAGGTTTTAGTCACCAAACTGCATTTGGTTGGACAGCTAGGAAATTTCACAAGGGCAGCAGAGTATTTTTTGCTCCGAACAAAACCACAGTGAAAGCTACCATATATGCCTGAAAAGTTGCACTGCAAAGTTAAGAGGAGTCCTGATGCCTGTGATGCCTGGTAGGTCTGGCTGAGAACATTTGCATACACATTAAAAAAGAAAAAGGAAAGGGAAAAGGGAAAAAGAATAGGAAAAAAAGAAATAGAAAAAAAGGAAAAGGGAAAAGAAAAAAAAAGAAAATAAAAACAAAAAGGAAAGGGAAAAGGAAAAAAAAGGGGAAGGAAAAAGGAAAAAAATAGGAAAAAGGGAAAGGGAAAAAGAAAAAGACAAGGGAAGGGAAAAGGAAAGGGAAAAAGATAACGGAAAAGAGAAAGGACAAGGGGAAAGGGAAAAGGGAAAGGACAAGGGGAAAGCAAAGTTGGGCAGAACTGAAGCAGTGTCTCCAGTAGCAGCTCCTTGTTTGGGCTCATGTTAGTTGATGTGCAGCCCCAGCGAGGAGGCTCAGAGGTTAGCAGAGTGCTGTGCATCGCTGGTGGAAGGGATAACCTGATCCATGCTGTTAGAGGGTTTGGAAGCAGTCATGCTGGGCGTGGGTGTGTTCCTCCTGCTGGGGGTAACATGAAATGCTGAGCTGAGAGTACCCTTTGGTCCTTGCACTGCCACATCACAGTATCACAGTACATTAGAGGTTGGAAGGAACCTCCAGAGATCATCAGGTCCAACCCCCCTGCCAAAAGCAGGGTCACCCAGGGTAGTCCACACAAGAATGCATCCAGGTGGGTTTGGAAAGTCTCCAGAGAAGGAGACTCCACAACCCCCCTGGACAGCTTACTCCAGGGCTCTGTCACCCTCACTGGAAAGAAATTTCTCTTCATGTTGAGGTGAAATCTTCTATGTTCAAGCTTGAACCTGTTGTTCCTTGGCTTATTACTGTGCACCACTGAAAAGAGCCTGGCCCCCTCCACTTGATACACAACACTCAGCTATTGATAGACATTGATCAGATCCCCTCTCAGCCTTCTCTTCTCCAGACTAAACAGCCACAGGGTTCTCAGTCTCTCTTCATAACGGAGATGCTCAAGTCCCCTAAGCATCCTCGAGGCTCTGATTTTCAACTTTCTTTTTAACTTTTGTAAAGCTGAAAGTAAAAGAACATTACCCAAATATTGCTGTACACATACTGCTACCAAAAAAAACTATGTGTAGTTGAGATCATAGAACTGTCAGGGTTGGAAGGGACCTCAAGGATCATCCAGTTCCAACCCCCCTGCCATGGGCAGGGACACCTCACACTACAGCAGGTTGCTCACAGCCACGTCCAGCCTGGCTGCAAAAACCTCCAGGGATGAGGCTTCCACCACCTTCCTGGGCAACCTGTGCCAGTGCCTCACCACTCTCCTGGGGAAGAATTTCTTCCTAACATCCAATCTGAATCTACCCACTCTTAGATTTGTTCCATTCCCCCCAGTCCTATCACTAAAAAGTCCCTCCCCAGCTTTCTTGTAGCCCCCTTCAGACACTGGAAGGCCACAAGAAGGTCTCCTGGGAGCCTTCTCTTCTCCAGACTGCACAACCCCAACTCTCCCAGCCTGTCCTCATAGGAGAGGAGCTCCAGCCCTCTGCTCCTTGGGAGATGTCTCATGTAAGACCAATAACCATTCTGACAATGAACTGTATGCTCTTCCCCGTGTGGTACAGGCTGGTTTGCCTGCCCAGCCTCACAACATCTCCAGAGCGCACAGGAGGAGCGTGGATAAAATTAGCCAGGGGAGGCAGGAGGAGGGATTGGTTAACACTTTGTAGGCTGCAGTACCTCAACACTATGCTCATGTTGCTTTGCTCTTTTGTGTGTTTCCAGATAACCAAGTTGAAAATTGACAGCAACCCTTTTGCTAAAGGATTCCGGGACTCTTCCAGACTCACTGATATCGAGAGGTAATGGGGACTTTCTGTTTACTTTCCATGGAGATAAGATAAAGAGAAGAGAGAGTTTGTAGCAAAAGCATCCTTTCAACCCCTGAGAAGCTGGGCATTTTAATGTTATCTTCTTGCACATAGTAAGCCTCCTCCACCCTCCTTTAAAAACACTTACAAACTTTATGAAGAAAGAGCTGGTTTGAGTTTTGACATCTGGTGCAGCTGGGGGCTCATATATTCATCTTTCTGGAGGGTGGAGAGGGTCAGGTCTACAGCTTCAGAATGAAAAGCTTGTTTCTTATGGTGCCATGTAATCCTGTTGAGGGCTGTGAATTGGGGCAGTGGCCTTGTGGAAAAACATCTTTATAGCTCTCCCCTGCTCCACACAGTGGGGAAAGAGAAGAGGGGAGCTTCCCAAAATACACTTCAGCAGTCCCAGAGACTGAAGTCAGCAATTATTGCCATCAGGATGAATCCCATAACTCCCACTCTGATGACAAAGATGCTGTTTTTGTTTCACCAAAATTGTCCTGCAGGCTGCACCAAGGGAAAGCTTTATCTGGAAACTGTTGGGGTTTGTGTGTGTTGTGTGTACAGCTGCTGTAGGGACACAGAAGCATCAACATTCACAGCTGAGCAGGAAAGAAACTTCAATCTCCTGGCACGTCATTTGTATCATCTTGTGTCAAATAGTTTGGCAAATGAAGCAAATAAAGCTGCCTGCATCCTTTAGGCTGGAAGACAACTTGGTGGAGGTGGATAGGAGGAGAGGCTGGGAGCCCTTGGGCTTTTTAGTCTGGAGAAGAGAGGACTGAGAAGGGATTTAATAAATGTTTATAAATATCTGAGGGCTGGGGGTCAAGAGGGAGGGGACAGGCTCTGCTCAGTTGCACCCTGGGACAGGACAAAGGGCAATGGATAGAAACTCCAGCACAGGAGGTTCCACCTCAACATGAGGAGGAACTTCTTCACTGTGAGGGTCCCAGAGCACTGGAACAGGCTGCCCAGAGAGGTTGTGGAGTCTCCTGCTCTGGAGCCTTTCCAGCCCTGTCTGGATGTGTTCTTGTGTGACCTGTGCTGGATTCTCTGGTCCTGGATGATCTCTGGAGGTCCCTTCCAACCCCTAACATCCTGTGATCCAGCCCATCCAGAGTTTGCTGTGAGCACACAGTCAGGAAAGAAAGTTTGGAGAACCTAAAACTGCTCCCCCACACTCCCAGCTCCTAAGGAGGGATATCCAGATGTAGCTGTGAGTCACCTCTTGTGGGTGCATATAGGGGACAAAGTGTGTCCACACAGCTAGAGAAAGTCATGCCAGTATTTCAGAAGTACATCAGTCTAAGCAGCTCCATGCATGGGAAATAGTGATCTGTTTTATACCTTGTGTTAGTGGTTGGATGCTTAGTGATCCCTTGAGCAAATGGGTAAAAGAAGAGCAATTTGGGAAAAGCAAGCTTAGAGCCTGCAGTGCACACTGGCAAAGTTGATTGCAATTTGCTTCTTCAATGAAAGCCTTCATTGAAAATAGGGGGGAAAAAAAAAACAACCCACCCAAATCCCAACCAAAGCAGGTTTAATTAAAATACCATAGCCTGCCGTATTGACAGAGAACTGAGGTGAACAACATTGAAAGCTCAGATTTGGGGGCAATAAATAGCCAAGAAAGGACCTGCAAAAGAGATTTTCTTCCCATTTCAGTTCCCTTCTTTTGCAGGCGAGTGACATCTAATGACAGTTTTGCAAGGGCTGGGAGAGAGCCTGAATAGATAAGCAGAGAGAAAAACTTAGTTACTTCTCTGCAGATGAACCTGACTATCGTGGGGCTGGATAGGAAGGGAATTTTTTCCAGAGGACATCTTATTATAACAGCACATGGCAGGGAGTCAGAAATGCTGAGCATCAACTGCAGTGCCCTTCTGTTTATTGATAAGTGGAAGAACAGAGCCTGAGACAAGGCAGGCTAGCCCAGGCACGAACGTTGCCATGAAAGATAAGGCAGCCAAATGTGAAACCTACAGTAAAGACAAGGAAAAAAAGAATGTAAAAAGTATTGCAATGACACTAAACCTCCAAGTTTGGTGAGAGTCTTATTGTGAATTAAATTGGGAAGCTTAGCTCTGAGTAGGGAACAGCAGTATTAAAAACCCCCAAACCTGCTGCATGAGACATCAAAGGAATGAGACAGTAAATGAGGAGCTGGTAAGAGACTATTGGAGAACTTTTCAGCTTACCTGATATGGTCCAGAAATACCAAAGATTTGGTTCAATTCCAGCATTAAAACATTCAGGCAGAGGAGAATGTCATTCTCATCTGGTTCTATAGATTTCATCTTCGTGCCAGCAACATTGCTTCAAGAAATCCAATATAAAGCAAAAGAAACAGCCAAGTGAGATAGGACAACAGGGAGAATTTCTTGCTTGATGTCTGTCCTGGCAGGCACCATGAGATGTAGGTGAGACATTGAATGACTCTTGGTCTGGTTGGGAACTGTACTGGATTAAGCTGGTTGGAGGGCAGCTTCTGCTGCATTGTGAGATGTAGGTGGAACATTGAATGACTCCGGTTTGGTCTGGTTAGAAATTGCACTGTTTTAAGCTGGTTAGAAGGCAGCTTCTGCTGCATTGTGAGATGTAGGTGAGACATTGAATGACTCTTGCTTGGTCTAGTTGGAAACCACTGGCTTAAGCTGGTTGGAAGGCAGCTTCTGCTGCATTGTGAGATGTTGGTGATACACTGAATGACTCTTGCTCGGTCCTCATTGGACATTGTATTGGTTTGTTGTTGTTAACCCATTACAGAAGCATAGTTATCTCTGTAAGATGGCTGTCTGAGAACAATATTTATTAGCCAGGGAAAAGACTCTGCTGGGCAAATGCACACTTGCACGGCTCCTGAAAATGGCACAGTTATGTGGAAGCTGTGAAAAATCCCTTCCAGGCACTGCTCCCTATGACCAGGGCACGTGCATGCCTAATCTGTGGTGCTGTGCAGTGATCCTAATGGTCTCCTGTAAAGCATCCTGTGATGTTGGGGCCAAGAGAGCACTCATTTATCACGAGTTCCAGCTTTTCCAAATGACCTAAGTAGTGTGAAAGTGTACAGAGCTTTGTATTTCATTTCCAGGTATTTAAGCCTGCTTTTTCCTAAACAGCCTTTGGGGAGGGAAACAAATCAGATCAATTGATCTTTAGAGACCTGAAGAAATTACATTAGTCTGGAGTCAGTTACTGCACTAAACCATCCAGTAATTGGATTGCTCCTTGTAACTGATTGAAAACAGCCTCTATCTGTAACAATACAGGGGGCTTTTCTGTACAGTAGATCTGAGAGAAAAACACATCTTTTTATGACATGATGACAGAAATTGCACTTTTTTAACCTAATTGAATATGATTTTATAAATCCATGACTTGAACGATTTTGGGCTTCCCGTGCTAGATTTACGACTCCTGGGCAGGAAATGTGAGCTGCAAATGCCTTTAGGAATTAAATCTCTTTGCATTATATGGGTTAGACTTAATATATGCAAAGGTAGGAGTGGCAGAGGAGGTGGGCAGCAGAAAAGCTATTCAAGTGCCTTCATTTTCTTTTGTTCCTGGCTAAGCAGCTTCCAACCCTTTTCTTGTACTCATATCCCTCTATGCAAAGCTTTTAGCCATTGAAAAGAAAAAAAACCTTTGGTGAGTTTAAGATATGTTGAATTTTCAGTAGGATGTGAGGTTCCTTCCACAATCAACTCTTTCCATACATTGCTTGTGGCAGTCTCTTTATGGCAACAGGGCAGACCTTATCTGGGGCTGCCATGAGAAGTTGCTGATTCATTTGTCATCTCTTTTCCCCTGGCATTTACATTGCCTGTGTTATAAAAAAAAAGAAAAAAAGGCTCCTGCAGTGGTTGTGATTGAAAACTGAACACTTAGCAGCAACTGGCAGAGTGTGGAGCTTGACATATTCTGGTGTTGACTATCATAGAATCACAGAAACATTCAGGTTGGAACAGACCCTCAGCATCATCAAGTCCAACCCAGAACGCTACTCTACAAAGCTCACCCCAAAACCAGAGCCCCAAGCACCACATTCAAACCACCTTCAAACACATCCAGGCTTGGGGACTCCACCACCTCCCTGGGCAGCTCCTTCCAATGCCTGACCGCTCTTGACATGAAAAAATGTTTCCGACTGTCCAGTCTAAACCTACCCAGCAGCTTGAGGCCATTCCCTCTTGTTCTATCACTAATTACCTGGGAGAAGAGACCAGCAGCAGCCTCTCTACAATCTCCTTTCAGGTAGTTGTAGACAGCAATGAGGTCTCCTCTCAGCCTCCTCTTTTCCAAACTAACCATCCCCAGCTCCTTCAGTTGCTCTTCATCAGATTTATTCTCCAGGCCCTTCCCAGCTTCCTTGCCCTCCTCTGCCCTGGCTCCAGCTCCTTCACATCTCTCTTGGATTGAGGTGCCCAAAACTGGACAGAGTACTCCAGGTGTGGCCTCCCCAGAGCTGAGTCCCAGGGGACAATCCCCTCCCTGCTCCTGCTGGACACAGCATCTCTAATCCCAGCCAGGATACCTTTGGCTTTCTTGGCCACCTGGGCACACTGCTGGCTCCTGTTCAGCTGCTTGGCCATTAGCACCCCCAGGAACTTTCCAGCCACACTGCCCCAAGCCTGGAGCATTGCTTAGGGTTGTTATGACCCAAGTGGAGGACCTGGCACTTGGCCTTAACTATGGGATGCCAGATGAGCAACACCTGTTTTAACAGTAAGCTTTGTGAAAGACTGATGTAGATTTAATAATGAGCAATTCACTCTGGAGAGAGGCTTTCAGGGAATATCTTTATGCTTCTCCTTAAGAAAAAAAAACTGCCAAATCCATCAAAGATGCAAAACCAGAACCTAAATGACTATTTATTTAGTTAGTTTTAATTTTCAGCTTAAGTTTATCTTTTAGGTTGCTATGAAGACTAGGCCTTTCAGAGAGAGAGAACAAAATTAGGTAAACAAAGCAATTGCAATTAAAGATCATGCAAATAATGCAGGGAAGGAGGTGATTGCTTCAAGAATGTTAATCAACAGAAATACTGAGCTGTAAAATAATGATCAAACAAGAACTGACAGATCATAGTCCTGATCTGAATGGTGTTGCCCTTTTTGATCCAGTATGTCACAGGGAAGTTCAGTGTGTGGACTAGTAACCCCTTAGGAGAGCTGAGTGCCTATAACCATCTGCACAAGCTCAGCAATCCTCTTCTGGGAGGTAGATACACACTGTAGGAAGCAACAGAGTATGGTGGCACACCTGAGTTATTTTTTGGCAGAAAAGGGAAGAGTTGGAAGAGTAGAAAAGCCATCATGCCAGCTGGATTTACATGGTGATTGGAAGCTGAATTTTCCCCTGAGGAGCTTTGTGTCTGAGATGTGGAAACACATTGTACCTGTGTGCAAGGCTGTGGTGAAATGGATGCTAATGGCTGGATGTGTTGCATTGTCCTTGTGGTGTGACCATGTGGTGCTTAATGATGCCTTCCATCCCTGCCTTACTCAACACTCAGAGCTTCCCTCCTTCCCATTCCACTCCTTCACTGCTGATCTAGAAGAATCTATGTGACTCTAGGAAGCCCTTCTCCCATCACCAGAAACATACTCTCCATGATGTGCTCCCATGTCCATGGTTACGTAGGACTTAGACATGTAGACATGGCACTTAGGGACGTGGTTTAATGGCCATGGTGGTGTGAGGTCAGTGGTTGGATTCTGTGAGCTTAGAGGTCTTTTCCAACTGAAACAATGCTATGGTTTGATGACTTTATCTAGTTCTGCATGATGCCCTCTCTTCAAGAACTGCTATCAGTAGCCACCTTGGAGATACTCTTGTTCTTTCTCCTGCAATCACCAAAATCTAGATTTTTTTTTTTTTTTCTCTCCAAAAGTTAGCTCTCATTTCCCTTCTTAAAATCTGTTTTTTCCTGGGGTATTGCATCCATCCAACACTTGTCCCATGATTTTGACTGTGTGAAAGTGTTTTGATGACTTTATATTATTTTTTCAGGCCAATTTAAATTTCAGCTCACCTGAGACAATGTAGCCTGAACAGCCCTGGTTCTTTCTTGGATAATGGGTTTAGTTTTCATGTAAACAGTGGACCTGGAGCTATTTTGTTGTGGTTGAGGATTTGGTCCATACTGTGTCAGGGCTGAATTAGGTTCCTATGGTCAGCCTGCAATATTTAAGAGAACTACACCCAGCACAAAAACACTTCTGTGTGTTGGAGCATGTGCAAACCAGCAACTAAACCCCAGGGAACAAGAAGGCTGAGGGATACCTGAGCAGTGGCTCTGACAGTTTATTGCTCACTTTTAGCTGCTGTTCTGCAAATGTTTATGTTCCTCCTGCTGTGCTGCTGCTGTTTCTGTCCTGGGGTGGGATTTTTTTGGTTTGGTTTTGCTTGGTTTTTTTCTGGGCTGTTTTTTTTTTTTTTTGCTGTTGTTGTTTTATTTTATTTTACCTTTTATTTTCTGTTATTTTATATTTCTGGTTTTATCCTGTTCTTTTCTGGTTTTTGTTCTTTCTATTTTCTGTTATTTTTGGTTTGGTTTGGCTTGGGTTTTCCCCTAATTTTTTCTAGGGTTTTTTGTGGGGTTTTTTATTTTTATTTTTTATTTTCTGTTATTTTGTATTTCTGTTTTCATCCTGTTCTTTTTGTTTGTTTGTTTGTTTTTTTTTATTCTCTGTTATTTTTGTCTGGTTTTGTTTGTTTTTTTCCTAGGTTGTTTTTGTTTTGTTTTATTTTCTGTTATTTTATATTTCTGTTCTTATTCTGTTATTTTTCTGGTTTTTTTCTTTTCTGTTTTCTGTAATTTTTTTTTGGTTTTGTTTGGTTTTTTTTCTAGGTTCGGTTTTTTTTAATATTTTTTATTTTCTGTTATTTTATATTTCTGTATTTATCCAGTTCATTTCTGTTTTTTTATTGTCTGTTATTTTTTGTTTGGTTTTGTTTGTTTTTTTTTTCTAGAATGTTTTTAAATTTTTTAGATTTTCTGATATTTTATATTTCTGCTTTTGTCTTGTTCTTTTCTGGTTTTTTTATTTTCTATTTTCTGTGATTTTTTGTTTGGTTTTGCTTGTTTTTTTTCTAGGTTGTTTTTTAAATGTTTTAATTTTCTATTATTTTATATTTCTGTTTTTATCCTATTCTTTTCTGGGTTTTTATTTTCTGGTTTCTGTTATTTTTGGTTTGTTTTTCTTTTCTAGGTTGTTTTTTAAATGTTTTAATTTTCTGTTATTTTATATTTCTGTATTTATCCTGTTAGTTTCTGTTTTTTTTTTTTTTTTATTTTCTGTTATTTTTGGTTTTGTTGGGTTTTTTTCTAGTTTTTTTTTTTTATTTTTATTTTCTGTTATTTTATATTTCTGTTTTTATCCTGTTCTTTTCTTTTTTTTTTTCTGTTTTCTGTTATTTTTGGTTTGGTTTTGTTTGGGTTTTGTCTAGGCTGGTTTTTTTTTTAATTTTTCATTTTCTGTTTTTGTGTGGGTTTTTATTTTACTTGTTTTTAGCAGTTGTCTTGGATAAATTAGTCATCTTTTCCCTTAAAAAAAAACAAAACAGAAAAGAAAAAGTTCTACTACAGTGCAACTTCCGACAAGTTTATTTTTGTGCCTTCTCAGCCCATTTATTCCATCTGTCTTCACCTCACCTCACTTCTGATGTCTTCTGTTATCTGGGCTTTCTTCCAAACATACTAACTGGCAGCTACCAAAAAAAAAAAAAAGAAAAAAGAAAAAAAGAAGAAAAGGAAACCTTTGAAATGCAGAACTAAAGAAGTCATTCAGGCTGCAAACTGATAATTCATACTCTTTATATCCTGTTCTGTATTTTCTTTGTGTTGAACTGAAAGGCCAAGCAAAACATGGCTGCCAGTATTTTTTGGTTTTACTTTATTCTTTTCTTTCTGTTAACTTTTTTTTTATTAGCATTGGCTTTTTCTTGTTAAAGGAAAAAGACAAAAACCAAATGAAGAAATCAAACCCCATGGCACCAGGAGTAGGGAGCAGATTTGGGAGGATATCCTTTGCCTAGCTCTTGGAAAGGAAAAGTAAAAACCAGAGAACACTAACAGGCTGCTGAGCTCTGCTCTGAATTTTGGTGTTTTTTTTTTTTGTAGTAATTCCTGAGAAAGAAACTTCTGAGCTCATTTATCACCCCAGTCTAGCTTTTGCACGTTAGCTTCAAAGGAGGCTAAAGCTGGCTCCCAGTGGAATGAGCCCTATTACATCAACTCCATCCTCTTTGGAGCCAGGGTTTAGAGCTAAGATGGGTACTAACCAAGCCTGGCTCCAGCAAGCTAGTTCTGGATTAGCTTCTCTAACACCTTCTGCCAAACACATATCTATTGCCTCAAGCTTCTTCATCCCAAAAGGAGAAGGTAGGCTTCCTGTTTCCATCCTCTGGATGTGCTCTCTGTCAAATTCAGGAAAATCCACAGCTTCAGGGGCATGAAGGCACACAGCAACATCGGTGTTGACAAGGCACTGGGGCGAGGTGAGCCCTCTTCCATATCAACAGGGCTTGTGGCCATGAGCTTTAGACCCAGTGTCAGGGTGATCACCAGGCTGTTGGGAATGCACAGCTGAAAAAGTGTAACAGCAAAAAGAGCAGGGAAAAAAAATTATACAAAGGAGCATCAAAGAGATGCCTGCTTCCACCTACAAAGCAGCACTGTTCTTTCATCTGGAGTAAAGATCTTGCTCAGGGTAATCTGGGACTTTATTATGCCTTGAGAGAATTTCTGTAATCTGGGATGGCAGCAAAAGGAAGGGCAGGACCTTGCTCCTCAGCTGCTTCCCAAGCCAGCTTTGTTTTCTGCCATCTTCCAGTTCGTATCCATGGCAAGGTCTTGGGTTTAGCTTGCAAAGCACTAGAGAACCATTTGTCAGCTACATCAGGATTTTCCTACCTGCTTTTGGTCCTCTCGGATTACTCTGCACATACAGGGCACTGTTGACTAAGCAAGGCCAAAGACTCAGCTTGCAGCTGCAAGACATAAAGCATCCCTAGCATGGAAGTTTAGTTTTGGAATCAGCTGATGGCAGGGATGAGAAAAATGTTCAGTAATGAGGTTAAAGCCTGCAAACACCAAGATGTTCCCTGAGCACACTAAAAGCTTGTTAATTGATAATCTCTCCCAAGCCTTCCCTTCCTTGGATTCCTGGGACACAGCTCACTGCTTTGTTTCTTGCACAAGGTGTTTGGTTCAGCCGGGGTTTATCGACAGGGCTGGACTCGAGGTGTGCTTCCCTCAGAAGGCAGAGCATTGGGATCAGCCTTGAGCTCCTTTTCCCTGCTACCTCTCCTCACATTTGCCCTTCCTCAGAATCCTCTCTGTGGCTGTGCCAGACAATAGAAGCTTAGATTTTTGTCTATTGCATTTACAAGGTGTCTGAGTCGAAGAGCAGTCTACAAAAAAGCTGGGGAGGGTGTCAGGGAGTGATAGGACTGGGGGTAATGGAGCAAAACTAGAAGCAGGTAGATTCAGGTTGGATGTTAGGAAGAAATTTTTCCCCAGGAGGCTGGTGAGACACTGGAACAGGTGGTGGAAGCCTCATCCCTGGAGGTTTTGGTGGGGAATGGACCAAAACTAGAAATAGGTAGATTCAAATTGGATGTTCGGAAGAAATTCTTCCCCAGGAGGGTGGTGAGACACTGGCACAGGTGGTGGAAGCCTCATCCCTGGAGGTTTTGATGGGCAGGCTGGACGTGGCTCTGAGCAACCTGAGGTACCCATTTCTAATTTTGTTCCATTCCCCCCAGCACTATCACTCCCTGACACCCTAAAAGGTCCCTCCCCAGCTTCCTTGTAGCCCCCTTCAGATACTGGAAGGCCATAATAAGGTCTCCTCAGAGCTTTCTCTTCTCCAGACTGAAGAGCCCCAACTCTTTCAGTCTGTCCTCATAGGAGAGGAGCTCCAACCCTCTGATCATCCCTGTGGCCCTTCTCTGGACATGTTCCAGCATGCCTGGGACCTGTGTTCCAGATAATCAGCTTTATTCCTGCATCTGAAACTAGATTTCACAAGCACTTAAATCTTGGTTTATAAGTTTTGCTTCCTCCTACACAAGGACTTCAGAGAAAGTCTTAAAGCATCTCTGTCTTTAATGGGCAAAGGAGGCTGACCTCCTCTTTCCAACCTCTGTGGGAAATTTCACACTTCCATAGATGAGGATTTGCAATCCCTTTCCTCCCCAAGAAGACTTGATCTCTGGGTAGTGTTCTCTGAGCATGAAATATCTGGGCATGGTGCAGAGAAAGAAAAGATTATCCCTTAACTCCCTCATCACTTGTCCAGGATGGGGGTGACCTAAGTGCAGACTTCAGTTTTTGTTTTTCTAGGTGTGAAGAAACATTACTTGGTGGATAACTGAGTAGAGAACTTGCACCATTCCTTGTTTTCTTTTGCAGGCTTAGCTGGCTCCACCCTCAGATTTTGCATTTTGGAGGTCTGTTTGGAGGTTTTTATGTGTTGCACGTGGAAAGAAGAGTGTCCACCTGAAGGCTGGGTGGGCCAGGTGCCTAAATTCTAGTGTGAATCTCCATGCTTTGCACTCTTGATGTGAAGCAGAGCCTCCAATGCTAAAATGAGGAATCAGTCTGTGTGCAGTGATTATAGCAGAAACCACCACCAAGGCGAGGCAAAATAATCTTACACAGCTGCACTAAAGGAACTGCTATTGTGACATTAATTGCTTTCCCAGATCCAAGTTTCCTTGTCAGACCATTCCCTCTGCCATAAAATCCTTTGCTTCTCGTGCCAACGAATGAGATTAATCTTCTAAAACCTTTAGCTCGCTACCTGCAACGTTACAACGATTAAATACAACTAAATAAACCTACCACATAGCTCCCTGCTTTCCAGCTTTGCAGATTGAGAGGTCACTAAGAAGTCATCTTTCCTTTTTTCCTTTTAAAAGATGACAACCATATCCCAGTAATAGAGTCCTGTCTAGCATGCAGACCCATCTGGAAAGAATTTAGTCTGCAATCATTGTGGGCATTTGATTTAGCTTTAAATCCCTGAAGGTAATCAGATGTAAATTTATTGGGGGGGGGAGGTTGATCCCCAAACCTCCATTGGCTCCAGGGCTGTAGAGATGAATTTGGCCCCACTGCACTAGAACTGGAGCCTGTATTGTTTCTGTTGCATCAGGATATTATGACATGCTGCAATGCCTGTTGTGATAAGCAGACCTTGACTGGAAATAAAGGCAATAGAGACAATACAGACAATCACCTGAACCAGATTTTCAGACCTGTAAAGGTTAATAATTCTTTAGTTATGAATTTGTTTAGAGACTGGTGCCTAAATCACTTGGACAGTACTGCTCTAATTCATTACTCTGTTTTCCTGTAGTCATCTGAAATAGTCTTCTTGGTTAAGTTAAACTCTCTCCATTTCACATTCTGCTTCAGAAAACCTGAATCTTGTTTTTTCAGGCCTTTAAAGATTAATAATTCTTTAGTTATGAATTGGTTTAGAGACTGGTGCTGAAATCACTTGGACAACTGTGGTCTAATCCATTACTCTTATTCAGTAGTCATCTGAAATAGTCTTGGTTAAGTAAAACTCTCTCCATTTCACATTCTGCTTCAGAAAACCTGAATCTTGTTTTTTCAGGCCTTTAAAGATTAATAATTCTTTAGTTATGAATTTGTTTAGAGACTGGTGCTGAAATCACTTAGACAACTATGGTCTAATCCATTACTCTTATTCAGTAGTCATCTGAAATAGTCTTGGTTAAGTTAAACTCTCTCCATTTCAAATTCTGCTTCAAAAAATCTGAATCTTGTTTTTTCAGGCCTTTAAAGATTAATAATTCTTTAGTTATGAATTTGTTTAGAGACTGCTACCTAAATCACTTGGACGACTATGGTCTAATCCATTGCTCTGTTATTCTGCAGTCATCTGAAATAGTCTTGGTTAAGTTAAACTCTCTCCATTTCATATTCTGCTTCAAAAAACCTGAATCTTGTTTTTTCAGACCTTTAAAGACTGATAATTTTGTACTTATGAATCTGTTTAGAGCCTGGTACCTAAATCACTTGGAAAACTATGGTCTAATCCATTGCTCTGTTATTCTGCAGTCATCTGAAATAGTCTTGGTTAAGTAAAACTCTCTGCACTTCACATTCTGCTTCAAGAGGGAGAGAAAAAAAAAAGAAGTTTGGAGAAGCATTCAGCCCATAATGTAAACAATGCCATCTGTCTTTTCCTTTGTAACATCTTCTTTGAGATAGCCCTGATATGCCTACGCTTTTCAATCACTTAAAAGGCAGTAATCCAATTAGCTCATCCTCTGCGTAGGAACTGCCATTGCTTTCAGTCCACTTCCAATCCTGACACAAGTAAATCACTTTGATAAGATCCCCTTTTTATTTACTTTTTTATTTATTTTTTTTTTCCTGAGGAGACTCTAGCATAAGTAATGAAGGCAGTGATAGAGCAAGGACAAAACCACCGTAATGCAGTTGTTGTAGGAAAAGGAAAACACTGTGCCACTGTCATTTAGCCTGGAAAATGGTTTTCCTTGGGAGTTTCCACAACAGCCATGCTCTCCAAGTGAAGGGTATGAGTGGCCAAATGGTGAATTCAGACATTGCCTTCACTGAGCAGCAGATTTATAGAATCATAGAATCAGTCAGGGTTGGAAGGGACCTCAAGGATCATCCAGTTCCAACCCCCCTGCCATGGGCAGGGACACCTCACACTACATCAGCCTGGCCAGAGCCTCATCCAGCCTGGCTGCAAACACCTCCAGGGATGGAGCCTCAACCACCTCCCTGGACAACCCATTCCAGGATCTCACCACTCTCATGGGGAAGAACTTCTTCCTTACATCCAGTCTGAATCTCTCCAGTTCCAGCTTTGTTCCATTCCCACCAGTCCTATCACTACCTGACACCCTAAAAAGTCCCTCCCCAGCTTTCTTGTAGCCCCCTTCAGATCCTGGAAGGCCACAAGAAGGTCTCCTGGGAGCCTTCTCTTCTCCAGACTGAACAACCCCAACTCTCTCAGTCTGTCCTCATAGGAGAGGTGCTCCAGCCCTCTGCTCATCCTGGTGGCCCTTCTCTGGACACCTTCCAGCATGTCCAGATCCCTCTTGTAATAGAGGCTCCAGAACTGGATGCAGTACTCCAGGTGGGGTCTCCCTTGACCTGCTGGCCACACTTCTCCTGATGCAGCCCAGGCTCTGGTTGGCTTTCTGGGCTGCAAGTGCTCACTGTTGGCTCATGTTGGGCTTCTTGTCCACTGGGATCCCCTGAGTCCCTCTCCTCAGGGCTGCTTTCCAGCCAGTCCCTGCCCAGCCTGGATTTGTGCTTGGGATTGCCTCGACCCAGCTGCAGGACCCTGCACTTGGTCTTGTTGAACCTCAGAGGTTGGCTTGTGCTCACCTCTCCAGCCTGTCCAGGTCCCTCTGGCTGGCATCCTTTCCTTCCCTCCAGCCTGTCTGCTGCACCACACAGCTTGGTGTCATCAGACTTTAAACAGCTATCACTACCTAGATTCCTTAAAGAGGAACAGAAGGTCAAAGCCATTTTGGAAGCGTGCCGAGGTCGTGTTCATCTTTGGTGTAATGCCACCCACTTACATGGAAGTGTGCTGGGAAGGTGTAAGGTTGGATTTCCTTGCAAACTGCTATGGCTTATCGTGCAGATATGCTTTCCTTCTATTTAAAAATGGTTTGGGTGACTTCAGTGCTTCGTGTCCCCAGGGAGGCAGGGGCCTGGCAGACAAGTTTAACCTCCCAGAATAGATGTGGCACCAGATCAATAGCATCTGCAGACTTCCTGCCATGTACTGGCCCTGACTCTGATGCTGAAAGAGCAAGATTAGAGCTGAGCTGCCTCTGGACATATCTATCTTTTGCCCCTCTTTCAGAACAATGGGAGAACACCTGCTGAGGTGGTCATGTGTGGTGTGAAATTTTGTTTGGAAGGAGCTGGCCCACAGGTGTCTCTGAACTTAGGCTGAGCACTCAACACAAATAACCCCAGAGGTTGTGTTTTCAGAGAGTGCTGGGCTTCTATTCACTGTCTGAGGCCATGTCCAGGAAATGCAGTAGGAAGCTCACTTTGCTGAAGAAGCAGCACCACACAGGTAAGAGGTGATCAGCAATGTGAAATCCCCAGCAGGCCAAGCCCAGCATTTCCAGGGACATGCCAGGAGGTAACCCTTTTGTAACCCATGCTGGAGGGTCTGTGTTAGAAAGAACAGGGACTTCTCTGTCCCAGTGACCTGGACAGGGCAAAGGCAGTGTGCTCATTGCATTTAACCCAATGAATTAGGAGGCTGCTTCGGATGTTATTGACACGGTAGCTTGTTTCCTTTCACAGAGAAAGTGTGGAGAGCCTTATCCAAAAGCATTCCTATGCCAGATCCCCCATTCGAACCTATGGAGGAGAAGATGATCTTGGAGATGAGAGCCAGGGAACACAAAGCAGAGGTAGGAAAACACGCTCATGTGGTGACCTAACTATGCTTGAGAAAAGGAGGACCACAGTCAGTAGTGTGGTACTCTGGAGCTTTTCTCTGATATATCTCTGTGACACAAAGCTCTCTAATGAGGAAGAATATTTTTTTAGCTTATGGATCTGGACATCTGATGTACTCCTGGGGAGCTAGTTCAGGAGACAGCTCTAGAGATGCCTATACAGCCCTTGCCATCAGAAAAGAACTGTCTCATCTTTCTCTTAAGGATGGCTGAAACCCAGGCAACTTCATCACCATGGAACTGAGAACAAGCCAAGGCTCCCTACCCCTTGGCAAGTCTTCCTCGCCAGAGCTCACCACCATTTGTAGAGCACCACACAAATGTCTGAGCATCTTTAACCAGCCTGTGGTTAACCTGCTTTGCCTCTGCAGGAAGAAAAGTCCATGGCTCTCTGGAAAATGGATGTTTAATTGTTATCTCTTGGTCTCTAAAAGGTTCTCTTCCTACTGAGGCAATTGGGCTCAAATGTTTTATCAAAAGCTGTGTGTATTTTGGCAGTGGCAGAGGAAGGTAGCAAGGCAGAGTTGTTCTTTGTGGGGACACTCTCCAGGCAAACTGCGTCTGTCATAATTTTCCACTGGAAACAGATCTCATTCCCATCCTGTGGAATGGCTGAACAGCATCAACTCGCCTTGCATTATGCTTTGCATATTGACTTTGTGACCTGCCTGATAGGCAACAGCCACTTGAGGTAAAGCAGTTCTGTCTGCCTCCCCACTGGCAGTGCCCTTGTCTTGTCCTCTAACTCCATACAGTGTGGCTAAGATAAGAGCATTATTTCTGGTCCTAAGCTCTTTGGGCTTGTGCAGGGAAAACACACTTATTTTTAACCACAAGTTAGTTGCTCTTCAACAAGATGTGATTAGGGTGGGTTTGTTCCTACCCAGCTGTTCTAAGAGCAGTTCCTTAGGTTCACAGTCTCACAGTACATTAGAGCTTGGAAGGGACCTCTGGAGATCATCAGGTCCAACCCCCTTGCCAGAGCAGGATCACTTAGGGGAGTCCATGCAGGAATGCATCCAGGTGGGTTTGGAAAGTCTCCAGAGAAGGAGACTCCACAACCCCCCTGGGCAGCCTGCTCCAGGGCTCTGTCACCCTCACTGGAAAGAAGTTTCTCCTCATGGTGAGGTGAAATCTTCTCTGTTCAAGCTTGAAACTGTTGTTTCTTGTCTTATCATTGTGCACCACCAAAAAGAGCCTTTCCCCCTCCACTTGACACTCCAGGTTGTGGTGTTCCTGGAGCAACTCCTCAGCTGGTATGATGCTGTCCTTTCCCACATTGCTTCACATCAGCTATGTTCCTAGCCAGATGATGTTAGAGAGGATGTTACATTTTTCCCTTGCCAGCAGTGCTCAGAGCAAGAAACCTTCTCTCCAAGAATTAATTTCTCCCTCCCTTGGGAGGGTTTGATGCCCTCCCTTGGGAGGGACAATGAGAACAAGGTGAGCCTCAGGATGAGAAATGGCCTTTAGAGCCTTTCTTTTCTGAAAAGAAACCTGAGAAAGAGGCAGAGGATGAAGGAATTGTTTATTAAATTTTTGATCAGGTGGCTGGAGCACCTCTGCTACAAGGCCAGGATCAGGGAGCTGGGGGTGTTCAGCCTGGAGAAGAGAAGGCTTTGGGGAGACTTTAGAGCTGCCTTCCAGTACCTGAAGTGGGCTACAGGAATGCTGCAGAGGGACTGTTTGCAAAGACCTGCAGGGACAGGGTAAGGAGCAATGGTTTGAAATTAGAGAAGAGCAGATTTAGATTGGATGTTAGGAACAAGTTCTATGAGGGTGCTGGAATACTGGAGCAAGTTGCTCAGAGAGGTAGTTGAGGTCCCATACCTGGAGATATTCAATGCCAGGCTTGACAAGGCTCTGAGCATCCTGATCTAGTGGAGGATGTCCCTGCTGACTGCAGGGAGGTTAGACTAGATGACTTTTGGAGGTCCCTTCCAGCCTGGACAATTCTGTGATTCTATATACAGGGTAGAGTTCTGCTTTTGCTTGCAATATAGCAAATGAGTAAGTGAGGAAGATGATGAGTTGTGGCAAGCAATGTTCTTTGTAATCAGAACCCATATGCTAGCATAGGACATGGGCAAGCAGAGAGATGCAGAGAGGGTAAAACACTGCTCTTGCAGAGGAGTACCTTGTACTGCCTTCACTCTCTGTTTAGGTCTGGTGTCCTTAAATAAAAGTCCTCCAGGATATGAGGAGAGAGAGAATGATCCCAGTGAAACTCCACAGACATCTTGATTTCTTCTGATGCATTTGAAAACTCCCTTGCAAGCAAAACTGAGGAGTGCCCTTCCAACATGTGAGAGTTGACACCCAACACATGCACTCTAGTTGAGGCCCCATCCCTGGAGATAGTCAAGGTCAGGGTCTGAGCCACCTGATCTAGTGGAGGCTGTCCCTGCTGACTGCAGGGGGGTTGGACCAGATAATGTTTGGAGATCCCTTCCAACCCAAACCACTCTATGATTTTGTGTATTTTTGACTGCCTCAGAATTACTGCAGCACATTTCCTTGGTGCTGGCAAATGTGGTTTGTGAGACTTTTTGTGGTATTAAGTTGCAAGTAGAGATGATTGCAGCTGGAGGAAGAAAGGACCCTTATGGGAGTTCCTCCTGAGAAGAAATCACATACTCTGTTCTGTACAAAACAAAGAAAGTCCATCACTGCTATTTATTTCTGATTGCATCCAGAGGATTCTGGGTGATAACTTGGACTTGATGATCTCAAAGGTCTTTTCCAGCCTGTTTAATTCTGTGATTCTGTGATCTCAGCCAATTTCAGCCATCTCAAGATGGAAGTGGGTAGCCTTCAGCAGTGTATTTGTCACAAGGAGGCTGTTTCCAAAGGAATTAACAGTTATGAAGCATATAAATCCAATTAAAGCTCAATGTCTGGGTGCCTGTGCTCCAGCATCCACACACAGGGATCATGGTAGCCACCTGCAGCACAGCCAAAAGTAAACTTTCTCATCAAACCCAGGTTTCCATCCTGCTAGAACTGCTCAGACATCCCCTGATTTCTAAAGGGGTTTGCACTGCTCTTTGAGTGTTATCCTTACAGCTTGGCTCTGGATCTTAACTTCCCAGCAGTCAGGATTTGGTTGAGTGGTGGAGTCAGGATCTGGTTCAAGACCGTTCCTACTGCTGAACTGCCACAATTGCTCTGTCCTGTTCCTGGCCTGTTTTACTTGTCTCATCAAGCTGAGGGCGAATTAATCAAGAGAGTAGCTCTCTTTCTGATTTGAGACTATATCCTGAAAGAGATTGATGAATTTTCAGAGGAAAAAAAGATTAAAATTGTATTTTTCCCCCCTTTCTATTGTTATTTGCTTGTAGTTTTGTTTTGAGTACATGGCTACAAGAGGTTAGTATAGAGAATTCCCCTAAGTCTACCTTGACAGAGAGATGTCTTCATGTTTTGTTTTTTTTTCTTTTCACATTTTGGATGAACCTATTTTCTAGCCTCAGATTTATGAAACCAAAGGCAGTTGTAAAATCTTTGCTGTCTCGGAATGGGCTTTGCAATGCTGGCTTGAAATTGTATTTTGTCAAATCTTCTTGCCAACACATTTATTTCTCGAAGTAAGAAACATTTCCTCCATGGGTGAAGCTGGACAGGAAAGAAAACACAGCAAGGACATGAGCTGGATGATTGTTTGCATAGGAATAAACCTTTAAAGTTTAGTTATAGGATTTTATTGTCCTCTTCCTATCTAGAAGGCAGACATCTGATGATGACCAGATGCATAAAGGAACTGCAGAGGTGAGGGGCAACACTGTCACCCTTTGAAAGCAGCCATATAGAACGATGCAAACAAATTATTCACTGCTTCCCCTTGAATTTTACTGTCAAAATTAAGTTAATTAATTACTTCTAATTTCAAGAAAACTTTTTTTTTTACTTTTTGTTTTAAATGATTCTGCACTCCTCAGAGGCAAAAGTGTTTGAAAGAGGTGGAAGAAAATGTGTGAGAATAATTTTTGAGGCTTTTCAGATGGGGGAAAAAAAGAACAACCAAAACTACAGAGGAAACCCACTTGGGATATAGACACACAGACACTTGGGAACTTGGGATTGTTTTTCTGACATGATTTTAGTGACTTGACATGAAATCAACCTTGCTGTGAAAGAGGTTTGTTGTGTTTTTTTTTTCTCCTTTTTTTTTTTTTTTTTTTTTTTTTTTTTTTTTTTTCTGTTTTACCAGTTCTGTGTGTCACAGCACAAATGTCAGACATTCACAGAATTCACAGAATGGTTTGGGTTGGAAGGGATCTTCAAGAGCATCTAGTTCCAACCCTCCTGCCATGGGCAGGGACACCTTCCAATAGACCACGCTGCTCAATGCTCCATCCAGCCTGGCCTTGAACACCTCCAGGGTGGACAGCCTGTTCCAGTGTCCCCCCACTCTACTGTATTTGAGATCATTGTCTGACTACATAGCCATGGACAGACACCTGGAGAACTAGATGTTAACTGAAAGATTGAATGGTCTTGGTAATTCATGACTGATTTGAAGGACCTTAGTCATTTATAGAAAGGTAGAATGGTTTGGTTTGGTTTGGAAAGGACCTTAAAGGTCACCTAATCAAACCCCTCTACAGTGAGCAGAGACATCTGCAACTAGAGCAGGTTACTCAGAGCCCCAAAAAAGTTACCTGGAACGGTTCCAGGGATGGGGCATCTACCACCTCCCTGAGCAACCTGTTCCAGTGTCTCACCACCCTCACTGTCAAGAATTTCTTTCATATCAGTATAAATCCTGCCCTCCTCAGTTCTTCACTCTTCTTTTCTCTCTTTGCTTGCAGGGTCAGCCTTCACAACATCTGATAACTTGTCCCTCAGTTCCTGGGTATCCTCCTCAACCACTTTCCCTGGATTTCAGCACCCCCAGTCTTTGAGCGCCCTGGGTACCAGCACTGCATCCATCGCCACACCCATTCCTCATCCCATCCAAGGATCCCTGCCTCCGTACAGCCGCCTGGGAATGCCTCTTACGCCCTCTGCTATAGCCAGCTCCATGCAAGGTAGTGGCCCCACTTTCCCTTCCTTCCACATGCCCAGGTACCACCATTATTTCCAGCAGGGTCCTTATGCAGCCATCCAGGGACTGCGCCACTCCTCGGCAGTGATGACGCCGTTTGTATGAGCGACGGAAGGCCGGAGCGACACGAGCCTGGCAGCCTGCAAGCTTGGGATGAGTAAAACAAAGGGACCTCCCTGAAGGGCCTGTGGCAGGGGTGCTGAACTTGTAACAAACCAGCTGAGAAAATGCGTCAGGGACATTAGATTCTTCTGCTGAGGGATCACAAGAAGAGAGCATTGCAGCTTGGAGCTGCTCACGGAGGAAATGGATCCCCACGTTCCCCAGGAGTTCTGGTCCAAAGGTGCATTCCACCTAGCAGAAGGAGCTGATGTTTGTGCAGCAGTGTACAAATTCAATGTGTATAGGTCTTTTTTTTTTGTTGTTGTTGTTGTTTCCCCCCCTCCCCTTTGTTTTTCATATGCTAGAAGGAATTCTGCAAAAGGCAATACTCTTACTCCTCTTCATCTCTTCTTGTGACTGCAAAACGTTCTGCTAGAACTCTGAGCATGTTTTAGGCTATCTCAAGCAGACTTCTGCTGGGAATGGGGCAAAGTGGAGGAGACCACTGCCCTTTTTTTAAAAAAAAAAACTTATATTCACCAAAAGCAGTGTTTCTTAGTTGCTACTATAATCTCAAAGAGAAAATTATTAACCAGTCTTTCTTTCTTTCTTTGTTTCTTTTACAAACCACTTATCAGTTCCAAAAAAAAAAAAAAAAAAAAAAGAAAAAAAGAACTGTGTTACAGGACTGTAGCAGTAATGATGGATCTTGTCCTTCAGACTCAAAAGCAGCAAAGCAGCTTGCCCTAGGAAGAGCAACTTCAGCTGCCTGTTAAGGTGTAATGAAGGAAAATGTTGATTTGGGAAAAATCTGTTCCTTCAACTTAGATACTCATGATGCCAAACCTTTAACAGCATTTCAGGCTAGATCAGGCTATAGACCCTCTGGATCAAACTGTAACAAGTGGGCTGGTATAAGATGAGTGACATTGGATTATCCTTCTACTTGTTCTGAGTTTCTTGGGCTTGGTCACAGCTGTTACTAACCAAGGGTTTTTGGCCAGGAAGATGAGGGTTGCACTGCCTGGTTTCCCATGTCCCAGTAGAATGGTGGAGTTTCCTTGGGAAAAACATCAGTGCAGAGCTTCACATGTAAGTTTTTCTTTTGTTTTGGTTTGGTTTTTAATTCATATCTACATTTTTGGGTTGTTTGGTTTTGGTTTTGGTTTTTTTTTTTTTTTTCAGTTAGTATTTAGGGTTCTCATTACTGTCCACTAATTCCATTATGTCATGTCTGATACAACAGAGAAGCTGTAGAGGTACATGAAAAAAACCCAAATGATCTCTCTGTAGAGAGCCAGCATGAAGCTTTTGCACTGCTGGAGGGCAGCAGAGTGATGCTGGTTTTCTGCCTGGGCAGGAGCTGAGAGTTTCACTGTAAATAAGTCAGGACAGAGTTTCTGTGTGGAGATGCATCTGAGTTAGAGATGATTACACACATCTGCTGAGGTAAAAAAAAGAACTAGCAATCCAATATCATATATTAAAGAGCTGGAACATAGAATGCAAACCAGACTCTTTTTTTGGTGTGATTCTCCTCTGCTTTTGAAGTGTGTGTTGGTATCACAGGGTGGGAAGCAGAGTGCAGTACTCTGAGTCACCTCCCTCCTGTCTCTGTGATGTGCCAGGTGAGTCACCTGCCATTTTTTGTCCCATTGCCTCATCCTATGTGCCCCATCACACAGAGCAATGAGAGCCTCCCAGGCTTTTCCCAGGTTCTACTGTAGGCCACTACTTGTATCCTACAGATAAGGGCTACAGAACCATAGAATGGTCTGGGTTGGAAGGGACCTCTGAAGGTCATCCAGTCCATCCCCCTCTGCAGTCAGCAGGGGCATCCTCCACTAGCTCAGATTGCCCAGAGCCCTTGAATATCTCCAGGGATGGGGCCCCAAAGTCCTGATCAATGGGTTAAAGAGTGAAATTGCTTTTCCTCCCAAATTATCTGTACTGTTTCGACCATAACTCAGTTATTTATTGAAGGAGTTGCTGTACCAGTCTAAAAATTATAATCATGTCCAGGAGAGAACATCTATTGCTGGTAGATGGTCTAGGAATGCCAAAGGCAATCTAGAATTGAATTTCCAATGTAATTCACATTTTATATCCCATGACAAGGTCTCTTCACCTTTATGAGCCCACTTGGGTAAGCTGTTTTATGTTGGTGGTGGTTTTGGTTTTGTTTTTTTAAGGGGGAAGGAGAGAACATGCCTGAATATGATTTTCAAAGAGAAGGATGAGATTATCCTCCAAAGGGCTACAAGGATTTTGGAGTGGTTTCTTGACTGCCCTTTTTTATCCACAGACAGTTGACAGCCTCAGGTCTTTAATACAACAAAAGCTGACTTAGATGTATTGGCCTGAAGTTTGTTTTCTTCTGCTTTTGGAGCTCTGAGAGAAGCTAGACATAAAAAAAAAAAAAAAAAAAAATTAAATTTGGCTGTTGAGTTTGCACTCTTGCTGTGTAAGGCCTGAGGAACTTCAAGGATGGAAATTCAGTGCCACTGGGTTTCGGTGCTACTCCCTTAGGTGTAAACTGAAAACTGAGCATAGACCAAGTGGATAAAGGTAGAGAGTTTCTAATGCAAGTAGCATCATAGAATGGTTTGGGTTGGAAGGGACCTCCAAAGCTCATCTAGTCCAACCTCCCTGCAGTCAGCAAGGACATCTTCCACTAGATCAGGTTGCTCAGAGCCTTGTCAAGCCTGACCTTGAATATCTCCATGGATGGGGCCTCAACAACCTTCCTGAACAACTTGTTGCAGTGTTCTACCACCCTCACGCTAAAGAACTTGTTCCTAACATCTGAGCTAAATCTGCTCTTCTCTAATTTCAAACCATTGCCCCTCACCCTATCCCTGCAGGGAAACAGTCCCTCTGCAGCCTTCTTGTAGGTCTCCTTCAGGTACTGGCAGGCTGCTATTAGGTCTCCCCTGGAGCCTATTCTTCTCCCCAGCTCTCTCAGCCTGTCCTTGTAGTAGAGGTGCTCCAGCTCTCTGATCATTTTCATGGCCCTGCTCCACCAGGTCCATGTCCTTCCTGTGTTGAGGGCTCCAGAGCTGGACACAGTACTGCAGATGAGGTCTCAGCAGAGCAGAGGGACAGAATTCCCTCTCTCCATCTCTGGCCATGCTTCTTTAGATGCAGCCCAGGCTGTCATTGGCCTTCAGGGCTGCAATCTCACACTGGCTCATGTCCAGCTCCTCATCCACCAGCACCCCAAGTCCTTTTCTGCTCTCAATCTCATCCACCCCAGCCTGGATTGATAGCTGGGATTGCCCTGACCTGGGTGCAGGACCTTGCACTTTGCCTTATTGAACCTCTTCATCCTTCTTCATGAGTTCAAAGCTGTTAAGCTGTATGATAGTTAATACACTTGGTGGTACAAGCTACAAAAGTGTGACTTTTCTCCCAGAAGACTTTAATCCATGGAAGCTGGGACACTGCAGGAGTGTGTACACATTAAAAAAGATGTTGCTGCTTCCAACATCCAGCAAAAAAATAAGTGGAATTTGAAAACAGAAACCATTTGGGCTGGTGACTTCATTCTCCAATACATCTTCTTGATGTGTGTCTATTATAGGCAGACAGAAACAGCAATAAAAATCATGGCAAAAACAGAGGGAGCTTTGCAAAGCTGGAAGTAAAGCTGAATGGAAGTAATTTACTTACCCCTGGGCAAGGGGGAGATCAGTGCAACACTTAAGGCTCCTGATCTGGGAAGGACTTGTGGCCACAGTGCTTTTCCCCATCACCTGCAGTGGGCTGACATTCATTCACCAGGAAATTAAGTCTGGTTTTAGTGAGGTCTTATTCTCACTATTCCTTACACAGCATTATTGGTTTGTTTTTTTTTTTTTTTTTTTTACTGCAGGAGATGTGGTCTCTTTACCAACCACTTCCTTGCTGGGCAGAGGATTTTACATATTACTCTGTCACCAATTATCTCTGCACACAGCCTCTAGTTTGTCAAATGCCAACTTCCTTTTCTCTATTTTATATATATTTTTTTTTTGGTTGGGAGGAAAACTAAAGAGTGATTTAAGTGAACTTGGAGCTAACTTTTAATGCTAGTTTAAGGACAAAAAATACAGTTTGCTGTATTTTACCTTTAGCACATTTAAATAATTTTTTTTTTGGTTGGGTTTTTTTTTTTTTTTTTTTTTGGTTTCTTGAGTTTTTTCTTTTGTGGTGTTACTTTTTTGGTGTGTGTTTTGTTTTTATTGTACCTTCAAAAATGTGAGGAAAGATCTGGTTTTAAAATAAAGAAGGTAAACAAACAAACAAACAAACAAACAAAAAAGGCTGGATATAACCACTTTTACAGAATGTACCACAGTTCTGTTGTTTGCTGTGTTGACTTTGTTGTTTATCATGCCTTGCCTGAGCACATCCTCCACCATGTACTGAAGTGTGTGTTTGTGTATATATGGGGTAAGGGGAAAGCTTTTTATGGAGAAAATAAAAAAAAAATAAAAAAAAGGAAAGAAAAAAGAAAATAAAAAAGGAAAGAAAAAAGAAAGAAAAAAGGAAACGAAAAAGAAAATAAAAAAGGAGAGAAAAAAGGAAATGAAAAAGAAAATAAAAAAGGAGAGAAAAAAGGAAATGAAAAAGGAAATGAAAAAGAAAATAAAAAAGGAGAGAAAAAAGGAAATGAAAAAGAAAATGAAAAAGAAAATAAAAAAGGAGAGAAAAAAAGAAAGAAAAAGAAAATAAAAAAGGAGAGAAAAAGAAAACAAAAAAGGAAAGAAAAAGAAAATAAAAAAGGAGAGAAAAAAAGAAAGAAAAAGAAAATAAAAAAGGAGAGAAAAAGAAAACAAAAAAGGAAAGAAAAAGAAAATAAAAAAGGAGAGAAAAAAGGAAAGAAAAAGAAAATAAAAAAGGAGAGAAAAAGAAAACAAAAAAGGAAAGAAAAAGAAAATAAAAAAGGAGAGAAAAAAGGAAAGAAAAAATAAAAAAGGAAAGAAAAAAGGAGAGAAAAGGAAAGAAAAAAGGAAATAAAAAAAGGAAAAAAAGAAGAAAGAAAAAAGGAAAGAAAAAAGGAAAAAAAGGAGAAAAAAAGGAAAGGAAAAAAGGAAAAAAGAAGAAGAAGAAAAAGAAGTTATGAACATAAACTATGAAGCAACATCTAAGGAAAAGTTTCTTTTTAAGTGCAATATATTTATTTCTGCTAGAAATATAATATCAACATTATGTAATATTTGAAGCATTAAACCTTATTTGTAAACAGCTTAAAATTATATATATATCTATCTACATATATCTCTATCACCACAAAAAAAAAATGTACAGAAGTGCAAATGTGTGGATATTCATTTTCTTTCATTAAAATATTGGGTGTTTTGATATATCATTTTTATTTAAGTCAAATCTTTTGTTTTTTTTCTCTGTTGTTTGTTTGCTTCTGTTCTTTTCCCTCTAAGCAATCCACTGATTGCAGTGGAAGGACAGTGAGAGATTTTCCTGAGAGAGTAAATCTGCTGGAGAGCAACTGAAGGAGCTGGGGATGGATAGTTTGGAAAAGAGGAGGCTGAGGGGAGACCTCATTGCTGTCTACAACTACCTGAAAGGAGATTGTAGAGAGGCTGCTGCTGGTCTCTTCTCCCAGGTAATTAATGACAGAACAAGAGGGAATGGCCTCAAGCTGCCACTGGGTAGGTTTAGACTGGACAGTCTCACAGTATATCAGAGGTTGGAAGGGACCTCCAGAGATCATCAGGTCCAACCCTCCTGCCAGAGCAGGATCACCCAGGGTAGTCTGCACAGGAATGCATCCAGGTGGGTTTGGAAAGTTGCCAGAGAAGGAGACTCCAAAACCCCCCTGGGCAGCTTGTTCCAGGGCTCTGTCATCCTCACTGTCAAGAAGTTTCTCCTCATGGTGAGCTGAAATCTTCCATGTTCTAGTTGGAACCCATTGTTCCTTGGCTTATCACAGTAGGAAAAAATTTTTCCCAGCAGGAGTGGTCAGGGATTGGAATGTGCTGCCCAGGGAGGTGGTTGAGTCCCCAAGCCTGGATGTGTTTCAGGTGGTTTGGATGTGGTGCTTGGGGCTCTGGTTTAGGGGTGAGCCTTGTAGAGTAGGGTTGTGGGTTGGACTTGGTGATCCTGAGAGTCTGTTCCAACCTGAATATTTCTGTGATTCACACAAAATCTGGTATGGCTGGGGAAAAAAAAAAAAAAGTGGTCTAACTGTTGGACCCACCTGAAGTGATAGTTGTACTCTAGTAAAATCCAACTGCAGTTGGCATACAGTTGCACACATTAATTTTCTTTTTCCAAACTGCTTTGCAGTCCTCTTCAGAAAAAGTGTTGGGTTTGCTGCCAAAGCCCAAATAAGTGGTTGAAATCTGGGGCTCCCAGGATTTTTTAGGATGGTAAACAGAAACCTAGGAAACACAGCTTAAGAAAGTAGAAAGGAATTAGGTCTGTTTAGTCTGGAGAGGTGAAGACTGTAGGAAGATATAAGAAAGATTTGAAATTTATGAAGAATGTAAAGAAGCAAGGAATAAATTCCTCTCCCTGTCTGCTGCAGGCTTTTATTCCTATTTTAATGGCATATATTCCAGCAAGGGAGAGCTACCTGAGGCGTGTTATATATTCAAAGAGGGATAGTGAAGCACAGCACTGGATTGCCTAGAGAAGATAAGGAGTGAGGTCTAGCACTGGAAGTCATTAAGAACAGGCTGAGCATGCATTAATCAAGAACGATGTGATTAGAGCTAATCTTGCCTTAGGAGAACCAAATGATCTCCTGAGGTGCTTTTGAGCTTTCTGTGAGAGCCCATCCCTTAAAGCAGCTCGTGACAAAATCCTCATGAGGCTCCAAAAGGTTTGCTCCACACCTGTAGTTCAGCTCCTCTTCCAATTGAGCTCAGCTGCTGGGTCCTCGCAGCTAGATAAGGAGGGCTGCTGGCTTACAAAGAACCTCCTTGTGAGAGAAGAGCTGCAAGGCTTTAGTGAATGGCAGCAGCATTGCCTTAATCTGGATTTGCCTGTGGAGGTGAGCAAGGGGAGAACAGCCTGAGGTAATTCAAATCCACTTTTAACTCTGCTGACTTGCAACCATGTGTTAATGTATCTGGTTTACATGTGGAATATGTGCAAATGAGGACGGCTCACTGAGCTGGTAACTGTATAAGATGTCTTTTGTCTCTGTGTGATGTTTTTATGTTGTCCTGGTAGCCAAAGAATAAGTATTCCCTGATGGCTCTTCAGTGCTGTGAAAGCCTTTTGCTTAACCTCAGGCTGGAGGTGCCTGTCTGTAAATTTAAATGTGTGCATTGGCACTCACCTGAAGGAGGAAATATTGGCTGCCTGCTGGTCCAAGCTTTGGTCTGCCAATGGTTTTGCTGAACACAGCAGGCTTGCTTGCTTGTTGAAAATTAAATGAGTCCTTAAGTCAATGGCATCCTGGCTGGGATCAGAAATGCTGTGTCCAGCAGGAGCAGGGAGGGGATTGTCCCCTGGGACTCAGCTCTGCTAAGGCCACACCTGGAGTGTTGTGTCCAGTTTTGGGCACCTCAGTCCAAGAGAGATGTGGAGGAGCTGGAGCCAGGGCAGAGGAGGGCAAGGAAGCTGGGAAGGGCCTGGAGAATGATTCTGATGAAGAGCAACTGAAGGAGCTGGGGATGGTTAGTTTGAAGAAGAGGAGGCTGAGAGGAGACCTCATTGCTGTCTACAACTACCTGAAAGGAGATTGTAGAGAGGCTGCTGCTGGTCTCTTCTCCCAGGTAATTGGTGATAGAACAAGAGGGAATGGCCTCAAGCTGCCACTGGGTAGGCTTAGACTGGACAGTAGGAAAAAAAATTCCCAGCAAGAGTAGTCAGGGATTGGAATGAGCTGCCCAGGGAATTGGTTGAGTCCTCAAGCTTGGATGTGTTTCAGGTGGTTTGGATGTGGTGCTTGGGGCTCTGGTTTAGGGGTGAGCCTTGTAGAGTAGGGTTCTGGGTTGGACTTGGTGATGCTGAGGGTCTGTTCCAACCTGGATGTTTCTGTGATTCTGTGATTTTGTGATTCAGTTTAAGTATTCCAGTGAGTCTGCAACTGTAAAACTCCTTGTTCCCAAAGCTATCAGTTCTACAAAGCACTAAGTTGGCTGTGCAGCAAGCACCTGCATAATTGGAACTTCTGTTACTTTTATTTGCTGTGGTCCAAAGAGAAACCAGAGGATAAAATATGGTGAAGATTCTGAACTGCCTCCCAGTGGGGTTACTCTGAAGAGACTGCTGAGTAGTTGTAATGTCTGTTGGAATGCCTGGTGTTTCCCATTTAGAAAACAGATTTACATTCAAATGATCTCTCTTGGAGTGCAGAAAGCAAATGATTTAGAGAGTGGAGTTTTCTAAACTTCCTGTGCAGAAGCATGAGCAATGCACTAATTTAATGGTATGCTAGGAATATGGAGTGATAAATGAGATTTTGAATCACGAGACCAAGACTGAAGCTTGAGGAGGGCAGACTTAGACTGGAGGTGAGGAAGAAATACTTGACAGTGAGGGTGGGGAGACACTGGAACAGGTTGCCCAGGGAGGTCATGGATGCTCCTTGCTGGCAGTGTTCAAGGTCAGGCTGAAGGAGGCTCTGAGCAACCTGATCTGGAGAAAGGTGTCCCTGCCCATGGCAGGGGGATTGGACCCAGATGATCTTCAAGGTCCCTTCCGATCTAAACCATTCTCTGAATCTATGAAATACACAAACCATTTAGATTATGCATCTCCTCAGTTCAATATAAGGTAAGCTAACCATAACTGGTAATGATAATTCTAAGAATGAAGAATTAAAATGTTGCCCAAGATCCTTATTCAAGTTAATTATTGGTATCAGAGTTGGTCAGTGAAATTCTACAGACCTTCATGGGAACCACAGAAGCTGGTCCTTGTTCTCCACAGTTATAACCTGAGGGACTACCAGGAAAGTTTGCCAGAGAGGTTTTTTTGGAGAAGAGGATAACTTCTTCCCATCCAGAGGGTGTTAGATAATTAACCCCTGCAGCATTTTTCACTCTGTTAATACAAAACACAGTTTTACAAGCAGCCAGAGCAAAATCTGGTGTTTTTAAGACTTTTTATGCTGGAAAAGCAGCTTAACAGAGGGAGTTAATAGCCTCATTCGTTGAATCATAAGCAAGCAACCACAGTGGATCTCTTTGCTCTATTAGTTGACTTGGAATTGTTTTTATTCTTCTTGTGTAGCCTACCAGAAATATGTGCAGTGATCTTGGAGTGGCTTCAGGTTGCTATCTCCCAGAAAATCACCTGGGTTTGAATCATGTTTTCACCAGCCTCAGGAGTATCTGCTTCCAAGGGCTGTGCTCTGTAGAGTTTGGAGAAGGGTGGTTAGCAGAAATGTTTATCAGATGAATGATTGCCCCTCAGCTATGCAAAGGACACACAGGTAGCCTTTTGCCTGCTTCCATTCAGCCAGCTCTTGCAGGGATCACAGGATGATAGGGGTTAGAAGGGACCAACCTCCCTGCAGGTCCAGAGAATCCAGCACAGGTCACACAGGAACACATGGGGCTGGAAAGACTCCAGAGAAGGAGACTCCACAACCTCTCTGGCAAGCCTGTCCCAGAGCACCCTCACAGTGAAGAAGTTCCTCCTCATGTTGAGGTGGAACCTCCTGTGCTGGAGTTTCCATCCATTGCCCCTTGTCCTACCCCAGGGCACAAGTGAGCAGAGCCTGTCCCCTCCCTCTTGACCCCCAGCCTTAGATATTTATAATCATTGATTAAATCCCCTCTCAGTCTTCTCTTTTCCAGACTAGCTCCAGTCTTCTCCAGGGGACAGTAAGATGAATTCAAGAAGGGCAAATGCTTGCAGCTCAATCTATAGTTGATGATATTTAGAATACATAACCCCCTCAAAGGTGGAGGTGATGCAGTTCCCTGAAGAGCTGCAGCTTGCCCCTGTTTAGATGCTGAAATTCTGGTCAGTTCTTCTGAAAGATTCATAAAGGCTTGAAGTACACAGAAAAAAAAAAAAAAATCTGTCTTTTACCTGTGTCCAAAGTCTGTTACCTGCTCTTTCAGAGGCAGATCTGCCTTTGTGTCATTGTCACCTCAAACCAGAACCACTGTTGTGCTTTTTTACCTGGGTCTCTGTCTTAAGGCATCTTAAAGTGTCCTGAAAGCAACAATATGGAATTGAAGAGGTTCATGATGTCTTTACTTACACCTCTCAGTCAGCTTCTAGGGATCATACATACCATAACTTTAACTACAAATCACTCAGATGTTTGGAGTCATTAGACTCTATTCTCTTTTTCTTGGAGTTCCAGCAGAGCTGGAATAAGTTGTGATTCTTAAATAATAATAATAATAGCTATAAATCACTCAAATGTTTGGAGTCATTAGAATCTACTCTCTTTCTCTTAGAGTTCCGACAGAGCTGGAATAAGTTGTGATTCTTAAATTATTATTAATTTTAATTATAAATCACTCAGATGTTTGTAGACATTAGAATCTGCTCTCTTTCTCTTGGAGCTCTAGCAGAGCTGGAATAAGTTGTGATTCTTAAATTATTATTAATTTTAATTATAAATCACTCAGATGTTTGTAGACATTAGAATCTGCTCTCTTTCTCTTGGAGCTCTAGCAGAGCTGCAATAAGTTGTGATTCTTAAATTATTATTATTATTGTTTATTATTATTAATAACTATAAATCACTGAGATGTTTGGAGTCATTAGAATCTACTCTCTTTCTCTTGGAGTTCCAGCAGATCTGGAATAAGTTGGGATCCTTATAGATAAAATTAATAATAATAATTTTTTAAATCATTCAATTGTTTGGAGTCGTTAGACTCCACTCTCTTTCTCTTGGAGTTCCAGCAGAGCTGGAATAAGTTGTGACTCTTAAATTATTAAGATGGGGGCTGCTGGAAGTGGAGTGCCTTCAGTCAGAGCTCTTTCTGATGAAAACCTCTCCTCAGCCTCCTGCACCTGCACTGTTGCAGACAAAGTGTCTGTTGGCCTTCACTGGTGTTCTCTAGTGTGATAACTGAGTGTGGGAGAGAGCAGGTTTATTATCTGTTGATCTTTCTCCTTGTCTTAAAGTCATGATTGATACATAGTCACTTACAAATCTATTATTATTTCTTCCTGTGCTCTCTCTCTCTCTCAAGGATCGATTTCCCCAAGGCAGCCCAAGAAGAATGAATTTTTATCTTGATACAAATGGTTGGCTGTAAAGTTTGCATTGATGCTATCTGGAGATGTGCTCAGGGCTCTGGCATGGCAGGCTCCAATTACCTGCCTCTGAATGTCATAGCTTTCAGACTTGAGACACCAGTCATGCTGCTCATCTGCAATGATGTTAGCAATAAATTATGAGTACAGGCTGGCTTCATGTAATCACTGCATTTTCACCCAACATGGGCACCCTCCAGAGTGCATTGCCAGAGGATGATTAGATTGTTTCAGATGGTTAAAGCTTTTGGCTGCCTTTGCTCCTTTATTTTACGATGCACCAGGAACAGAATCACAGAGTTCTAGGGGTTGGAAGGGACCTTCAAACATCACCCAGTCCAACCCCCCTGCCAGAGCAGGGTCACCTAGAGTAGGTCACACAGCAATGCATCCAGGTGGGTTTGGAATGACTCCAGAGAAGGAGACTCCACAACCTCTCTGGGCAGCCTGCTCCAGGGCTCTGGCACCCTCACAGTGAAGAAATTTATGTTCCCATGGAACTTCCTCTGCTCCAGCTTGCACTCATTGCCCCTTGTCCTGTCATTGGACATCCCTGAGCAGAGCCTGGCTCTGTGCTCCTGACACTGCCCTGCACATCTTATAAACATGGATGAGGTCACCTCTCAGGCTCCTCTGCTCCAAGCTACAGACCCCCAGCTCCCTCAGCCTGTCCTCATAAGGGAGATCTTTCACTGCCTTCAGCATCTTTGTGGCTCTGTGCTGGACTCTCTCAAGCAGTTCCCTGAGGTCCTTCTTGATCTGAGGGGCACATGACTTGACACAATATTCCAGATATGTCCTCACCAGAGCAGAGTGGAAGGAGAACCTCTCTTGACCTACTCACCACAGCCCTTCTAACCTACCCCAGGATGCCATTGGCCTTCTTAGCCACAAGGGCACATTGCTGGCTCACAGGCATCCTGTTGTCTGCCAGGTCCTTTTCCCCTATGCTGCTCTCCAACAGATCAGCCCCCAACCTCCACTGGTCCATGAGGTTCTTCTTTTCCAGATGCTTGTTCTGTTCCATTAAACTCATTTCACTGAATTTCTCCCTGCCCAACTCTCCAGCCTGTCCAGGTGCTTGTTTGTGTGAACATCTGCAAGTCTAACACTTGTGCTCCCTAATTTCCTCTGCAAGGCTTTAAACACTTCTCAGTTGTTCCTAAATGAATTAGTACATGCCTTAGAGCCTGCCTAGCACTTAAATCAGCTTGGCATGGTTTCCAGTAGTTCTGGAAGGACAACCACTTGTGTTTCCAGTCACAGAAAAGATTTTCTTTCTTACATGCCTGACAAGGGAAAAAAGACTAACAAGGAATATTATATGCTGAGATTTCAAAGCCAATCACAGAATTAACCAGGCTGGAAAAGAACATTGGGATCATCAAATCCAACCTGTCACCCAACACCATCTAATCAACTAGACCATGTCACTGAGTGGCACATTCAGTCTTGTTTTAAACACTTCCAGGGATGGTGACTCCACCACCTCCCTGGGCAGCACATCCCAATGGCAAATCTCTCTCTGTGTGAAGATTTTTTTCCTAACATCCAGCCCAAACCTCTGCTGGCACAGCTTGAGCCTGTGTCCTCTCCTTCTGTCACTGGAAGAAGAGACCAATCCCCACCTGGCTACAACCTCCCTCCAGGTAATTGTAGAGAGCAATAAGGTCTCCCCTGAGCCTCCTCATCCAGAGTGAGGAGAAGTAGATGCACAGCTCCCACTAGTTTAAGCAAGCATCATGCTTTTAAGTCCTCTTTTGATAGTTTTCACTATAGGCTTTGCTATTTTGAAAGGTTTATGTTGGGTGGTTGGGTTTGTGTGGGGGTTTTTATTGTGTGTGTGGTTTTTGGTTGGTTGGTTTGTTTGTTTTTTCAGGGACTAGCCTAAATGTTTTATCATCCCTTCTTGAAACAGTATTTCAAAGCTTCTTTTGCTCCGTGTCATATCATGCCTTTGTCCTCCTGTTCTTTCAGCCTTGGCCAAACAGTAAGAGAACAGATGGATAACCCTTGGAGTTGTTTAGCCAAGAGAAGGCTCTGGGTAGACTTTATAAGCATCCTTCTGGTACTTAAAGGGAGCCTACAGGAAAGATGGAGAGGGACACATTTGTTAGGAGTGTAGTGACAAGACAAGAGATAATGGTTTCAGACTGAAAGAGGGTAGTTTTAGACTAGCTAAGGACGAAAGTCTGTACCTTGGGAGACACTGGAATAGATTGCCCAGAGAAGTTGTGGATGTTCCATCCCTGGAAACGTTGAAAGCCAGGTGGATGTTGCTCTGAGCAACCTGGTCTAGCAGAAAGTGTCCCTGACCAAGGCAGAGGGGCAGGCACTCAGTGATCTTTATGGTCTCTTCTAGCCCAAACCATTCTATGATTCTAGGACACTTCCTTTTTATTTGCTACTTCAGTAAGAAAACTTAAGGTCCTGAAGTTAATTCTTTTGTGGGTTGGTGTTTTTTTTTTTTTTTGGTGGTTGTTGTTTTTTGGGTTTTGTGTTTCTGTTTTTGTTGGGGGTTTTTTTAGGTGTTTTTTGGGGTTGGTTTGTTTGTTTGGTGGTGGTTTTTTGTTTTGGTGGGGTTTGGAACATGTTTGCTTTTATGGATCCTCTTCTTAGGAGCTTAGTTCTTTTCTGATTTGCAGAAGAATAGTCCATATAAGTGTCTCAAAGGCAGAGCTTCCATCTCAACAACGCAGGCAAAACAGAATTCTGCTGTCTGAAATGTGAAGGATATGGATGGAGCTGTCCTGTAACAAAAGAAGCTGGGAGAAGTCAGGATGTAAAGCCACCAGGAGAAGGGTAGGATCAGCATGTTCTTACTGCAGGCAGCTAGCAGTGCCTCCAACCCCGCTCCTGAGCGGGGCAGCTGCTGCTGCACTGCATGTTCAAGTTCTCCCCCACCCCCCAGCAAAAACAACATGCTTTGCTCTTCAGGGCTTTAGTGTAGGCAGCAAAGCAAGCAGCCAGTTTGGGACTGGTCTGCCCCCACCTTGGCCACAAACATATAAACAAGCAGGCTATTTGATGTCGAGGAAGTCCCTGTCAGCTTCTGTGCCTAGAGCTACAGAAGGCTGTGGATTTCCCTGGTGATCCAGGAGCCTAGAAACTGCAATCCTCAAGTCTCTCTCTACCATGTACAGGAATTTCTGCCTTAAAATCACTTTAACTTTTGTGTTATTGTGGAAATGTGAAGCTGCAATGCAGCTGGGATGAGGTGGACACTTTCACCAGAAAGAACACACTGGGGAGAACACAGAAAGACCTAAATAGCAACTGTCTGGATGGTGCAGTAGAAATAAATTGGAAGGCAATCATAAGACCCAAGTAGGTATTTAGAGTTAGTGTAAATAGAGCAATTAATCTTAAAATGGCATGTTATCTGCTCAGTTTGGTGTTTCTATGTGTCAAAGAGAAAACTTTGGCACTGTGTGGTAACAGGAAGCTAGGAGAGGCATTTTAAAACCTGAGCTCAGGAGAGAAATGACAAACCACACAAGAGGATAGTTTGCTAAAAGTCACATGTGCAGTGTGGTTACTCTGGCTTAGGAAGAACTTCAACAGGGACAAGAGCAGAGTCCTGCATCTGGGAAGGAACAACAGCAGGCACCAGGACAGGTTAGAGGCTGCCCTGCTGGAAAGCAGCTCCACAGAGAAAGACCTTGGAGTGCTGGTGGACAGCAAGTTCTGCATGGGACAGCAATGTGCCCTGGTGGCCAAGAGAGCCAATGGGATCCTGGGGTGCAGCAAGAGAAGTGTGGCCAGCAGGTCTAGGGAGGTTCTTCTCCTCCTCTGCTCTGCCCTGCTGAGACCACATCAGGAATACTGTGTCCAGTTTTGGGCTTCCCAGCTCAAGAGAGACAGAGACCTGCTGGAGAGAGTCCAACAGAGAGCCATGAGGATGCTTAAGGGACTTGAGCATCTCCCCTCTGAAGAGAGACTGAGAGCCCTGGGGCTGTTTAGTCTGGAGAAGAGAAGGCTCAGAAGGGATCTGATCAATGTCTATCAATATCTGAGAGTTGGGGGTCAAGTGGAGGGGGCCAGGCTCTTTTAGGTTGTGCATACTAATAAGTCAAGGAACAATGGATACGAATTTGAACACAGAAGATTTCAGCTCACCATGAGGAGAAACTTCTCTACAGTGAGAGAGACAGAGCACTGGAACAGGCTGCCCAGGGAGGTTGTGGAGTCTCCGTCTGTGGAGCTTTTCCAAACCCACCTGGATGCATTCCTGTGCAGACTACCCTGGGTGACCCTGCTTTTGGCAGGGGGGTTGGACCTGATGATCTCTGGAGGTCCCTTCCAACAATTTACCATTCTCTGCTTCTGCGATTCTCATATAACCTGAAGGAAAACCAGATCATACCTCCAGGATTTCAGCTGTATCAGATCCTGATTGAAGAAAGCATCCAAAGTCACCTGTACAAGGATGCCTAAGCACAGGAGAAATGAATGTTCATCTTAAGTTTTGTGCTAGCATATGCTGATAACTCACTGTTTACTGCTTTGCTTCTGGAGTATCTCCACAGAGAAGAAGTTGCATGGCTGAGGCTAAACCCTGTTAATCAAACACATGAAGGCAACAAATGAGATGACAGATGATGGATTTCTGCTTTATCTGTGATTCATGACAAGGGCTGAGCATGCATCCAGATGGAGACATTACTCTGGGAAGATGAAAAATACCTCAGAAAAGGAAACAGAAAAATGTACATCATCTTCATTTCGATAATGAAAGCCATAGGAACTAATAAGAGCACCAAGCTGTTGGAGTAAAATTGAGAAAAGAAACAGAGCTCTGCAGGATTTCCCTCACCACTGAATATGACAGCAATAATCTTAAAAAGAACAATGACTTCATTTTTGTTTCACTCCCCACTTCACTGATGTTGAATTAACAAGTGCCTTAAAATAGATTTCTCCATGTGAAGTTGCTTTGAAAAGTGCCCTTGCAAGAAGTGTTTTAGGGTAGTGAGGAAATGACAAGCTTTTCAAAAAGTAAAATGAAATGCAGACCTTTGCAGAAATGTGATGTGGTGAGCTGCACTCCTGGGAGTAAAGAAAGCAATGACTCTTAAACATGCTAAAGCTCAGGCATCAGCCTGCATCTCTAAGTGCTATGGATCTTCATAGAATCATAGAATTGTCAGGGTTGGAAGGGACCTCAAGGATCATCCAGTTCCAAGCCCCTGCCATGGCCAGGGACACCTCATACTACAGCAGGTTGCTCACAGCCACATCCAGCCTGGCCTTAAAAACCTCCAGGGATGAGGCTTCTACCACCTCCCTGGGCAACCTGTGCCAGTGTCTCACCACCCTCATGGGGAAGAATTTCTTCCTAACATCTAATCTAAATCTCCCCTCCTCTAGCTTCTCCCCAGTCCTATCACTCCCTGACACCCTAAAAAGTCCCTCCCCAGCTTTCTTGTAGCCCCCTTCAGATCCTGGAAGGCCACAAGAAGGTCACCTCAGAGCCTTCTCTTCTCCAGACTGAACAGCCCCAACTCTTTCAGTCTGTCCTCATAGGAGAGCAGCTCCAGCCCTCTGCTCACCCTCGTGGCCCTTCTCTGGACATGTTCCAGCATGTCCAGATCCCTCTTGTAATAGGGGCTCCAGGCTGGATGCAGTACTCCAGGTGTGGTCTCACCAGAGCTGAGCAGAGGGGGAGAATCCCCTCCCTTGCCCTGCTGGCCACACTTCTCCTGATGCAGCCCAGGCCCTGGTTGGCTTTCTGGGATGCAAGAGTACACTGGAGGCTCATATTGAGCTTCTCATCCACCAGCACCCCCAAGGCCTTTTCTTCAGGGCTGCTCTCCAAATCTTTGTGATGGAAAGGATCACAGCAGGCAGCTTGTGCACAAAACATGAATGTGGTTTCAGCTGCTTTTCCTGGATTTCCCTACTCATATCTCCCTGACATTATAAACTAGTTGTTCTACTTTGTTCCACCTCACACAGATCAGATACCCAGATGGAAAGCTGTAAGGCACAAGACTCATTTGAAATTGGATTATTGGATGGCTGCAACCTCCAGAGTCTAATTGTAAGGACAAACATTTCATTTCAGCATTAGGGTGCCTCTCTTTTTTTCCCCTCCCTGTTGTGAATTTTGTAATATTTAATTTTTGTTTGGGTTTTTTTGTTTGTTTTTTTTTTTTAATTTTTTTTTTTATTTCACAGAATATGCATCTGGTTGGAAAAGACTTCAAAGATCAACCAGTCCAACCTTTGACCCAGCACTGAAGGGTCAACACTAAACCATGTCCCTAAGCACCAGGTCCACATGCTGCTTGAACACCCCCAGGGATGGTGACTCCAACACTGCCCTGGGTAGACCATTCCAATATTGAAAGCATATCCATAAGAAACAAAACCTCATGAGAACCCCAGATTCTTTTTCCCCTCCCTTCCAAAACTTTTATTTATTTTTTTTTAGGACAAAAAAAAAAAGGTAGGCACAAAATAAGCCAAGTACATCTGCCCCAAAACTCACATTAATTCTATCTAAAACACCTTATGGTCCTTGTTGCTTGATTACCTTTTTTTTTTTTTTTTTTTTTTTTAAACTATTTGGGAGTGAAAATCATGGAATAACTTTTGCTCTTGTGTGTATGCCAGCAAATATGTCTATTTCTAACATAATTTCTTCAAGTTACAAACCAAGCAACAGCAGCAAAATGACTTCTCACTCTTCATGCAGCTCTGCTTGGCAAGGCAAAATAATCAACCTGTGGCTGCTTTTTTTTTTTTTTTTTGTTAGGTGAACTGGAGGAAAAAAAAAGTAGGGAAAAATTAATGAATTGAAAATGAAAAGAAAAAAGAATGTGGAGGAGTACAAAGGGCTGATTTCAAAGGAGAATGAGAAGAACTGTGAATTTAAGGGCTGCATTCACTGAGGATGTCTGACTGTGCACTCAAGTTAGTTACCACTCTCCCTTAACTCATTTACGTCAGTTCCAAGATGAGGTAATAAAACACTTTATCACCTATCAAAATAACTTTTTTTTTTTTGTTTTGTTTTTTTTTTTTGTTTTTAAACTCGGGATATAGTTTCCTCTTTTTGTTTCCGGCTGCAAATCATTTGGTCTGAATTAGGAACTCGTTTCAGTCTGCAGGGAGCAGTTCTTCCTTGGGATAAATTCATTCAGCACTCCGCAATAACCTCCTGAAGGGAAGTGCTGGAGTCCCCGAGGCTGGACACTTCCAAGATCCAGCTGCACAGGGTGCCGGGCCGTCTTGTCTAGGCTGTGTTTTTGCAAAGGACGTTAGGACCGGATGATCCTTGAGGTCCCTTCCTACCCCTCCCGCACTGGGATAGCCTTACCGGGGTGTCCCTGTCCAGCCTCAGCTCTCGGCCCTGTGACGCACAGGTGCACTGCGCCCTCTGCTGGCCGGCCGCGCCCTAGCGCCCTGGCCGCCAGCCCTTGTCCTCGCCTCGGGTGGACTCAGGAAGGTGGGAGTGTAAACAGGGGAAGGGAAAAAGCAGGAGTAAAGAAAAAAGAGTTTGATGTGTCCAAAATTTCCCAAGTGCCCCAGATGCCCTTTCTAGTGCTGCCCAAATTCCTGCCGGCCTCAAGCCCTTCTACAGCAGTCTTGTTTCAGTTCCCCCCCCCCCTCCCAGGAACCTGCTCTTGTCCCTGCCAGAAAATTTGATTTTGCTGCTTCAACCGTTTTCAGGCAGCAAAATCCACGTGTTTTTTTACCCTACACAGTATGCAACATACAGTCTGCCTTGAGTGCATCTTATCATAGAATGCTTTGGGTCAGAGGAAGGGACCTCTAAAGCTCAGCTAGTCCAACTGCCCTGCAGTGATCAGGGACATCTTCAACTAGATCAGATTGCTCAGAACCAGCCTGTCCTGGAACATTTTGAGGGATGAGGCTTCTGCCATCTCTCTGGTCAATTTGGGCCAGTGTTTTGCACCCTTAGATTAAATTTCCTTCTATGTAGCCTAAATCTCTCCACTTTCAGTTTAAAACCATCTCCCCTTGTCTTGTCACAACAGGCCCTGCTAAGAAGACTGTTCCCAGCCTTCCTCTTTTCTTTTTCAAGTACTGAAAGACCACAGTAAGGTCTCCCTGGAGCCTTCCCTTCTCCAGGCTGAAAACCCTCAATTCTCTCAGCCTGTCCAGCTCTCTGTTCATATTTGTTTTCCCCTCTGGACCTGCTCTGGACCCCCAACATATTTGTCTTGTGCTGAAAAACTCAGATTTTCAACCAGGTTCTGATGTGCAAAATGCACACAGTGAGTGAAAGGGTGCTGGTCTGCATCAGTTTTCTATGCTTCTTAAGTTGGACAAGATTTCCTGTGGTTTACTTTTATCTTAGGAGTTTAGTTTGGTTTGGTTTATTCTCATTAGATGCTGTCTAGGTAGCTGTAAACTGTGATGTCTTTTTGGATTATGGATGGCAAGATATATATAGAGAGATGTATATATTTTTTTACTCCATTATAGGTTTTTCACTCTCATTTTCAGCCAATATTAGTGTTGTCTGTAATAAACACTATCTGAACAAGAGAAAATAATGAGCTTGTAGCCACATGCAGTAGCACTAATTTCTTCCCAGCAGACAAACAAAATATACCAGTCCATATCTTAACACAGAAGTTATCTTCAAATGCTTTTGGAACACCTACTCAACATCATACCAGGCAGGAAACACACAGCCTGATTTTCATTTACACAAAAGCCAATTTAGAATGCTCAGGAAGCCTTGCAACGCTTAAAGCAGATGTCTGCACCCACTTAGAGCTTTCTTTCCCCACTGGAGCTGTGTCACTGAATAGTTGTTCAGGATTTGCTTTTGCTGACCCTGGCAAGTGCCACACCTAACACCTTACTCGGGGCCAAACTATGTAGATGTCCTCTTTGCATACAGATGCAGGGATTCTTCTTTTGTGGCAATAATTTCCATGTGTTTGCATACCTTCCCTTCAAGTCTCATGTCTATAGTGAGCTCCAAAGTAGAGCTTGTGATTTATTCTCTGGCAGTGGGCTCAACATTTTGTCCTCTTTGCATAGATAGAAATAGTCCTTAACACAGAAGGCATCTCAACATGAAACCACGTCTTGCTGTTGTGCAGTGTGACTGCTGAATTAAGTTGCAATTGGCCAAGAAGTAAGGAATCCTTTGGTATAATCAGACAAACTCATATGCAGACTTATTTCTGTAGGCAACTGAGTTAAAAATCACAGAATTAACCAGGTGGGAAAAGACCTTCAAGATCATCAAGTCCAACCTATCACCCAACACCATCTCATCAACTAAACCATGGCAGTAAGTGCCTCATCCAGTCTTATTTTAAACACCATGAGCTTAAGGACTTACTTTTGTATTTACTGTTATTATTGTTATTATGAATAATGTTAATATTATTATTAATAATTAATTATTTAATTGGATTCTATATTCAAGTGGCCACAGAGAGGAAAATGGATTCATGCTCTGAAAGGGATGAATGCAGCCTCTGCTGCAGGATCAGAATGTCTCGGTGAGACTCCCTAGTGAAATGGGAACAAATCTCTTTCTAATGGAAATGCTGCAGTCTATGGCATGTGTCTGCCACAGCCCTGCTGTCTCTGAGAAGGAAAGACTCATGCTTCACTGGTTGCAGAGTTTGAATTCCAACTTGTTCTTCCAAGCCATATTTGGGGAGCTTTTCAGAGGCAGAAGGGCTAAACTCTAGGAAAGAGGTTTCTGATTCCATTAGTGCTAAAATTACAGGGCTTGTAAGGTAGGGATAAGGCATCTTTGAAGAGTAAAGTAGAGAAGAGACAGGAAGCTGACAGTATTTATTGAGGTAAATCTTACAACTGGAGACATGTAAGAAACACTTGAAGGTGCAGCTGCAATCTTTCTTTCCTGTAAGGTGTCCATTGCTGCCTTTAGCTTTCCTTTCTTCAAGCACAAAAAGTGCAGTTCTCCACTTTCAGATAGCAGTGGCAATGAAGAAGAAGGATGAGAAGTATGCTCTCCATGAGACTTTTGGGATTTCTTTGTGGAAGCCTTTGAGGAGGAAGAGTTCTTCAAAGCCACAGAATCAGAGAAAACATGTACTTGGAAGAGACCTCCAAGCTCATCCAGTCCAACCTTTGACCTAGCACTGAAGGGTCAACACTAAACCATGTCCCTATGTGCCAGGTCCACATACTGCTTACACACCCCCAGGGATGGTGACCCCACCACTGCTTTAGGCAGACAATTCCAATGTTTGAGAACCCTCTTTCTGAAGAAGTATTTCCTAGCATCCAGCCTAAACCTCCCCTGGTGCAGGCTGAAGCCATTTCCTCTGGTCCTGTCTCTTGCCAGCAAGGAGCAGAGGCTGTCCCCTCCTCATTCCAGCCTCCCTTCAGGGAGCTGTAGAGAGCAATGAGGTCTCCCCTCAGCCTCCTCTTCTCCAGACTTGAACACCCCCAGCTCCCTCAGCTGCTCCTTGTAGCCCAGGTGCTCCAGGCCTTTCTCCAGCCTCATTGCCCTTTTCTGGGCTCCAGTCCCTCAATGTCCTTTCTGTACTGAAGGGCCCAGAACTGAGCACAGCACTCAAGGTGTGGGCTCAGCAGTGCTGAGCACAGGAGGATGATCACCTCCCTGTCCCTGCTGGCCACCCTGTTCCTAATCCCAGCCAGGATGCCTTTGGCTTTCTTGGCCACCTGGGCACACTGCTGGCTCATGTTCAGTCAACTATCAACCAACACTTACAGGTCTCTCTCCGAGTCACAGCTTCCCAACCACACATCCCCAGGTCTGTAGTTTACCATGGGGAAGTCAGCTCAAGAGAGGAAGGCAGCAAAAATCTATCACACAAGGGCCAGAGAGATCCATTCTTGAATGTGGGCAATAAGGTGGATGTAATTCCACAAGAAAGCAACACTTATTATGTCCTGGGGTGGAAAAGGTACATGCAGTGATGCTTTCTCAATCTCCTGAATTGCTTGAAAAAATAATTATGAACGAGGGTTTTATTTACTGCTTCAGAATGTGAGACCTCAGGGCCTCTGACCTGCTATAGGCAGCAGAGCAGTGGATACTAGGACCAAGATTCTCCTTTCAGTAGTTCCTTTCTACTCACAGCACTCTAAAGGCACATGCAGTGCTGAAGGTAGCAGAATCTTTGCTGGACTTCAGTTTCTGCTGCACTTAATTATTTTTCAATATGACTTTTCCTCTTCCTTTTATTCTTTGTTCTCTGACTTTTCATTTGCTTCCTCTCCAGTTTTGTTCCACACACAGAGTCCTTACTCTCAATGCTACTGATTAATTATTGTCACAATTCCCCTCTTTCTTTGTTATCTCCTCTTTCCTCCTCTCCTCCTTCCCTTTTCCTTTTTTAAATTTTTTTCCCCTCTGGTTGTTAGCAAAATTTGAAGGCATTGCCAATGTATTTCATTGCAGAAGACTGTTAACCTCTGACTTGCATAAAGCCTTCATGATAGACCTCCATGGAATGGCAGCTGAGGGCAAAAGTCCCATTTCCCTGGATATATTAGGAGCTGGGTGGTCTCTAGCTCACAGCTGGGGTCAAGGATACTTGGGATGAATTTTTTCCATAAAGACTCATTGAGGGATTAGTTGGTATATAATAATAAAAAGCAGGGCAGGAAGGGATCTTTAGAGATCATCTCCTTGGCTCAAGCCAAGACCAGTTTATAATTAAATCACTTCTGAAAGATGTTTATCTTATTTTCTTTTAAGAGCCTCCAACAATGGAGATTCTGCAGGTCCTTTAAAGAGTCCAGAGCTTAACTATTCTTTCCTTAGAAATTGTCCCTCATGTCTAACCTGACCTGGACTGTAGTTTTAGCCCTTCACTGTCTCTTCTTGCAGCAACCTTTTGTCTATTTGAAAACTGATATTGCATTACCTCTGATTACTCATCTCCAGGCTATTTTTTCACATCCTCCTTGTGCAGACTTGAGTTGGGGTTTTTTGGGTTTTTTTCTGTGCTGTATATGTTTGGTGGAGGGAGAAATCTACTTTGCAGCTGCCATGGCTGGTGTAAAACACAAATGACAGTAGGGGATAAAGGAGATCAGGAAAAAATCCCTACAGAGGGTCCACATCTTTCACTATCAGACACATTCCTTTAGCTGAGATCTCACCAGTACTAACTGGAGTCAACAGATGACTTCATGAGTGAGATATGAAACTCCTTTTCACATGCTCCATTTTATTTTCCCACAGTTGTACAACATTGTTGACTCATTTCACTATAATGTAAGAGATTTCCTTAAATCAGTTTACTGTAAAGTGAGACTGTCAGAATTTATTTTGCATTCCTGCCTCTGCATTTTTTTTTCTAATAATGTTGGCAATAAGGCTTATGACGGCTGAAATGTGGAGGTTCCATGCTGCCTGCAGGATGCACTTCACAGTCTCACAGTATATCAGAGGTTGGAAGGGACCTCCAGAGATCATCAGGTCCAACCCCCCTGCCAGAGCAGCATCACCCAGGGTAGTCTGCACAGGAATGCATCCAGGTGGGTTTGGAAAGTCTCCAGAGAAGGAGACTCCACAACCCCCCTGGGCAGCCTGCTCCAGGGCTCTGTCACCCTCACTGGAAAGAAGTTTCTCCTCATGTTGAACTGAAATCTTCTCTGTTCGAGTTTGTCTCCATTGCTCCTTGTCTTATCACTGTGAACCACCCAAAAGAGCCTGGCCCCCTCCACTTGACACCCACCCCTCAGCTATTGATAGACATTGATCAGATCCCCTCTCAGACTTCTCTTCTCCAGACTAAACAGCCCCTAGAGGCTCTCAGTCTCTCTTCCCAGGGGAGATGCTCAAGTCCCCTAAGCATCCTCATGGCTCTCTGTTGGATTCTCTCCAGCAGGTCTCTGTCTCTCTTGAACTGGGGGGGGGGGGGGGGGGGGGGGGGGGTGGGCAAAACTGGACACAGGTGTGGTAAATATGAAGTTACTTTAAACCTGGCAGAGGTAGTTTGTGACTTTAGTGGACAATGAAGCTCTTTCTGTTTGAAAAGTGGGGAGAATTTACCCATGTATCACCCTAGCAGATGGGAAAAGGGAAACTGTTCTCAAAGGAAAACACCTTTCAAGACTTTATCACTTTTTCCTTATAGTCTTCCTGCATTTCTCTGCTCTGCTGCATGATCCCAGCAGTGTGTTCTTGCACCCAAACCCAGCACTAAGCATTCACCCCACCCAGCCTACTCCCCTGCTCTTCGGCATCCTTTTCTCCTTCCATTAAGTGATAATTTTAAAAGCATCCTTCCTCTGAAGCATTTCCTTGGAGAAACCCAGCATCACAAGCAAGCCATAGTTTCCTTGCAACACAGCCCTGGGGCTGTTTCTGCAGCCTCAGCTCTCCTCCCTATCAGTGAAATTATCTGCGACTTTTATGATGTGGCAGTTGCATGGGAATAGAAACTGTTAGATAAAGAGAAGCACGTCTGCTGCGCTTGAAATGTACCTTCCATGCCCAGCAGTGCTGTTTGGTTTTTAGTGTTTTATAGCTACTTTTGGTAGGTAGATGCATGCAAACACACACACTTACATATGTATCTGGCTGTGCCCACCTGCAAGTGCATTGTTTAGTGAATGCTTCTTGTTTTCCTATCAGGCTAGCAGGAGGAAATGAGTGCTGCACTATATTCAGGCCTCAGTCCATCCCTGATATATACATTCATATATATCAGCAATGTGATCTCCCTGGAAGGGAAATCCTCTGAACTCCTACGTGCCCTGCTGTGGGGAATCATGCTACAGGAGCTCCTAATGGGAAACAAGTTGTAGCACCTTGAGGAGCTGGAATGGTGCTTATGAAACAATAAGCTGCTCTCTGAGCATAATGAGTTGTTCTGGCAAGATGGAAGGAAAAACCCCAAATCCTCTCAGGATATGAAGCAAATATTATATTTTAAAAAGATGTCTGAGTCTGTCCCCACATAACCTCTTCAGTGCTACCTGCTGCATGCTTCCTAAGAAGCAGGCAAGGCCAGGAATTTTTTACTGGCAAATAGGATAAAACAGATCAGAACATTCCAGTTGGAAGGGACCTACAACAACCATCTAGCCTGACCACTTCAGAGCTGACCAAAAAGTTAAAGCATATTTTTAAGTGTTCTCCAAATGCTTCAAACACCAACAGGTTTGAGGCATCCACCACCTCTCTAGGGAGTCTTTTCATCTTCTTTCTATATAGAATCATTAAGGTTGGAAAAGACCTTGAAGATCTTTTTATATAGAATCATTAAGGTTGGAAAAGATCTTTAAGATCTTTTTATATACAATCATAAGGCTGGAAAAGACCTTGAAGATCTTTAAGACCTTTAAGTTCTCCACAGAAAGAGTGATTGGCCAGTGGAATAGGCTGCCCAGGGAGGTGGTGGAGTCACCATCCCTGGAGGTGTTCAAGAAAAGATTGGATGTGGCACTTGGAGCCACGGTTTAGTTGTCAGGAGGAGTTAGGTATTTGCTAATAGGTTGGACTTGATGATCTCTGAGGTCTTTTCCAACCTGATTGATTCTGTGATCATCAAGTCCAGCTGTAACTCAACTACAGTATGAACTCTCTTTGCTAAAATCATTAGCAAGTAGGATTTTCTAATGGGAGGGGCAGGGTGAGCAGAGAAGTCTACACCTTCTGGGGAGCTAAATGGGGCTTTGGTGTGAGAAAGGGAGTGTCACAAGTGGTCTGTGGTTACTCATGGGAGATGGGTTGGTGGGAGGGTAGGGATGGTCACTTGCAGGATGCTGTGTTGCTGCTCCAGTGGACACTCCTGGGGTAGTGAAACTCACAGTACCCCACACCACTCACAAAAAGAGATGAAGGCAACCATAAACAGGAGAGGAGTTTGTAAAGAATGCCTCCATATGGTGATTTGTATCTGTAGAGTTGGGACGATCACCAGGAGCAATGCAGATCTGTGGCAGATGTATTTACAATTTGTACTTGAAACACAGGCCTGCTTGCTCTTACTTTGCATGGATGTCAGAGTGCTTCCTTATGTTGAGTCACTCAACAGCCACAAACCAGGTGTGATCCAAGCTCTGCATAGATCAGTGGCTTCATTTAAATTAAGAGCAACTCTGACAAAGCAGACTTACAGTCAGCAAGAAATGACTGTGCCCTGGGCAGCCTGGTTTTGGTCCAACCAAGCAACCCAGGTTTGGGCTGCTAGTCTAAGCAAAAGTGTATCTTGAAACAGAAATGAATGTGTTAATTCTGGGGGAGAAAAAAATATAATTGGCCTTTTTAGTGTGTATGTGTAAACGCCGGGCATGCTGGGGTTTTAACCGAGGTGATGCAGAAGTAAAGACGATGCTTTGGACAGTAGAGGGCACTAAGACCTCAAGAATAGGCTCTAAATTGAGCTATGGCTGTGCCTTGCTTGCCAGTACAGCTGACAGCACGCAGGAGAACAGCGTTGTTCCAACTGAAAGGCAGCACTGTGTCCCAAAGCAGTCCCACAGACTAGAGTGGTGATGCGAAAAAGCAAGGGAGGGGCCAGACTGATAAGTCTAGATCTAGCCATAATGCCTACAATTAGCTATATTTCCACATGGAAAACTGAAAGACAGGGACAAATTCCATCAAGCTGCTTGATGCATGTCTTAATGTTTTCCAGGCACATGGTTTTTGGAGCCCGATGTGGCTGCTGTTATTAGCAAGGTCTCAGAATGTATAAGGAAAGCACATAAATACTCAGGATCATGATTTGAGGCAGATAATCACAAAGTTTAAAAGGGAAGAAGACATAAACTGCTGCTGTTAGTCATCAACAAGGGCTCCATATGAGATTCTTGTGTGTAAATCGTGTATTGCATTTTGGGGTTTGAGTGGGTATCAGTTAAAGGGTTTGCAGCTTCAGCATCATTCTTCTCTTGATAAGGTCTCTGGCAAAAGATCAGATTTACCATGACAGGATGTCTTGCAGCCCTCAAAGTGACCACTTCTCACCTTTCCTCAGTCACATACAGAAAGCAAACATCATTCCTAAATGTCCTGGTTTGGCTGAGATGGAATCCTAGTCCAGCCACGGTCTGCAGGCCATCAGCAGTTTCCAGTCAGCCAGGAGTTTCAGCTGTGGGGTTGCAAGGGAGGGACAATACAAAAGCCAGGGCAGCTAACCCTGATCTGGCTATCAGATGTACCCCAGGATACCAGATGTATCCCATACCATACAAGTCCTGCTTGTTAAAAGGGGAAAGTCTCCTGCTTCTCTTCCCCCTTCATCTGCTTCTCCAGAGTTGCAGTCCCTGGAGAAGCTCATTTACCATCCTGCTCCTGAGGACTGCTTTCCCATTTATTGTGACTGCCATACCCTTTGTGTGCTTTATCCTGGCATTAATATTAGTTTTGCTGTTTCATGAAACCCATTTTCATTTTGACCCAGGGGTGCTCTCTCCTTTTCCTAATCCCCCTTCTTGGCTGGGGGAAGATCATCAGGTGGTAGAACAACTGCTAAGTTTAGCCTCGGATATGGGATAAATGTAGACACCAAGTCATAGCCCTTTTTTTGTCATTTAAGGTGTGTAGGCCTTGCCTTTGGGCTGATCTGCTATTTTGCTTTGTTTGCCAAAGGCATTTTGTGTTGCTGCCTCTGAGTAATTAATCTGCCTCTTCTCTACCTTCATTAACCAAAGCAGTAAAGGAGATACTGAAATGAACATCAGGGTAAGCAACAGGTAAAACAGAAACAAGCTTGCTAACATCTGAACAGGCAGACTTGGCCCCTACCACTGTTTCTGATACAGCTGTCTGTGCGTATTTCACAGTGGTCCACAAGCTTCTCTCACTGTCTTGCCAAAGCAGACTTGCCAGTTCATCTCCAGCAGTGCAGGTTTGCTGCCTTTGACATGGCAACACATTTCAAGAGCCCTGCTGCTTATCACACCTGGCTGCTCTGCCAGTTGTTGACTGAAAAGCTGTTCTGAAGCACTTCCAGATTAATTGCTTTGCTTATATTTCTTTTCATTGCTGGCCTTCCTGTATTTCCACTATAAATGCTGTTCATATTCCCAGTCTTGCACAGAGGGCATCTGCCATGAAACACAGCAATAGCTCAGTCTGTGCTCATTTAATCCTGTTCTATTGTTGTCACTTAGCTCCTGCTTGTCACTGCAAGCTGTATCCTCCCTCTGATGCATCTTTTGGCAGCAGCTACTTAGAGGCACAGCAGCTTCTTAGAGTCACACCAGATAAACCCTGACTGTGCAAAAAAAAATGAAGTAAATCAGGTTAGGGCAAACTGGATCCATCACTTCTGGTTGTAATAGTGAGTTCTGTGGCACTCAGATAATTTACTCACTAATTTGCACCTCCAAATAGAAGCATAACAAGATGCAGTTGCTGCGGCTGCAAATCATGGCATCTGTGCCAGATTAGCAAGACTGCTTGCTGTGGCCAAATGCCTTGCAGTGAGAACGTGCAGTGTGCAGCAAGACACCTTCATTTTGGAAGCTGTAAGGAGATTAGAGTGTGCAGAGGAGTTCAAAGTCCTCAGAATGGTGAAGAATTACAGAAACATTCCAGGCCGCAGCTGGGAGCAGGTGATCCAGCCCTGTGTCATAAAAAGGGGCATTGGCAAATATCCCAAATCAGCTGCTCAAGAGGGCAAGAGGATGGCTGTGCTGCTTTGATCAAGGAAGGAAGGGCAACTGGAGATATATTAATCAGATGAAGTTCCCAGTGTAGCTTACTTCTTTTGTTTTCTCCTAATAGTCATTTTCTGTTCCTTTTTCTTTGTGTACTGGGGTTTGGTTTGGTTGGTTGGTTTTTTTCCTCAGAGCTGTAAAGAAGCATGAAATCGGTACTGGAAACTGAGAGGCAAGAAATGAGAAAGTCTGGTGGGGAGTAAATGGGTTTCCTGAGTCACTAACATTCTTCAGCATTGTTCTGGCAGCAGGCAGTTTGATAGTTACAATCACCTTTGCCAGAAATGACGGAGGCAATTTCTGTATCGATGAAAGGAGGGTTTTCAGGACCTCTTGTTCTGAAAGCGTGGTCTTTGTTGCCAAGGTTGGCCTGCTGGATAAATTGTTTGTGTTTCTAGCAGAAACAAGCTTTTGCCTGTAGGAGAAGTCAGCCATAGAGGCACGGATGTTGCAGTTTTATACAGCTTTTAAAGATATATATTACTTAAAAAGCAACTGCAAATGCTGTAGTTATATATAGTCATGTATATCCATATAGTTAAAACACAACAGCAGTTTAAACAGTGAGGGAAGATAGATGTGAACAGAGATGAAGTGGAGATCAGAGTGCTGTCTTACTAGCTCATCAGGAACATCTTTTTCCTTCCTCAGGACACAGGCAATGCATGTTTAAAGGAGTTGCCTCAAGGAAGGGGATATTCATACCCTGCAGAAAGAGATTTGGCTGCACAAAGCTGCTAAATAGGACAAGGCACACACTCTAACTTGTTTGCCACTATATTGTGATGGTTTTTCCTGCCTGATTGCTCCATGTACAAACACCAAGGGCTATCCTGCTTCTTTACTTCTGCCTCAAGAGACTCTCTCCTTAGCCTTCTGCACTTCTGCTCAGCCTGGTTTTATCAAGAGGATATCCCAATTATTTCTGTTCTCATAAAGTTCTTCCCTTAGGTAAGAATTTGCCTGCTCTGAAGCTCAGGTAGGATTAATTCTGAGTTAAATTAGCTATGGCCATATGGTATAGAGCTCTGCCCTGGTTTCACCTGGGATAGAGCTGGTTTTCCTTCTTAGTATTTAGAATAGTGCCATGTTTTCAGTATGGGAAGAATGTCTTTAGTTGTTGCTAGGGAATCAAGGACTTTTCAACTTCCCTTGTTTTACTAGTGTGCAGGAGCAGAAAAAGCTGGGAGGAAGTATAACCAGGGAAGCTAACCCTGGATATTCGGGAGAGAGGGATCTGCTGGAGAGAGTCCAATGGAGAGCTATGAGGATGATGAAAGGACTTGAACATCTGTCCAGTGAAGAGAGACTGAGAAACCTGGGCTGTTTAGTCTGGAGAGGAGAAGGCTGAGAGGTGATCTTATCAACATCTATAAGCATCTGAGGGCTGGGTGTCAAGTTGAAGGTGCCAGGCTCTTTTCAGTGGTGCTCAGTGATAGGATAAGGAACAACAGGTACAAGCTGGAACACAGGAGGTTCCACCTCAACATGAGCAGACACTTCTTCATGGTGAAGGTGACAGAGTGCTGGAGCAGGCTGCGTAGAGAGGTTGTGGAGTCCCCTTCTCTCGAGACTTTCAAAAACCCTCCTGGATGTGTTCCTGTGTGGCCTGTACTAGGTGAGCCTGCTCTGGCAGGGGGTTGGAGTGGATGATCTCTGGAGGTCCCCTCCAACCCTTAACATTCTGTGATACTCCCTACCACAGAACACCATGTCCAGTATGTAAAATGGGTTTGTGGGGGGTTGCCTGGGAAGGGCAGACTGCTGCTTGGGCATCAGTCACCAGGTGGTCCACAAATGCATTGTGCAGCACTTGCCTTGGGTTTTGTCTCCCCCTTTTTGTTATATTCTTAATTATCATCATAATATTAATATATTATTTTAGTTCTTATCTCCAATCATGACCTTTTTTTCTGATACTATTTTTCCCCATTCTTCATCCCATTCCACTGGGGTGGGATCCCTCCTATCAGACTGGGCACAAGTAGAAGTGAGCAAGCAGCTTTTAGTTGCTTCCTGGAGTTAAACTATGGTGAACTCAAAATACTCCGCCTGGCTTAGTTACCTGAGGCTCTGAGCACAACATTGCTGCATCAATGATGCTGTCAGTGCTAAAAAATGGCTACTTTAATGCTAGGTTGACTGATGTCTAACCAGGCAGCAGCCACACAATGGTTGGCTGAAGACATACTTTCCAGACTATGCCTTCATTGTATGCTAACCTTGGGTTAAACAAACCAAGGAAAGGGATCTTGCAGTTCCCTAACTTGCTACACTGCAGTCCTGCTATTATTAAGCCTGTTGATGAATGTGTGAAAGTGTGGGGGATCAACATAAACTTCACAGAAGCAAAGCCCTGTGGTAGGTGGCAACGGCAGCATTGCCACCAAATCTGCAGAACATGCTCTGAGACAGCACCACTGGAACAAAGCAGAGCACTACAAGAAATACTGTTCTAGATATAAAAAGGGGATTATTTCAGGGATATGGGCCCTCTTATTCAAATCACTTGGGAGAGAGAGGTGTTCACTCTAAAGTGGAGGTCTTACTTGCTGCCAGAACTGGTGACATGAAAACAGTACAGAAGATGAGAAATGAGTGATGGAAAAGAAAGCAAGCTCTGGACTATTTGGTGATGAGATGTGCATGTCCAGTGTCCTGAGGAATGAGTCCTGCTAGGGAATGCAGACGAACTGCCAAAGCAAAGTGTGCTACTTGCAGGGCCCTGATACCTGGGGACTGTGAGTTATCTCCACTGTCAGTGTGCCACAACCATCATCCAACTCAGCATCCTGAGGTTGCTGGTATCTGGCAGAGTGATTTGGAAATATCAAGAGGCACTCCAGTGATATGGGAAAAGTGGTCAGAGATTTAGGGAGCACCTAAGGAAAGAGAAATGTTGTGTTCCAGGATGCCTTGTGTCGTGGGACAGCAGAAAACCATGGAACAGCGTTTAATGGATTTTGCTGTGCCTGGACAAAAGCAGTTAGGATAAACTGATTAAGATGATGTCTCTCCTGTGGCCTAGTATATATCCTGTAAGAGTTGAAGAAAATCAAATCTACTTTCAGATCTACCACATTTCCCTCCTCTTTTTGTTACAAACAGCAGGGTATGTGCTAGCTTACTGGGATGACTCCTCCTGCTGTGATGTGCAGGATTAGAATGAGCTCCTCTCTACGAAATGCAGTGCTGGAAACAAGCACAGCACTACTGGAAAAATATGCAAGTCCTGTGATGATACAAACCCAGGGTTTATTTCTTGATATTTGTGACTCTTACAGATGAAAGCAAACATCATTTTATTTTTAGAGGTGCACTGCAGCTCTTTTGAAAGCAGTGTTGATGGTTTTCTTTAGCAACTCATAGTGCCCAGTGCAGACACCTTTATGCTTAAGAATGTGATGTTCACACAATTGTCAGGGTTGGAAGGGACCTCAAGGATCATCCAGTTCCAAGCCCCCTGCCATGGGCACCTCACATTAGAGAAGGTTGCTCACAGCCACATCCAGCTTGGCCTTAAAAACTTCCAGGGATGAGGCTTCTACCAACTCCTTGGGCAACCTGTTCCAGTGTCTCACCACCCTTACGGTGAAGATCTTCTTCATAACATCTAATCTAAATCTCCCCTCCTCTAGCTTGGATCCATTCCCCCCAGTCCTGTCACTACCTGACACCCTAAAAAGTCCCTCCCCAGCTTTCTTGTTAGGCCCTCTTCAGATACTGGAAGGCCACAAGAAGGTCTCCTGGGAGCTTTCTGTTCTCCAGACTGAACAACCCCAACTCTCTCAGCCTGTCCACATAGGAGAGGAGCTCTTCAGGGCTGCTCTCAAGCCAGTCCCTGCCCAGCCTATATCAGTACTTGGGATTGCCCTGACCCAGCAGGACCTTGCACTTGGCCTTGTTGAACCTCATGAGGCTGGCATGAGCTCACCTCTCCAGCCTGTCAAGGTCCTTCTGTCTTTACATTCTGATAATAACTTTAAATCCCTAGAGCTATTTAGTTTAGTAGTATATGCCTTTGTAATCAGCTTCTCTGGGTGGTACCTTTTGAAATGAATTGCCTGAAGTGTTTTAATAAAAGAAAATAGCCTGGAGGTAATTGATTTGCTGCAGGCTGGAGCAGTTTTAGTTAATGGTTAAGTCATCCCAGAGCCATCACCTCTTCAACCCTTCAAGTTTGCAATTGTTCCATGATTCTGTTGATTTTTGGCAAAAATGAAAATAAGTTTCAGAAGTTAAAAATCAGCAGAACATACCATATTACACTTTTTTTCGGTGCCAGTTGCATGCAGAATTCCTTCATCATAGAATGGTTTGGGTTGGAAGGAACCTTTAGATCATCTAGTTCCAAACTCCCTGCCATGGGCAGGGACACCTCCTACTAGACCAGCTTGCTCAAGGTCTCATCCAGCCTGGCTTTGAACACTTCCAGGGTTGCAGCCTCCACAGCTTCTCTGGGCTACCTGTTCCAGTGCTTCATCACCTTCATGGGGCACAAATTAGACATTGGGGATAAATTAAACTCTTTTTCTTTTTCCTTTTTGAAGCCATTACCCCTTGTCCTGTCACTCCACACCTTTGTAAAAAGCTCCTCTTCAGCTCTCCTGAAGCCTGTATGTTTCAATCACTCAGCCAGCAGCAGCAGACTCCTTGGGTTGCTAAAGTTATGATGAGGCTGCACGATAAAAAGAAAATGAACACAAAAGAGAGCAGACTGTGGGAACTTCTTCTCTTGGAAAGCAGGTGGGAAAATAGTGTGTAGTCTTCAAACACTCAAATGGTTTTCCTTTCATGCTCTCATTTATATTTAGGATATAACAAGCACAGATAAATGTTTCTTGAACTATGAAATAGCTAGAGGTAACTCAGGCTAGACGAAGGTCCTGCATGCTCAGGAGGCTGTTGGTCAGATGAAAAATACCTTCTCTTCCTTGATTATTTTTTGAGTTCTGTGTAGTGCATGGCCTCTAACATTATCTCCCCTGAACAGCTGGAGGTAGAAGGACAATTTTCCTTCAACAAGCAAAGAAATGTGGAGCCAAGAGTATGTGTGGGGACAAATGCTCTCTGTCAGACCCACAGAACTGTTTTATCCTGCGGTACCAGCTTGTATCTTTATATCCTTACTGTGGTAACAACCATCCTACTACCACAAAGATAGCAAAGGCTGTCCTCATATGTTGGTTACCTTGGTAGCTGAATCTGGACCAAAATTACCTTTCTGTGCTAACAATAAGCTGACTACATATTTATTAAACATATCTTTAAAATACTGAGTAATTTTTGCTGTATGAGGCTCCAGCCTTGCATTTCAGAGGACAGAATACACAAATAACTAGGAAAAGGAGATGAAAATAAAGAACAGGAGTTACAAACATTTTTAAGTCTGAGGAAAAGGGTAGGAAGGCTGGGAAAAAAAATAAGTAAAGAGCTGAGTGGAAAGATGATGTCAAAGAAACCCAGAACATTTGGGAGCAGAAACATATATAGAGATGTAATGGGGAAGGGATTTTGTTGTTGTTGTTTTGGTTATTTTAGTGAGGGTGGTGAAATGCTGGTGCAGGTTGTCCAGAGAGGTGTTAGAAGGCAATTCCCCAGAAACATTGCACGTTAGGTTGGACAGGGCTCTGAGCAACCTCATCTAGTTGCAGATGATCTAGTGTGAGGTGTCCCTGCCCATGGCACGGGGGTTGAAACTAGATGATCTTTGTGGTCCCTTTCTGACTGATTCTGTGATTCTAATGTCCCTGTTCACTACAAGGGGATTGGGCTAGATGACCTTTAAAGGTCCCTTCCAACCCAAACCATTTGATGATTCTATGAAATGAAGAATGAACAGGATCAAAGAAAATATGGAAGACAGCAATGAAGAGCATCTGAGAGGCAAGAAATAAGTATGGTGGAGGTGGAGAAGGAACTTCCCAGGGAACCAAAAAAAAAAAAAAAAAAAAAAAAAAAAAGGTGAAGGAAGAAAGAGTGAAATAGATCCATTTGCAGAGATTGCTGTTAATGAAGTTATACTCTGCTGTATTTCATCAACATTTTCAAAAAGGGATATATTAATCCAATTACCACTATCAGGTGAGTTACTGTCTGACTGCTGTTGCATGCTGAGCAGAGAAGCACAGGTGAGGGGAGGAAAAGCAGTTTTGCTGTAGCTGGGTCTTGTTCAACTCTTATGTAGCATACACACTACCCTTAAATGAAGAGAAATTCCAGCTCTTAGCGTAGGAGCTACAAGCGAGCCCTGCAGTGAGGTACTGAAGGTGGCTGCTCTGGAGGTTGTGACACATTTCGGGCCTCGAGGGCTCGCCTTGTACGGGACCTCTGAACCCAGAGAAATGGCTTGGCTGGAGCTGCATGTCGCTTTTGAGTCCTTTTGATCTCTGAATCCGGAGAAAGGGCTCGGCTGAGTTGCACGTTGAGAGCCGAGAGCTCGGCGCTGCCGGTACTCAAGTGGCAGAAGCCACAGAAGCGTTGCCCCACCGGCGGCACACCGTACAGCAAACCGGAACTTCGACCTCCAAAGCCAAGGAGGCTAGGACGTTTTCCGCGGCCGGCAATCTCCTGGGACAAGGCAACACGACAGCTCGGTCACCTTCTGGCAGTTAAAATTTGGGCACTCGAGGGCGGGAGGCACTCTAGAGATGCGCTCTTTTTCAGGGGTGAGCTCGGCTTAACCGAAACGATGCTCACAAAGCTCAACGGCTTAGGAAGGGGCAAGGTAAAAGGCAATGGGAGTGGAACACCGGAGGGCAAGGCAGAGGAGGCTGCTGGAGTGAGATGAGCGACCAGAGCTCCGCTCCCGACTCCTCCCGGGGCCCTGCGGAATGCGGCAGCAGCTCCGCGCGCGGGACAGGCAGCGCGCGCGCAGCAGGGCGCGCGCGAGGCAGGGGGAGCAACTGGCCCCTCCCGCCGCCACCGGGCCCCAGGGCGGTGCGTGCGTGAGCGGCGGGGCAGCGCGAGGGAAGGGGCGGGGCGCCGGGAGCCGCTGCCCGCCCCGCCGGGGAGCACCGCCCCCGCCCCCCCACGTGGCCAACCGGGCGGAGCAGGCCGGGGGAGTTGTAAGCAGCTGCCCCTTCGCCTTGTTACTACCGACCCGCCGGCTCCGTCCCCGCCCCGTGGCCTCCGGCCTCTGCCCGGGGGTGGGGGAACCTCCTCGCTGAGGACCACCTCCCGTTCCCTCCCCTCCGGCGCGGCACTCCCGGCCCCGGTGAGGACTATGCGGAGATGGCCGTCCCGACCCGAGGCAGGAACAAAGAGTCGCTGCCGCTCAGACCCGGGCAACAGCAGCAGCACCAATCGCCAGGCGCCAGCCCCGGGAGCGTCCGCGGGCGTCCGCCGCACTCTCCCGGCAGGCAGGTCCCCAGCGGGGCCCGCGCCATGCGGAAGGGAGGTGGCGGCCGGCGGGGAGCCAGGAGCGACCCCCAGAGACCCTTCAGGGAGGGGCCGGCGGCGGAGGGGGACCGGGACGTGCTGGGCCGCGGCCCCCTGAGGCTCCTGCGCATATGCAGAGACCAGTTCCGAGGTGAGGTGGGGAGTGAGGGGGGAAAGCCGCCCCTTCCCCCAAATCCTGCCCTCTTCCCGCTTCCTCTGCCCCGCTCGGCTGGAAGGGCAGCTCTTCCGCCTTGGGGAAGCGGCACGGGGCTCGGGCTCGCCTCCCACTCCTCTTTCCGGCCGTCGGCAGACTTCCCGGCCCGGCGCGGAAGCCCCAGGCGCACGGGCTGTGTTTTCAGTTCTGCCCGGGGAAGGGAGGCGGCGGGACTGCTCTTTTCGGCAGGGCGATGCCGGGACGGCGGGCAGCGGGTACCCCTGTGGTCTTACGGCGTTTGCCCAGGGGAGGGAGGCGAGAAGGCTGTGCCTGGCACTGCCCGGGGCAGCGGTCGCTTTCCCGCTCTTCCCGTGCCCGTCCTCTAGGTGGTCTAACGGGGGGAGGCTCAAAGAACCGCAGCTGGGAAGACAGACGCTGGTACCGGTGATAGCCGGGGGCGAGGGGAAGGAAAAGGGCTTTTTACCGCTTTAGCATCCTTTGGGGGAGAAAGGGGCGGACGTGCTGTTTGTGCAACTAACTCATGACTAGCTCAGGTTGTAGTGTTGGCATGACCGGCTTGTTTCGTGTTGAACCTCTGCTGAAAGGATGGAGGGTCGCTTGTCCTTTGAAAAGGCTGACTTTGTCTTGGAGCCAATTTGTCGGCCAAATATCTAGGTAGAAATCCTCTTTTGACAAGTTGTTTCGTAGAAGTTGTTTCAGGAATTAAAAACCTAATGATTTGCGTAGTCACCTTAACGGTCTGTCTGTGATGCTTAATAGTCACTTTAATAGTCTGTCTGTGGTGTTTAAAGCTTTTATGTGCAGCTGCTAACTTGCTGCTTGAAATTTCTTTCAGCTTTGTTGAAGTCTAGTCAAGATTTTTACAGGAAATTAGTGCTGCAGACTTGGCATAGATTTCCTCTTAGGGGAGGATGTTCTTAATTGATGCTTAAGGTATTTGTTTTCTTTCCACAGTGTTTGTTGATGACAGGAAGGCCTTCAACGTAAAAGCTGATAGCAAGATATGGCTCACTTTCCTTCTGGGTAAGTGGAAGGAATCCATTGCCAGAAAATAATCTTCTGTTTAATTTCTCTGGAATTGTAAACTGTACCAGAATATATTTGGAAATTTAACCTGAAAAAAAAACCAAACAAGTTTATGCTGAGGAGAAACAGGGAATAACTTTTTACCTGTTAACTTTTGTAAAGCTGTTACTGTAGCAGTTGATGTGGCATCAGAGTTGTTGGAGGAAAATGAATTGTCCAGGTACTGCTTATGGATCTGTCCTATCCAGTCATTAGTTTCTATGAAGACAAAACAAAAATCAAAGGAAAAAACAAACAAACAAAAAACCCAACTGAAAACCCACAAAAACCCAACCCCAAACCCAAACAACTCCTAATAAGAATATAATAAAAACAGCTCTTTTCGGGTAAGGCTTATGGATGGAGGAACATGCAACTGTAGAGGGGTATAAACTCAGACATGAATATCATTTGGAGTAAAGAATAAAATGGCTAATGGTCAGTGTCTTGAAAAAGGCTTTTGCAAAATTAAATAAGAAGTGCATCCCTAAAGCTAAAAGATGTGAAACAGCAGTATATTTGTCAGATGTGCAATTAGGTGTACTCTTAAAGGTATTCTATTGAAAAATGTCAGGGTATTCCAAAGATGCTGGTACTATTAATCACCCTACCAGTAGTGCTCCTTGCCAAAGGGACTTTCTTCAGTTTGATGGATTACATGGCAAAGTAGTAGCAGGGAAGCAACCTTTAGCTTACAAACTAATTGATGAATAAACTCTTCCTGAATTGCTTTGCTTACCTGTGTTTGTTCAGCGTTTCCTCGTCTGGTAGTTGCTTAAACGGTGCAGAAGCATTTAACTGACATTCAGAGTTGAAAAATGCTTTTCTTGGTTTGAAATTTGAGAGCAGATTAGGTAGAGAGGGCTCTATAACCCAGAAAACAAATTCCATATTTCAGGAATCTATGGTTTTTAATAGGTCTGAACCCTTTAGTGTGTAATAGTATACAAGAATATAAAGATACTAAATGTGCAGTAGTGGGGTTTGGTTAGTTTTAGTGGTATTTGAATTTGAGATGTTTTGTTTAAGCTTTAAGGTCTAGATTTTAAAAGCAGAGGTTCCCACAGTGGGACCTAGTTTTGTTATAAGTTTGTTTGTTTTTTTTTTTTTTCCCCCCTCTTAAATTTCCAATTTACATGCAACAGTAAAGCTGTCATAGTATGAAGGACATTCTTACACAATGTTGTTATGTTGTTTTTTTATTTTAAATAGTCATTGAATTGAGGCCTTATTCTTGAAGATACCCTTTGTAGATTGCACAGAATCTCACAATGAAACATCTTGACTAAGCTGCAGGTGTAGTCAATGTTTGCACATTTCCTCCTTGTTCCCAATTCTGCTCTGTTCCTACCTAGTCCCTCTGGGGATCCTTGAAAAGTATTAATCTATTTCAAGTACATTTCATGTCCAGTTGTTCTGTTGGTGAGTTCTGTGTATTATGTAGCAAATTTCCACAATTAGAATGCTCTTTATGTGCTACTCATGTTGCTATTCTTAGAACAGAGCACAGGTGAAAATAGGAAATCAGATTTTATATAATAGCCCTCCTAGCCTGCAGAAATTCTCATCATATTCTTAGGTTGGAGGAGAAAATGGCATCTGCCAGTTCAAGTATATAACAGCTGTAGCTAAGTAGCATTAGAACTGTAATGTTCCTTTCCTGTCCTTCATTCCTTCCTGAGCTCAAAGGGATCAAAGGATGGTGATTTAAAAGAGCTGATCTGCCTAGTTTCCATCAGAAACTAGCTTAATGTGAGTCTGGAGTCAGGCTGTTGAGAAACCCCCATTTGGAGTCATAGTGGAAGTCTGTGAATTAAGCACATTGTCTCTTAAATTGTGAGCAATTACACAAATTGCTGGGTGATTGTGAAAGGTCTCCATTTTATAAGAGAGCGATATTGTGAAGTTTGGTAGGGTTGGATAGGAAATTCTCCAAAATAACTCTCAATGTATTTGCACTTGAACATCCTGATTTTGAACTGAGGTGAAGGGAAGAATCAGATTTAAATGCACTGTTTCCTTTATAAAATAAGTGGTATGTTTGAATCTGCAAATTAATTGCCTATTGAAATGTAATTTCCATATTAGTAAATACTTTGCAACAGTAAAATACTGCATGTTTGGCTCATTAGGAACCACGTGAACAGTGCTGGTAGCTAGTGTGCATTTGTATTGACTTTGCTATTTATTGTTTCCTAACATGTGGTCTGTCTTAAAATTGATATATTTTAAAATATTTATATATATTTTTAATAGATAGGCTGTGTGTACATGTTTAATGTATTTCAGCATCAAATCTTATTGGGAGCCTTAGAATTGTTGCTGAGAAATGAAATAACTCTTTGTGCAAATGTGAGATTCAAGAACTAAGAAAGGTTATGGGCTACCCTGTTTCTTTTCACACAGTGACTGCAAAATTTCTTTCTTTATGGAATGTGATTTGCTGTGCTGTAGCTTACCTAGAATTTCATATTATGTCCATATCAGCTTTTCTGGGAAAAAAAAAAGAGAATGAGAACTATCACTATAAAAAGGATTATAGCTCCTGAAAGCTTCCTAAGGCTTTAAATTCCGCTTAATCTGAACTCTGTTGAGCAATCCTTTGGTGATTTTTGTTTTATTTTTTTCTGAAAAGTGTGTGTGTAGAAAATGTAAAGTTTTAAATGAAAACTTGTGGTCATTTTCTAATTGAAATCCAGGCTTCTCTTTGAGAAAACTACTTCAATAATTGAAGGGGAGCTGGAAAATCTCTTAAGGAGGTTTCAGTGTGGTATTGTACAGCCTCAACTACTAGGTGTAGTATGTAACTTGAGGTAAATGTTAAATTGTACAGGCAAGTTGTTTAGAAATTAGGGTTAGGGGTTTTTCCCCCCCTTAGGTAATTTTTTTTTCTTGTCTTGCCCAATTTCACTTCATGTCTTTGTATGTAAAACTTTAAAATTGAGGTTCATAAATGTAGTTTTATTGCATTACGGAATTGTGGAGTCTTTTGAGTTGGAAAGGAAATGCAATGGTCATCTAGTCCAACCCTCCTGCAGTGAGCAAGGACATCTTCAATGAGATCAAGTTTCTCAGAGAGCCATCCAGCCTGACATGGAATGTGTCCAGGGATGAGCATTCTACCACCTCTCTGGGCAACCTGGGCCAGTGTTTCACCATCCTCACTGTAAAAAATGTCTTCCTTCTATCCAGTCTAAATCTCCCCTCTTTTAGTTTAAAACTGTCACTCCTTGTCCTTTGCAGCAGGCCTTATTTTTTAGATTTTTTCCTAGGCTCCCTTTAAGTATTGAAAGGCTGCAATGAGGCCTCCCTGGAGCCTTCTCTTCTCCAGGCTGAGCTCCAACTGCCTCAGCCTTTCTTACTACCTGTGGTGGCAATGATTACAAGTACTGCCAGCAGCAGCATTGTGGTGACAATGATTACAAATGCTGCCAGCAGCAGCAGCACTTCTGGGCTCAGTGTTGGAGGAGTATGTGGTTTGGGAAGGGGCATGAAGTGTCCATCCCCTCCACTCCCCTTCCACATGCATTTTGTTGGGTTTGCAAGGGTGTTTTTTCTTTCCCTTATTCCTGCAATTTTCCAGAAGCAGAGCACCATATGCATATGACATGCAGTCTGAACACATGCACGTTCACTAGCTCTCTGACTATATTCTGCATCAGTGTGTGGGCCTTTGATGTATGCTTTAGCTTTGTGCAAGCAACTTGACCTGTTCCACGTCGTCAGAGAGGCGAGGAGCGTGCCTGTGAGCTGGAGGAGGTGTTTGAACATCAGCACCCTGGAGAGGGACACAGTGCTCAGCACCTTTCTGTCTCCAGCTGGCAGTGAGCAGGGAGGGTGGTTGTCATCTCTGCTTTCTCTCTGCTCTGTATAGCCTGTGGATAAGAAGGCTTTTCATTAACCATACATATTTTCTTGGTTCAAAGGCAGCCAGTCTACCTGACTTTGCTATGGCAGAGAGACACTGTGTGCCTAGAGGGCAATCAAGACATCTTCAATCTAGAAGGAGCACTGTGGTTCCCCTAAATGCCTTTATCCCTCAGTCAAGCTGAGATTCAGTGGTGACCTCTGAATGTGTTGGGAATGCCACCCAAGCAAAACGGATTGGCTTCTGCTCTCTGTGGATCTTATTATGCTCAAGAAATCACAGACCTAAGCTGTTTGTCCACCACTTTATCATCATTTGTCTTTTCCCCTTGTCCCTTAGATTGCCTGGTCTGTAGCCACATGCCAACAATGCAGATAGCATCTGGATGGACAAATGGAATGTTATTCCATGTAGAGTCTGCCTTTGTTAGCAGTTATAATCTCAGCTGGATTTATTTTGGTTCTCGTGGTCTGTTTGGATCTCTCAAATTTACTGCACAATGTACTCTGGAAATGAATCACTGAATTACCCAGGTTGGAAAAGACCTTTAAGAGCATCAAGTCCAACCTATCATCCAACACCATCTAATGAAGCTTTATTTTATTTCTTCATCAGGAGAGAAACAAACATGACAAACAAAGGCTCAGTCCACTTTGTACAGGCTAATCTAATGTGAGAATTCACAAATTTATCACTTAAGGCATGAAGTTTCTAGCTCACAATTTCTCTAATTAGCAGTTTGTAACTTCCAACTTAAGTAGCTGTGAGCAAAACAGTTACACAGCTTGTGGTGCAAGTGCCCTTCCCTCCTCTTTCATCACAGTGCCAGTGCCCCCTGTAGCACACCAGGAAGCACAAAATCCTCAGCAGTCCAGCTGCTGCTGGATCTGCTTCAAAAAGCTTTCTGGGTAAGATGATGTATTTATAAATTCCAGCTTGAGAGTTTGGTCTGTATCATTTCCATGAGTGAGCAGATTCTGAAGAAGCTGCCAGATGATCAATATGTGAAGATTGTGGCTGCAGGAAAGAGTGAGCTGCAGGTGACAGTGGCAGCATTATGGCCTTTAGCCCTTTCTGGCCACTGGGTCCTGCCTGTGCATTGCCCTTGCTTTGACCTAACGTTGTGGCTCCTAGCATGCAGCAGGCCTTAGCATGAGTTAAGGAGCAGGACTTGAGTTAACAGTCACAGTAAGTATCTTAAAAATGTTAGAAATATTTGTGCTTCTTAAAAAAAAAAAAAAAAAAAAGCTTATAATTTCCATGTGTTACTGATAGCTGAAATGCTTGTGATGGATCAACTTGAGTGCTGCAGGGTATAGGTGGGGACATTGCCTGTTGCTGCATACCAACAGCATAAATCCAGGTTTTTAAACAGCTGGCCTTGAAATTTAGTTTAGTTTTCTGTTCTCTTCCTTTGGAGGCTGAGCACCTCTGTGGATCTCTGAAATAGTACTGTAATGACTTTAATGAACACGACTTCATGTTCAGTTATTTCAGTATTTTGAGTAACTTGACACATTTTGTTTCCTTTACAGCTGCTTTTGCAGGAGTCCTACATTGGTAAGGTTAAATTTATCACTTGAGAGTAATATGATATTTTTAAAATGTATTTTTTTGGACTTATATTTAGACAAGCTATTGGGATAATTTTTTTATTTCAGTTTTTCCTCTCAAAACCAAATTGTTGTCTGCAGAGTGAATAGTTCTGGTTCTTGTGAAGCTGATGTGAAAAGTTTCTTAAAAGACTGTTCAGTGAAGATTGAAGCAGCTTGCTTTACAGGTGGAAAATTGTTGCTTATCTATACAAATTCAGATGCATTTCCACTAACAGGCCTTTTTTTTACTCTCAGTGGGTTTTGAAAGTCCAGGTAAATCCTTTCAACTTTCCCCTATGTTGTGCTTGTTTAGATTCTATTTTAATTTCTTGGGTTTACATCATGTTTTCTCTCACCTCTTCAGGCCAGTGCTTTCTTTGTGTAGAGAAAAATGGCCTTTTGTCTACTTTTTGTCAATGTAATCCTTGAATCCTTGTGTTGTGGGTTCCATCCTAATCCTCACCCTTTTTTTTAAAAGTAGGATAGACTTGGAACAGAATGACTTCTGTAGTGAATTTCACCAGCTGCTTTTGCAGAGATAGAAAGTAACAGTTTCTGCCACTGTTTTTGTTTCCTAGCTCAAAAAGGGCTATTAATTTTTAGCAGTTTGTTTCTTCCAAAGTTCTGTTCAGAATCATAGTCATGTGCATTGCTCTGGTTCCCACCCTTGCTGGAGATGAAGCTTCTCTTGGAAGCTGCAAGTTTTGCCTCCAAAATTATTTGCCTTTTCTCTGTCCTTTTTTATTTTCCTCCCCATTTATAGTTCCCCCTTTGTTTATATAGATGAATTTGCCATCAAATGTACATTTATAATGGCAGATACCTGCCTTTGAATAAAATGAGGAAAGACTTTTGTGGGGAAAAAACTTACACCACTCCTATTTGCACCCTTATTTTTGCCAGTTTTTAATCTGCAATTCTTTGTATTAGATATTTGTATTTTCTTTACCTGGCATGTAGGCTCAGTAGCCTTATCAATATGAAACTTTTGATCTTTAAGTGTCTATACATAAGTCAGAATAAATTAAAGTACTATCATTAATTCTATAGTAGAGTTTAATAACTGCTTTTATGAGTTGGTATTCTTTTCCATTTCAAATAATCTCAATGGAGGAGAAAATGGATGTGATGGAGTAGGTTGCAAGAGGTGGGGAGAGGAGTGGGTTGCAAGAGGTGGGGAGAGGAGTGGGTTGCAAGAGGTGGGGAGAGGAGTGGGTTGCAGGAGGTGGGGAGAGGAGTGGGTTGCAGGAGGTGGGGAGAGGAGTGGGTTGCAGGAGGTGGGGAGAGGAGTGGGTTGCAGGAGGTGGGGAGAGGAGTGGGTTGCAGGAGGTGGGGAGAGGAGTGGGTTGCAAGAGGTGGGGAGAGGAGTGGGTTGCAAGAGGTGGGGAGAGGAGTGGGTTGCAGGAGGTGGGGAGAGGAGTGGGTTGCAGAGGTGGGGAGAGGAGTGGGTTGCAAGAGGTGGGGAGAGGAGTGGGTTGCAAGAGGTGGGGAGAGGAGTGGGTTGCAAGAGGTGGGGAGAGGAGTGGGTTGCAAGAGGTGGGGAGAGGAGTGGGTTGCAGAGGTGGGGAGAGGAGTGGGTTGCAAGAGGTGGGGAGAGGAGTGGGTTGCAAGAGGTGGGGAGAGGAGTGGGTTGCAGAGGTGGGGAGAGGAGTGGGTTGCAAGAGGTGGGGAGAGGAGTGGGTTGCAAGAGGTGGGGAGAGGAGTGGGTTGCAAGAGGTGGGGAGAGGAGTGGGTTGCAAGAGGTGGGGAGAGGAGTGGGTTGCAAGAGGTGGGGAGAGGAGTGGGTTGCAAGAGGTGGGGAGAGGAGTGGGTTGCAAGAGGTGGGGAGAGGAGTGGGTTGCAAGAGGTGGGGAGAGGAGTGGGTTGCAAGAGGTGGGGAGAGGAGTGGGTTGCAAGAGGTGGGGAGAGGAGTGGGTTGCAAGAGGAGTTTGTAAATGAACTTTCGGTCTTCCCTGAATGTTTTGCCAGCTGTTCCTTGGTCTGTATGATTTAATACAAGTTCTACAACACTGAATTAAGAGTTTTAACTATTGTTGTTATTTTTTTCCCCCCCCTAGGTATCACATAACAACCCTCTTTGAAAACGATCGTCATTTTTCTCACCTCTCAACACTAGAGAGAGAAATGGCTTTTCGCACGGAAATGGTTAGCTTGTGTTTCAGTAAAAAGGCAGTGATTGGAAAACTTCTGACTCTAACCCTGTGATCATGGACTTCCCAAAATTTCTTAGTACCTTCTGGATAAGTAGCTATATTGAGACCTTGCAACTAACATGCATTAGACTTTGACACACAGAGCGTTTGTGTGGCGTGTAGCTGATCGCTGTGAATGTCTCTCTTCACAGTTCACTTAGAATATGTCCTTCAGAGTCATACTTTGAAATTCTAAACTACAGAACTTAAAGTACTTATGAGCTTACTTTAAGTTATGTCCTGTTATGCAGCTGGGATTTTTGAGTAGTTTTGTAATAGGTGTCTGCGTATCACAGAATCAACCAGGTTGCAAAAGACCTCAGATCATCAAGTCCAACCGCTCCTCTCACACATACAGACACTGGGTGGACAAACACTGCACATGCTTTCAGAGAACTAACATCTTAAAATGTAGCCAAGACTTGGTCCAAACTTCACTTAACTGTTGCATGATCTCTAAGCTGCTAAAATACAGGGTATAAGAATGTTACTTTAATGCTACTAGAACTGGTACACTGGATTTGAAGAGCAGTTATAATTCCTCTGAAACAAACTCAAAATTAAACCAGCAGAATATTTCTATCTTTTATTTCCCTCTAAAGGTAAAAATACCAGAATCTGAGGGTTTTGTTTAAACTCTTGCAACTTCTTATTTTACTCTATAGCTCACTAAACATCAATATTAACCTTCCTTACCCAGAGCTTTCCAATTCTAAATGCAATTTCTAAGTCTAGCCTTTCACAACTCATTTCACTTCTGAATCTTTGCTTCAATTCACTTCTCATCTGCAAACAAACATTGCAGTGCCCTCTGACTCCATGCAAAGTTTGACAGAAACTTCACTTACTATGTGTATACCTTTTATTTTGAGACTTATGAAAAGCTATGCTCTAGTGCATAGTGAGCAGCCCAAGTGAGGCATTGCCAGATGTTTTATGAAACAAGAGTGAAAGAAAGCCACATGCGTGTTTTGGTGGCATTGACTGCTGGAATGTGTCCAGAGGAGGGCCATAAAGATGATCACAGGGCTGGAACACCTCCCCTCTGGGGATGGGCTGAGAGATTTAGAGTTGTTCAGCCTGGAGAAAAGGCAGCTCTGGGGAGACCTTAGAGTGGCCTTCCAGTACTTGAAGGGGGGGCTATAAGAAAGCTGGGAAGGGACTTTTGACAAGGGCTTGTTGTGATAGGATGAGGGGGAATGGATTGAAGCTCGAAGAGGGTAGATTTAGACTAGATATTAGGAAGAAATTCTTTACGGTGAGGGTAGGGAGACAGTGGAGCAGGTTGCCCAGGGAGGTTGTGGCATATGTTCAAGGCTAGATTGGATGAAGCCTTGAGCAACTGGGTCCAGTGGGAGGTGTCACTGCCCATGGCAGGGGGGCTGGAACTAGATGATCTTTAAGGTCTCTTCCAACCTAAACCATTTAATGAATCTGTGAATCTTTTAGTTATATTACAGAATTTGATTAAAAAACAAAACTTGTTTATGAAGGATAAATGACCTCTTTGATCATAAATACTCATTCTGCTCTCCTTTAGGGTCTTTATTATTCCTACTTCAAGATCATTATTGAGGCCCCATCGTTTTGGAATGGAGTGTGGGCAATTATGAATGACAGACTGACTGAATATCCTTTAGTGATTAACACCTTACAGAGGTTCAATCTTTACCCAGAGGTAAGCCATGTTTTGTTTTGTTTTGTTTTGTTTTTTTTAAACAATAATCTCTGATAAATCTTTGGGTTCTTTAGATTTGACTACAAATGTGTAAGAAATGTTACTCTGGGAGAAGTGGTTTTGAAGGATATAATGATTAATGAAATGTTGCTTCATCACCTTGTTTTACTTCCAGGCTTAAAATGAGGAAGTTTTTTTCATTCATTGTGAGCAGTTCTCAGACTTGATGTATGTCTAATCAAATGTGAATGCTTTCTAGATCTTAGTATTCCCTGCCCTAAAGTTGCAATCCAATTCTGTACTTCTGGTTGTGTTTTCACTGAAAGCAAGTAACTTGCTGACATTGTGTACGTCAGGAAATAGGACATCCACAGTGTCAGTAGTAAGTGACAATAATGCCTGCAGCGATACAGGTACTGGGAAGTTGTTTTGCTGTGCATTTTGTGTAACACATCACAGTTCACTGTGGCCCCTAAAAAAACCCTGTGAAAACAGTCTGCTTGCATGTTGCAAAAGAAACTCATCTGTGGAAGCCTGACTGCTGTTGTTCTGTAGGTACTTCATGTTAGACTTGATTAAATTCCATTCCTGCTCTTTTTTTTTTGTTTGTTTGTTTGATTTTTTTTTTTGTCACTAAAAAGAATCTGTTTAAATACAGCAATGTTTGTTTTTCTTTCTCTTCTGGTGTTGCCAGTGTGTCTCATACATTTTGCAAACTCCTTTGGTTAATGTACGTTTCTGGAACTCCATGTGTCTGCACCAGCTTTTTTTTTTTTTTTTTTTGGAGAATCAGGGCTAACAATGGCTGTAATTGTTGGGTACTAGCATTTATATTCCTTCTCCTGCTGTGTTGGAGCAGAGCTGCTTTCAGGAACTGTGTGTCTTAAGAGTTCTCAGCGTGCAATGTATTTATACAGCTTGCCTGTAGTGGTTTCACTTGCTTCTTGGTTGCTCTGAAAGAGCTAAATGCTGGAGGTGGGCAATTTCTGTTACTTTCTAAATGCTAGAGGTGGGCAATTTCTGTTACCTTCTAACTTGGTTTTGTGTGTGTTTGGAATTTTGATGGTTGAGTTTCATAGAATCATATCATGGTTAGGGTTGGAAGGGACCTCCAAAGGTCATCTAGTCCAACCCCTCTGCAGTAAGCAAGTACATCCTCCACTAGATCAGGTTGCTGAGAGCCTTGTTGAGCCTCACCTTGAATACCTGAAGAGTTTGGTGGTTTTATTCTTTTTTAACTGAAAATGCACACGTTCCCAATGCTGCCTTATTTGAATACTATAAAGTTATTTTCTTCAGATGAGAGACTAACTGACTTCAGCTACAGTCTGACTAGAAAAAATCCAAGGCAGCTGGTCAAATGAACTTGCTCCTAGAGAATAACCATGAAAGATGACTGAGTAAATTAGATGATGGCATCAAAATGAGCAATTGTGGCTGTTGCTCTGGATGAACTTTAGGTAGATGACTGTGCTAAATGTGTTGGCTTCTCTGTTTATTCAGAGTTTTCTAGGTTTGTACTGGTTCATACAATTTGGTGATAAGATTCATTCATCTTTTATGTGCTTATGTGAGCATACAAAGCAGACAAAACAGCCTGCTCTGCTCCTTTCAGTCATTTATGCTTGATACCCACCTCAACATGAGGAGGAACTTCTTCACTGTGAGGCTCCCAGAGAACTGGAACAGGCTGCCCAGAGAGGTTGTGGAGTCTCCTCTGGAGACTTTCAAGCCCCATCTGGATGAGTTCCTGTGTGACCTGTGCTGGATTCTATTGTCCTGCTCTAGCAAGGGGGTTGGACTCAATACTCTTTGGAGGTCCCTTCCAACCCCTAACATCCTGTGACCCTGTGATCCCAGACTTCCTGTAAAGAGATCTTTTCCAAAGTGTATTTCTTGAGTGTTGTTTCCATTTAACTACCTCCATAAAACTGTCCCTAGGTGCAACTTGATATTAGAAGTGTGTTCTCCAAATCTATCTAATTTCATTTATGATTGGAGTGGGGGCTGGGTGGTGGGAAGACACTTGTGGGATATATTTGTTGGCAGTGGATTTTTTTCCTTCTGATACTCAGTATCCAGGCTTGTTTTCTCCAAGTGTTTCATTTCCTGTTTGACATTTTAGGATCTTTACAACTCTTTCAGCCCAATAGTAGCACTAAGGCTAGATTTTAGTATAAATTGCTGTTTAGTGGATTTCAAAACTAATTGCATTGAAAATAGCTTTGAAATCCACTTGCTAAACAAGGTGTTAGACACACAAAGTAGAAAATTTGCCTGCATGTGCAGCCAGTACTAGCCATGAATGTTTCCACAGAAGAAAAGAGAAGGTGAAGTGAATCCATAGCAATCATCTACATCATCCATATAAGCAGTGAAACAAAACAGTCTATCAAAAGCAACAAGTCAGTCTTTGTAGTTATACAATGTTATAGTCCCAGTAAAGTCTTGCTTTTCCAGGTATTTGGGTTGTTCCAGTAGTTGGTTTGTTGTTTCCATCTGTGACCCCTGATGCAAAATGGCAGAGAGATAATGTGTTAGTTTCTGTGCTGGACAGATCATGTGTTAAGTTTACTTTCTGGCTGTTCATAGAATCATAGAATCAGTCAGGGTTGGAAGGGACCTCAAGGATCATCCAGTTCCAACCCCCCTGCCATGGGCAGGGACACCTCACACTACAGCAGGCTGGCCAGAGCCTCATCCAGCCTGGCTGCAAACACCTCCAGGGATGGAGCCTCAACCACCTCCCTGCACAACCCATTCCAGGCTCTCACCACTCTCATGGGGAAGAACTTCTTCCTCACGTCCAGCCTGAATCTCCTCACTTCCAGCTTTATTCCATTCCCCCTAGTCCTATCACTCCCTGATATCCTAAAAAGTCCCTCCCCAATATAGCTTTCTTGTAGTCCCCTTCAGATCCTGGAAGGCCACAAGAAGGTCACCTTGGAGCCTTCTCTTCTCCAGACTGAACAGCCCCAACTCTTTCAGTCTGTCCTCATAGCAGAGGTGCTCCAGCCCTCTGCTCGTGTTCATGGCCCTTCTCTGGACACCTTCCAGTACCTCCAGATCCCTCTTGTAATACGGGCTCCAGAACTGGACACAGAATGTTTGATATTCCTCTGTGTGGCCTGCCCACAGAGTTCTCCTGGGTCTGAGAGCCAGGCTTTTGTTTTCCAAGTTTTACATTTGCTGCCTCATCTGACATGGGCCAGTAGACATTCCAAAAATGCCATTGTGCTCTAGCTGACCTAGCAATTTTGTGCTACTCACTTGTTTCCATTTCTATGCCCATGATGCAAAGTAGCTTTTGGAAAAAAAAAAAAAAAAAAAAAGTTTGCATTTTGCATGAATCATAGAAACTTGCAGGTTTGAAAATACTTTCAAGATCATCAAGTTCAACTGTAAACTGTCTTTGGTGAATAAAACTTGAGACATCATGATTATATTCAGATTTTCCAGCCATACTTCTACCAAGAATTAAAATATAAATGGGAGTTAGAGCTTGACAAGGGCTAGTGCAGGACTTGTCCTGCAAGGCAGTGAATGCCACCAACTCTAAGTCAACAGCTCTCAGCTTGTAGAATTTTTTTGGTTGGAGGAGACCCTTCAAGATCATCAAGCCCAACCATTGACTCATCACTGCCAGGTCACCACTAAGCCATGTCCCTCAGCACCACATCTATACATCTTTTAAATATCTCCAGGGACTCCACTACTTCCCTGGACAGCCTGTTCCAGGGCTTGACAACCCTTTCAGTGAAGAAAAATTTTTATAATATCCAATCTAAACCTCCCCTGGCACAACCTGAGGCCAGTACCTCAGCTGGTACTTTTTTAGGGAGTATTCATGAGTGGTAACATCTGCAGCAGACACAAACCCTTGTGGCTAAAACATGAAGTTGATAAATCAATGACATTTTTGTGTGCAATACTGGTTCAAAGGGTTTTGGTTGTTTTATGCTTAAGGTAATGTCAGCTTCAGGGTTACTGATGCAAATAGACAGATGTCTCTAAGCTGCCTTCTAATATGCATTCTGTTGTTAGTGTACAGTCTGCAGTCAGGTGATAAGAGGAAAGATTTGGATTTGTGTCCCCAGTCCTGTTATTGCCTGTCTGGAGATGGGACAAGTGTCTGGTTCATGTAAGCACACAGACAGATCTGTGCCAGGGCACAGATTTCCAGAAAGCCTCAGGGAATTCTGGTCAATGGACTTTGCAGGTCAGTATATTGAGGAAGGGAGTCTTGGTCTAGAAACATGTAGCTATGTTTTAAATATAAAAATCTACAGTGTAGGAGTGTAAAGGCCAGAGGTGAAGAGAGCTATGATGCTGGAGCCCTGGTATTAAAAAATAATGAATTATAGAATCTCAGAACAGTTGAGATGGGAAGGGATGTCTGAAGATCATTTAGTCTCAACATTGCTTAAAGCAGGGTGAAGTAGAGCAAGTTGCTCAGGGCCATATCTCTGCTTTCATTTTGAGTATTTCAACCTCTGGGCAACTTGTTCCAGTGTTTGACCACCCCTGAAAGAAAGTATTTTTTTTTCTTATATATGAAGTGCAATTTTCTGTGTTTCACTTCATGTTCATCATCTCTTGTCAACCAAAAAGCATCTCAGTCATCTTTACTCCATGTCCTTCTTGTTTTGGGCAGCCCCAAACTGGACTCAGCACTGGTGGTACAGTCTCGGCAGTGCTGAGTAGAGGGGAAGGATCAACTTCTTGTCTTAGTGATCTACAGCTGAGGATACATTCAGTTTGTTCTGCTCAGATAGAATTTGTCTGCCAGGACTTGCAGGTCCTGTTCTGCAAAACTGCTTTTTATCTGGCCAGCTCCAGTCTGCAGTGGTTCATGGTGGTGGTGTTCCCTCCTGCTGCAGGACTTTGCATTTGGCTTTTGTGAGATTCCCATTTCTCTGCCCTGTTGATGTCCCTATGAACTACTCCTTCCACGTGTGTTGTGTGCAGACTTAGGGAGGATGTTCTCTGGTACCATCATCCAGAGCAGAACTGGCACCACATTAAAAAATCATCCACAAGTGTCCCTTCATTCTACCTAGACAGAAGGTTATGAAGTTGGGCGGGTGTGATTTCCCCTTTGGAAGTCCTTGCTAATGGCTTCAAAATGGGCTGCCCAGAAAGGCTGTGGAGTCTCCTTCTCTGGAGACATTGAAAACTTGCCTGGATGTGTTCCTGTGTGACCTGCTCTAGGTGACCCTGCTGTGTCGGTGTGAGCTGAAATTCCCCCCCCACTGACAATAACCAGGCTAGCTCAGTCTGGAAGCAAATGAAAAGCTGTATTTACAAGCAGATGAAATGCAATGAATATGTACTAATATACAAAATTCACAACATTTACAAATATATACAATCAACAGAAAAGCACAACCGATCTCCCTTTGCTTCCCCCCAAGGGGACCCTCCCAAAGGGGCCTCCCTCTCCCAGGAGCTTCCCCCCCAGACCCCCCTGGACAGAGAAGCAGAGTTAGTTAGAGCAGAAAGTTGTTAACTTAGCTGCCAAGGTCAGTACGTGTTATCTTCAGCCAGAAGAGAAGAAGAAACAGCAGCCAGACAGCCCAGCAACTGCCCCCACTGCCGAACGCAGAATGTGCAGAATGCCTACTTTGTTTTGGGTAATAGTTCTTAAACATTTCTATCTATCCAATGGAAGTGTTTAGAACAATCGTTATTTTGCTTTCTTACACCCAATAGTGACTTATTTACATTCTTTCACTTTCTCTGTTCTGAACTTTGCAAGGAAAAATTAAAAAGACAGTTTCAAACCATCACACCTGCTTTGGCAGGGGGGTTGGACCAAATAATCTTTTGAGGTCCCTTCCAACCCCTAACATTCTGTAATTCTGTGATTCCAGTCCTTTTAGTCCTTAGTATGTTTGGAAGTGGTTTCTATGAGGGTTTCCTCCATCATGCTCTCAGAGGTCAAGGTGTAATTCTTTTTGTTTCTTTCATGCCCTTCTTGGAGAGAGAAGTGATGTAGAGAGTTTTATTAATTGTATGGAGAAAAAAAATAGAGAGAATCATCCTTCTTGTACATGTTTTCTGTGACACAGGGCTGAGACAGCTAATATTGCAGTGGTGAAATGTATTTTCAGCCTGGCAACCCCTGGGTTATAACTTTCAAAGCAGCTCAACTGGAATGGCCCCATTACTCATTTATGAACTCTATAAAAGTCAGTTATATCCTGACAAAATAGCCTGGTAATGTTAACTGGTGACTTTGCTGTGAGATGAGTCCTCATTTTTCTGTCTGTAAAAATCCTGATGTTTTCTTTGTCAGGCATTGAGATTTAATTTGGTTGTTGGATGTAACCTTTGCATGGAAAATGAAAATGCTGTCTTGCATTGCATCTGGAAGCCCCTCTCTAATGCATGCTTAAATTTAACCTATCAAAGTTTACCTGAGTAAAACATCCTGGAGATTTGGTCTGTTAATATTCTTGCCATGCAGGAAAAAAACCCCAACCAAACAAAGAATTAATTGCTTTTAATGGATTTAATTTGGCCAACTCTCCTCTGTCAACAAAGTCTGGGATTTTAATAGCTGATGAATAAAACTAGTTAAGTGGATAACCTTCCAAACAATCTTGAAATACATGCTTTTTGCCAGCATTTGCAGGTTGATGCAGGAAATGATTTGTGTCTTAGGGCAGGCATAATTTGAAGTCTGTTAATGAATACTTATGTTGGATGCCCTTAGGAAATTATGGTCAAAAATGCTAAGGAGCTGAGATAAATCTTGAGGTTAAAGAAAAACATCCTGGATGAGGGCCTGTTGTCATAAGAGGCTACCTTGGGCGTTGAGCTAATCTCAGAGTCCCTTTTCAGAAACTTGAAATCCTCTTTTCCACCCAGGTGGTCCTCGCCAGCTGGTACCGCATGTACACGGCCGTTATGGATTTCCTCGGGGTGCCCACAAAGACCTGTTGGACTGTAAACAGAGGAAAGGGCCTTAGTCCTGTTGAAAGCTGTGAGGGTGAGTTGTCTTAATCTAAGTTTCTTCCTGGAAATGTGTGATTGTGGCTGCATGTGTTTCAGGAGCAATAAATACATACCTGTGTCTTTGTCACTGGCATTGTTTCACAGTATATCAGAGGTTGGAAGGGACCTCAAGAGAGCATCCAATCCAACCCCTCTGCCAGAGCAGGATCACTTAAGGTAGTCTGCACAGGAATGCATCCAGGTGGGTTTGGAAAGTCTCCAGAGAAGGAGACTCCACAACCCCCCTGGGCAGCCTGTTCCAGGGCTCTGTCACCCTCACTGGAAAGAAGTTTCTCCTCATGTTGAGGTGAAATATTCTGTGTTCAAGTTTGAACCTGTTGTTCCTTGGCTTATCACTGTGAACCACCAAAAAGAGCCTGGCCCCCTCCACTTGACACCCACCCCTCAGCTACTGATAGACATTGATGAGATGCCCCTCTCAGTCTTCTCTTCTCCAGACTAAACAGCCCCAGGGCTCTCAGTCTCTCTTCCCAGGGGAGATGCTCAAGTCCCCTAAGCATCCTGGTGGCTCGTTTGATTTGGCTCAGCCTGTGTTTTGGGTGAGTTCACCACAAAAGTGAGAAGCATGGAAAAAAAGAAAAAAAAAAGATACAAAGATACTTTCAAGAACAGCAGGGGTGAGAATGTGAGCTTTGCTTGTTAGACAGCACCTCCTACCTAGGTTAAATTCTTATACTGCACTTCAAAGCATCACAGTTGTAGTCTGAGCTTTCATATTCACAGAATCATAGAATTATTTAGGTAGGAAGAGACCTTTAAGATTGAGTCCAGCTGTTAACCCAGCACAGCCAAGTCCACCACTAAATCACACCACCTCTACACATTTTAAAATACCTCAAGGCATGATGACAACCACCTTATGTTGAGGTATACCTCCTATACCCTAGTTTGTACCTGTTGTTCCTTGTCTTCTCACTGGGCACCACCAAAAAGAGCCTGGCACCTTTACCCTGACACTCACCCCTCAGATCTTTATGTCTATTAGTAAGATTCCCTCTCAGCCTTGTCTTCTCCAGACTAAACAGCCCCAGGGCTCTCAGTCTTTCTTCATAGGAGAGATGCTCAAGTCCCTTCATCATCCTTGTAGCTCTCTGTTGGACTCTTACCAGCAGATCCCTGTCTCCTGGATGGGGGAGCCCAAAATTAGACACAGTATTCCAGCTATGGTCTCACTAGGGCAGAGTAGAGTGGGAGGAGAACCTCCCTAGCCCTGCTGGCCATACTTTCCTTGATGCACCCCAGGATACTGTTGGCCTTCTTGACCACAAGGGCACGTTGCTGTCCCATGCAGAACTTTCCACTAGGACTCCAAGGTCCTGCTGCATGCTAGCTTGTTTCATTTTATCACTTTGAATGTCTTTGTGTGGTGACAAGGTATTATTTTTCCTTTGCACAAAGGCCATGAGAACTTACTTTGGACCTTGAGTGACTGACTTCCTGTAATTTTGCCAGACCAAAGAAGCTGTAAATAAATGTACAACTCTTTTCTTATTATTTTTTTTTCTAAAACCCAAGCTCAATAAAAACATAACTCTTGAGGCTTGGTGAGAGGATCATCATCATCGTGATGCTTTACACAAGTGCCATGCTGTATTTTCAGCAATGATGAAACATCATTTCTGCATAGGAAACTGAGGTTTTGCTGCCTCCTCTGTGATCAATAAAGCTTTTTATGCTGTTAGGCTGAACTGATGAGAGCCAGGCAGCTTTCAAGAGATAATGGGAGAGAGTAACGACAGAAGTGTGAGCACAGAGGTGTTTGTGATAGACTTTGCATCATTGGATAATTCCTTGGCTGCTAATGAAACAAAGCCAGCAAGGAGCATTGTGTGTGATCTGTTTCAAGATGTGTTTGCTCCTGCAAGAGATGGCAAGTGGGAGCATAAGGAGTACAAACCTGTTCAGAAAACCCTCTGATGGCAAAACAGAGTCTGTAGAGAATGCTCTTTTGCCTTTTTCCCCTCTTTGCTTGCTCTGTTGCCAACTCCTCCAATACTGTGTCCACTCTTCCTCTTTTTTTTCTCTTTTTTTTTTCCCTTCTTCTAGTTTTTCTTCCTTTCCCCACCCCTCCTTTTTTTCTTCTATTTTTCTTTGGCTTTTTCTTACTTTTTAAATTTTTCTTTTTATTTGGTTTTTTTATCCTTTTCTTTCTTTTTATCTTCTTCTTTTCTTCTCTTTTTTCCCCTTCTTTTTTTTCTTGCTCTTTTCCCCTCTTCTTGCTCCTTTTTTTGCCCCCCTCCTCTTCATGGTCCTTTTTTTGACCTTCCTTCTCTTCATGCTCCTTTTTTTGCCCTTCCTCCTCTTCATGCGCCTTCTTTTTTTTCCCCCTCCTCCTCTTCATGCGCCTTCTTTTTTTTGCCCCCCTCCTCCTCTTCATGCGCCTTCTTTTTTTTGCCCCCCTCCTCCTCTTCTTGCGCCTTCTTTTTTTTGCCCCCCTCCTCCTCTTCTTGCGCCTTCTTTTTTTTGCCCCCCTCCTCCTCTTCTTGCGCCTTCTTTTTTTTGCCCCCCTCCTCCTCTTGCTCCTTTTTTGCCCCCAGCAGTGTGCTTTTCCAATTGAATCTCTGTGACAATCTTGGTGACATTAACTTTTGTCTCTTTCTGTAAATATATGAAGACATTATGCTGTATTCTATTGATTGTGTGATGCTTCATATGCACCTATGCTTCTTTCTTCTGGATTTGACAACATGTCTTAACTGTTTGTTAGGTTTGGGAGACCCTGCTTCCTTTTATGTTGCTGTGATTTTTCTTTTGAATGGATTCATGATGTCCCTGTTCTTCATATATGGTACATACCTCAGGTAAGGCACTTGAGAGTGAGCTACTTAGCTGGTACAAACTGCCAGATTTTAAACAGAACTTGGGAAAGTGAATGCTATTTTTTTTTTAATAGGATATTGCTTATTTGTTTGTACAGTTGTAGTGCTTTTTATTACATGGACATTGTCACCAAACGTTACTGGAATAGAGAAGGTTTTTGCTTACAGTAAATGATGATGGTGAAAAAAGTTGTGGCATGTGTCAGTGAAGTGGGATCTCATTCATACTGATGGGTTGTGGATAAAACTGAAATGCTGTACAGATCTCAACTGGTTTTTGACAGGTTTCTGCTCTTAAAATGATCAATGTAACTCATTTTTAATCAAAGTTTCAACGGTAGTATACTTTTAACCAAGACTGGAGTTTCTCCAGTACTTTACCTCAAGTCATACTGCACAGCTTTCAATTTTAACTTAATTGAAATGGCTGAAACACCTCTGCTATGTATGAGGATAGGCTGAGGGAGCTGGGGTTGTTCAGCCTGGAGAAGAGAAGACTCTAGAGGGACCTCAGAGCTGCCTTCCAGTACCTGAAGGGATCCTACAGGAAGGCTGCAGAGGGACCTTTCCTAAGGGTGTCTAGAGACAGGAAAAGGGGGAATGGTTTGAAGTTGAGGGAGAGCAGGGTTAGACTGGAGCTTAGGAAGAAGTTCTTCAGTAGGAGGGTGGTGAGACTCTGGAATAGGCTGTCCAGGGAGGCTGTGGCTGCCTCCTCTATGGGGGTGTTGAAAGTTAGGCTGGATGAGGCCTTAATTAGCTGAGTGTAGTTGAGAGGTGTCCCTGCCCATGGTGAGGAGGTTGGAAGAGATAATCTCTAAGGTGCCTTCCAACCTGAGCCATTCTATGATTCACTTCCCTTTTCCAATGAATTACTGAAAACAGAAACCGTCCTTAAATTTCAGGAACTGCAATGCACTTTCATACAAAAATAGACTCCACGTTCAGCAGTAAAACAGAAGTGGAAATATTTCTCCATTTACCTCTATTTTCTTTTGTCAGCTTTGCAAAAAAACCCAAAAGGCTGCTACATTTTCCTCTGAGGAATGTGATTGTTTTCTCCTCTCACTCCCTGCCTTCCCTGTCTTGTGTATTTTTTCCTGCTTTCTCTGAGGTGTTGTGCTGGTAGTTCAAATAAAGAACATTGCAGGTCAGGAGCTGACAGTGAAAAGAGGAATTTGTCTACTGCAACTGTTAGATGCTCAGGCGTTAAACATATTATTTCTTAACACAGGAAAGAAGGATCCCAGGTTTTGAGGAAGCAGATAAACTTCGAATATTTCTGTCATGAACTTGGCCTTTTCCTCTTAAGGGCAGTGTATAGAAACCCACATTTTATATACTAATATCATTTAAAAACCAATAAGGTCTTAATTTCTCAGGCTTGGGCTGTGTAATTCAGATTTTAATATACATGATCTGCAAGATAAGTGGTCAAAGGTAGGAGCAGGAGGGTCTGGGTCAAAGGTAGGAGCAGGAGGGTCTGGGTCAAAGGTAGGAGCAGGAGGGTCTGGGTCAAAGGTAGGAGCAGGAGGGTCTGGGTCAAAGGTAGGAGCAGGAGGGTCTGGGTCAAAGGTAGGAGCAGGAGGGTCTGGGTCAAAGGTAGGAGCAGGAGGGTCTGGGTCAAAGGTAGGAGGAGAAATTTCTGGGGAGACCTTACAGCTACATTTCAATATCTGAAGGGGACCTACAGGAAGGCTGGGGAAGGACTTCTGAGAAGGGCTTATAGTGACAGGATGAGGTGCAATGGTGTGAAACTGGAGCAGGGTAGTCTTTGGTTGGACATGAGGGAGAAGCTCTTTCTAGTAAGATTGGTGAAATACTGAAACAGGTTGCCCAGAGCTGACAGTCAAATGCATGCACACTAGTTGAGACCCCATCCCTGGAGGTATTCAAGGTCAGATTCAACAAGGCTCTGAGCAACCTGATCTAGTGAAGGATGTCCCTGCTGGCTGCAGAGGGGTTGGACTAGAAAACTTTTGGAGGTCTCTTCCAACCCAAACTATTCAATGATTCTATGAGTTTAGGCGTCAGCTTATTGTACCCAGGGAACCCAAGGAGTAGTTATTTCATTGTTCCAGAGCTGACTCTACCAGGCCAAGTGGAACTGTTTGGGTCACCTGCAGTTCTTTAAAAATTCCTAATTCTTTATTAAATTTAGATTATTCTTTATTAAACATGGGGGGATGTAGGTTCCAGCTGAAGGGTGTGTACTTCACCAGTTGTAGCATGGTATGGGAGTTTGAGTGGAAGGAGTTATGGCACAGAAAAGTTTAACTTCTGCATCTCTTAATGATAGCATTGTTAGAAGATTACTACAGAGTCTATACTCAACCTTCTGTGAAATGAGCTCTGTACACTTCCTTTTCTGGAAGAGGTAGTGACAAGGTATGTGAGATGCATTTCCCTATTTTGTACTACAGATGTCCTGATATTTCCTGAGCCCTTACAGAGGCTGAGAACTCTGCAGCCTTCTTAACACAATTCAGAGCTTTGCAGCAGAGACTTGAAGGTTTTTTCACAATGTCAACCTTTAGCATAGACCTTGAGTTTTGTTTCTAGTTCTAAGCAGGCCTTTTTGGTAAACCTTCAGTTTGCTTTGTTTCTCAGACTAACATTTTTTGTTATTAAATACACTCTTTTAGTTATTTTGGGTTTCAGTGTTTATGCTTTTAGAATTTGGGGAATTAAAGGCTGGCAAGAATGCATGGTTCCTAAAGATTGGTGTAGCACACAGTTGGTATTTTTAATCCTCCCACTTTGTACCCAGAACTCCAGAGCAGTGTTTGACTTGTGTGTTAGTGATGGGTGCAGAGGATCTGGGGTTTCTTTGGTTACTTGTAAAGAACCTTAGCAGCTGACAGAAACTTTTGTTTAGTGGCAAAAATGGAACATGCTGTCATTCATAGGAACAGCATGAAAAAAAAAGTGCTTTGCTTTTATCACAGGGCGTGAGTAACTGCAAATTTAGGCAAACAGGAGTTCTTTGCTTACATGAGTGCAATTTTAGTGAGCAAATTCAGGCAAACAGGAACCTGATCTATTGCTTTATTGAGATGGGATAAATCTAAGCAATATCTTTGGGGTTTAATGTTGATTCTGTGGTGCTGATGTATTCAGTAGGTAAATTTTCATCCTGAAGTCAAGGGAATTTTCATGTTAACATCACAGTAAAGAAATAATAAATAATAATTTTAAAAAAATTAAATTATGTGTTTTATTCACCATTTCATGGATTAATTTATGGTTTTTGAATGTTCTTGGTGCGATTACCCTAACATAGTCTTAGGCCAAAATTCCCTATTGGGTGATTGAGCATGCAAATTCTGAAGTTATTTGCTCAGCATCTTGAGGGACTTTATTTATATTGCCTGGTGTTTAAAAAAGAAGAAGAAGAGGGGAAAAAAGGCATGGTATTGAAATAAATAAATTAATTTTTAAAAATGTAAAAAAAAAAAAAAGTTTGGCAGTTTTCCAAGCCAAGCTGTGGGTACAGCAGATGAAGCACCAGATGTAAGGATCTAAGCCAGAGTTCTCAAGGAGTGGAATAATGGTTATCCAAGTTATTTCTGTTTAAAATTGGTGTTCTGCAGGAAAGAGCTGATAGATGAAGAGTGCTCTGCTCTGAAATAAACACTGTCTGACTAAGTAGCACTGTTATGTTGTGTGTAGGTTGCTATGCCTTGATGCTTGAGAGCATTCCTCACCTCCTTCCTCGACAAACAGCTGTACATTAGTGCTGCTTTACATTTTTTTGTTTTCTTTTTTAAGCAGCACTGACCATTATGAGATTTTCCTTCTTTTCACAGTGGGAGCCGTCTAGGAGGCCTTGTTACTGTGATGTGTTTCTTTTTCAACCATGGAGAGGTAGGTCACCATCCCTTACCACCACCACCCCCACCCACCTTTTTCTTTAATGAAATGAAAATTAGCTTAAAGATAATTATGTTGCTTATCTGTTGGATGGATGTGAAGGGAATAAGATGGTGGTTGAGCACTGGAACAGGTTGCCCAGAGAGGTGGTTCAGACCCCATCCCTGGAGATACTCAAGGTGAGGCCCAGTGGAGCTCTGGGTGACCTGATCTAGTTGAGGATGTCCCTGCTCACTGCAGGGGTGTTGGATTTGATGACCTTTAGAGGTCCCTTTCAACTCAAGTGATTCTATGATTCTAAGATGTTGCTGAAAGCAAAATAATCTATGACTTGAAAATGTGTAACAGTCCAATGTGTCACCTTAGGGTTTAAAAAAGAAACAAAGCAAAACCAAAACAAAGGAAAAAGAAAACAACAAACCCAAACAAACAAACAAAAAAACCACAAAAGAAAACCACCCCAAACCAAACAGAAATGTAAAGTGGCCCTGACATTGCAGTCTTGGTATCACAATGACTTCAAGTTTCAAAACATCCAAATATTCTATGTGCCCATTCCAGCTATAATTGGGCTGCATGTAGCACATCAGCCATCTTCAAAAATGAAGAAGATTCCCATGCTAAACTTCTTTAATATGCTGCATTACAGAAAAAAAACAACAAACAAAACCCAAAAGAAATTGTCACTTAAAACATCTCCCTCTGTCTCCAGCTGGAGAGGGAATGTTTCCAATGGTCTGTAGTAGTAGGACAAGGGGCAATGGTTTGAAATTAGAAAAGAGAAGATTTAGATTGGATGTTAAAATCAAGATCTTTAACATGAGGGTGGTGGAAAGTTTTTCTTTATGTTCATGTGGAACCTCTTCTGCTCCAGCTTACTCCCATTGCTCCTTGTCCTATCACTGGACATCCCTGAGCAGAGCCTGGCTCCATCTTCCTGACACTGCCCTGCACTTCTTTATCAACATGAATGAGGGCATCCCTCAGGCTCCTCTGCTCTAAGCTGAAGAGACCAAACTGCCTCAGCCTTCCCTTACAAAGAAGATCTCCCTTGGTGGCTCTGTACTGGACTCTTTCAAGCAGTTCCCTGAGATACTTGAACTGAAAGGCCCAGAACTGGACACAATATTCCAGGTGCAGCCACACCAGGGCAGAGTAGAGGGGGAGGAGAACCTCTCTCAACCCACTAACCTTCTTGGCCACAAGGGCACATTGCTGGCTCGTGGTCATCCTGTTGTCCACCAGGTCTCCCAGGTCTACTTTTCTGGAAGGATATGACTGAACTATCCAAGTGTGCTCTGCAAGTAATGGTATCTCAGATGTGATGCTGTGTGAAAAGTGGTTTTCCTTCCTGCACTTAGCTACTGATCCTAAGGCAGTATGTTTTCATTTGTGCTGTGCTCGTGCTCCTGTGTTTTAATGATTTCAAGCTCAGGCAGATCCTGTGTATATATACCTGCAGCACAGCTAGTTTACAGCCTTGATAAATCATCCACAGCTGATTGCATTTACTATTGCATCCCAAATATAGAAAAGCAGCTTGGGCCACATTAGTCAATCTACTTTTAAGGTAATGCTTCCTTTTTATGGTGGATGTGCTCAGCATTTCTTCTTCCCTGTCTTTATCTCTTCCAAGTATCAAAAAGATTCAATGAATCAAATGCTGCTGTGTAGTCTTGAAAAACCATCCAGTAGCCTACACTGCCTTACAGAAATCATATTTATTGCTAATAAAAATAACTTGAACTAAACTCATCATATCTGTGCAGTCAGCTGAAGACAACACATTAGTGTATATATATTTATGAAAGGTTTACTAGTAATCAAGGTGCAGCTTTTCCAGAGAGTGCTTTTTAGACAGCAAGGCCTGTGTTGGATTTATGTGATAGGCTTCTGTGCTTTGCATTTATCTTGTGCTATTTCTATACATTTATTTTACACTGCATGTTTTAATGGGCTTGTGAAATAGCAAGGCAATAAGGAAGGGCTTGTGTAATGCCAATTCTACTGATTTCTTTGATGGAGCAGGGCTTGTATCAGGTTGACTCCATGTTCTTTGATAAAACAGTAATTTAAAAATGTTGCTAAGATTATAAGAAGCAAAGGAGAAGGAACATCCTAGCATCAATATCCTATAAGCTCATCACAGGTTTATTATGGTCCATATTAAGGTGGCCTGACCTATGTTTTTGTCCTGAAGTTGTAAGGAACTTCTAATCTGTAGTGCAAATCTACTGGTAGTCATTTTGAACCCTTTTTATATGTATGCCAATATTTTTTTGGGGGGAGGGGATGTCATTGCCATCTGCAAGTGCTGCATGAAGAGCTGAATGTAAATATTGGAGATGACAGACAGCTCAGCCATTTGTCATGAACCTCAAGAGCTTAATGAAGAAGCTATTCAGTTGACCACGTTGCTTTATGCTCTGCTTGGTTGGAGTTAGAGTGAAATGTCTAAATTGGTATAAGCTCTGTAAGATCTTCATTTCAAGCAGCTCCATGGAGAAAGACCTTGGAGTCCTAGTGGACAGCAAGTTCTTCATGGGACAGCAATGTGTCCTGGTGGCCAAGAGGGACAATGGCATCCTGGGGTGCATTAAGAAAAGTGTGGCCAGCAGGGCTGTGGAGGTTCTCCTTCCCCTCTGCTATACGCTGATGAGACCACATCTGGAATGCTGTGTCCAGTTTTGGGCTCCCCCATTCAAGAGAGACAGGGATCTGCTGGAGAGAGTCCAACAGAGAGCTATGAGGATGATGAAAGGAGTTGGAACATCTGTCCTGTGAAGGGAGACTGAGAGCCCTGGGGCTGTTTAGTCTGGAGAAGAGAAGGCTGAGAGGGGATCTGATGGTCTATCAATATCTGAGGGGTGGGTGTCAGGTGCCAGGCTCTTCATGGTAGTGCCCAGGGATAGGACAAGGAACAACAGGTACACACTGGAACACAGGAGGATCCACCTCAACAGGAGGGGATGCTTCTTTATGGTAAGGGTGACAGAGCCCTGGAGCAGGCTGCCCAGAGAGATTGTGGAGTCTCCTTCTCTGGAGGCATTCAAAACCTTCCTGATTGTGTTCCTGTGTGACCTGCCCTAGGTGGTCCTGCTTTGGTGGGGGGGTTGGGCTGGGTGATCTCTGTTAGTTCCTTCCTACCCCTAACATTCTGTGATTGCAGAGCACAGCTTTGGACCTTACACTTTCTGTGCTGTTGCTGGTAGAAGTGAGAATTGTCTAAAACTCTAATGCCAGGTGTGTTGGGTTAGCCTTCAGATCCTCTCCCCACACACTTTCTCTAAGTGTGG